>NC_137802.1:21920844-22520844 GCF_963383645.1 Muscardinus avellanarius | reverse complement strand
TTAGTCCCAACCAGAGTTCCCAAACGACCTGACCTTAGTGCCTTGAAGCCCCCATAAGACACCTCCCAGATCCTCGTCAACAGAGTGGGGCAGATGCCCATGACCCCAACTCTTCTTACCCACAGAGGGTCTCCTTGTAGAGGACCCATCATGGCCAGAAACAGTGGCTGCTGCAGGAGAGCGAAGAGTGCGCTGACCAGGGACTGCAGGCCTGTGAGGCTGCCGAACTGCGTGGAGGGGTACCTGTCGGGATCAGACCTATCAGTGCCATCTCGGGCTTCCCGACCCCGCCTTGGCCGGGCCAGGTGTGCTGTCCCAAGGCTGCAGCTTTGGCGCCTGGAGGGCGAGGCAGGGCAGCCTCAGAGAATGACTGGGTGCTGGCCCAGGAATTACTTTCTGCTGAGCAGTGCTTTCAGATCAGTCCAGCTCCAGGCTCACCCCCTCCCCACCCAGAAGCACTCGGGCCTGTGGGCAAGAGGCTGGGCCCGGTGGAAAGCGCAGTGCTAGCGAGAGTCTGCGGCTTAGAAGGCCCAGGGCGCAGGCTGGAGCTGGGCCTGGCTCTGCCATCCGGCCTCTGGAGGACCATTGCGTAATCACGGAAACTCGGCATCACAGTCTTGCCTCACGCCCTGCCAGGGCAGCCACAACTTCCTCTAGGCCTGGGGAGCCAGGCAGGGGCCAGGCAGACCTGGAATGACCCCCGAGGGATGCTGCCGGGAGAGGGAGGGAGTGCTGAATTAAATCTCAACAAACCTAGGGAGGGGCTCCGACAAGAAAGGTGCTGTTCTCAGGGCAGAGACAGTGGATGACAACGTCTGGGGTGGAATTGGGGGGCCAAGCCCTGGGCCATAAAAAAGGGAACAGCTGTGTAGCCTCTTGGAAAAAAAGATGCAAGTCTCATTTTAGCCAGAGCCTGAGGATCTGCATAAGCCCATTCTGGGCCCAGGTATCTAAATCAGGCCCCTGTTGAGGGCTTTTTGAATTGCAACATTTAGCTTTAGGCAGTCCAAACCCAACCCTGTTCTTCCCAGCAAGTGGCCATGATCTGGCTGAGCAGTGGCCCCTGAGGCCCTAAGGGGCAACACAGGTGCACTGGCCCTGGACACAGGGACCGACTTCATGCTAAATGCCTAGGCCTGTGGGCAGCCAACTGACTGCTTATTGACTCAGCTCCCGCCAGGCATGGCTTTCCCTGACATTCCCAGCAGAAACCCTGGTACCTGTCTCCTGATGCAAGAAGACAAACCTTGCCAGGGTGGGCTGGCCCAGCTTCAGGGTCTCAATCCTATCAGCAACCTCCTCAGGTCATCCCTTCCCCACCGACCACCAAACTACCCGTGGTTCCCAGGACTTACACGGCAGCATACAGGCCCCCGACGGCAGAGTGGATGAATCCTCGAACAATTGTGTGCAGAATAAAGGAGACGATCTGAGGGAGGGAGGCCACAGCATGAGCCGGACACCAGGGCCCTTGCCTTGGCCCCTCCTCTGTTCCTGGCTTCCTGAGTCACGGGAGTAGTGGGCTTGTACCAGCTCTCCAGAGCTGACTACTGAACTTTCAGAAATTCTGCAGCCAGTTATTAATCAGAGTCATAAGGAAAAATTAAATCAAACCGGGTGTGGTGGTGCACGCCAGTATGCCCAATAACTGGGAGGCTTAGATAGGAGGACTGAAGGCTCAAGGCCAGCATGTGTTAACTAGTGAGACTGTCATTTAAAAATAAAAAACAAGCCAAGCATGGTGGCGCACGCTTGTAATCCCAGCATTTATTTGAGAGGCTGAGACAGGAGGATCCAGGTTCACGGATAGCCGGACAGCCTCAGCTATTTAGTGAGGCCCTCTGCAACTCAGTGAGACCCTGTTTCAAATAAAGAATTAAAAAAAATATATATAGGGCAGGGGGTGTGGCTCGGAGCTCAAATGCCCCTGGGTTCCACCCCCAGAGCCGCAAAAAAAAAAAAAAAAAAAAAAAGTAATGAATACTCAAAACTTCTCACTTCCTCATTCATTTACTATGTTTCACTATGGTGCTCCAATGCTGTCTTATATCTATTTTAGGTGTTGGGTGGGAATACTGTATGATGGCGGGTATTGTAAATCTCTTCCCAGATCCACCTCCAGTGACATCATCTGAAGAGCTAAAGTCTGCCATGATGAGAGCATTCACACCATGAACATAGGCCAATGCTACAAGCAGGATCCTTCGTCCAGGCCTCCGTGCCCCCAAGGGCCTATGGGTAGATAGGTACCCCATGGCATGGAGTGGGAGATTACTAACCATTACCTTGTTCTCCTATCTTTTCCCAGCTGAGGACTTGGCTGGAGGTCTCCCTGCCCTCTTGGCAGATGGCTGTCCTTCTCACCTTCCTGGCAAAGCTTGAACGTAGTCTCTGGGAGGGCCTCTTCCCAGAAGGGCCGCTACCAGCAGGCTTAGCCAGCTCCGAGAACCCTTGTCACTTACTGATTCCTGAGGGGCGCCAGAGCCAGCTGCTTTGCCACGAGTACACGGTGTTGGTCCTCTGTTCCTTTTGTATACTACCCTGCCATCTTTCTCTGAAGCTAGGACCTGCTCCCAGGAATGTGGGTGGTAAAGGGGCAGAAGCTGCTTTTGGCAGGTTTAAAAGAGGCTGTGTCCAAGGGGGCAGGTGCGCATGTGCTTCTGTATGCTCCCCTCTCCTCCAGAGCCTCACTGCCTTTCCACAACTTGTCCTTTAAAGAGAACTTAGTGAAACAAAAACCAGACGTTGCTCCCACCCGTTGGTGAGGCAAGATGACCAGGGCAAGGGTCTGCCAGTCTTGTAGACAGGGCAGCCCAGGAGGCCAGGAAGGACGCCCAGGACCTGAGAATACTCCTGCCTGCAACTGGTATAAGTCTCCTGTGGCTTACTCTGGCCTACACCCCAGCGTTGGCGCAGACACGTGAGAGTATGTGTGGGTGTGCACACCTGTGTTCAACGTACTTCCACACCTGGCCACTTGTAAACAGGGAGGGCCTCTTGCTTTCCTCCTGTACTTGGCCCAGATACCATCTGGACTTGGGCCATGCCCATCCAGAAACAATCTCATCACTGGATCCTTTAAAGTTTATAAACTTGGGGACTGGGGCCAAAATCTGCTAAACCATTTTAACAGATCAAAGGATAGAGCCAGGAAGGTGACAAAGTCTACCCTGCTTGCACTCTCTGACAAAAGTCAGGTTTCAGCCGGGCGTGGTGGCGCACGCTTGTAATCCCCGCGCTTGGGAGGCTGAGACAGGAGGATAGCATGGGTTTGAAGCCAGCCTCAGCTACTGAGTGAGGTTCTCAGCAACTTAGTGAGACCCTGTTTCCAAATAAAATATAAAAAAAGGTCTGGGAGTACAACCTGGAGGTAGAAAGACCCTGGGTTCCACCCCCAGTACCACCACCAAAAAAAAAAAAAAGGTCAGGTTTCAAAACCACCAGAAATCTTGTGCAAAGGAATTAAGCCTGTGAACCCAGACACCGAGCATCCATGATCACAGTCTTTCTCCTCTCCAGGGTAGGGGCCTTGTGGGCATTCTTGTACCAGGGAGGCAGATGGTCTTACCAATACCACAGATTGGCCAGAATTTTTGGATAGCAGATTCCAGCTTTTTTTTTTTTAATGGTACGGGGGATGCAACCCAGGGACATTCTACCTCTGAGCTATATCCCCAGCCCTATTTTTATTCTTTATTTTGAAACAGGGTCTCACTGAGTTGCAAAGGACCTAAGTAGCTGAGGCTGTCCATGAAACTGGGATCCTCCTTATTGATTCCAACTATTTGAACACATGCAGAACAGTAACCACGCAACTATCCAACACAGCTCCAGGAAATGCACGAGCCTGGCAGGTCGAAGGCCCTCTATAGATAACTGTGGCTGGCTGGCTAAATTGAATGAAACGTCACGTTGGCTCTACTGCTGGCTTCCATGATATGCCACACACCTTTTGGTCTCTAAACTCCTCCAAATCCCTACCTGGTCTCTCCCTCTCTGCATACCCACCTGTAGAGGCAGACTGGGGATGAGGCAGGTCACCCCAAAGCCCACAAGAAGCAAATTTGTAAAGGCGAAGGCCCGCATCGCATTAGTGATCTTCTGGATCTGCCGGTCTCGCTTCTTTTTCTTCTTCTCGCCTCTGTGGAGAGAAAGCACACACTGGAGCTGGAGAACTCCTGAAGGAACGTGGGCTCTACCTAGAAGTCAGGCCTTGGAAGCCCCAGCATATGGCCTGGTGCAAGACCCACAGCTCACCCAAGAGTGTCTTAGGGACTGTCAGGGCCAGACCAGCATGAGGGACACTCCTTGGTCTCCTTTCTCCAATGAGCACAGAATGTGAACCTCAGTGGAGCATCTCAAACCAAGAAGGCAGCTCCAAAACACCACCCTGCTTCACTAAAGACAGCTCTACACGGGCAGGGATGCATCTTCCTTTGCACAAGATTTGCCCTGCACCATGGGCTTTGAGTTCGCCCGGCCTCACATGAAGCTGATGATAAGCCAGATCATAGGCCAAATACGGGAGTAAGTGGATTTCCCCTCGGGGGGGAGGAGCGGGTGCAGGCGAAATAAACATGCAGCAGATGGAACCAGGAGAGGCACAAATAACCTCCTGGCTGTAGGACCTGACCTAGATAAGAGTATTCTCTATAATTATTTCCTTGTGAATTTAACTATTCCTGCGTCTGGTTTCACCACCCACACCGACACCCTGTGGGCAATCAGACAACACTGAAGGACAAACGCCAACTGCTCAAGACGTGCACGGAGCCCCAGGCCCACTGCCGCCGAGCTGGGCCCCCAGGCACACACCCTAAACCCCTGGCTTCAGTTCCCTCGTTTGTAAAATGGGCACGACTCCAGCATACACCTCTTCATGGTGACACGAGGCTTAAGTGAGTGAGGTAATGGGTGTTAAGTGCTTGGCGCTGGGCCTAATACAACAAATAACAGCTTATTATATTAAGGTGGAGTTAGAGAAGATAGCATTGAACTCATCCTCTGATATTAGGGCCCAACCCTTTCATAAAGTAGGGCTCCAGCACTTTGTTTAATCTTCATAATTATCAACTCTATTTTTTAATTATTTTGGTACTGGGCTGGAATCCTCTGGGCTACACCCCAGACTTATATTATTTCTTATCTGGAAACAGGGTCTCACTAAGTTGCTGAGAGCCTCACAAGTAGCTGAGGCTGGCTTTGAACCTGTAATCCTCTGTCTCGGCCTCTCAAGTACTGGGATTATAAGCGCGCGCCACCACGCTCAACTAAACCAACCTATTAATACAGATGGTTATAGCAGTTTACTACTCAAATTAAGTGAAAGAAGCCCTGTGGACAAGTGACTCAGACTGCCCTGCCGCTGCCATGCCAAAGACCTGAGAGCCAGCCTGGGGCCCGATGGTCCTCCCTCTGCTTTCTTCCCTGCTCCCACCTAGCTCAGTGCCTCCCAAACTTCTTCACATCCAATAATTTCCATGAAGAGGTGGGAGACCTGTGCACGCACCGAGCTGGACACACAAGTGTCTTCAAGGACTTATGAGACTACTGAGCAGGCTCCACTGCCTGTTAAATTGACCCCGCCCCATCCCCGCTTCACACGTGGCTGGGAGGTCCTTCTCCAGGGCTCAGGAGCAGGTGCGGCCGGCCTACGCACTGGGTGGCGTCTTTGTCCTCAGGCTCCTCAGAGGCATCCTCGCACTCCTTCAGTCTCCAGTCCATGATGTAGCCGATGACGGGGGCCGTCAGCAGGCAAAGCAACTGGAGCGCACCGAAAATGGAGGTGTAGAGGGCGACTGGGGAGGAAGATGGTGTGTTATGTCACAGGGGTCTCTGTACAGCCCTAGGGGACAAGCTGGTGGAATCTGGAAAGGGCTAGTACCGCAGGCCCTTCTAAGGTCTGAGTCTTCTTGTCACTGTGGGTCTTGAGGGGAGCCCAGAGACCTTCACCTCTAAAATAAAAGCTGGAGCAAGAGGTAGGTCACTCAATTTTCTGCTCCAAATCCTCGACTTGTTTCCCAGAAGCAGCTAATGAAATCCAGTATGTCACAATGACTCCCCTACCAGAAGTTCCAGGAAGTTACCCTGACTCGGGAACCACAAAATTACCAATGCCAATGATTGAGGCTTTGTGTGTGACTGGCCATTAGTTTCTCTGCCTCTAGGAGTGCACCAGGAAGGCACCATTAGCAAAAACTCTGATGTAGGGTCTTCCATCAGCAAAGAGGCTTCAAATTATGGGAGCCTGGGAAATAGCTGAAAGCTGGCTGCCCTCTGCCCCACGCCCCAGCAGTTCCAGCCAAGGGGGACCTTTGGAGTTCAAGGTGAGAGATATGGTTTGAACAGAAATTGGCTGGGAGGGATGTTGCAGTGTTCCCGGACAGTCGCTCCTGCTTACCCGAGGCCATCACTGCATCGAGAAGGCAAAGATGGAAAAGTAGAGAGGAGAGAGGTTAGTGGCAGAAACTGCAACAGCCATTTTGAAGAGATGGGGAAAGGAGGCAGGTTAGCTCAGGTTCCAGCACCCATACTACTTCCTTCCGAGACTCCAGTGCTCATGGGGAGCTAAGCTTGATCCCACCCCAACCCCAGGATCTGGGAGAGGCCCAACCCAGGACCTGCTGACATTCTGCTCTCTACTGATGCCTCATCACAGGCAGGTTAGCAAGCCAGGCCCAGGGGGCTGGGCACAGCTATGGGGACGTCGTGTGTGTGTGTGTGTGTGTGTGTGTGTGTGTGTGTGTGTGTGTGTGTGTGAGAGAGAGAGAGAGAGAGACAGACAGACAGACAGACAGACAGACAGACACACCTGGCAGAATCAGAGTCACCCACTACCATGTGGCCTGGGAATGCTGCTCTGTTACAGTTAAGAGAAAGGTCAAGGAACTGGCCCTGGCCCACCTGCCAAGCCATTTGACACCATGGGTCTCCCAGAGACTGCTGCAGCTGGTCCTTAAGCCTGTCCCTCTGGGAAGAGCCAGGGCTGAGGATGTCAGGTGCCAGAGGAGCAGGATGGGGAAAACCCATGCCCTGCCAGCCACAGACCCAACTTCTTGGCCTGATTTCCTCTGTGTCTTCCTTGTTAGGGGAGATAATACAATTGAACCAAGGGCCTTATATGTGTTAGGCAAGCACTCTACCACTGAGCTATATCCCCAGTCCTTTTTATTTTGAGACAGGGCCTCATTAAGTTGTCTAGGCTGGCCTCAAACTGGTGATCCTCTTGCCTCAGCCTCCTGAGTAGCTAAGATCATAAGCATGTGCTACCTCACACAGATTATTTTCTTCTCCTTTTTTGGGGGGGGGGTACTAGGGATGAACCCAGGGGCATTCTACCCCCAAGCTACACCCCTAGCTCCTTCCTCCTTTTCTCCCTTCCTTCGTTCCTTCCTTTCTCTCTTTCCCCAGGGGCATTCTACCTCTGAGCTACACCCCCAGCCCAATTTTTTTTCTTTTTTCTTTTTTTTGCAGTACTGGGGATGGAATCTAGGGGCATTCTATCTCCAAGTGACACCCCTAGCTTGCTCTCTTTCTCTCTTTCTTTCGTACTGGGGTTCCTGGAAGCCCTTCTACCTCCACTCCCAGACCTATTTTATATTTTTGAAACAGGGTCTCTTAAGCTACCGTGGCTGGCTTTGGACCTGTCCTCCTGTCTCCGCCTCCCAAGCGCAGGGATTACAAGCATGCGCCACCACGCCTGGCTTTTCTTTATTTTGAAAAAGGGTCTCACTGAGTTGCAAAGGCCCTCACTAAGTAGCTGAGGCTGGCTTTGAACCTGCTTTGAACCTCCTGTCTCAGCTTCTTAAATGCTAGAATTACAAGCATGTGCTGCCACACCCGGCTCTGATTTTTTTATTCTTTATTTTGAAACATGGTCTCACTGAGTTGCAAATGCCCTAAGTAGTAGCTGAGACTGTCCTTGAACTGTGATGCTTCTGTCTCAGCCTCTCAAATGTTAGGATTACAAGCTTGTGTGCTACTACGCCCGGCTTTTTTTCCTTTATTTTGAAACAGGATCTCACTAAATTGCAGAGGGCCTAAGTAGCTGAAGCTGGCTAAAAACTTGTGACCTTTTTCAGGTTCCCCAAATACTGGGATTACAAGCATGTGCCATCACTTACGGTTCCTCTGCTTTTTATTTTATTTTTTTGTGGCACTGGGGATTGAACCCAGAGACATTCTACATCTGAGCTATATACCCAGCCCAATTTTATTTCTTATTTGGAAACAAGGTCTCACTAAGTTGCAGAGGGCCTCCCTAAATTGTTGGGGCTGGCTTCGAACCTGTAATCCTCCTGTCTCAGCCTCCCAAGTACTGGTATTACAAGCATGCACCACCATGCCCAGCTTTCCTGTTTTTTTTTTTTTTTTTTCAGTACTGGGGATGGAACCCAGGGACATTCTACCTCCAAACAACACCCTCAGCCCTATTATTTTATGATTTATTTATTTGGTACTGGGGGTGGAACCCAGGGGCTTTTCTATCTTCAGGCTTTACTCCCAGACCTATTTTATATTTTATTTGGAAACAGGGTCTCACTAAGTTGCTGAGAGCTTAAGTAGCTGAGGCTGGCTTCGAACCTGTGCAATTCTCCTATCTCAGCCTCCCAAGCACTAAGCATGCACCACCACGTCCGTCTCTATTCTTTATTTTTGAAACAGGGTCTCATTGAGTTGCAAAGGGCCTCACTAAGTAGCTGAGACTGTCTGTGAACTGCAATCCTCCTGTCTCAGCCTCCTAATGCTGGGATTATAAGCATGTTCCACCATCCCTGGCTCCTCTGCATTTTAAACATAAGAAATAGCTGAGCCGGGCGTGGTAATCCCAGCATTTGGGAGGCTGAGACAGGAGGATCGTGGTTAATAGACAGCCTCAGCTACTTAGTGAGGCCTCTGCAACTCGGTGAGACTGTTTCAAAATAAAGAGTAAAAAATAGGGCTGGGAAGCCAGGCATGGTGGTGCACGCTTTAATTCCAGCCCTTGGGAGGCTGAGACAGGAGGATCGCACAGGTTTGAAGCCAGCCTCAGCTACTTAGTGAGGTTCTCAGCAACTTAGTGAGACCCTGTTTCCAAATAAAAAATATAAAATAGGTCTGGGAGTATAGCCTGGAGGTAGAAAAGCCCCTGGGTTCCACCCCCAGTACCCCCCAAAAAAAAATGGGGCTGGGGGTATTGCTCGGAGGTTGAATGCTCTTGGGTTCCATCCCCAGTACTGAAAAAAAAAAAAAAAAAAAAAAAAAAAAAAGGCTAGGCTTTGATGGCTATAGTACTTTGGGAGTCTGAAGTAAGGTAGGAAGATGGCAAGTTTGATGCCAGCCTGGGCAACTTAGAATAACCCTGTTTCAAAATTAAAACTAAACAGGCCGGGCGTGGTGGTACATGCTTGTAATCCCCGCGCTTGAGAGGTGGAGACAGGAGGATCGCACAGGTTCAAAGCCAGCCGTGCTGGCTTAAGAGACCCTGTTTTCAAATAAAATATAAAATAGGTCTGGAAGTGTAGCCCAGAGGTAGAAGGGTTCCATCCCCAGTACCAACAACAACAACAAAATTAAAGAGCCAGGCATGGTGTGCATGCCTGTAGTTCTAGTACTTGGGAGGCCAGGCAGGAGGATCGCAGGTGTGCAGCCAGCCTTAGCAAGTAGTGAGACCCTGTTTCAGAAATAAAAAATAAAATTGAGCTGGGGTGTGGCTCGGAGATAGAATGCCCATGGTTTCAATCCCCAGCACCATAAAAAATACATAAATAAAAATAAAAATAGTCTGGTGTGGTGGCACACATTTGTAATCCCAGCATTTGGGAGGCTACGCAGGAGGATCACGTTTCATAGCCAGCCTCAGCTACTTAGTGAGGCCTTCTGCAACTTAGACCCTGTTTCAAAATAAAGAATAAAAAATAGCCGGGCGTGGTGGCGCACGCTTGTAATCCCCGCGCTTGGGAGGCAGAGACAGGAGGATCGCGCAGGTCTGAACCCTGCCTCGCTGGCTTAAGAGACCCTGTTTCCATATAAAATATAAAATAGGTCTGGAAGTGTAGCCCAGAGATAGAAGTGTTCCATCCCCAGTACCACCAAAATAAATAAATAAATAAATAAATAAATAAATAAATAAAAATTAAAAAATTAAAAAATAAAAAGGGCCAGGGGGGTGTAACTGAGAGCATCCCTGGGTTCAACCCCCAGCAGCCCAGCCTATGCCAAAGGCTGAGGCAGGAGGATCACTTCAGCCCAGAAGTCTGAGTCTAGCCCAAACCTACTCCAAAACACTGTCTCAAAACACAAAACCAAAGTCTTCTTTTTCTTCTTCTTTTTTCCCCCCCAGTACTGGGGATGAAACCCAGGGGCATTCTACTTTCAAGCTACACCCCCACCCTATTTTTTATTTTTTATTTTGAAACAGGGTCTCACTGAATTGCAGAGGGCCTCACTAAGTAGTAGCTGAGGCTGTCCGTGAACCGTGATCCTGTTTCAGCCTCCCAAATGCTGGAATTACAAGAAGCACCTGGGCTAGTCTTTTTATTTCATTATATTTATTTATTTATTTGGTGGTACTGGGGTTCCTGGAAACCCTTCTACCTCCGGGCTACACTCCCAGAACTTTTTTTAAAATACTTTTTTATTTGGAAACGGGGTCTCTTAAGCCAGTAAGGCTGGCTTCGAGCCTACGTGATCCTCCTATCTCCGCATCCCAAGTACGGGGATTACAAGCGTGCACCACCACGCTTGTAATCAGGATCTCAAGGGTCTGGCTAAGTAGCTGAGGCTGTCCGGGAACCGCAAGTCCCTGTCTCTGCCTCCCAAATGCTGGGATTACAAGCGTGTGCCACCACGCCCAGCCTCATTGTATCTTTTTGCACAAGCTCTCCAGCTTTTCTAGGCTTTGCGCCACTACCAGTCTCCCACTTTTACCAGCAGAACCAGTGTCCTGTGCTTCCCTTTGCTATATTTTCCCTTTGTTAAAGCAGGATTTCTTTCCTTTTTTTGTGGTACTGCGGATGAAACCCAGGGGCATCCTACCTCTGAGCTACACCCCCAGCCCGATTTTTCATTTTGAAACGGCCTCAAGGAGTTGCAGAGGGCCTCACTAAGTACCTGAGGCTGTCCATGAACCACGATCCTCCTGTCTCAGCCTCCCAAATGCTGGGATTACAAGAATTGTGCACCACCAAACCCGGCTCTTAAAGCAGGCTTTCTTACCCATTAAAAACTGATACTGAAAGCCGGGCGTGTTGGCGCATGCTTGTAATCCCAGCATACGGGATTTCCATGCGTTCCATCCCCAGTACTGAGGGAAAAAAAAAACAAACCAGTATCTTCCCTTCAGTAAAAACAAGCAAACTAACAAAAGAGAGTTGCGCTCCAGTGGGCCAGCCACTAAAGGCCTTGCGAGTGCGTGCCCAGCTGACTCAGCCAGAGCTCGGGAAGTGCTGACTCTCCTTGTGAAGCAAGACCTCTCATTAGCTGTGCCCTCCCCACTGTTTTCACCTGGGCTATCAGTTCTGTTTCCCGGAGTTAACAAGCCTCAACTGGATGCCACGCTTCCAGGAAGCCTCTGCTTTCCCCACTTCGCAGTGTGGGTTAGGAGCCCAGTGGTCCCGGGCTTCCACCCAGGACACCTGGGTCTCCATGTGCCCAGCCTGCGAGGGCCTGTGTGGGGCTGGGTCTGCCATCTCTCAGTGGAACTCAGATGGAGGACTCTGCTTTGTGCAGTGTTTTCATATATAGGCACAGTCCCCAGTCCTCCCACTCTGGCACTGGAAACATACACCCCACACCCTAAACACGTAGCTATTTTTGTCTTTCCCTCCCTCCTAGACCGGGAAACCCTGACCTGGGCTTCAAGGAAGAGTCTGCACTGGTAGTGATGAAACAACTCCAATAAGCAAACGGCCTGGGCTGCTGCTACTGAGGGCCCTGCTGGCCCAGCTCAGCCCAACACACTGCAGCCAGTGGCTGGGGCCTCGACCTCAGCTGGCAGGAGCAACTGGCACTCTTGGGGCGCCCTCCCTGGGCACTGTGTGCTGAGGTACAGGGAACACCCACCTGTCTTCTGGTCGCCGCTGACCAGGAACTCCAGGATGCTGTTCATGGCCCCCATGTAGAAGATGAGCCGCAGCTGCGTGACGCACATGGTGACCAGGCTGAGCAGAAGAATGGGGCTGAACACGCTGTGCATGAACGAGGGGGCAGCTGTGGGGGGAAGGTGCGGGGCTCAGGGCTGCGGTGCACAGCCCAGTGTGCTGACCGCATCACTCCACACTGGAGGCTAAGACAGGGAACTAAGGTCCCAAGACGTTCACGATGCTGGTGCTGGTGCTGAGCTGGGCAAGCCCTGAGCTCTGAGCTTCAGTGCGCTCACAGGACAGGTGAGCACATGCCCTTCCAGGATGCCCACCAGAGCTGGCCCCAGGCAAGGGGGCACTTGGGCTGTCGCCTCTAGATCTGGCTGCAGGCTCCTCCCAGCCACCCAGGGCACTGGGTGACCTCTCGGACAGACCAGGGAGATAAGGGCAGAGGTGTGCATGCCTGTGGGGGAGGTGAGGGTGAAGGGGCGGTACCTGTGGTGTCCGGTTGGCACTTCACCTCCAGGTCCACCGTGGACAGGCACAGCTTGTGGCCCTCCTGCAGGGCTGCCTGCTCCTTGGTGCTCCTCATGGAGCTGCCCACGCTCAGGCGACGCCCCACCGTGGTCACCTGCTTATAGAACTGCTTCCCTGTGATCTTGTGGTCAAAGCCCAGCCAGCTGAACTTGATCTTCACCCTGGAGACCACAGGAGAGTGTCTGCTGCTGCTGCTCGGGGCCCCGGCTGGAGCGAGGGCAGGCGAGCGGGCACGCTGACTTACGAGTAGTCCATGTCCTCTGGCCCCGGGAAGGGCTCCAGCGGCCAGTTGAAGAAGCAGTTGAAGAAAACCAGCCCGGAGCAGGCAGCCCAGACCACAAGAATGATGATGAAGGAGACACCCGTGTCGTAGATGAGCTGATAGGTGCGATGGGACAGGGCAGAGCCAAAGGGCAGAGTTAGGGTCCGCAGGGGCACCAGCAGCCCTTTGTGCTGAGGTGTGTGAGGAGGTGCAGCCCTATCACCCTGGATGTAGGGTCGCCAGAAGCCCTGAGCACCAATAACCCAACTTGCCTGGCCCTCGCATGTATGGACCAAACTTGGACCAGATGCCACTGTGCGGGAGAGGTCCCTGCTGGCTACCCCATCACTGCCACGCCTGTCCACTGGCTGGCAATGAATGGCCCTGGTTGGGATCACTGTGCTGCTTAGTTCCTGGACTTGTCTTGAACTTGTCTATCTCTCTGGGACAGGAACCTGCTGGCCCTGCCCAGATGCTTCTCCAGCACCTTGCAGAGTGCACACGGGAGGTGCCCCAAACACTCCAGGATGCACAGAACAGTGTGCCTCCTTTTGTTCCTCTGAAATGGGTGTGACACATGTCTGAAATCCCAGGATTAGGGAGGCTGAGACAGGAGGATTGCTTAGCAAGACTACCCAATGTAACCCTGTTTGCAAACAAGAAGTAAAAAGGGCAAGGGGTATAGCTCAGTGATAGAACATCTCTGGGTTCAAGCCCTAGTATCTCACACACACACAAAAGGTGCCACATGCCTTTGGGGAGTAGTGGGGAGGGTGATCCTGGCACAGTGCTGAGCAGGTGGGCAGCAGTTTTTGTCCTAAGTGCTGCCACATGGCTGCCCAGATGCCAGGTTCCTTAGGGAGGAGGCTGGCAGTTAGACACTGAGAAGACGATGAGGAGGAACTTGCAGGCTCCTCCACAACCAAGGAGCGGAGAACCTACACGGTCCACAGGAAGGCCGGTGCCCATTCCTACCTCCTACCACCTCAGCTCCCGGGAGCTCGCCCCTGGGGTGATGCCTTGCCTCGCTGGCAGCATCCCCCGCATCCCTGAGGAGCCCAGCTTTGGCTTGGTGCCTTGGAGAGGGAGCCTGGGCTGGTGAACTGTGAGGCTGTATCCTGACCCAGTGTGACTTCTACAGGCTAAGAATCCTGCCAGGGAGGGAAACAGCCGAACCAACTTGGCCAAAGGCAGCACTCTGGCTACTGGGAGCAGGAGCCCAACGACAAGCAGCCGGGCACTGGGCACGGAGGAGATCGCCCACCCTCCCTTTCCTACCCAGCCTGAGCTCACATGCCTCAGCAACCTGCTGTAGTTTCTGGCCCCATGGCCCAGTGGTTTTCTTTTCTTCCTCCTGTGGTGGCAGGTGCATCCTGCTTAGGTGTGAGGGTGGGGAGAGGCTCCCCCGCCACCAACAATTAGGTCCTCTCTTCTGAGAGGGTTGAAGGAGCCTTGGGGGAGGGGACGCTCTGCACACACCCTCGCACAAAGTGACGATGCTCTGGGCAGCTGCTGCCGCTCTCACCTTGATTCCAGGGAAGGTGACTGCCGAGGAGGCGTAGGATCCAATCATCAAGGCAATAAACGTGGACCGAAGGTCACCAAACATGTTGGGCAGCTGAAGGGATGAACAGAGGCAAGGTTTAGGAGGAGCAGAATAGAGAATCAAGGTACTGCCAGGCTCCATTCCTCACCTGTCCGTTCACAGGGTAGGAGTCCAGAGTAATTACAGTTCAGTGCAAGTTTTCCCTTTCTGGACTGCGATGGATAAGGGGAAGGAGAATAAGGAAGAAATCAGGGGTTGGGTTGGGCTGTAACTCAGTGGTAGAGCACTTGCCACTGGTAAACCACATGTGTGAAGTCCCAAGGTCAATCCTCATCACAGAAAAAAAAAAAAAGTATGAATTACTGTTTGACAGGCATGGTGGTACACACCCGTAATCCCAGTACTTGGGAGGCTGAGATAGAAAAATCACAGGTTCAAGGCCAGTCTCAGCAACTTAGACCCTGTTAACAAAAAATAGGGGGCTACAGATACAGCTTGGAGTTAGAATGCCCAGCACCAGAAAAAGAAAGGGAGAGAAAGGAAGGAGGGAAGGTAGAAGGAAGAAAGGAAGGAACTGGCTCCAATTTACAGAGAGGACTTTTTGACTTTCTGGAGGACAAGAATCCCCCACTCTTGGCATGGGCTGCAGGCTTTCCTTTCAGGGCTACATTGAGATGCCAGAGAGCAAATTTATGAGACTCAGGTAGTCCTCAAAAGGAGAAAGCCTGTTAAAAATAATCTATTTGAGCCAGGTGTGGTGGCGCACACTTGTAATCCCAGCATTCGGGAGGCTGAGACAGGAGGATTGCACCTGTTCGCAGCCAGCCTCTGCTACTTAGTGAGGCCCTTGCAACTCAGTGAGACCCTGTTTCAAAATAAGGCTGGGGGTGTAGCTTGGAGGTAGAATGTCCCTGGGTTCCATCCCCAGTACTGCAGGAAAAAAAAAAGTAATCTATTTAGGAATGAGTGTTATTTTATAAATAAAAAAATCAGAGTCCCAGAAGGAACAGCTGTCAGCAAAAGCTGCTTTTGGCTTTGAGAGAGTAGGCTTTGGAAGGTAACAATCAGAAGTCTACAGTTCCCTCAGAGTTGACAAGAGAGCCAGTCAAGGTTCCTACTTCTGTATCTCAAAGTGCAATCACCTACCACAACACTCCGCTCCAGTGATGGGCACCTGGGAAGACTAATAGTTAGAAAGGCTCAGACTCAGCTTGGAATGGTGGTGCATGCCTATAATCCTAGTATTTGGAAGACAGAAAGATCACAGGTTCAAGGACAGCTTCAGCAACTTATATAAAGGAGACTCTCAGAAACCTAGTGAGACCCTGTTTCAAAATAAAAAATAAAAAGCCGGGCGTGGTGGCGCACGCTTGTAATCCCTGCATTTGGGAGGCTGAGACAGGAGGATCACACAGGTTCGAAGCCAGCCTCAGCTACTTAGTGAGGCTCTCAGTAACTTAGTGAGACCCTGTTTCCAAAAATAGGTCTGGGAGTATAGCCCGGAGGTAGAAAGCCTCTGGGTTCCACCCTCAGTACCACAAAAAAATAAATAAATAAAACAAATAAATAAAAATAAAAAATAAAAAGTGCTCAGGTATAGCCAGGAAGAAGAATGCCCCTGGACCCCCAGCACCATTAAAAATAATAATAATAAAAGAGCTGGGCATGATGGTTCCCACCTGTGTTCCTGAGGCTGTGACAGTAGAATTGTAGGTTAGTGGCCAGCCTCAGCAACTTAGTGAGACCCTGTTTCAAAATATAAAAAATAAAATAGGGCTGGGGGTGTGATTACAGGGATGTACGACTGCACCTGGCCTCTCCAAAGAATGTCTAGCACACAAAAAGCTTTCCCCTGTAGAGTGGGCCCTCTGTCTTTCTCGACTTCTCAGGTAGAGGCCAAGGGGGAGAATGGATGGGCACAGAGGTAAACAAAGGAAACGTATTTTCAAATATGCCAGACACACCCAGGAGTACACTAAAGGTATCCCCTGTATTCTCTGCACACCTGCCTCCCAGGTATGCTGCGGTTCAAAGGACATTCTCAGTTCCTGAGCTCACATATTTGGGCTGCCCCATGCCTGTCACACCAGCAAAACAGCTTTGTAAAGGAGACACCCCTGGGGCCCTATCCATCCCAGGGAAAACCCAAAGCTTAGCTCTGTCTTGGGAGCTGTTCCCGTCTGGGTTTCCACTCCAGCCAAGGCAAGTCAAGAAAGAAGGGGATCAAAGAAGGCTTAGAACTCACAGAAGACCAGATGGAAGCCAAAAGCCAAGACTCGCTGATCCGGCGTTAAGCCAGGTGACCAATCTTGCCCTTGAGAATGAACCTCTGTGCACACGGCCATTATTTCCTTAAGGCAAATTCTCCCAAGTACAATCACCTCTGGGCACAAATTTTTTTTTTTTTCAACAGGGCTGGAGAAAGCTCCAGAAAGGCAGCTAGCTAGCCCTTTCCTTTCCACTCGCTTAATCTCCAGCCTGCCTTAACCTTCACCCAGGCTAGGCGCCAACAGAAAAACAGGGCCTGAGGCCAACACCCAGCCCTGCCCTGATCCTGCGCCCTCTGCAGTACTAGCGCAGGACAGGGAAGAACTGGAACCTGTGAGAGAGCACTGATTCCCACCTGTGCAGGATGAAGCCACTGCCCCGAGCTGAATAAAGGCAGCAGTCTTCCAGCTGCCTTTCCTGCGGGCAGCCTTTCCCGGTCTGGAGCACTCTTATCAACGCCCAGAAAATTCTTCTCCCCAGAAAGTTATTTTGGTCAACAGGGCCATTCCTAGGGCAGTACAGAGCCACAAGCCACACCTCACAGCTTCCCAAATTTTTTTTTTTTTTTTTACAGTACTGGGGATGGAATCCAGGGGCATTCTACCTCTGAGCTACACCCCCAGCCCTATTTTTTATTCTTTATTTTGAAACAGGCTCTCACTGAGTTGCAAAGGGCCTTGCTAAGTAGCTGAGGCTGTCTAAGAACCACGATCATCTGGTCTCAGCCTCTCAAATGCTGGGATTACATGCGTGTGCCACCACGCCCAGCAGCTTCCCACATTTTATGCTTCAAATTACGATTTTTTTTTTCTGATTAGAAAATCAATGGCTGAGCCAGGCGTGGTGGCGCACGCTTATAATCCCCACGCTTGGGAGGCTCAGACAGGATCACACAGGTTCGAAGCCAGCCTCAGCTACTTAGGGAGGCTCTCAGCAACTTAGTGCGACCCTGTTTCCAAATAAAATATAAAAATAGGTCTGGGAGTATAGCTCGGAGGTAGAAAGCCTCTGGGTTCCACCCTCAGTACCACCAAAAAAAAAAAATCAATAGCCGGAGCCGGGTGTGGTGGCGCACGCTTGTAATCTCAGCATTTGAGAGGCTGAGACTGGAGGATCGCAGTTCTTGGACAGCCTCAGCTAATTAGGCCCTTCGCAATTCAGTGAGACCCTGTTTCAAAATAAAGAATAAAAAATAGGGCAGGGGGTGTAGCTCGGAGGTCAAATGCCCCTGGGTTCCATCCCCAGACCTGCAAAAAAAAAAAGGAAAAGCAATGGCCGGCAGGCATGGTGGTGCATGTCTGTAATCCCAATACTTGGGAAGCTGAAACAGGAGGATCCCAGATGAGACCCTGTTTCAAAATAAAAAAATAAAATAGGTCTGGAGATGTAGAGGTAAAACACCTCTAGGGTCAATCTTCAATACCCCAAAAGAAAGAAAGAAAGAAAGGAGAAGCAATATATGTTTGTTATGAAACATTTAGAACAGGGCTGGGTGTGGTGGCGCACGCTTGTAATCCCAGCATTCGGGAGGCGGAGACCAGAGGATGGCGGTTTGCAGACGGCCTCAGCTACTTGGTGAGGCCTTTGGCAACTCAGTGAGACCCTGTTTCAAAAGTAAAGAGACTAAAATAGGGCTGGGGATGTAGCTCAGAGGTAGAATGCCCCTGGGTTCCAACCCTAGTACCAGAAAAATTAAAAAATTAGAACAAAGAACAAAATTTAGATAAAATAGGGTGAGTCAGGTATAGTGGTACATCCAGTATGTGAGAGACTAAGACAGGAGGAGCATAGGTTTGAGACCAGCCCCAGCAATCAGCAAGACCCTATTTCAAAATAAAAATAAGGCTGGAGGTATGGGTCAGGGTAGAATGCCCTTAGGTTCAATCCCCAGCACCAATAAATAAATAAATGATAAAGTAAAAACTACTCTCACATGGCCATGTTATCATTTTTCTTTTCTTTCGTATTTACTTGTGGTACTGGGGATAGAACCTAGGGGCATTCTACCTCCAAGCTACACTCTCCAGCCCTATTTTATTATTATTATTATTATTTTTTTTTGCAGGTCTGGGGATGGAACCCAGGGGCATTTGACCTCCGAGCTACACCCCCTGCCCTATTTTTTATTCTTTATTTTGAAACCGGGTCTCACTGAGTTGCAGAGGGCCTCACTAAGTAGCCGAGGCTGTCCAGGAACCGTGATCCTCCAGGTCTCAGCCTCCCAAATGCTGGGATTACAAGTGTGCACCACCACGCCCAGCTATTCTTTTTTTTTTTTTAATTTTGAAACTGGGTCAATTGGGTGTGGTGACACACACTTGTAATCCCAGCATTTGGGAGGCTGAGACAGGAGGATCACAGGTTCATGGCCAGCCTCAACTACTTAGTGAGGTCCTCTGCAACTAACTGAGACCCTGTTTCCAAATAAGAAATAAAATCTGGCTTGCAGATAGAATGCCTCTGGGTTCAATCCCCAGAATCCCCCCAAAGAAAATTTTAAAAAAGGGCTGGGGACGTAACTCAGAGGTAGAATGCCTGAGTTCACTTCCCAGTACCACAAAAAAAAAAAAAAAAAAAAAAAAGAAAAGAAAAAAAAGGGAAGAAAGAAACAGGGTCTTAGGAGTGGTGGTATATGCTTGTAATCCTAGCACTTGGGAAGCTGAGACAAGAGGATCACAGATTCACAGCCAGCCTCAGCTACTTAGTGAGGCCCTGTTTCAAAATAAACAATAAAAGCTGGGCATGGTGGCGCACACTTGTAATCCCAGCACTTGGGAGGCTGAGACAGGAGGATTGTAGTTTCAAAGCCAGCCTCAGCTACTTAGTGAGGCTCCCAGAAACTTAGTGAGACCCTGTTTCCAAATAAAGCATAAAAAAATAAGTCTGGGAGTATAGCCCAGAGGTAGAAAAGTCCCTGGGTTCCAGCCCCAGTGTCACACACACACAAAAAAAAGAAACAAAATGAATAAATAAATAAATAAATAAAAATAAAAAACAGAGCAGAGGGTGTAGCTCAGAGGTAGAATGTCCCTTGGTTCAATCTCTAGTACTGCAAAGAAAGAAAGAAAGAAAGAAAGAAAGAAAGAAAGAAAGAAAGAAAGAGAGAAAGAAAGAAAGAGTCTCACTAAGTTGTAGAGTCTCATTAAGTTGCTGAGAGGGACTTCCATCCCGCAATCCTCCTGTCTCAGCCTCCCAAGTACTGGGATTACAGGTGTGCGCCACCATACCCAGTTTAAGAACAACTATTTTGTTTACTTACTTATTTTGCGGTACTGAGGATGGAACCCTGGGGCTTTCTACCTCCTAGCTACACCCCCAGCACTTATTTTTTATTTTGAAACAGGGTAGCTAGGAGTGGTGGCATGCACTTGTAATCCCAGCATTTGGGAGGCTAAAACAGGAGGATCGCAGTTCATGGATAGCCTCAGCTACTTAGTGAGGCCCTTTGCAACTCAGTGAGACCCTGTGTAGCATGGAGGTAGAAGGCTATTGGGTTTTATCTTCAGTCCTGCAAAAAATAAATAAATAAACAAACAAAAAGGGTCTCACTGAGTTGCAAAGTGCCTCACTAAGTAGCTCAGGTTGGCCACGAACCCAGATCCTCCTGTTTCAGCCTCCTAAATGCTGGGATTACAAGCATGTAACACCATGCCCGGCAAGAACAGCCATTTTATTTATTTATTTATTTATTTCGGCTCTGAGGATAAAACCCAGGGACATTCGACCTCTGAGCTACACCCTCAGCCCTATCTTTTATTTGAAACAGGGTCTCACTAAGTTTTGGAGGGCCTCACTAAGTAGCTGAGGCTCCCTGCAAACCGCCATCCTCTGGTCTCAGCCTCCCGAACACTGGGATTGTACCACCATGCCCTGCTTAAGAACAACTATTTTTAATACTTACTGTCATTATCTTTATTTTATTTTTTATTTTTTGTGGTACTGGGGGTGGAACCCAGAGGCTTTCTACCTCCGGGCTATACTCCCAGACCTATTTTTGGAAAGAGGGTCTTACTAAGTTACTGAGAGCCTCACTAAGTAGCTGAGGCTGGCTTCGAACCTGTGTGATCCGCCTGTCTCAGCCTCCCAAGTGCGGGGATTACAAGCCTGTGCCACCCCGCCCGGCTTTTACTGTCATTATCTTTATTTTTTTATTTATTTATTTATTTTTTTTTGGTGGTACTGGGGTTCCTGGAAGCCCTTCTACCTCCGGGCTACACTCCCAGACCTATTTTATTTTTTGGAAACAGGGTCTCACTATATTGCCGAGAGCCTCACTAAGTAGCTGAAGCTGGCTTCGAACCTGCGCGATCCTCCTGTCTCCGCCTCCCAAGCGCAGGGATTACAAGCGTGCGCCACCACGCCCGGCTACTGTCATTATCTTTAAAACCTCAAAGCAACCCCTTAAGGCGTCACTTATTTAGTGGGTACAAAAGTTAAGAGCCAGGGCATGCCTCTGTATTCCTAAAGGCCAAATTTGGGCCAAAGTATGTGTGGGCACAGCCACCAGCTATTCTTCCTTGTAGGAGCCTTGTCTGGCCCTGTCTGACAACACCCTCCGGCTCAGACCTTCATGCTGAGTGAGTTCCCTCACTTCTCAGGATTCTTACAATTCTTACATGCTCCTGACTAAGCATCCTTTCTGATTCCCATCCACTGTAGATTTCACATGCCTTAAATGTTCCCTTAAGCTGGGCGTGGTGGCGCACGCTTGTCATCCCCCCCCCCCCCCCCCCCGCTTGGGAGGCAGAGACAGGAGGATCTAGCAGGTTCAAAGCCAGCCATGCTGGTTTAAGAGACCCTGTTTCCCAAATTTAAAAAAGTATAAAAATAGGTCTGGGAGTGTAGCCCGGAGGTAGAAGAGTTTCCAGGAACCCCAGTACCAACAACAACAAAAAAAATGTTCCCTCAGACCCACTGGCCCCTGCCTTCTCTGCCTGTGGCCTTCCCGGCTGACCACCGTGGTCCAGGGCCACGTCACTGAGCGATCTGCATCTGCCTGCAGACTCTCTGTCCTTCCTCTTCAGGCCCAGGTCTCCTCTCCACTGCTACCGCCCCTCCCTGCCCACTCCTGCCCCAGCCTCTGCTGCAGAGAGTGGCTGCTCGGAACAGCAGTGACAGGGCTGGCTGAGTGCTGAGCAGTGGCCTAGTGCGGCCTTGAAAGAAGAACCAGCCCTGCTGCCAAGGAGGAAGCCAGAGCCGTGCCACAGTGACAGATGCTGGGGGAACTCTTGCAGAGCTGTTTCCTGACTCACAACCACACTGGCAGGTGGGCAGAGCAGGCCCTTGGTCCTCCTCATGGCTGCCCTGCCACCTCTACTCTGCTGGGCAAAACCTATCCTCCTGGCCTGGGCTGCTGGGCATCCTCGCTGGCTTACCGGGAAGCCTGGGATGACTCAGTCTCTCAGCCCTGTGGATGCACCATAAACAGACCCAGCTGTGTGACCTTCCCAGAGGGGAAAACAGCAGCTGCAGGCAGCCCCTTCCTGGCACTCTGGACTCAAAGCGAGGCCACTGGTCAGAGTCTCCAGAGGCCAGGGCCCTGGGACGGACAGAATGCACCGTACTTCTCCAGAGGGTCCCGAAATGCTCAAGTTGTGTTCTTCTCTTCCCGGGGTCCCATAGAGCAAGCTGTGAGGTTGGTGTCAGGCAAGGACAGAGGACTGCTGTGTAGTGCCCGTGATGCTGACTTTCCAAATCCATGGCCTCTAGAGCCTATCCGCCAGATGTCGCATACAGCCCCACTGGGAACCAAGGGGTTCTGACCCTCGGGTCCCTTGCAGAGGGGGCCTCATCCTCAGGTGGCTGGGCTACACACCCAGGGCTCTGCACAGCCTGTGCAGGCCTCTGTCCAGCACGTGTGAACAGGACAAGTGGATCAACAAAGCTGGGCTGCTTCCTAACCCAAACAACCAGGTGCCTCTCAACACAAATGGCCCTGAGGAGAAGGTCCTTGGGGTCACCTTGGGGTCACGCTCCACTGCTGACTGGTGGGAAGGGGAACCGCCTTCCCACAGCCACCTCCCCACCTGCCATGCCTGGCCCAGGTGCACTGCACTTTCTGTCCGCCCCTGTGCGTGTCGTGTGTCATATGCTGAGCAAATTCATGAACCGGAACCTTCTGATGGGCAAGTTTTTCTCACACCAGTCACACCAGGCAATCAGCTGACTGCTCTGGGCTCTCAAGGCAGGGACAAAAACAGGAAAGTGCAAAGGCCCAACGGGCTTCAGACACCGGCAGAGTCGTGCCCACCTGACACCCGGGCTCCCAGAGGGGTCTGGAGCATCACAGGCCCCTGACCTGCCCAAGGGTCTGGTCAAGCCCTCTCTGGGGCCATTCATTTCCCTTCCCTGCTCTCAGGTATTTGAAGAGGGATGTTTACTCTGCTCTCTTCAAATTCCCATCCAATTCCTATGGGATTGTTTCTTCCTCAGATTTAAAGTGAGACGTCAATGTATCAAATAGGAGAAGCCCACAGAGGCATTTTTCCTGACGGAGCCTGACAGTAGTTTGTAACCCCTTTTCTGAGAGGGCTTTGGCTCAGGACTCACGGTCCCGCCCACTGACAAGGGTCAGAATAATGAAGTGGAAAAGATATGCTCACAATTTTGGCTGCATCCGCTCTCATCTCTAAGCAACCCAGGCTCTGAGTTGCAGGGTGGTGGCCCAGAGACGCCGCTCGGCCACCGGCCGGTGTTTGTGCTTCAGCCAGTGAAGCGAGTTAAAGGGCTGAACAAACGCAAGGCATTGAGCAAACAGACCAGAGTGTGCTGACCAGATGTCCGGGGGCGGCTGAGGTGCCCCTCCACTGGGGGCACCCCTGGCCTGTCAGGACACCCTCCCTCCAGGATGCCACATGCTGGTCCTGGGCCATGCATGCTCCAGCAACCTGAAGAGCCAGCCCTGTGGGGTGGCCAACTGAGCTTCTGTTCCCTCTGAGCTTCTACCCTGTAGGAAGAATCACCCAAGAGCTGGGAGCAGTGGCACACACTATAATCCCATTTTAGGAGGCTGAGGCAGAAGGATTCCAAGTTTGAGACCCTGTCTCTAAATAAAAAAGGGCTGAGAGTGTAAGCCATGTATGGCTGTAATCCCTATACTTGAGAGGCTAAGACAGGAGGATGGCAGGTTCTTGGCCAGCTTCAAGAATTTAGACCTTCACAACTCAGTGAGAGCCTGCTTCAAAATAAAGAATAAAAACCAGGACAGGGGGTAGAGCTCAGAGATAAAATACCCCTGGGTTCAATCCCCAGTACTGAAAAGAAAAGAAAAAAAAGAAAGAAAGAAAGAAAGAAGAAAAAAGGACTCGGGGTGTAGTTTAGTGGTAGGGCACTCCTGGGTACAATCCTCAGTACCCTCATACACACACATACATACACAGATTCACCCATGAGCACAGCTTTCTCAGGCTCTGTGGGGGAGGACTATAGGCCATCTATTCCTGGACCACGAGGAAGAAGCATTTGCCAAACTTGGGGCTTCCTCCCCAGCAATGAGGATAACAGCCCACAGCCCATAGCCCATACACACAAAACCCCTTGGGATTCTGAAAGTCCCTAAATTAGGATTTCCATGGCAACACATCTCTCCCACACTCCTAGGTTTATCAAGGAGAAATTATCCATGACCCTAAGGCAACTGTAGGAAATTTAATTCAGGAAGTTCCTAAAGGTGACCTTCAAGACTCATTCGTTGAACACGAGACAAACAGAAATTGTCATTGTGTTGCTAGCTCAGGCATCTCTGGGTGCTGCTCCTGACAGTTCTGCTTTTTAAAGGCCTGGACTCTCAGAGTGAGGTTCAGCTCTGCTCAGCAGAAGCCATGGCCAGGCCAAGAATGTTACAGCAGCCCCAGCCTGTCCTCAGTGACCTGCTTCCCATTCATCCCTTTAGGGGTCTAGTTCTATGAGAGATGAGGTGAGAGGTCTAATAGGACAGGGCAGGGGGCTGAGTGCCCAACGGGATCCCTTGGGAAGAGGGATGATTTTAAAAGTGCTTAGAGAACTGGGCATGGTGGAGCAACTTAGTGAGACCCGTCTCAAAATAACTGATAAAAAAGGCTGTGGATGCTGGGTGTGGTGGCACACACTTTTAATCCCTGTACTTGGGAGGCTGAGACAGGAGGATCACACAGGTTTGAAGCCAGCCTCAGCAGTTTAGTGAGGCTATCAGTAACTTAATGAGACCCTGTTTCCAAATAAAATATAAAATAGGTCTGTGAGTATGGCCTGGAAGTAGAAAGCCCCTGGGTTCTACCAAAAAAAAAAAAAAAAAAAAAAAAAAAAAAAAAGGCTGGGGATGTAGCTCAGAGGTAGAATGGCCAGGGGTTTAATCTCCAGACACAGACACACACAGACACACACAGACACACACACACATACACAGCTTAGAGAGCTGACCCTGTGCTTCTTGGAGCCTCTAGACCAAAGGCAGGCAAACTTTTTTCGGAGAGGGCCAGGCAGTAAACGTTTCAGGCCATATGGTCTCTGTCACGAATGCTCAGTTGCCAGTACAGCATAAAAGCAGCCACAGACGTTGAGACTGAGATATGTGTAAACAGGCAATGCGCAGTTCCAGCAAAACTTCATTTACAAAAACAGGCAGTGGTCTGGCTTTGGCCTGGGGATGCCTTCTGCTATCAGTCCAAGAGTGGGAACCTTCAGGAACAAGCCGGCTGCGTCACGCACACAGAGCTCTGGTCAAAAATGCTTTAAATGACTATCTCAAAGTGTCTTGTCTGCCAGATACCTCGCCTAGGTAGGTGACCTTTTACCTCCTCCCTGTGGGAGAGCCAAGGGCTAAACCACAGGATGATGAAAGCAGGGGTACTCCCCAGCAAATGCCCCTAGGCCACACACACACCACCTGCAAGCGTGCAGCTCTCCCAAAGCTCCTTCAGGGACCATTTCCAG
This sequence comes from Muscardinus avellanarius, assembly GCF_963383645.1. NCBI lineage: Eukaryota > Metazoa > Chordata > Mammalia > Rodentia > Gliridae > Muscardinus > Muscardinus avellanarius. Next base: position 22,495,259 of record NC_137802.1, on the reverse strand, counting down.
GCCGAAAACCCCCACTGTCAGCCCCCGGCTCACTCAGAAAGGGAGCTAGCTTCTTTGTATTTGAAAGAGCTCTTACAAAACATTAAAAAAAAAAAGATAACTGCAGAAAATTGATAAACGACACAAAGAAGTAATTTACAGAAGAGTTACAAATGACCAATAAAGAGGTGAAAGGATACTTTGTCTCACTCCTAATTAAAGAAATTTAAAGCAGGTGTGGTGGCACACACTTGTAATCCCAGCATTCGGGAGGCTGAGACAGGAGGTTAATGGTTCACGAACATCCTCAGCTACTTAGGCCCTCTGCAACTCAATAAGACCCTGTTTCAAAAGAACAAAAACACCAGGCATGGTGGCGCAGGCTTGTAATCCCCACACTTGGGAGGCAGAGACAAGAGGATTGCGCAGGTTCGAAGCCAGCCGCGCTGGCTTAAGAGACCCTGTTTCAAAAAAAAAAAAAAAAAAAAAAAAAAAAAAAATATATATATATATATATATATATATATATATATGTATATAAAATAGGTGTCTGGCAGTATAGCTCAGAGGTAGAAGGGTTTCCAGGAAACCCAGTACCACCAAAACCAAAAAACAAAAAATAGGGCTGGGGTGCAGCTCAAATGCCCCTGGGTTCCATCCCCAGAAAGAACCCCTTTAAAAAAAATAAGCTAAGAATAAAGTGATCCTGAAATAACATGAGAAATGGTTCAAAGTAGATTTGTGGAATTTTATGGTCTACACTTTATATTTCTCAATTTTGTTGTTGTTCTTGTTCTTGGGGATTGAAGCCACAGACATTCTACCTCCAAGCTATACCCTTAGTCTAATATTTCTTATTTGGAAAGAGGGTCTCACTAGGCTGCTGAGAGCCCAAGTTTTTGAGGCTAGCTTTGAACCTCAGATCCTCCTGTCTCAGCCTCTCAAATACTGGGATTACAAGCATGCCCTGTCACTCCTCGCTAAAATGTTGAATTTTATTTTTATTTATTTATTTTTGGTGCTGGGGATTGAGCCGACAGGCCTTCTACCTCCAAGCTACAACCCCAGCCACTTTCATTGCCTTTTTGGAAACAGGGTCTCACTAGGCTGCTGAGAACCTCACTAAGTAGCCAAGACTGGCTTTGAACCTGTGATCATCCATCCTGTCTTAGCCTCCCAAGTACTTTGATACAAGCATGTGCTACCACACCCAGCTTTGAAAAAAAAATTTTTTTTTCTGTACTAGGAATGGAACCCAGGGGCATTCTACCTCTGAGCTATACCCCAAGTCCTATTATTCTTTATTTTGAAACAAGTTCTCACTGCATTGCAAAGGGCATAAGTAGCTGAGGCTGTCCATGAACCAGGATCCTCCTGTCTCAGCCTACCAAATACTGGGATAACAAGAGTGCTGCACCACGCCCGGGCTAGCTTTGAATTTTTTTTTTTTTTTTTTTTTGGTGGTACTGGGGATGGAACCCAGGCGCTTTCTACCTCCAGGCTATACTCCCAGACCTATTTTATATTTTATTTGGAAACAGGGTCTAAGTTGCTGAGAGCCACACTAAGTAGCTGAGGCTGGCTTCGAACTTGTGTGATTCTCCTGTCTCGGCCTCCCAAGTGGGGGGAATTACAAGTGTGCACCACCAAGCCCGGCACTAGCTTTGAATTTTAAAAATAAAAACATTTTTATTTGATAACCATAATAAATACGAAGTGATTACGCTTGTAATCCCAGCATTTTAGGCTGAGACAGAAGGATCTTGGTTTACAGACAGCCTCAGCTACTTAGTGAGGCCCTTTGCAACTCAGTGAGACCCTGTTTTCAAATAAAGAATAAAAATAGGGCTAGGGGTATAGCTCAGAGGTAGAATGCCCCTGGTTCCATCCTCAGTACCTCAAAAAATAAATAAATAAAATATAAATAAATAAATAAATAAATAAATAGGGATGGGGCTATAGTTCAGTTTCACCACAAAAAAAAAAAGCCTTTCTTATTTCTTAAAGGAGACTGACACTCACAATATGGTGCTTTTTATCTTTCTTTCTTTCTTTTTTTTTTTTTTTGCCATACTAGGATTGAATCCTGGACTATAAACACTACCACCAAACTCTATTCCCAGTTCCCATTTATTATGCTTTATTATGACAATGTATTTTTCTGCATTTCAGAGCTAAAGTCAAGTCCCAGGACCATGTTTTTTTTATCCCTGAAATTCAGACCTGTCATAACAGAGGCCCAGCATGACTGAAACAACAGGGCAATGCTAGGTTATTTTTCGTTTTGATGAAAGGGCTGGGGTTTTCACGCTACCCAAGAACAAACAAAACCAGGACTCCTGTTTCACAATTTACAACTCGGTGGAATATGGGTCCCTTTGACAATGTGAACTATTTCTCAGTTTCAACATTTGTTTTCCTCTGGGAATTTGAGAGGAATGGTAATTATTCTTTTAAGTCTACCTGGTTAAAAAAAAAAGTTAAAAATGCCTAAAAGAGTAGAAAGTAAGTATTCCTGGCATTAAAGAGGCAAAGCCACAGAAGACCCAGATTTGTATGTGACACCCACACCCAGAACATGCCACACACTGCCTTTTCTCACCTAACCGACTGCGATGGACCTTCCACGTCCACGGACCCGAGCCCACACATTAATCCTCCCAGCCAGGACGAAGCTGGCAGGGCAAAGCAGAGGAGGGGATGCAAGGGCCTCTGACCATAGCCTGCAGGTCAAAGAGAGGCCACATGCCTCCCACCTCCTCACCCAAGGACTAGAAGCCCTCAGAATTCCCTCAAAGCAAAACAAAGGCCTTCAACAACATTATTACTGACTCACTGGCGGAAAGAAAAATCTGAGACTAGAATGTACTACAAATAGAAATGGGAGGTATCACATCTAAACGCTTTTCCATGGGTAAATTGAGAGGGTAAGACTTGAAGAGCCCATTATTACTATTATAGTGTGTGTGTGTGTGTGTGTGTGTGTGTGTGTTGTAGTGGGGATTGAACCCAGGGGTATTTCTTTGTGTGTGGGTCTGGGGATGGAACCCAGGGGCATTTGACCTCTGAGCTACCCCCGCCCTATTTTTTATTGTTTATTTTATTTTACTTATTTATTATTATTATTTTTGGTGGTACTGGAGGTGGAACCCAGAGGCTTTCTACCTCTGGGCTATACTCCCAGACCGTTTTTATATTTTATTTGGAAACAGGGTCTCACTAAGTTGCTGAGAGCCTCAGTAAGTAGCTGAGGCTGGCTTCGAACCCATGCGATCCTCCTTTCTCAGCCTCCCAAACTCAGGGATTACAAGCGTGTGCCACCATGCCTGGCTTATTTTATTTTATTTTATTTTATTTTGCGGGTCTGGGGATGGAACCCAGAGGCATTTGACCTCCGAGTTACGCCTGCTGCCCCATTTTTTTTATTCTTTATTTTAAAATAGGGTCTCAGGCTGGGCGTGGTGGCGCACACTTGTAATCCCCGCGCTTGGGAGGCTGAGACAGGAAGATCGCACAGGTTCAAAGCTAGCCTCAGCTACTTAGTGAGGCTCTCAGCAACTTAGTTAGACCCTGTTTCCAAATAAAATATAAAGTAGGTCTGAGAGTATAACCCAAGGTAGAAAGCCTCTGGGTTCCACCCCCAGTACCACCAAAAAATAAAAATAAAAAAATAAAAATAAAATAAAATAGGGTCTCATTGAGTTGCGAAGGGCCTCACTAAGTATCTGAGGCTGTCCGCAAACCGCGACCCTCCGGTCTCAGCCTCCCGAATGCTGGGATTACAAGCATGCACCACCATGCCCAGCTTATTCTTTCTTTCTTTCTTTATTTTTTTTAAAGAGAAAGGATTTTATTTATTTATTTATTTATTTTGGTGGTACTGGGGGTGGAACCCAGAGGCTTTCTACCTCCGGATTATACTCCCAGACCTATTTTATATTTTATTTGGAAACAGGGCCTTACTAAGTTGCTGAGAGCCTCACTAAGTAGCTGAGGCTGGCTTCGAACCTGCGCGATCTTCCTGTCTCAGCCTCCCAAGCACGGGGATTACAAGCGTGCGCCACCACGCCCAGTATTATTCTTTATTTTATTTTATTTTATTTTATTTTGGTACTGGGGTTCCTGGAAGCCCTTCTACCTCTGGGCTACACTCCCAGACCTATTTTTATATTTTTATTTGGAAACAGGGTCTCCTAAGCCAGCGCGCGGGGCTGGCTTCGAACCTGCGTGATCCTCCTGTCTCTGCCTCCCAAGCGCGGGGATTACAAGCATGCGCCACCACGCCCGGCTTTATTCTTTATTTTAAAACAGGGTCTCACTAGGTTGCAGAGGACCTCACTAAGTAGCTGAGGCTGTCTGTGAATTGTGATCCTCCGGTCTCAGCCTCCTGAATGCTGGGATTACAAGCCTGCACCACCACGCCTGGCGGCTAACCCGGGAGTATTTTACCTCGGACCTACAGCCCCCAGTCCTATTTTATTCTTTATTTGGAAACAGAGCTCACTAAGTTGGAGAGGACCTCACAAGTTGCTGAGGCTGGCTGAGAACTTGCGATCCTCCTGCCTCAGCCTCCCAAGCACTGGGATTCCAGTCACCTGCCACAATACTCAGCTTTCCTTTTATTTTTTGAAACCAGAGTCTTGCTAAATTGCCGAGGCTAGCCCTGAGCTTGCAATCCTCCTGTCTCAGCCTCCAAAATACTGGGATTACAAGCATGTGCCACCAGGCCCAGCACCATTATTCTTACTTTTTTCTCAATGTCCAGCTCTAAAAAGTACCCTTGCCTGACGAGGTGGGCCTGCAGAGAGCTCCCTGCTTCCCTCTGGGGAAGACGTTTTTGTTCACTCTCTGCCTGCCTGCCAGCCTTCTCTCCTGCGCTTTCCTTAGCTCCCCCACCTCAAAGAGTTTTTTTTTTTTTTTATCCTTTTGCTCCTGAGAAGGGGCTGCTCAGCATCCCAAGGAAACATCTCTTCCTCCAGCTGGGCTGTCTGTGCCTGGCACTTAAAAAACTAAGAAGAGAAGCTGGGCGTAGTGGTGTGCACCTGAAATTCCCAGTACTTGGGAGGCTGAGACAAGAGGATTGCAGGTTCAAGGCCAGCCTGAGCAATGTAGTGAGACCTTCAGCAATTCAGCAAGACACTATTTCAAAATAAAAATAAAAAGGGCTGGGGGTGTGGCTTGTAGGTAGAATGCCCCTGAGTCCAATCCCCAATATTACAAAAAAAAAAAAAAAAAAGAAGAAGAAGGTGATGAAGAAGAAAAGGCCAGGCATGGTGGCACAAGCTTGTAATCCCAGCATTCGGGAGGTTGAGACGAGAGGATCGCAGTTCATGGACAGCCACAGCTACTTAGTGAGGCCCTTTGCAACTCGGTGAGATACTGATTCAAAATAAAGAATAAAAAATAGGGCAGGGGGTGTAGCTCGGAGGTCAAATGCCCCTGGGTTCCATCCCCAGACCCGCAAAAAAAAAAAAGAAGAAGAAGAAGAAGAAGAAGAAGAAGAAGAAGAAGAAGAAGAAGAAGAAGAAGAAGAAGAAGAGGAGGAGGAGGAGGAGGAGGAGGAGGAGGAGGAGGAGGAGGAGGAGGAGGAGGAGGAGGAGAAGAAAGGAAGAAAACTGGGAAGAGAGCCTGCACGGGCGCGCCTCTGAGTCTCCACTCGTTCTGGGGAGAGGCAAACATTGGGGCTGGGACAATTCCTAGGATGTTTGATATTGGTTGCTGTTAGCCAGAGCTCCTGGAGACCCTGCTGATGGTAGCCATGAGAAAATAAGGGAGGAAAAATTGGCAGTAGCCTTTGTTTCTCCCTGCTCCTGTCTTCCCTGGGCACTTGGCTAATAAGCTACTTCCTCAGCGTCGAAGCCTTGGCCAAAACACAGAGGAGCTGTGCCCTGTGGCCCGCAGGACCTCCCGTGTGGGATGTGGTGGAGGCTGTGCTATCAGGCCGCTGCCCCTCCCCTGCGTTGGAAGCCCAGGCATATGTAGGTGAACAGAAGGCAAGGAAGCAGAAACCAGCCAAAGCTGCCTGGAAACCCAAGCAGGGCTGGGGAGGTAGCTCAGCGAGAGGGCGCTGACCTCGCAGGCAAGAGGTAATGGGTTCAATCCCCGTAAAAAAATAAATAAACTCACAGGCAGATTACAGAACTAGAAAGCTTTTTTTTCTTTTCCCCCCATACTGGGGATGGGACCCAGGGGCATTCTACTTCTGAGCTATACCACCAGCCATGTTTTTTATTCTTTATTTTGAAACAGGGTCTGAGTTGCAAAGGGTCTAAGTATACAAGGCTGTCCTCAAACTGTGATCTTCCTGTCTCAGCCTCCCACTAGAGATCTTTTTAAAAGTAACCAAGCCTGGCCAGGCATGGTGGCGCACGCTTGTAATCCCCGCGCTTGGGAGGCTGAGACAGGAGGATCACACAGGTTTGAAGCCAGCCTCAGCTACTGAGTGAGGCTCTCAGCAACTTAGTGAGACCCTGTTTCCAAATAAAATATAAAATAGGTCTGGGAGTATAGCCCGGAGGTAGAAAAGTCCCTGGGTTCCACCCCTAGTACCACCCCTAGTACCACATAATCAATAATAATAATAATAATAATAATAATAATAATAAGAAGAAGAAGAAGAAGAAGAAGAAGAAAGAATAAAAATAAACACTTACTGTTAATGAAGTGAAGGTCATACACATCCCACCAAAGCCGTTCAGAGCCAGGGCGATGAAGATGAGCACAGAGAGCGCTGGAGGAAACGGTCTCATGAGCGGCGGCCACATGAGGCCAGGCTGGGCCTCAGGGAGGCTCCGGCCTGGCCCAGTGCTCTGCACAAAGCAGGCTCCCCGCAAAGGAAAGCTGGATGAAGGACTAAAATACCTGGGGAGCTGGGATGGCCTCTGCCGCCCCTCGCCCTCCCCCTCCTGTCTACCTCACTGAATTTGAGCACTTGCAAAAGGTCCATCCAACTTTCCCCATTGATGAAGCAGCAACCCAGAGGCCTAAAGGAGGCCTTCACTGAAACCAAAACCCTAGGTTCCAAAAATCCAGTAGATGAGCCTAGCTAAGATTCTGGTGAAATCGATTTTGGTGTTCATTCTAAAAATCTTTGATTCAATGGCTTCATCTGAACAGGATGGTGACCAGGGGCTTCCAAGCCATCAGAGTACTAGCCTGGGCTGCGTCAAGAGGGCTCAGTTGATGACTTCTGTACATGGAGGACCATGTGCCTGGAGCTGGCCTGGTTCTTAGACCTCATCTCTCAGGCTGGCATCAATGAGATTGTCAGAGACTAGCGTGGCTGGTGATGGCACGGTATACCCTGGAAGCTCCTCTCCAACTTCTGTTTGGCTGTTTACTTTCTTACCTGGCCACCCATTTGAAACAAATAACTGAGTAGGGGTCTAACAGATATCTCCTCTAACTTGAGCAGGGAGCACTTGGTGTGGTACTGCGTCCAGGAACAGGTAGGGCAGGGAGCACCTCTAGGTGTTCTTTCCCCAGTCTCTGACACAAAGGAGGAGGAAAGGCATACTTACAGTTTGGGTTACTTGCTCCATAGGCAATCAGCAAACAGGAGACAGCAAAGCAAGCACTAAAATCAAGTAGAAACAGTAGATCAGATTATTATCACATTACTAACTGTTGTTATTTATACATTGTTATCATTAGAGGGCATTTACTATGTATCTTTTTTTCTTTTTCTTTCTCTCTCTCTCTTTTTTTTTTTTTTTTGGTGGTACTGGGAAGGAACCCTTTCTACCTCAGGGCGACACTCCCAGACCTATTTTATATTTTATTTGGAAAAAGGGTCTCTTAGGCCAGGGAGGCTGGCTTCAAACCAGTGTGATTAGCCGGGCATGGTGGCGCACGCTTGTAATACCCACGCTTGGGAGGCTGAGACAGGAGGATCGCACAGATTCCAAGCCAGCCTCAGCTACTTAGTGAGGCTCTCAGCAAGTTAGTGAGAGCCTGTTTCCAAATAAAATATAAAATAGGTCTGGGAGTATAGCCCGGAGGTAGAAAAGCCCCTGGGTTCCACCCCCAGTACCACCAAACCAGTGTGATCCTCCTGTCTCCGCCTCCCAAGCACAGGGATTACAAGCTTGTGCCACCATGCCTGGCTACTATGTATCATTTTAGAATACTTATACTCATTATTTTACTTGAATTAAAAATCTTGGGAGCTGGGTGTGGTGGGGCATGCTTGCAATCCCAGCATTTGGGAGGCTGGGACAGGAGGAATGCGGTTCAGTTCGTAGACAGCCTCAGCTATTTAGTGAGGCCTCCTGCAATATGCAACTTAGTGAAACCCTGTTTCAAAATAAAGAATAAAAAGCTGGGTGTGGTGGCATACGCTTGTAATTCCAGCTCTTGGGAATCTGAGACAGGAGGATTGCACAGGTTCCAAGCCAGCCTCAGCTACTTAGTGAGGCTCTCAGCAACTTAGTGAGACCCTGTTTCCAAATTTAAAAAATATAAAATAGGTCTGGGAGTATAGTCCGGAGGTAGAAGAGTCCCTGGGTTCCACCCCCAGTACAATAAAAAAATAAAGAAAGAAAGAATAAAGAATAAAAAATAGGGCAAGGGGTGTAGCTCAGAGGTTGAATGCCCTTGGGTTCCATCCCCAGACCCTCAAAAAACAAAACAAAACAAAACAAACAAAAATCTTGGAAGCCGGGTGTGGTGACACACATTTGTAATCCCAGCATTTGGGAGGCTGAGATAGAAGGATTGTGGTTTGTGGCCACCCTCAGCTACTTAGTGAGCCCCTTTGCAAACTCAGTGAAACTCTGTTTCCAAATAAAGAATAAAAAATAGAAGCCGGGCGTGGTGACACACGCTTATAATCCCAGCATTCGAGAAGCTAAAACCAGAGGATCGTGGTTCGCAGACAGCCTCAGCTACTTAGTGAGGTTCTCTGCAAATCAGTGAGACCGTGTTTCAAAATAAAGAATAAAAAAATTGGGCAAGGGGTGTATATCGGAGGTCAAATGCCTTTGGGTTCCATCCCCAGACCCACAAAAAAAAAAAAAAAAAAAAAAAAAAATAGAGCTGGGCATGTAGCTCGGAGGTAGAATGTCCCTGGGTTCCATCCCCGGTACTGCCAAAAAAATATCTTGGGGGCTGGCAATTGAGGTCAGAGGTAGGGTACATGCTTAGCATACACAATGCCCTAGGTTCAATCCCCAAGGCAGAAAAATACAATTCCAAAGAGAATAATAGGGCCCAGTTTATTGATGAAAATAATCTCATTTAAAAAAATGAAAAAGCCAGGCATGTTGGCGTACGCTTGTAATCCCCGCGCTTGGGAGGCAGAGACGGGAGGATCACATAGGTTCAAAGCCAGCCTCGCTGGCTTAAGACTACCCTGTTTCCAAATAAAAATATAAAATAGGTCTGGGAGTGTAGCCCGGAGGTAGAAGGGTTTCCAGGAACCCCAGTATACCAAAATAAATAAATAAAATTAAATAAATAAATAAATAAATGAAAAAATGAAAAAGATTAATTTCTGAAGACAGACTCCATGAATACCTCACTAACCTGCCCTTTGCACACCCAGACTGGGGAGGGCTGAGGCTCCAAAACAGGAGAGAACACAGCGCATTCCTTGGGTCCCTGAGCCACCCAGCCAGGGATGGAGGGATGGACAGAGTGCAGTGGACAGGGGGAAGGACTGAATGCTCACACCCACGTCCCCTCCACGTGACTCTGTCCTGACAACCAGTGTCTTTCAGCTCTGAAGAGCAAATGGAACAACTCTCCCAGCTCTTCCCATCACGGCACAGGTCCTGCTCTTTGCACACCTGTGCCTGCGTGGTGAGCATTCCCAGTGAGAACTGGGTTGGAGAGGACCCTGGCCTGAGAGGGCCAGATAACGGTGAGCCCCCCCGAGACCCCTGAGACCCAGGGCACCACACCTCTGGCCTACAGCCTAAGCCCTTTTGTGTTGTTGTTATTTGAAACAGGGTCTTGCCAAGTTGCTGAGGATGGCTTTAAACCTGCGATCCCCCTGTCTTAGCCTTACAGGAATTACAGGCGTGCTCTACCACGCCCTGCTTGAAAACCCGTGTTCTTAGTGACAAGCGACTCTAGATCCCCCAGGCTGGCCTGGGTTACATGTCTGCTTTACGTAGAACATCGTGAGGATCGCAGCACTTCAGATGCCAGGTTGGGTAGGAACCCTACTCTGGGCAGGCATTTAGGGAGCCCCATAGTGCACCTGAGAGCACATTCAGGATTCCCTCCAGCAGGGAATGCAGCCCTGGAGGTCTACCTGCCCACCCCTCGCCCCCCAAACCCCACACTGACCTGCCCAGCAGCCTGAGCTTCCTTGGGCCATACTTGTCCATGATGATGCCCAGGGGCAGGGTGATGGCACTGAGCAGGAAGGAGCCCACAGTGAAGGCCAAGTTGAGAATCTCCTCCTGGGCCTTGCAGCTGAGCCAGCCATTCATCCAGCTCACCTCCTCGTGCTCGGGCTCTGCGGTGCCCCCCACTGTGCCATTGGTGACATTTTCTGTGTGCATAGAGGAGGGAAATGTGACAGGGATTCCCAGAGATCAGAGAGGCAGGTGCATGTTCAGTCACCCCTCTGGCAATGCCAGAGCTGGCTTTGGTCCCGAGAGCCTCCAGTGGCCGACTTAGATGTTCATGGGGCCCGAGCCCCCTCAAGCAGCAATGCAGAGGTGCTTAACTTTTTTTTTGGTGGTACTGGGATTCCTGGAAGCCCTTCTACCTCCGGGCTACACTCCCAGACCTATTTTATACTTTTTTTTAAATTTGGAAACAGGGTCTTTTAAGCCAGCGCGGCTGGTTTCAAACCTGCGCGATCCTCCTGTCTCTGCCTCCCAAGTGCAGAGATTACAAGCGTGCGCCACCACGCCCAGCATGGTGCTTAACTTTTGTTGGGGCCATGGGCCATTCAGAGAAACCAATAAAGAAAGCTGTGTTCCTCAGAGAATACAAACTGCAATGGCTTCCTAGGTCCCTGGAAAACCCCACAAACCCCAGGTTAGCATTCCCACTCTAAACGTGTCCTATGCGCTCTGGCAGTAGACCTCAGAATGTAGCCTCGGCTACGGCATCCCTGACTGGCTAGAACCTTCTCAGAGATTCTCAATGGAGCCACAGTCATCATGGACTGCTGGGGAAGGCAAGCTGCCCACCTCACCACGACGCCCATGTTCTCCTCGGTTGGCGTGGGGAGAGTGAGCAGGCTGCTTTACTGGTAAGAACAGCTGGCATCAATGAGAACTGGCTCAGGCCATCGCCTCCCTGGGCTTGTCAGAGCATCAGCCACCTCGTTCACTGCATCCTAGAACACCTTTGGAAAGGTGTTTGTTTTTGTGATACTGGAGCTAGAACCCAGGGGCATTCTACCTATAAGCTACACCCCAGCCCTATTTTTTCCCTTTATTTTGGAACAGGGCCTCAGTAAGTTGCAGAGGGCCTCACTAAGTAGCTGAGGCTGCCTGTGAACCTGCGATCTTCCCGTCTCAGCCTCCCAAATGCTGGGATTACAAGTGTGTGCCACCACGCCCCGGCTGTTTGTTTTTAAGTAGTCCACACTTACATGCTTTTACCTGGTGTGATGCTGGCCTTTCTTATTTTTCTCAATGGGGCATTACTGTATTTCTGTCCCCTAAGGCCACACCCAGACCCTGTTGTGTGCTGGGCCTCTGAGCCTGGTGTGCCAGCCACGCCTGCGCTGTTACTTCAACCCTAAGGTCCCCTCCAAAGCCCACCCAGCACCAAAACAACACAACAAAGGAGGAGAAAGTGCCGCAGCAGCTTAGACAAGCCGGGGCCAGGGGACAAGCTGGGCGTGAGGCTAGGAGGTCTCTCCCGGCCTGGCCTGTCGGAGATGCTGACTAATCCTGAAGAGACAGGCAGGCCGGTGAGATGCGAGGTTCCACGGGAGTCCAGGGAGAACTCTCATATAAATGCCTGTCTCCCAGCTGCAGCCCTCTGGCGCCAGGGCCGTAAAGCTGAGGTCTGCACAGGCTTGCCAGGGCTCTTGGGGCTGTCCCAAGGTCACTGAAAGGAAAGTGCTTGGGGTGATTCGTGCCACATGCCCGCCTCTGACCTGCTGGGGGCACGCTGAAATTGTGCTGTCAGAACCCGCACTCTGGGTTCCAGTTTTGGTTCCTCTACTTCCCCCTTGTGTAACCTTGGGAAAGTGGCTTTTTTTTCTATCTTGGTTTCCTTAACTGTAAAATAGCCATACTATGATAAGAGCACCCACTACTCTAGAGGGTTTTTTTCTATATGTATGATATTGGGGATTGGACCCCAAGGGTATTCTGGCTCTAAGTCATACCTCAGCCTTCTCCTCTTCCTCCTTCTCCTTCTTCTTTTTCTGCAGTATTGAGGATTGAACTCAGGGGCATTCTATCTCCAAGCTACACCCCCAGCCCTATTTTTTATTCTTTATTTTGAAACAGTATCTCACTGAGTTGCACTGTCTCACTAAATAGTTGAGGCTGGCTTCGAAACTATGATCCTTTTGTCTCAGCCTCCCACATAGTAGGATTACAAGCGTGTACAACCCCACTGGCTTTTTTTTCCCCCGGGTCTGGGGATGGAACCCAGGGGCATTCGACCTCCGAGCTACATTTCCTGCCCTATTTTTTATTCTTTATTTTGAAACAGGGTCTCACTGAGTTGTGAGGGCCTCACTAAGTAGCTGAGGCTATCTGCAAACTGCAATCCTCGGGTCTCAGCCTCCCGAATGCTGGGATTACAAGCGTGTACCACCACGCCCAGCTCCCACTGGCTTATAGTTTTTATCTTGAAACAGGATCTCAGTAAGTTGTGGAGGGATCCAATAAGTAGCTGAGGCTTGCTGCAAACCTATGATCCTCTTGTCTCAACCACCCAAGTACTAGGATTACAGGTGTGTACCACCACACCCAGAATCAGTAGATTTTGTGCGTGCGTTGTGTGTGTGTGTGTGTGTGTGTGTGTGTGTGTGTGGTGTGGGGGATTGAACCATTGAACCCAGGGGCATTCTACCTCTGAGCTACACCTCCAGCCCAATTTTTTTTTTTTTTTTTAGGTAGTAGGGATGGGACCCAGGGACATTCTACATACGAGCTACATCCCTAGCCCCATTTTTAACTCTATTTTGAAACGGGATCTCACTGAGTTGCAAAGAGCCTCACTAAGAAGCTGAGGCTGCCCACAAACAACGATCCTCCTGTCTCAGCCTTCCAAATGCTGGGATTACAAGTGTGCACCACCATGCCCAGTTTCGATTTTTTATTCCTTTTGAAACAGGGTCTCACTAAGTTGCAGAAGGCCTCACCAAGTAGGTGAGGCTAGCCACAAACCCAGACCCTCCTCTCTCAGCCTTCCAAATGCTGGGATTACAAGCATGCGTCACCATGCCCAGCTCAGTAGAGTTTTAAGATCAATGGAAGACTCATTGGCACTTAGGGTTTGGGATATAGCTCACTGTAGTGTGCTTGCTTAGTTACCATGTACAAGGCTCTGGCTTTAATCACGAGCATATTTATAGATATTGTGTATGTATATAGTATATGTATATGTATACACATGTGTATATTTTAGAACTCATGCAAACATAGAAAGCATGCAATAAATAATAGCTACAAAAGCCAGGCGTGGTGGCGCACACTTGTAATCCCAGCATTGGGGAGGCTAAGACTGGAGGATCGCAGTTCGCAGACAGCTTCAGCTATTTAGTGAGGCCCTCAGCAATTTAGTGAGACCCTGTTTCAAAATAAAAATACAAAATAGGGGAGGGGGTGTAGCTGGAGGTCAAATGCCCCTGGCCAGACCCACAAAAGAAATAACAGCTGCAAGTTATTATTATTGTTTTTGTTATCGGAGGCTGAGGGCGGGGTCGTGGTGTAAGAAGAGGTGGTCAGGAGGCAGGGAGCACAGTCCTGTAACTGTGTGTGGTGGTGGTAATGAGTAAGTAAGTGTCTAGCCTCCCACTGGGCCGGGAGCCCCGAGGGCAGGGATGGTATTCTGGTTACTCCTGTGTCCCAATACCTCACCAAGGCCTGGCCACAACAGCTGTTTACTGAATGAATAAAACCAAAGGAACTGGATCCCAACCACTAAAAGGATCAAGAGAAAGGAAGGGAGACAGGGTGTGCAGAATCAAGTTGAAGAGAGAGGGGATGCACAGAGATTAGAGGCACCAAGTTAACTGCCTGAAACCACAGAAGCAAAACCCAACAAGCCAGAGTGCTGCCCTTGCCACTTTCTGCCCTTGCCACTTTCTCTCAATTCTCTAAGAGTCAACCACCCTGTCAAACACATGGCAAAGCCGTTAGGGTACAGCTCAGAACCGTTAGTTCCATGCTGCGCCCGGCAGCAGGCTCCACTCCGGCAGCTCCTGGAAAGTCAGGGGTGCTTCACAGGCGCCGTGGGTTTCAGGGGTCAGTTCTGTTACAGGGATAGGACCTGGAGGAGAGGGGGTGCTCCCCACGGCAAAGGGCATTTCCAGGTGGGTGTGCAGGTCTGAGCAAGCCAGCACACTCGTGACAGAGTGAATGGTGGAGAGGGCACTCAAGACCTGGACAGAAGCCTGTGAGACCTGATCACGTCCATGCAGGGGCTGGGCCAGGCACTGCTCTAAGGACATGGGAAAGCCCAGGGCCTGAAGTGCTGCAGCCGTGGGGGGCAGGGGTGGAGACGCCAGGCAGCAGTGCCCACGAGGAAAGGCACCAGCCCCACACCCCGGCCGGGTCCCTACGTCCATGCTTTTCTCATCGAGTCTAAAGATAAAACCCCAAGGCAATGCTGGGGTGGTGGAGATCCATGGTACATTGCTGGTCTACCATGCACGGCCATAGGTTCCATCCTCAGCAAATTAAAAAAAAAATCCCATAAGGCCATGGTGGCATAGACCCTTAATTCCAATATCTGAGAGGCTGGGATAGGAAGACTACAGGTCCAAGCGTAGCCTCTGCAACGTAGACCCTGTTTCAAAGTAAAAAAATACAGTTGGGCTAGGGGTGTAGAGCAGAGGTCAAACATCCTGGATTCAACTTCCAGTACCAAAAAAAAGTCCCCATGTGTACCCTCTAGGCAGTCTTCCTGCCATGCCAGAAGTAGTATAGGAGTGGAAATGCCTTAAATTGTTTGGCAATCTGTTCACCCTGGTAAGCAGACCCCCCACATGCTCAGGATGACTAGGGTGGAAGTGTTGATATCTGTCGCTCCCTTTTTCATCCTACAGACCCTGCACAGAACAGGGACCCACACTTTAGGCCACCAGCCTGCTCTCCTTAAACAAATCAGCCCCTGCCCCTGCCCCCAGGAGTGGAGTCCAGCAACAGATGAGCCTGGGGGAGGCTGGATGGCCTTTCTCGTCTGCCCAGGGAGCCATTCCAGCGCCCTTGCTCCTGCAGGGCATTAAACCCAGAAGCTTTGTTGGCAGTAAACACCCCACATAAGTAACCTCAGCCCCAGCAGATGCCCAAACACAGTCCTGCTCAGGCCGCTCCTCTCCATCCGTTCCATGTGGCCATGGCGGGCCAGGAGGCAGACAAACAGATAAGCACCCAGGAAATGTCAAGTCCCAGGGAGCCCTGGCTCAGCGCTCGGCCCTCGCCAGCTCCCCACATCACCTGCACCTGTATTAAACAGTTGTCCCCACAGTGGGCGGCCGGTGCAGCCTGAGGAGGGTGAACCACGGAAACAGGCCGGCGAGCAAGTGGTGTGGCCAGAGTGTCAGAAGCAGGAAGGGCTAAGGGTGTTTAGGAGACCCAGGGTCAGGGATGAGAGAATGGCCCCCTGCACTGTGGAGTGCCACTTACAAGACACACAAAATCTTCAGAGAGAGAGAGAAAGCAAGGGAGCTTTCTCTCCACTTGGGCTCCCTGACCTCCCCCGAGGTCAAGAGCTGCCTC
Organism: Muscardinus avellanarius; assembly: GCF_963383645.1. NCBI lineage: Eukaryota > Metazoa > Chordata > Mammalia > Rodentia > Gliridae > Muscardinus > Muscardinus avellanarius. The sequence continues at coordinate 22,479,408 of NC_137802.1, read as the reverse complement.
CCCTCCCCAGAGAAACAGCACGAGTGGCAAGCCTCTGGAGCAGTTCACAGATGATGCTTGAGGGAGCCATGAGGCTCGAGGCTGGTGGCCCCTCCAAACTCCTGAGGTGTCCCTTCTCTGAGCCCCCTCCAGCCCAGGGTGCAGATCACTGAGCTCTGCTGAGGGCACCTGCCCAGAGATCTCCTGTCTCTCCGATCTTGCCTTAGTCTATCCGGCAACAGGAAGCAGCATCTCTGTCCAGCCTAGAAGATGTGGGTGAGAGGTCAGCTCGGCTGCAGCGCAGAGCAAACAAGAGGCAGGACACACAGCCAGAAGGCCAAGTCCCTCGTCATGGCTCCGGCAGCAGCAGTGTGCGCCACTCAAGGTATTCAGTCCTCCACTGAGTGCCCTCCTGCCGCTACTCAATAGCCCTTCCATACACCATGTGGGGTTGCAGAGAAGGTCACTTGCTGTCAGACCCAAAGCTCCTGCTTTTAACTGTTGGGCTGTGCCTTATGTCAGAGAGAAAACACTGAGAGAATATAGCCAGCAAATGGTTGTCACACAGTGTCAGGGCAACACCAGGTATGCCATCATATTTGCTAGTGAGGCTAGACACGTGGTGGCACATGGCTATAATGCCAGCTACTCGGAAGGCTGAGGCAGGAGGACTGTAAGGTCAAGGCCAGCCTGGGGAACTTAGCCAGGTGCTGCCTCAAAATGAAAGAGTAAGGGCTAGGCAAAGTGAGGCACGTTTGTAATCCTAGTATTTGGGAGGTAGAGACAGGAGGATCACAGGTTCAAGGACAGCCTCAGCTACTTAGCAAGTCCCTCTGCAACTTAGTGAGACCCTGTTTCAAAATAAAGAATAAGCCAGGCATGGTGGTGCACACTTGTAATCCCAGTACTTGGGGGGCTAAGACAGGAGAATCACAGGTTCGAGAACAGTCTCAGCAAGTAGTGAGATTCTCATTACCTAATGAGACTGTTTCCATATTAAAAAAAAAAAAAAAAAAAAAGCCAGGCGTGGTGATGTATGTTTGTAAACCCTGCATTCAGAAGGCTGAGACCAAATGATCACGGGTCACAGACAGCTCAGGTATGTAGTGAGGCCCTCAGCAATTTAGTGAGACCCTTTTTCAAAATAAAGAATAAGCCGGGCGTGGTGGCGCACACTTGTAATCCCAGCATTCGGGAGGCTGAAACCTGAGGATCGTGGTTCGCAGACAGCCTCAACTACTTAGTGAGGCCCTCTGCAACTCAGTGAGACCCAGTTTCAAAATAAAGAATAAAAAATAGGGCAGGGGGTAGCTCGGAGGTCAAATGCCCCTGGGTTCCATCCCCAAAGGAAAAAAGAAAGAAAGAAAGAAAGAAAGAAAGAAAGAAAGAAAGAAAGAAAGAAAGAAAGAAAAGCCGGGCGTGGTGGCGCATGCTTGTCATCCCAGCGCTTGGGAGGCTGAGACAGGAGGATCGCACAGGTTCGAAGGCAGCCTCAGCTACTTAGTGAGGCTCTCAGCAACTTAGTGAGACCCTGTTTCCAAATAAAATATAAAATAGGTCTGGGAGTATAGCCGGAGGTAGAAAGCCTCTGGGTTCCACCCCCAGTACCACCAAAAAAAAAAAAAAAAAAAAGGCTACGGGTATGGGTATGGCTTGGAGGTAATGCCTCTGTGTTCAATCTTCAGTGCCACAAAAAAAATTTTTTTAAATAAAATAAAATAGGACACCAAAAAGGGAAAAAAGTAAAAAGTGCTGGGGATGGAGCTCAGCGGTAAGCCATTTGCCTAGCATGCACAAAGCCCTGGATTCAATCCTCAGTACTGGGGGTTAAAAAACAAACCAGTGAGAACAGGGCCTCTGAGACTCCTGAGAGGTGTCTGAAAGTCCCACGCCTTCATGGAGCACCAAGGAGCCAGAGAAGGCCAACAAAGACGGGGAGGGAGGCAGGTGATGAGTTGGGAAGGGGTGAGTAGGGTTGGTACTAGGGGCTAGCTCTTCTCTCTGACATCCTGAGGCTGTAGGCACCAGCTTAAGGCCCATTATTTTACTCATTCCTTTGGACTTTTTATTATTGTTGTTGTTGTTATTATTATTATTATTATTATTATTTTGGACTGGGGACTGAACCCAGGGGCATTCTACCTGTGAGCTACACTGCCAGCCCTTGTTTTATTTTATTTTTTAGATTTTAAAACAGGGTCTCACTAAATTGCTGAGGGTCTAAGTTACAGAGCCCAACCTCAAACCTATGCTCCTCCTGTCTCAACCTCCCCAGTGCTGAGATTACAGGCAGCACTATGCCCAGCTGGACTTTTTTTTTTTTTTTGGGGGGGGGGTAATGGGGATGGAACCCAGGGACATCTGCCTCCAAGCTACACTCTCAGCCCTGTTTTTATTCTTTATTTTGAAACAGGGTCTCACTGAGTTGCAAAGGGCCTCTAAAGTAGCTGGCTGGCCATGAACTGCAATCCTCCTGTCTCAGCCTCCCAGCTGCTGGGATTACAAGACTGTGCCACACCCAGCCTTTTTTTTTTTTTTTTTTAATTCAGAATAAACTGGGAATGGCTAGGGACTGGGACACATTTGCTATACAAGCACATGTGAAACCCTAGATTTGCTCCTCAGCACCACAAAAATAAATAAGTAAGCCGGGCGTGGTGGCCCACACTTATAATCCCTGCGATTGGGAGGCTGAGACAGGAGGATCACACAGGTTCGAAGCCAGCCTCAGCTACTTAGTGAGGCTCTCAGCAACTTAGTGAGACCCTGTTTTCAAATAAAGTGTGTATATATATATATATATATATATATATATATATATATATATGTATGTCTGGGAGTATAGCCTGGAGGGAGAAAAGCCCCTGGGTTCCACCCTCAGCACCACAAAAAAAAATAAATAAATAAGTAAGTAAAACTAGTCATATTTGTAGCAATAAAAGAAAAGGGCTGGGCGAGGTGGCACACAGCTCTAATCCCAGTGAGTCAGAAGGCTGAGGCGGCCTCCCAAGCACTAGGACTACAGGGGTGCACCGCCACTGAGAAGAACAAGATTTTGCCATCTGCAGGAAGATGGAAGGACCTGGAGAACAGGATGCTAAGTGAGTTCAGCCAGGCACAGAGCGCGAAGAGGCGAGTGTGTTTGTTCTCTAATACGCAGAAGCGAGGGAGTAACCCGGATACCAGAGGGACTCCAGAGAATGGAGGAGAAACCTCAGAGGAGCCAGACAGGTGTCTGAGGGAGGGGAGAGGAGAGAGTGAGGATGAGTGAAGGAATGACTACCATTAGCTCTACGGAGGTGAGAGTACCGATGTCAATCTCAGTACCCTTTGGGGAAGGGAGGAATGGGGAGGGAACCAGGGGAAAGCTCACCAAGTGCTGTGTGCATGCACGTCACTATCGACATGATTTAAATTATGATGTTAAGACCAATGCACTAATAAAAGTATATTAAAAAAAAAAGAAGCTGGGCGTGGCGGTGGTGGCCCACGCTTGTAATCCTAGCATTTGGGAGGCTAAGACAGGAGGAATCTGGTTTGAGGACAGCCTCAGCTACTTAGTGAGGACCTTTGCATTTGCAACTCAGTGAGACCGTTTCAAAATAAGGAATAAAAAATAAGGCTGGGAGTATAGCTCAGAGGAAGAATGCCCCTGGGTTCCATCTCCAGTACCGAGAAAAGAAAAAAATGGCTGAGACAGGAGAGGGTTGTAAATTCAGGCCAGCCTGGGGAATTTAGTAAGACACTATCTCAAAATGAAATTGAAGCCAGATATGGTAGCACACACTTGTAATACCAGTACTTGGGAGGCTGAGACAGGAAAATCGCAGGTTCACCTCCAGCCTCAGCAATTTAGTGAGGCCATCTGCAACTTAGTGAGACACTGTTTCAAAATAAAAGAAATAATTTTTTTTTTCCAGTACTAGAGATAGAACCCAGGGGCATTCTAACTCCAAGCTACAATTCCAGCCCTATTCTTTACCCCCCCCCCCTTTTTTGCAGTACTGGAGATGGAACTCAGGGGCATTCTACCTCCGAGCTACAGCCCCAACCCTATTTTATTCCTTTTTTTTTTTTTTTTTTTTTTGGTGGTACTGGGGATGGAACCCTTCTACCTCCAGGTTACACTCTCAGACTTATTTTATATATATATATATATATATATATTTTTTTTTTTTTTTTTTTTTTTTGAAACAGGGTCTCTTAAGCCAGCGCGGCTGGCTTTGAACCTGTGCGATCCTCCTGTCTCTGCCTCCCAAGCGCAGGGATTACAAGCGTGCGCCACCACACCCGGTTTATTCCTTATTTTGAAACAGGGTCTCACTGAGTTGCAAAGTAGCTGAGGCTGTCCTCGAACCATGATCCTCCTGTCTCATCCTCCCAAATGCTTGGATGACAAGCGTGTGCCACCATACCCAGCTTAAGAAATAAAATTTAAAAACAGCTAGTACCCCCAAACACACAAAAGTAGAGAGTTCAGCTTGCTTGCTTTTTTTGTGGTACAAAGGATGGAACCCAAGGGTTTTCTACTTCTGGGCTACACTCCCAGCCCAATTTTATTTTTTATTTGGAAACAGCATCTTGCTTAGTTGCTGAGGCTAAGTTCCTGAGGCTGGCTTCAAACTTGAGATCCTCCTGTCTCAGCCTCCCAAGTACTAGGATTACAGGTATGCGGTGCCACAACTGGCTCTTCTTTTTTCTCTTGTAGGGTTGAATTTTCTAAAGCTATCAACCAGTATGGAAAGACCCCATAATATGGGGGGACTCTGAAGCATCGGGGACCTCTCCTGTCCACCCTGGTGTGGCCTGGTGGGGACCAGGGTTGGCCCTGTTTCCCTGAGGGATGGCAGCCCCTCTGCCCTCTCAGGGAGCCTGCTCTATCAGTGGGGGAGATCTGATCCCCACCACCACAGGCACAGTGACCGTAATTATGGCTGGGCTGGAACTAGACTTCCTCTAGCCGAGGTGGCGAGGATTTCCACCCTCATAGCCCTCAACCTGCCCAAGGCCAGCATGTGGCCAGCCCTCCACTGTTTATAAACACCTCTAGGAGGAAAACCAGATCATGGGATCATGGCCCTGCTCTGCTTCCATTAGTCCCTCCTGCCTTGAAAATAAAAGCCAGAGCAGGGCGTGGTGGCTCACGCTTGTAATTCCTCCATTTGGGAGGCTGAGACAGGAGGATTACGGTTCACAGACAGCCTCAGCTACTTAGTGAGGCCCTTTGCAACTCAGTGAGACCCTGTTTCAAAAATAAAATAAAAGAAAGAAAAAAAAGAAAAGCCAGTCTCCTCAAGTGGCCTCTCTAGCCCTACATGCCCCATTCCACCTCCCCAGTCTTCTGCTGCGCCAGCCTTTTCTCTCCTCTCCTCCAGGATGTGGTCTCCTGACTCATCCCTCCTCACCCTCCCAGCTTCTGCATTAACATCAGAAAAGCCACCCTCCCAGTCTCAACCAGACCCCACAGCTGGTCTCCCCTGGTGCTCTGTGGAAGCTCATATGATGACTTGTTTGTTTGGTACTCCCCATATAGCACCTCAATAGATGCTTTCCGACCATGTGGGTTAGATGGAAGAGGACACTGAACATCCGCAGGTAACCGCACCCCCCTGAGCTGACCCTGTCCGAGTGGGCCACTAAACAGCAGAGCACAAGTTAAGAGGTCAACTGGAGATGGCTACTGTGGCCACACAGAGGCCAAAAGGACACAGCCCTTGGGAAAGGCCCGCTCTTCCCAAGCTGGAAACCCCATGGTGTCTTGTCTGTACCAAGGGGACAAGGGAGGTATCGCTGCCAGAACCTGGTAGGTATCATGCAAAGCTCATCAAATGCCCAGCCCCACCTCCTGCCTCCTGTCCTGACCTTCTGGTGGGCAAGGCCAGACACTGCCCCTGGCAGGGGATTGGAGAAACCACTGCTTCTTTCCTTCCACCATCTCACCAAGCTGGAACCCAATACCCAATCTGTCCATAGGCAGATTCTGGCTGGAGTCCCAACAGAGTTCTGGCAATCTTTCAACAGGTTCAGGCAAATTTTCTTTATAGAACAAATTCAAGCATTAGTCCCAAGAGCAATAAAAAGCTGAAAGATGTGCATCTCAATCAACTCTATACCGGTCAGCTCTTCAAAAGTCTAATTCAATACATCTGGCAAATGGCCTAACTGCTTCTCCACAATTCAGCCATCCACCAAGGCTAAACATGTTAGGCCTGAGTAGAAACCTTGACCCTAACTTTGCCAGTCACTCCCAGTCAGAGAAGCACAGAGGCTTCTGGCTCCCAAAGGTTATTTGGACTCCCAGAAGCAAGGAGCAGGGAGGCCAAAGAGATAAGCTGAGTGGAATCTCAGCCCTTCCCGCCCAGGATGCTGGATCAGCAGGTTTGCCAGATAACCAGAAAAACCAAAATCAGACACAGGAGCAGCATGGGATAAGGAGTTGATGTTCAACCCACATCCTGACCCTTCACCTTCACTTCGGTTTGTATGAATGACCTGTCAAGTCTCTCAAGGCACTAAATACCAACTCAGCACTGTGTTGGCACAATCTTTGAGGCTACTCCCACAGTGAAAGGAAGAAGTCAAGGTTGAGGGCAGAAATGAAGTGACTAGCCCCATGCTGCCAATGCCATAAAATAAGTGAAATCAGTGAACAATCTTAAAAACAAACTAGAATCTGACCTTCCTGACACCATGGGGGTAGGGAGATTCTGACTGTATCAGTCCTTTGGTCTAGATGACACACTAAAAGCTAAAAGCATTGTCTGGGGATAATTTTTTTTTTTTTTTTTTTTTTTTAAGGAACGGGGATTGATTAAACCCAGGGGCATTTCACCTCTGAGCTATACTAGCCCTATTTTTTTATTTTTATTTGGAAATAGGGTCTCTCTAAGGTTGATGAGTCTCAATACTTTCTGAGGCTCTCCTTTGGATCTGTGATCCTCCGGTCTCAGCCTCCCAAGTGCTGAGATTACAAGCGTGCGCCACCACACCCAACTTCCTTCTGTTTTTTAAACCCTCTGAGCTGGGTGTGGTGGCGCACGCTTGTAATCTCAGCACTTGGGAGGCTGAGACAGGAGGATAGTACATGGTTCAAAGCCCCCCTCAGCCTCAGCTACTGAGTGAGGCTGTCAGCAACTTAGTGAGACCCTGTTTCCAAATGAAACACAAAATAGGTCTGGGAGTAGAGCCAGGAGGTAGAAAAGCCCCTGGGTTCCACCCCTAATACCACAAACACACACACACACACACACACACACACAGTCCCTGTGTGTACCCTCTGAGAAAGGAAAAGCCAAATAGTCCAACCTGTTCTTTCCAGAAGACTCATTAATCTAACATCTCTAGGGCAAAACAGAAAGCCTGTTCAGGGAACAAGGTCTGACTCTCCCATCTCCCAAGATTTCTTGCTGATGTGGGGAAAGGCTTGCCAAGAACCCTTAGGCTATTAGGAAATATTTTTTAGTAGCTAAAGGCTAAAGGTTGGTTATAAATGATATACTTTCTGCCCTTCCCCAGGCGACCTCCACATTCCCTCTATTTCTCCTGCCCTTAACCTTTCCTGCTAAGTCTCCCTAGGCAAGGAGACACTCAGAGGATCTTCTGGGCAACTCAGAGAAGGGAAACAGGGAGGATCTGACTCAGGGTCACAGGTAGTGTGAACTGGACCAAAACTTTTTTTTTTTTCTTGCTAAGGACTCTAGAAAGAAAAGGCATGCTGGTAATGATCCAGGGACTCAGATCTGGGCTACCTCCAATCAAAGGGGACTCAAGCACAGGGGACAGAGATTATGTGAGTTCAACTATTATGCAGCCGCTGTTGGGGGTAGGGAGAAGGCAGAGGAAAGCATTTCCTACCAAGGTTGCCTAAGATGCCGAAGAAGGAGCTTAGAAGTTGGGAACTCCAGTACTTAGGAGGCTGAGACAGGAGGATTGCAGGTTTGAGGACAGCATCAGCAAGTAGTGAGACTCTCATCCACCTAGTGAGGTCCTGTTTCAAAAATAAAATAAAGTAGAGCTAGGGGTGTAGCTCGGAGATAGAATGCCCCTGGGTCCAATCCCAGTACTAGAAAAGAAGTTGGGAGTTGCTTTGGTCCTATGTTGAGTGGAACCCATGGACCTGCAGCAGTTAGGGTGGGAAGACTGGAGAGCAGGATGGGGGCAGGGCAGCTTCCACATGCACGAGCAACACCCATGGTGGGGCAAACAAAACTATCACCCTTCCTCCCCCCATAGGGCTGGAAGGCCACTGAGACGTTCTCAGCCCCTGAAAGGAAATGGCCTTTGGAGAATCATAGAGCAGCAAAAATAGACAATCTGCATCCGGCAGGCCCTAAGGAGACTCTATAATAGACTGAAAAACAAATCTAGATTCTAGATGAAACCTTCTTGGGGTGGAGGCCACACCACTTCCGGCTTCTTGAGGAACCCTAGGGCCTGGATCAAGAGTTCCTCTTTCTCACAACCAGGGAGCATCAATGATATTGCAGCCACTGAGAGGACATGAGTCCACCAATGTGCCTCGTTGGTAGAAAAAGCTGAATGTGAGAATTTGGGGTTTCCTGCAGTCTCCAGCTTGAGCTTTGGTCCAAGCCGGGCATGGTGCACACACTTGTAATCCCAGTATTTAGGAGGCCGAGACAAGAGGATCACAGGTTCCAGGGCAGTCTCAGCAAGTAATAAGACTTTCATAAACCTAGCAAGATCCTGTTTCAGAATAAAAATATAAGGGTTTGGGATGTAGCTCGGAGATGGAATGCCCCTGGGTTCAAGCCCTAGTTACACACACACACACACAAAAAAAAAAAAAAAGCAGAAAGATTAGTCCATGCCTCAGTTTATTCATTCACTAAACTGGGACTATGATAAATGATGCGCGTCCAGCAGAGCCGGGAGAGGGTAAAACAGGCCTCTGAACACCCGGGAGGCGCTGTGCTGTCAGGAGGCATTGCTGGCTAGGTCTTCATGGCCATCCACCCTCCCCTCCCAGTGCTCGGACTCCAGGAACCACCCCCAGCCTGAGCTGCCCGTCTCACCTGGTTCAGTACACAGGTAGGAGTAAAAACCCTCCGACTTGAGCATGATGAGCAAGGAGCCCCAGCCCAGAAGGACTGCGGAGAAGAGGAGGTTTTCCAACACAGCGGTGCAGGCCATCCACCAACGGCGCCGATGGGCTGTGGCCAGGGTGGGCGCCATGGTGCGGTGCAGCGGCCCGGCTCCGGCTCCGGCTCTGCAACCACCTGCGCACAGACCTCGGCGTCAGCGCCAGCCCTGCCGAGCTCGTCTGGCTGCCTCCGCGGGATGCGGAGCTTGTCACCCTTCGGAACCCCCGGCCGGGAAGGCGCGCGGCGAAGAAGCCGGCCCAGCCCTGCAAGGCCCCGGGCCACCCCCAAACCCGCGGCTGGCCCTCCGCTATGCCGGAGCCGCCCTTGGCCAGGCCGGGAGCACTCTCCCTCAGCTTACTCCGAGGTAAACTGAGGCATGGAAGCAGGAAAGGGACTGACACCTGCTCAAGGACGTGGAACTACTTCTGGCCCCCAGAAGGGTTGACATAACTAGGCTGGGGCCGGAAGGGGGGCAGCTTGAGGTATGGCCACCTGCGCGGGGGCATACCTGAGAGATGCCACTCCCAGGGACCCTGGCGGGCTCGTGCCCGCCCGCAGTCAAGACCCTTCCTCAGAGCTGGTTCCTTCAACCACAAAATCAGCGCACGGAGCCCCGGAACGGCCTCCCACGGCGCGCTCATTGGCCAGGCAGAACAGGAACTGCCGCGCCATTGGCCGCCGTCTAGGTCGCTAGGCGCTGCGGCCACGCGAACCTCGCACGGCAGAAGCGAAGCCGGTTCAAACCGGCGGCGCGAGCCGCCCGCAGACACCCCCGCCCCGTCCCGGGGAGGCATCGCCGCGACGACCCCGTGTCCGTGGAGGCGGACCCCCTCGCTTCTCCCCAGCTCCGTCGCCTATTGGGCATCTCTTTCCTGACCGCGCCTCCTCCGTCCGGCCTCTTTCCTCTCCGATTCACATGACAGCCCCGCGCCCTTTCTTGGGCAGCTTCTGTACCCCGCACCCTCGTCCGGGACCCCGACCCCGGGCCCAGCTCACCCGGCTCCTACTGGTGTGTCTCGGGCCCGCCCGGCTCTTTTTCTGCCTCCTTTTATTCCAGCCCTTTTATTCCGACCCTAAGATGAAAACACTGCTGCCCGCTGATTGGCTGAGTGGGGGCTGGAAACAGGCGTCGACCAATCAGCAGCCACCCGCCCGCCCCCCGGCGGGCAGAAGCCGGTTCCGGCCGGACTTGAAGACAAACAAGAGGGGTGGGGGGCGGGGGCCGGGGCAGCTGCGGGCCTTTTCTGGGCTCCGCCGCCTCGGACTGGAGTCGCCGTGGGCCGCGAGTCCCGGGAGCGCCGCGCTCCCGCCCTCCTAGAGCCCCGCCCGGAGCCCGGCCCTGGGCTGGGGCCCCGGCTCGCCGCCCCGCGCCCCTTGGACCTCCCCAGTCGCACCGCAGTCCCCTCCGCGCTCAGCTGGGCTCCCGCACCCTTCTCTCCTAGGGCCCGCTACGAAGTCTCCAACACCCTGCGCCCCGGGCACCGCGCCTGGACGCTGCAGCCCCGAGCGGGTCGTCCCATCTGGACGCCCCGTGGCCGCGGGGCGCAGCGCTGCAGCCCCGGGTTCTCCCGGCCTTGTCTTCTGCCCCGCTCTCCTCGGTGGTCCCCATCCAGGCGCAGCCCCCAGGGCTCCAGTCCCGGACTCCAGTCCCACGCAGCGCGCGTCTTCCCTGCTCTCCTGATGTATCGACCCCTTACCCTCTCCTAAGGTACTGTGTGTGTGCGCGCACTGGGAAGGGAACTCAGAGGCATTCTGCTTAGCGTTACACCCCCCAGCCCAATTTTATTTCTTATTTGAAAATAAGGTCTCACCAGGTTAATGAGTCTCACTACTTGCTGAGGTTGTCCTGGAACCTGCGATCCTCCTGTCTCAGCCTCCCAAGTAGTGGGACTACAGGCGTGCACAACCATACCCGGCTGAGGTGCCTTCTGCCTGGTCCGTGAAAAGTGGCCCTTGAGGGTCTGCAAGGAGGAGTTCGGTCTTGTCTGCCCCCCATTAGGACGATGTCTCCTCCCGAGCTCCTCAGTCCCGGGGTGGGGGGGAGGACATTCAGCCTGGTGGTCTTGGGGCTCCCTGCCCTTCTTTCCTGTTCTGGAACGTCTCTTTCTGGCAGCACCAAGCTGCTAGTGTGTCTGGCTTCGGAGAGAGCCAGGGGTCCAGAGGGCTCCCGGCTCCCTTTGTGAACAGCACAGCTGGACCTGCCCCCAGGAATTGCTGGGGTACGGGATGGAGCCGAGGCCCTTGAGGTTCGCTGCCCGGCAGCGTCGCCCTGATCAGAGACACTAGACTGATCTCGGAAGACCCTCAGGCTTCCTCAGCTCAGCATCCCTAGCTCAACATCCCAGGACTACAGGATCCCCAGCTCCACTTCCCCCCAGGGCTGGCGCGCCCCCTGCTGTTGTGAACGGTTGCCGGCCACCCAGGCTGTGCGCCGCTTTTGCTTTGGGGATCTGGGCTGCTTACCTCCTTCATTACCCAGCCTATAGAACTGTCACCTTCATCCCTCTCCACTGAGTCACCTGCCTGAGGACCCTCTCTAGGCCTCGAACACACCTCTAAAATAATTCAGTTTGACCGGGCCTGATGGCACATGCCTGTAATCCCAGTCCTTGGGAGGCTGAGACAGGAGGATCACAGGTTTGAGGCCAGCCTAAGCAATTTAGTAAGACTCTGTTAAAAAAAAAAAAAAATAGCGCTAGGGTGTAACTGAAAGGTAGAACAAACACCCTAGGGTTCAAGTCTCAGCACAGAATACTAATGATAATTCACTTTGTCCCACAAAACTGTCCCCCCTCCCATGTTCCTCCAGATAATAGCACCATTGTCTGCTGAAGTTAGATATGGTGAATAATCCTTTCAACAAATGTTTGTTAGGCACCTGCTGTGACCAAACCAATACAGTCATATCTTTTTTGCGTATGTGGTACTGGGGATTGAACTCGGGGACAGTCTAACCTCTGAGCTACACCCCCAGCCCAATTTTATTTTTCATTTGGAAACATAGACTCACGAAGTTGCTGAGGCTCATCTCAAACCTGTGATCCTCCTGTCTCAGCCTTCCAAGGACTGGGATTATACGCATGCTCCACACTGCCCGGTCAGTACTGGAAGATCGAACCCAGGGCATTCTACCTCCAAGCTACACCTCCAGTCCTATTTTTGATTATTTTGAAACAGAGGTCTCAGCAAGTTGCAGAGGGCCTCATTAAATAGCAAAGGCTGGCTGCGAGCCTGTCTCAGCCTTCCAAGCACTGGGATTACAAGTGCGTGCCACCAAAACCCGCTCACTCATATCTGTTTCATATTTGTCTAATCTATCCATTTTTATCTCTAACATACAACCACTGTTCATTTAGTCCCCAGTCCCAGCCTCTCAAACCCACCCGCATCCCATTCCACTGAGCTATGGGAAAAGGAATCTGACCTCTGCTAGAATCCTCAGACACTCTTTACCATTTGTTCTTCAAGATAAAGTTCAAATTCTCCAGCTTGATCCCCACAGGCTCTTCCTCATCAGCATTTTCCTTCCATTGGATGCCGTTTGGCTTGCCTGGGCCCAGATGCCCGGTCATGTGGCGTTCTTGTGGTTCCTACGCTACGGTTCTCTGGCCTCTACCCCTCAGCAGAGCCCCCCTTGGACAGTGAGAGGCCTGGGAAGCCCCCCTGGCCCCTCCTGCTGCCCTTGGTCCTCTGTCCACTGATTGCATTGTTTTATAATTATCTACCCACCTGCTTGTCTCCCCCTTTCCCCATCGACAGTAAACACTTGGGCAAGTCTTATACAACTTTGTATAAACAGCTCTTAATGTAGAAGCAAGAACCAGGTGTATAATTGGAGAATAAAAACATGAACTGAAGAGTTTCAGGTTCTAAGACACAGGACCCAAAACTGGGAGAAAGATGGCAATGCCAGCTGGGTCTGTGGTGGACATGTGTAATCCCAGTACTTAGGAGGCTGAGACAGGAAGATCATAGGTTTGAGGAGAGCCTCAGAAACTTAGTGAAACCCTGTTTCCAAATAAAAATAAAATAGGTCTGGGAGTGTATCCCAGAGGTAGAAAGCCCCTGGGTTCAATCCCAAGTACCTACACACACACACAGTGGTAGTGCCAATAATAATTACCTTTTATTGAAAGCTAAACATTTACTACATGCTTTATACTTTTTGTGTCATTTAATCCCCACAACTGCCCTGGAAGATAGACATTATCCTCATTCTTCAGACGAAACAAAAACGAAACAAAAACAAAAAAACCTGAAGCTTTAAGTGACTTTTCCAAAGATACAAAACAAGAGGCTAGAGCTGGGACTTGAACCCAGATCTATCTGAGTGGGATTTTGGTTTTGATTTTGTTTTTTGTCAAAAGTGCTAACATCCTAATACCTATGCTGTTGGTTACTCATGAAGAAATAAAGGCGCTGGGGGTATAGCTCACTGATAGAACACTCACCTACCACGTGGGAGGCCCTCAGTGCAATTCCCAGCATCACAAAATAATAATAGTGATACACCAGGCGCACATTTGTAATTCCAGCATTCAGGAGGCTGAGACCAGAGGATCGCGGTTCACGGACAGCCTCAGCTACTTAGTGAGGCCCTGTTTCAAAAATAAAGAATAAAAAATAGGGCTGCGGGTGTTGCTCGGAGGTAGAATGCCCCTCAGTTCAATTCCCAGTACCGCAAAAAGTCATAATAATAATAATAGTGATAATAAGCAGGGCGTGGTGGCACACACCTGTAATCCCAGTACTTGGGAAGTTGAGACTAGAGGATTGCAGGTTCGAGGACAGCCTCAACAAATAGACTCTCATCAACCTAGTGAGACCCTGTTTCAAACTAAAAAATAAAATAGGGTTGGGTTGTAGCTTAGAGGTAGAATGTCCCTGGGGTTAATCCCCAGTGCCAAAAAGAAAGAAAGAAAGAAAGAAAGAAAGAAAGAAAGAAAGAAAGAAAGAGAAAGAAAGAGAAAGAACAGCCTCAGCTGTTCTTAGCTGTTCTCTAGTCTCACTAGAGAGTCTTAGTGACACTCTCATCAACCTAGTGAGACCCTGTTTCCAAATAAAATTAAAAAAAATAGGGCTGAGGGTGTATCTTGGAGATAAAATACCCCTGGGTTCAATCCCCAGTAACTAACATACACACACACCCCCACACACAGGCACAAAAGATGAACACTTCAATTGGAAACTGAATATAATCATACAATCTGTAGGAAATATACCAATAGCAAAGTTCAGAAAAGGACCTCAGCCTTAGAATAATCATAGAAGCTCAGCTGGGGATGGTGGCGCACACTTGGAATCCCAGTACTTGGGAGGCTGACACAGGAGGATTGCAGGTTCATAGCCAGCCTAGGCTACTTAGTGAGACCCTGTATCAAAATAATAAATAAAAAATAGGGCTAGGAGTGTAGCTCAGATGTAGGATGCCCTGGGTTCAATCCCCAGTACTGCAAAAAAAAAAAAAAATTATAAAAATTCAAATTGTAATGATATTCCCCCCACTTCGATGCTGGGAATGGAACCCAGGGCCCAATGTATACTAGGCAACCACTCTATCACTGAGTTACAACCCCAGCTTTTTTTTTCCTTTGTCCTGGGGATGGACCCAGGGGCATCCTTGAGGCTCTTCTTGAACCTCTGATCCCCCTATCTCAGCATGAGCCACCATGCCTGGGTACCCCAGCTCTTTTTTTTTTAAGATTTAAAGAAGTTTATTAGAAAGATAGAAATACAGAAAATAGAAATACAGCCCCATGCCAGAGTAGCATGGAGGGGTACTCAAATGAATACACCCCCCCAGCTCTTTTTTTAAAAAAATATTTATTTATTTATTTATTTATTTATTTATTTATTTATTTATGGTACTGGGGATGGAACCCAGGGGCATTCTACTTCTGAGCTACACCCCCAGCCCTATATTTTTATTCTTTATTTTGAAACGGTCTGAGTTGCAAAGCGCCTCACTAAGCCTTCAAAATCCTGGGATTACAAGAGTGCGCCACCATGCTCAGCTTTATTTTTTACTTTTTGTTACTGAGGATTGAACCCAGGAGCACACTACCACCGAGATACCTCTCCAGCCTTATTTATTTATTTATTTATTTATTTATTTATTTTTATTATTATTATTATTATTATTATTTTTTTTTTGCAGGTCTGGGAATGGAACCCAGGGGCATTCAACCTCTGAGCTACACCACCTGCCCTATTTTTTTTTGCAGGTTTGGGGATGGAACCCAGGGGCATTCGACCTCCGAACTACACCCCCTGCCCTAATTTTTTATTCTTTATTTTGAAACAGGGACTCACTGAGTTGCAGAGGGCCTCACTAAGTAGCTGAGGCTGTCCGCGAACTGTGATCCTCCAGTCTCAGCCTCCCGAATGCTGGGATTACAAGTGTGCATCATCACACCTGGCTTATTTATTTAATTTTTTGGTGTCTGTACATGTTTGATTTTGTTTTGGTACTCGGGATTGAATCCAGAAGCATTCTACCTCCAAGTCCCAGCCCGATTTTATTTCTTATTTGGAAACAGGGTTTCACTAAGTTGTGAAAGGCCTCCTTAAATTGCCGAGAGTGGTTTCAAACCTGTAGTTTGGCTTCCCAAATACTAGGATTATAAGCATGCACCATCACACCCAGCTCTATTTTTTATTTTGAAACAGGGCCTCCCTAACTTAACCCACACTGGTATTGAACCTGCAATCCTCCTGTCTCAACCTCGAAGTACTAAAATTACAGGTGTGTGCCACTGCACACCACTTGCCCTTTATTTTTATTTATTTTTTTGTGGTATTGAGGGTGGAACCCAGGGGCATTCTACCTCTGAGCTATACCCCCAGCCCTTTTTATTTTTTTAGTTTGAAACAGGAGCTTGCTAAGCTGCTGAGGCTGTCCTCCAACCTACTATCCTCCTGTGTCAGCCTCCCCAGTACTAGAATTATAGGCATGTAATAAGCAAGGCATGCCTTGCTTATTTTTTATTTTTGAGAGGAGGTCTTGCTATGTTGCTCAAACTCATAGCCTCCAGTAATCCTCATGCCTTAGCCTTCCAAGTAATTGGGCCTACAGGCGCATACCTTTGCCCCCAACTATTTTGTATTTTTAATAAAGAACCAAATTGCCTTTCATAATTTCTTTTTAAAAAATCCAGCCCAGTGAGAAAACAAAAAAAAGATGTTACTGTAGAAAATTTGCAAATTATACACAAGTTTAAGAAAATAAATATCAACTACAATCTCATCTCCAAAAGAAAAATACAATTCAATGCTTTTTTCCGTAAGATTTTTTTTTTTGTGTGTGTGTGTGTGGTCCTGAGGATTGAACCCAAGGACAGTTTATCTCTGAGCTTTTCCCCCAACCCTATTTTCTATTCTTTATTTTGAAACAGGGTCTCACTAAGTTGTGAAGGGCCTCACAGGTTGCTAAGGCTGGCTGCAAACCTGCAATCCTCCTGTCATAGTCTCCCAAGTGCTGTGATTACAGCGTGCAGAAACATGATTTCACTAGTCTGCTGAGTCTCGCTAAGTTGCTGCGGCTGTTCTCAAACCTGCAATCCTCTAGTAGCTTCCTGAGCACTGGGATCATAGGTGAGCACCACCCCTGGGATCATAGGTGAGCACCACCACGCCCAGCTTCTTTCTTTTGAAACAGTGTCTAAGTTGCTTTCATGCACCACTGTGTCTGGTTCCCAGCCCTACTTATTTATTTATTTATTTATTTATTTATTTATTTATTTATTTATATTTGTGGTAATGGGGGTGGAACCCAGGGACCCTCTACCACTGAGCTGCACCACCATCCCTTTTTTATTTTGAAACAGGTCTCAACCAAGTTGCAGAGGTGAGCCTTGAGCCAGGAATCTTCTGGTCTTGGCCTCCCAAGTATTGAGATTACAGGCATGTGCCACCACATCCAGCCATCCTTTTTAAAAGTTATTTCTAGCCGGGCGTGGTGGCACAGACTTGTAATCCCAGCATTCGGGAGGCTGAGACTGGAGGATCGTGTTCGCGGACAGCCTCAGCTACTTAGTGAGAGGCTCTTTGCAACTCAGTGAGACCCTGTTTCAAAATAAAGAATAAAAAATAGGGCAGGGTGTGTTGCTCGGAGGTCGAATGCCCTTGGGTTCCATCCCCAGACCCACCAAAAAAAAAAAAAAAAAAAGTAAAAAAACAAAATAGTTTCTTTCATAAATCTGGCGTGGTAGTGTACACCCGTAATCCCAGCATTCAGGAGGCGGAGGATCGCGGTTCGCAGACAGCCTCAGCTACTTAGTGAGGCCCTCTGGAACTTAGTGAGACCCTGTTTCAAAATAAAAAAAAACAGGGCAGGGCAGGGGATGGGCGGGTGGCACATGCTTGTAATCCCCGCGCTTGGGAGGCTGAGACAGGAGGATCACACAGGTTCAAAGCCAGCCTCAGCTACTTAGGCCCTGTTTCCAAATAAAATAGAAAATAGGTCTGGGAGTCTAGCCCAGAGGTAGAAAGCCTCTGGGTTTCATCCTCAGTACCACCAAAAAAAGAAAGAAAGAAAGATAGGGCAGGAGGTGTAGCTCAGAGGTGGAATGCCCTGAGGCTCCATTCCCAGACCCGCAAAGGAAAAAAAAAAAAGTTCAAGTTCATAAAACAATCACTAAATATATTAAATATAATCTAAATATATATCCTGAGGCAAAAATAAATGTGTGTGTGTTTGTTACTGAGGGCCGAACTCAAGGGTATTTTACTTCTGACCTATACCCTCAGTTCTATTTTATTTTGAAACAGTCTCTCTAGGTTGCTGAGGACCTTGCTAAATTGCTGAGGCTATGATTCTCAGCCTCCCAAGTACTGGGATTACAGACCTGCTCCTCCATACCCAGCTAAGAAATATATTTTATAAAAAGAAAATGATAGGCAGGTGCTACTCAGCAAGCTGAGGCAGGAAGATCTCAAGTTTGAGGCCAGTCTCAGCAATTTAGCAAGACCCTGTTTCTAAAGACCTGGGTTCAGTTCCAGTGCTACAACAAAGGAAAAAAGAAGACAATGGGGTCGAGGATGTAGCTCAGTGGTGGCCCTCACGCAAGATGCTGTTTCCATCCCAGCACCAGAAAAAGAAAAGAAAGGAAAAGACCAACAATGGAACTGTAGTATAGTCCCTAATTTGTGAAATACTTCTCACATATTTAGCATAGTATGAGCATTCTACCACAATAAAAATTTTTACACAAAAATGATTTTTATGTGTGCGGTACTGGGGATTGAACCCAGGGACATTCTACCTCCAACCTACATTCCCAGCCCTATTTCTTATTCTTCATTTTGAAACAGGGTCTCACCAAGTTGCAGAGGACCTCAGCTAAGGCTGGCCACATACTTGCGATCCTCCTGTCTCAGCCTCCCAAGGACTGGGATTATAAGCAAGAATTACCACGCCTGCTGCACATCATGATTTTTAGTGGTTTTGTAATAACCTATCCTAAGAAATATTTGTTCAGTCAATTTTTTATCAACAAACATTTAGGTTGTTTCTCATTTCAGAGAATGTTTTGCAAATGAAGGGAAGAATAGTCCTTCGAGGCAAAATCTAGGACACCGGGGGAAAGTCCCTGCAGCTTTCTTTTCCCCTTTCCAACCCTATCCCGCAGGGTCTCTGCCCAAGACTTCCTGACCTACTCCCAGAGCACTGCGAGGGCCCAGAGCCCGAGCCAACTGGCCTCCGGCCCTTGCCTTTTCCAGGCAGAGGCTCTGACACGTCTGTTCTGGTCATGGGATCATTGCCTATCAAAAAGCACAATCTAAGCAAGCATGGTGGTACACGCCTATAGTCCAGTATTTGGGGACTGAGACAGGAAGATTGCAAGTTCAAGGCCACCCTCAGCTACTTAAGAAGGCTTTCAGCAATTTAGTGAGACCCTGTTTTCAAACAAAAAGTAAAATTGGTCTGGGGATGTAGAATGCCCCTGGGTTCCATCCCCATACCACACACACATAAAAAAAAGCTGAATCTGATCCGTCAGCAGTTCTGGTGCACACTGCCCTATCCATAAATCTCCCCACTCCCCAAATTTAAAGTCCTCGGGGCTCCTGGGGTGCAGACATGACTACAAAATTCTCATACAGGGGCTCCACTTGCCCTTCTTCTTCTGGCTGCTGCTGGGGGTCCTTTTCTGGGAAGCTGTTCCCAAAGACTGGCTCCTCTGGCCTAGTTCCTGTGGACTCCACAGTCCCAGGGAGCTTGGCACTGGGAGCTGAGTCAGGGCTCTGAATGGCAGGGTCACAGTCTGGCCCAGGGCTAGCCTTCTTCTGGCCCATGGCTCGGCGCGGAGGCTTAGGGATGGCACTCTTGACCTTGGGCTCAGGCTGGCCTTTCTGGAAGTTACTCAAACGGTGGAAGACAGACCAGATAGGGCCCTCGGGTCTCTGGGGTGTCCCTGCAAGCATGTAGATTGTGGCCACAGGGCCTGAGCTCTCCTGGACACTGCTGTTGATGGCTTCCACACGCTCAGCCACCGTCTTGCCACCAAGCAGGAGTCTGCGGCCGCCAGTGGCAGGATTTCTGGGGCTGGCAGCAGCAGGGGGTGCCTCTTCAGATCCCGCTTGCTCTGGGCTTGATGGCTCCTCGGTTCCCTGGCTCTCAGGGCCCGGCGGAGCTCCACGGGAGAGCCTCTTGGGTTTTCGGACAGGGCTGGAGAGCTCCCCTGAGCTTCGGCGAGTCTGTGATGCAAACTTGGTGCCTTCAGCAAAGGAGACCGAAGGCCGCTTGGCCCGAGCTAGACTGGAGGTTCGTGGGATGGTGAATGGCGTGGAGGCATCCTCTGGGGGAGAGAAGGGGCCTACAGCCAGGCTGGCCTCTGGCGACTCTGCTTGGGCCACAGGAACCATCCCTGGCAGAGGAGACAGAAGAGACAGGATGCTTTACTTAAGTCTTACTAATTCGACTAGACTGAAGCCAGCTCTCCCTGGCACAGGTTTGTTGCAACCCTGATCACCCCAGACACAGCTAGATTGGGTTCTTCTAGTATATCCCCCATCAAAGGCAGGTATCACTCTGTCCTGTAAGTGACAGGTGTGATTACCGCCTACCAGACTATAAGCTTGCTGAGGACAAGGAGGCTATTTGTGCTTTATTGTGTCCACTGAGGCAGGAAGAGTAACTGGCAAAGAGTGACCACTAGGTAGGTTATGGTGGGCAGGGCTGCTTGGGGCTACCTTCTTGGGGTGGTACACAGTAGGCAGGACCCTCGTCCTCCGCTCCAGACTCAGGATCAGAAGAGAAGGAGTCGTCAGAGGCCCAGCCAGCGGAGGGCGGCTCGATGAAGCTGTGGTTGAAGGGGACCTCCGGGTCGTGGTGAGCCACTGCAAGGGCCTTGGGTCAGGCGCAGAGCCTGATGGGGAGCCTTGCCCTCTCCCGGCCCCAACACCCAGCGCCCACTCACCTGTCACCCAGGGGAGCTTGTGGCTGCTGAGGGAGCCGCAGGGCAGTGCAGAGCCCAGGCTGCTCAGTGCTCCCCAGACCTGCTCCTTCATCCTGGACAAGGCAGTCCCATCTCTCGCCACCCTGAGTGGGTGGGGTAGGAAGTGTGGTCAGTGTGCAGGTCCCAAGGTGACCTCTGTCATCTTGGCCAGGGTGTGACAGGGTGGCTACATTGATGTCAATGGCTTTGTATTGACTGTAGAATAAAATCTAAACTATCAAGCCCAAGATGTGAATTACAGAAGGCCGAGGGGCTCTGGCATCAGAGAGACCTGGGTAGAAAGCTGGCCCAGGCTTCACTACCTGGGCCTCAGTTTCCTTAATCTGTAAAATGGGGACAACAGTCCTATCTTTCAGAGCTTTTTGAAAGACCCAGTGAAGTACCAGGTCCTGGCAGGGGTTTCCCAAAATGCAGCTCTTTGTTCTTGTCATCCTGGCTGAGCCCCAGGAGGCCTGCCCTTGTCCCCCAGGCCCTATGAGACCGCTCCGCTCATTGCCTTTCCTCTGGCAGCCTCTGCACGTGTCCTGTCTTCCTGTGAGGGGCTTCTTCCCCGTCCCCGGGCTGTATGCCACGGGGTAGGTGACAGGATGTGCTCCTCTGTGAGAGGACATGCTCAAGGACTGGTACACAAACTAACAAGAGAGCACTGGACAGCGAGTCCTGGACGCTGGGCAGGGGCTTTGTGCGTGCCATGACTAGCTGGGTCACCGTGGCTTCAGCGTCCTCTCTGAATCGAGGACAGTAATGTTCCTGCCCTCCTATTCTCCGTGCATGCCTCCATGCTGTGGTGCGCCTCCAAGGGCCAAGAGGTTTTGTGAAGAGGACAGCAGCCTGAGAGCAGTACTCCCCACTGGCCTGCTCCCCCTGCCCCTGTCCTCAGGAGACCACATTTTTTTTTCTTTTTGGTACTGGGACCCAGGGGCATTCTACCTCCGAGCTACACCCCCTGCCCTATTTTTTATTCTTTATCTTGAAACAGGGTTTCACTAAGTTGCGGAGGGCCTCACTAAATAGCTGAGGCTGGTCATGAACCTGTGATCCTCCTGTCTCGGCCTCCCAAGTACTGGGATTACAAGTGTGCGCCACCACGCCCGGCTTTCTGTCAACTTTAATGTCACTCTCCTCTAGGGCACTCGAGGCCTGGTCTCTTTCTCTTCCTGCCCAGGGCTAAGTTGCTGTTACTATGAGTCCCACTCTCCTTGTGGGTCCCTGCCAGCAAGCTCTCAGCCCCTTGCTACAGATTTGCACCCCGTGCCCCTACTCATGCACCACCAGGCTTCTGAGGAAGGCAGGCTGACCTGCCTCCAAGCCACGGCACTGACAACCACCTCCCCTACCTCTGACCTAAGTATGTGACAAGACCAGCCCCCTTCCCCGTAAGGAAACAGAGGGTCTGGCCAGTGTTCACCTGTCCTTGGGGTCCAAGCGGGTGCCCCAGCAGCAGTAGGCGCAGCAGGCGAGGCCCAGGAGGAGCAGCAGCAGCGGTACCAGGATGCCGATGGTGAGGGCAGCCTTCTTGCTGTGGTGGCCTGAGGGGGGAGGAGATGCGAGATTCCAGGGCTCGTGGCTCCCCACACATCCCCTCTTTAGCTCCTCGTTGCCTGCTCCCCAGCCTTCTACTTGTGAAAAGCCCCTCTCTCCCAGGTGGCCTCTCTGCTGGCCTGCCCCCACAGTGGTCCAGGGCCCATTTCCTAAATTCTTGTCCCAACTCAATGCCCCGCATGTTCGTTTCCTGGCTCTAGTCTGGTTTCTCTGGGGGCAAGTGCAAGATGTGACAATATCTTCAGGGGACCCCAGAATACCCATAGATTTCAGGAGTAGGAAGTATCTCTGAAGTGGGCCCAGCCTTCCTTGCAAGTGGGGCCCTTAGAGACGTTCCCTGGCCTCTGCATGCTTCCTCCAGCTTACCCCATGGGCAGGCCCCGGACACAGGGTGGCAGAGTCCATCTGGGCACTGGCAGGGCGTAGAGCAGTTGTGTCCATGGAAGCCCGATGGGCAGGAACTGTTGCAGCTATGGTGTGACAAGGAGGGGAGGCTGAAGGCTGCGTGAGCACTGTCCCCACCCCAGCCAGGTAGATGTCCCGGGGGATGCCTCAGCATCTGGACTCCTCTGATCTCCAAGCCACGCTGTGAGGGTGCATGGCAGTGTCTGGAGGAAGCCCTTAGCTCTGAGGCTGTGCAGCTGTTTGCTGCCAATGTACCGCCCTCTGGTGGGCCCTGACTCATTGTCATACCTCAGCCACCTAACGCTCATGTGAAATAAGCATGACGCCAGGGGTGTCTGGGAGAGGCCCTCAGGACGTGGGGTCTGACCCAGGCCCGGCCTGGCCCTCACTCTTGGGGCCTCGCTCTCCTCTACTGGGAAATGAGCTTAGAGATGCACTCTGTAACCCCAGCACTCAGAAGGCTAAGACAGGAGGATCACAGGTTCAAGGCCAGCCTCAGCAACTTAGTGAAGCTCTCAGCAACTTAGACTCTGTTTCCAAATAAAAAATAAAATAGGCCCGGTGTGGGGGTACACACTCATAATCCTAATACTTGAGAGGCCTCAGCCTCATGAAGATTACAGGTTCGAGGACAGCCTCAGCAAGTAGTGAGACTCTTTATCAACCTAGTGAGACCTTATTTCAAAATAAAGATAAAGGGCTGGGCATGGTGGTACACGCTTATAATCCCAGCATTCGGGAGGCTGAGACAGGAGGATCGCTGTTCGCAGACAGCCTCAGCTACTTAGGCCATCTGCAATTTAGTGAGACCCTGTTTCAAAATAAAGAATAAAAAATAGGGCTGGGGGTATTGCTTGGAAGTAGAATACCCCTGGATTCCATCCCCAGACTCGCAAAAAATTATATAAATTTAATTTAAAAATTAATTAAAATAAAATTAATTAAAAATTAATTGATTTAAAATAAAATAGGGCTGGGGATATGGCTTAGAGATAGAATGGCCCCAGGTTCCACAAAAAGACCACAGGTTCCCCAGGACCACAAAAGGAATAAAATACGGCCAGGGGTATATATAGTCCAGAGGTAGAACACCCTGGTCCTATCCCTAGCACTCTCACATACAAATTAATTAATTAATAAAATAGAAAAGGCTGGGGTGGAGCTCAGGGGTAGAATGCCCCTGGGTTCAATCCCCAGTACTATACACAAAAATGAAATAAAGCTGGGCATGGTGGCACACACTTGTAATCCCCACATTTGGAAGGCTAAGACAGGAGGATCACGGTTCACAGATAGCCTCAGCTATTTAGTGAGGCCCTTTGCAACTCAGTGAGACCCTGTTTCAAAATAAGGAATATAAAAATAGGGCTGGGGTGTAGCTTGGAGGTAGAATGCCCCTGGTTCCATTCCCAGTACCGCAACAAATAAAAAAATAAAAAATAAATAATAAAATGAAATGGTCTCTTTCCTCTGGTGCTACATACCGCCCTGTAGGTGGGAAACCTGACTGAAGACACTTGACTGCTCACTACCCACAGACCTCAGCGAAATGACTGGAGTCGGAGGCTGCTTCTAAGTCTCCACCTGGAGAGGAAGCCAGTTCTTTAATTTCTTAATTGATTAATCAAGGAACTCTGTGTGTGTGTGTGTGTGTGTGTGTGCGCGCGTGCATGCGTGCGTGAGCATGTGCGCGTGTGTGTGGGGCACAGGACTGGAGATTGAAGCCAGGGGCATTCCACTACTTCCAAGCTATATCCTCAGTCCTACTTATTTATTTATTATTGCTTTTTTTTTTTTTTTTTTTTTGGCAGTACTATGGATGGAACCCAGGGGCATTCTACATCTGAACTACACCCCAAGCCCCATTTTTCTTTAATCCTTTATTTTGAAACAGGGTCTCACTAAGTTGGGGAGGGTCTAAGTGGCTAAGGCTACCTGCAAACCGAGATCCTCCTGTCTCAGCCTCCCAAGTAGTAGTGGGATTATAAGCATGCACCACCACGCCCTGCAGTCCTTTTTTTTTTTTTTTCCACAGTACTAAGGATGGAACCCAGGGACATTCTACCTCCAAGCTGCACCCCCAGCCCTTTTTTTGTGTGTGGTACTGGGGTTCCTGGAAATCCTTCTACCTCCGGGCTACAATCCCAGACCTATTTTATATATTTTTTTTGGAAACAGGGTCTCTTAAGCCAGTGAGGCTCGCTTCGAACCAGTGCTATCCTCTCTGCCTCCCAAGCATGGGGATTACAAGCTTGCGCCACCACGCCCGGCCCCAGCCCTATTTTTTTTTCTTCTTTCTTTCTTTCTTTCTTTCTTTCTTTCTTTCTTTCTTTCTTTCTTTCTTTCTTTCTTTATTTTTGGTGGTACTGGGGTTCCTGGAAGCCCTTCTACCTCCGGGCTACACTCCCAGACCTATTTTTACATTTTCATTTTGGAAACAGGGTCTCCTAAGCCAGCGCACGCAGCTGGCTTTGAACCTGCACAATCCTCCTGTCTCTGCCTCCCAAGCGCGGGGATTACAAGCGTGCGCCACCACGCCCGGCTTATTCTTTATTTTGAAACCAGGTCTCACTGAGTTGCAGAGGGCCTCACTAAGTAGCTGAGGCTGTCCGTGAACCGTGATCCTCTGGTCTCAGCCTCCCAAATGCTGAGATTACAAGCATTAGCCACCACGCCCAGCTCCTATTTATTTATTATGGTACTAGGGGTGAAACCCAGGGGCATTCAACCTCTAAGCGACACTCCTGGCTCCTATTTATTTATTTATTTATTTATTTATTTATTATGGTACTAGGGCAAAACCCAGGGGCATTCTACCTCTAAGCAACACTTCCAGCCCTATTTTTTTTTATTTTTTTGAGGGGGGCAGGTCTGGGGATGGAACTCAGAGGCATTTGACCTCCAAGCTACAACCCCTACCCAATTTTTTATTCTTTATTTTGAAACAGGGTCTCACTGAGTTGCGGAGGGCCTCACTCAGTAGCTGAGGCTATCCGTGAACTGTGATCCTCTGGTCTCAGCCTCCCGAATGGTAGGATTACAAGCATGTGCCACCATGCCCGACTCCAGCCCTATTTTTTATTCTTTATTTTGAAACAGGGTTTCACTGAGTTGCAAAGGGCCTCCCTAAGTAGGAGCTGAGGCTGTTTTCAAACTGCGATCCTTTTGCCTCAGCCTCCCCAATGCTGGGATTACAAGTGTGCGCCACCACACCCGACTCTTTTTATTTATTTTTAATTTTTTTAATTTTAATTTTTGTGGTACTGGGGATGGAACCCAGGAGCATTCTACTTCTGAGCTACACCCCAGCCCCATTTTTTATTCTTTATTTTGAAACAGAGTCTCACTGAGTTGCAAAGGTCCTCACTAAGTAGCTGAGGCTGTCCTCGAACTGCGATCCTCAGCCTCCCAAATGCTGGGATTACAAGTGTGCACCACCAGCCTTCCTCCTTTTAATTTTTTATTTTGAAATGAGGTCTTGGTAAATTGCTGAGGCTGGCCTCAAACCTTTGATTCTCCTGTCTCAGCCTCCCAAGTACTGGGATTATAGGAGTGTGCCACCATGCCTAGCTTTTCTTTTTTCAGTCTGTTTAGATTAGGCATTGTCTGACTGAGAACTAACTTCTTATGAGAATAGGTAGGTTTCCGGGAGATGGGATGGGTCAGAAGGGGAAGTTAGAAGTATAACAGAGACGTGACCTGAGCCCTGGCACTCTCCTGCCCTAGGGCCTGTCCTCACCTGGTGCCCCAGTAGCCAGCACTGCAGACACATTCCCCTGTCACGGCGTCACAGGCCCCTTGAATGCAGATGGGGCATGTAGAGCTGCAGCCCTCCCCAAAGGTGCCAGTTGGGCAGGGGTCTTCACACCTAAGAGAGGCAAGACAGAAGGCCTGGAGGGAGGGCAGGCCTGGCCCCGCAGTGGGGACCCTGCCACCTCCTCCCGCTCGGGTGCTCAGGGACTCAAACAGCTATTTCTCAGCAGAGAAGTTTAGGTGCAAGCAGGGCCTTACACCTGGCACCAAACCCAGGAGGTAACAGACTACAGATGCCTGGAGGGGTGAGTGGACAGAACCGAGTGGCAGAGAAACTAGACCGTCCTACTCAGGGCCCCTCAAAAGCCTTCTTTCAGCCAGGTATGGCAGTGCATGCCTGTAATCCCAGTGCTTGGGAGGCTGAAACAGGAGAACTGCAGGTTTGAGACCAGCCTCAGCAAATTAGTGACACCCTGTTTCAAAATAAAAAATAAGCTGGAGCTGGGTGTGGTGGTGCACGCTTGTAATCCCAGCATTTGGGAGGCAGACAGGAGGATCGCAGTTCACGGCCAGCCTCAGCTACTTAGTGAAACCCTGTTTCAAAATAAAGGATAAAAAATAGGGCTGGGGCTGTAGCTGGGAAGTAAAATGCCCCTGGGTTCCATCCCCAGTACCACACACACACACACACACACACACACACAAAGCCAGGTGTGGTGGCACATGCTTGTAATCCTGGTACATGGGAGACTGAGACAGAAGGATTGCAGGTTTGTGGCCAGCCTCTCTAACTTAGTGAGGCCCTCCGCAGCTTAGTGAGACCCTGCTTCAAAATAAAAAATAGAGCGGGGGTGTACCCTAGAGTTACAATGCCCGTGGGTTCAATCCCTAGTACCACAAAAAAAAAAAAAAAAAAAAAAAAAAAGGGCTGGAGGTATAGCTCTGAAAAAGAATGCCCCTGGGTTCAATCCCCAGTACCATAACAAAAGCCCTTTTTTCTCCCTCAGTCCCACCAGGAGGCAGCCTGAAAGGTTCTGTGGCTGTACATTGGGGGAGAGATGGCCCACCCACAGGGAGCAGGTGACCTGAAGATCCTGAAAGAAAGTGCACCCCCCCCCCCCCGCAGAGCGGCCCCTCACCTCGGCCCCAGCCAGCCGGGGTCACAGCGCTGGCAATGGCCTGTTTCTGGCTGGCAGGTCTCCCCACGCTGGCAGCGGGGACACTGCTGGCTGCAGCTCTCGCCAAAGGTGCCTGGTGGGCAGGGCTTCTGGCACTGAGTCCCGTTCCAGCCTGGCTCACAGGACTCACAGCTGCCCGTGTCTGGAGAACATGGGGCCTCCCCCTTGCAGTGGCCGCAGCTGCCAAGAGAAGGTGTTGAGAGCACTGGGGCGGATGGAGGCCCCCATCCGCCCACTCTCTACTCGGGCCCTCGGGCACAGAGTGTCCAGGTCCTTGCTGGGTCACTTGGGCAGAGCCCAGCATCAGTGTCTCTGCTATATGATGAAGAGTTGGATGGATGCTCTCGGAGGGCTCTCACAGCACTCCATCTTTCTCCAACATGCGCTGAGACCTATCCTTCCCTGGGTGCCAGGGTCATCAGGAGCTACCGGCTCAGGCAGGGCGGCCAAGTTAGCACCTGCCCTCCATGTCCCTCCTGCCCAGCTCTCCCTTCTTCCCCCTTTCCTCTTTTTCCCTCCACCATGCCATCCTTGAGTATGAGACTCAGGATGGTTTGTCTTTATCCCACAACATGAAAATACGTAGAAATAAAATATAGACTGCTAAGCATGGTGGGCACATCTGTAATCCCAGTACTTGGGAGGCTGAGACAGGAGGATCATAGGTTAGAGGCTAGCCTCAGCCACTTAGCAAGATCCTCAAAAATTTAACAAGACCCTGCCTAAATATAAAAAATAAAATAGGACCGGGCGTGGTGGCGCACGCTTGTAATCCCCGCGCTTGGGAGGCGGAGACAGGAGGATCACGCAGATTCGAAGCCAGCCTCACTGGCTTAAGAGACCCTGTTTCCAAATAGAAATATAAAAAATAGGTGTCTGGGAATGTAGCCTGGAGGTAGAAGGGTTTCCAGGAATCCCAGTACCTCCAAAAAAATAATAATTATAATAATAAGATAAAATAGGGCTGGGAATATAACTCAGAGGTAGAATGCCCTGGGCTCAATCTCCATTACCAAACAAAAAAGCAAACAAACAACAGCAAACTCACACGAAATAAAATATAGCTTACACATGTGCCTCTGTCAAAGTTACTCTAGTGGCTGGAACAGAGAGATTGCTTCATTCAGCCCAGGAGTTTGAGAATAGGAAACATAGCAAGACTTGGTCTTTATTTTTTTATTTTTTATTTTTATTTATTTTTGGAAACAGGGTCTCTTAAGCCAGCGCGGCTGGCTTCGAACCTGCGCGATCCTCCGGTCTCCGCCTCCCAAGCGCGGGGATGACAAGCGTGCGCCACTGCGCCCGGCAAGACTTGGTCTTTAAAAATATATATATATGTGTAATATGAACTCTGTTTTCACTACTATAAAATTTTTCCATACTGAGGATTGAACCCAGGGACATTCTAGCTCCAAGCTACATCCCCAGCCCTATTTTTTATTCTTTATTTTGAAACAGGGTCTCAGTAAGTTGTGGAGGGCCTCACTAAGTAGCTGAGGCTGGCTGCCAACCTGCTATCCTGCCGTCTCCACCTCCCAACGCCTGGGATTACAGATGTGTGCCACCAGCCCAGCCCACCACCATAATTTCCAGTTCATCTTAATTTCTCATAGACGCTTAACACTGACTTGAAGTTTCCTCTCCAGATACTGAACTACCTGGGGTCATAGACTTCGGTTGGATCCGTTAGTAAAGGAGAAGAGAAGAGTTTATTAAAATCAATTTAGCTGATCCTGATTAGCATTTAGAAAAGGAAAAAACTATGACATGTGTGAATGTGTAAATGTAAGCATGTGGTTGCCTGGTTAAAATTTTATTTCAGTTTTATGAAATATGTTTTTCTTTTGTTGTTGTTGTTGTTGTTGTTGTTGGTTTTTGGTGGTACTGGGGGTAGAACCCAGGGGCTTTCTACCTCCGGGCTACACTCCCAGACCTATTTTGGGGCGAGGTGGCGCACGCTTGTAATCCCCGCGCTTGGGAGGCTGAGACAGGAGGATCGTGCAGGTTCGAAGCCAGCCTCAGCTACTGAGTGAGACCCTGTTTCCAAGTAAAGTATAAAATAGGTCTGGGAGTGTAGCCCGGAGGGAAAAGCCCCTGGGTTCCACCCCTAGTTCCATATAAAACTTTCAGATAAATCTTTTACTAATTAATGATATTGTAGTAATTAATGAGAGCTTGTTGATATAAGTAAACCAAATTAAGATTTACACATGTATGTGATAATATTGGGACTATATAACTAAATGGAAAATGATGTGGCTTATTATGAAATATGATGACTTGAGACTCAATTTTACTCCAAATGTACTTTGAATACTTGAAGATTCTAATATTACATTGTAAAATTCCAGGTTTCCTTAATGTTAGGATTGAAAAATAAAAAAATAAGCTGGGCGTGGTGGCGCATTTGGGAGACTGAGAGGAGGATCTGGGTTTGCAGACAGCCTCAGCTATTTAGTGAGGTCCATTGCAACTCAGTGAGACCCTGTTTCAGAATAAAGAGTAAAGTCGGGCGTGGTGGCGCACGCTTGTAATCCCAGCATTCGGGAGGCTGCGACTGGAGGATCGTGGCTCGTGGACACCTCAGCTACTTAGTGAGGCCCTCTGCAACTCAGTGAGACCCTGTTTCAAAATAAAGAATAAAAAATAGGGCAGGGGGTGTAGCTCGGAGGTCGAATGCCCCTGGGTTCCATCCCCAGACCCGCAAAAAAAAAAAAAAAAAAAAAAAAAAAAAAAAAAGAATAAAGAATAAAAAAAGTAGGACAGCCGGGCCTGGTGGCGCACACTTGTAATCCCAGCATTTGGGAGGCTGAGACAGGTGGATCATGGTTTGCGGACAGCCACAGCTACTTAGTGAGGCCCTGTTTCAAAAATTAAAGAATAAAAAATACGGCTGGGGGTGTAGTTTGGAGGTAGAATGGCCCTGGGTTCCATCCCCAGTACTACCAAAAAAAGTGTTAAAATATATAAATACATACCTATAAATTTAGTTTTAGGTATTAATCCTGCAATTGGAACAAATCAGTATCTAAGTAAATTATTGTTTTAGAAACTATCCCTAAATTAGGCTGGGCGTGGTGGCACATACTTGTAATCCCAGCATTTGGGAGGCTCCAGCAGGAGGATCTCAGTTCCCATCCAGTCCCAGCTAGCTACTTGGTGAGGCCCTTTGCAACTCAGTGAGACCCTGTTTCAAATTAAAGAATAAAAATAGGGCTGGGGTGCAGCTTGGAGGTAGAAGTCCCCTAGGTTCCATCCCCAGTACCGCAAAAAAAAAAAAAAAAAAAAAGACCAATTCAAAAATAAAAGATGGCAGAGGTGTACCATAAATGTATTCTAATGGAAATGAATGTAACAATACATTAAACTATTTATTAATAATCTATTTTTTGTGGTACTAGGGATGAAACCCAGGAGCATTCTGCCTCCAAGCTACACCCCCATCTCTTTTTTTTTAATTTTTTATTTTGAAACAGGGTCTCACTAAGTTGTGGAGGGCCTAAGAAGCTGAGGCTGGCCGTGAACCTGAGATCCTCCTGTCAGCCTAAGTACTAGAATTACAAGTGTGTGCCACCATGCCCAGCTCTTTATTTTTTATTTTGAAACAGGGTTTCACTAAATTACCCAGGCTGGCTTTCAACCTGAGATGCTCCTGTCTCAGTCTCCCAAATACTAGGATTACCAGCATGTGCCACTGTATGCAGAATAATACTAGTACTAGTAATTGGACAAAAGGGTTGGGCAGGGCTGGACCTGGGGAGGTTGAGGGGGTTCTCTCCTTTCATCCCTGCGTGTGTGTGTGTGTGTGTGTGTGTGTGTGTGTGTGTGTGTGTGTGTGTGTGTGTGTGTGTACATAGATATGGGAAGGACTGAAGATTGAATCCATGAGAGTTCTACCTCTTGGATACACCCAGCCCTGGTATTTCACACCCTAGGCACTGGCCTGGAATCAGTGACTTTATTTTGTCCAAATGTCTCCTACCTCTACCCTTTCCTCCTTCAGTGTACCCTCCATACCACAGACAGCTTTTTTCTTTCTTTCCTTCCTCCCTCTTCCTCCTCTTTCTCCTCATGGAACTGGGGATGGAACCTGGGGCATTCTACCTCTGAGCTATACCCCCAGACCTATTTTTTATGTGTGTGTGTGTGTGTGTGTGTGTGTGTGTGTGTGTGTGTGTGTGGTACTGGGGATGGAACCCAGGGGCATTCTACCTCCAAGCTACACCCCAGCCCTATTTTTTATTCTTTATTTTGAAACAGGGTCTCACTGAGTTGCAAAGGAGCTGAGGCTGGCAGCAAACCTTGCGATCCTCCTACTTTTTGTTTTGAAACAAAGTCTCCCTAGGTTGCTGAGTCTTGCTAAGTTGGCGAGACTGGTCTGGAACCTGTGATCTTTCTGATTTTCGTGTCTCTGCCTCCCAAGTACTGAGATTACAGGCGTCTGCCACCATGCCTGGCTGCCTAGTTCATTTCAGGGTCAGCAGTGGGATCCCCTATCTCCTCCTGCCCTTCTTGCTTCATGCCCTTTCTCCCTCCTTCCTGCCCCCTCTCTCCGTGGCCCCGGCCCCTCCTCCCTCAGCGGGCTCACCTTTGTCTGCACTGCACCCCGTAGGTGCCAGGGCTGCAAGGCAGCTTGCAGCGTGCTCCGTGGAAGCCCGGCAGGCAGGTGCACTGGCCCGAGGTGGCGCTGCAGCTGCCGTGCACACACTCGCACTGCGCCTGGCACTGGGAGCCCCACCAGCCCGGCTGGCAGAGGCAGAGGCCCGAGTCCTGTGCACATGGCGAGCCGTTGCAGGCACAGTGGAAGCTGCAGCGGCGGCCCCACCAGCCGGGTTCACACTGGCAGGCGCCCGTGGCCTGGTCACAGCGCGCGCCAGTTGGGTTGCACTGGCACTGGCGGCGGCACGTGGATGACCACCAGCCCTGGTTGCAGTGGCACACCCCAGTCTCGGGGTCACAACGTCCATGGGGCCCGCAGGCACATGCAAACTCACAGCGTGTGCCCCAGCGGTCGGCTTGGCACTGGCACACGCCTGTGTCCGGCTTGCACCAGCCGTGAGGGTGGCAAGGGCAGGTCTCACGGCAGTCAGGGCCCCAGTACTGGCCCGGGCATCCTGCAGGGTTGGAAGAGGGAGGCTGAATCAAGACCGGACGTAGATCCTAGTCCTCCTTGTCCCTTTCTCAAGGAAGAGGAGAACTGGCAAGCCTCCAAGAGCCGCGGACAGGCCTCGACCACCTGGCGGCAGGTCTTGGCACAGTTTGGGCCTCACTCAGAACTGCAAGACCCTAGCCTTGGCCCGGCCCCCCACTTCACATTCCAGAGCACACTCAGAGAACCTAAGTGGAAGAGGCGTGCCCGGAGTCACACACAGGCAGGTGGGGCCTTATGCCCCTCCTCACTCCTTCATGCCCCGAGACCCTTCCACACCAGGAGTGGGAGGTGAGCTGGTATTCATCATCTCGGGTGGATGCTGCGCCAGCGCGTCAGGAAAAGCCATTATTCTCTCTAGTGTCCCCTTCCAGCCCAGGGATTCCTAGTACCCACCTTCCCACTCTGTGCCCACCTCTTCCTTCAGCCAGAGAGGCAGACAGCCCAGCTGGCCTCCTTCCACCCTCTTGCCACTTGGAAGACCAGGAATGCATCCATTCTGCAGTTAGCAGGGATCATAGGAACTTTTCCCGGAAGTTTCAACATCCTTTTCAAAGGAAGGTGAAGTTCTGAGATGGTCAGTGCTTTGCGGACCCAGGCGCAAACCAGATGACTCAGGCAGTCACCAAGGAGTCCACACTTCCATCTCTGGGCCTCGATTTCCTCAGTGAGACTCGGGGGGATTCCGGCCTTCCTGTTCTAAGGTTACCTTGCGGCCTGCTTTATGCTTCCCTGCCCCCTTCTGCCTGGTCACATCAACCTGTGGGGGACTCACGGGAGCTGCACTGGGCCCCGAAGAATCCAGGTTTGCAGCGGCAGAGGCCTGGCTTCACGCACACCTCGTCTTTCCGGCAGGCGTCCGGTCCCTCACAGATGGCTGAAAAACAGCCCACAGGGGTCTGAAGGACCAGGGCACACATAGCCAGGGAGACCCTGCCCCTCTCACCCACTCCTGGGGCCTGTGTCACAGGCTTGAACCAGGTTCTGGGGCTTGGAAAGGGAAAGGGGTAGGAAGGAAGGGTTGTCGCCAGGCTCTGTCCTCCCTTCTCCTTGGCCTGGGGGTCCGCCCTGGCTACTCACGAATGGTGCACTCTCGATCTTTCTGCCTCCAGCCCGGACAGCACTGGAGCTCTGCAGAGGGGCTGTGGGGCAGCAAGGGGTCAGTGGGCAGCCTGGCCCCATGGTGGGGCCACGGTCTGAGGCCTGGTGTCCCAGCCCCACTGTCCCCACCTTCTCTCTTCTTTCCTTGGCCTTCCCAACCTTTGCCTTGACCACCCACTGCCCACCAAGCCGCTCCTCACATTCCCTCCTGCGGCCCCAACCTCTGGCCCCATGTCCTCGCTCCCCGAGAGACCTCACACTAACTCAGCCCCTGCCCCAGGGTCTCCCCCAAGCCCTACCTGCTGCCCGTGCAGACATGCTGTCCATTGGGATCCAGCTCGAGCCCTGGGACTCCCCGAGTCCAGAGCGGAAGCAGCAGGAGCAGCACCCACAGCCCCATGGTGGCCAGTGCCTGGAAAGGATGGCCTCACTCTGGCTCCCACAGCTCCCAACCCCCTCCTGGCTTCCTCTCAAGGCTTTTCCTGAGGAAATGGGCCGGGGCCGGGCCCGGAGGTGAGGACTGTGGTGAGGCTCCTCCCTGAGGGAGTGGGTGGTGCTAGGAAGGCCAGACAATCAGAAATGAAAGGGAAGGGAAGCCTGGTGGTGAGAGCGAGTGGGCGCGTGGCTCAGTCTGGAGACTGGGCCGGCCAGCGACGAAGCCACTGTGGGTCCCTGGGGGCGGGTGGTGAGTGAGTGGAGACCCCGTGAGGAAGCCTCGGCTTGCCTCTGCTCCAAGCAGGGCCGTGAAGTGGGGCAGATCCCCAACACACAGGCAGACGGGCAGCAGTTTCTGGGTATTAAGGGCAGTTGTTTATTACATTAGCTCAGGTCATTTGCACAAACCCCTTGTGGGCATATAGTCAGTCCTCTGTCTCATGGATGGGGAAACTGGTATTCAGATAGGAACACCTTTACATAAGGCCCCGAGGCCTGGCGCACAGATGCCAGGAAGGAGGCAGGTTGAGCTCCGCCGTGCGGGCGCAGGCCAGGATTGGTAGGAGCCTGTCCTCATCTGCATTCACACATCCATCCACCTCTGGACCCCAGTGCCAGGCCCCTGGGGCAGTGGGAGCTCTCAGATCAAGACGTCCACTGAGAGCAGAGTGGGGCCAGTCAGGAGGTAGGGGCCGGAGGGCTGGCGGCAGGTTCCACATGAGGTTGCTGGGGGGCCTTCTCTTCTCCTACTTGCTTGCTGCTAGTCTCAGCCTCTGGGGCCTCTGCTTCACCCCGATACCACAAGCCAAAGCTGGAGGGAGAGCCAAAAGGTACTTTGAATTAGAAAGCCGGCGGAGTCAAGGATGCTGTCGAGGCTAGAGTGGTGAGAAAGGAGGTGCGCAGGAAAGAAAGGGTAGCAGGAGGTGATGGGGCTGAGGGCCAGCCCGGGGAGGGGGAGGCAGCCCAGGACAGCAGGAGACAGACAGTGCAAGGGGCAAGGGGGCTGGAGTTCCCCGCCCCCAACATACAAACTCTGTATTCTGGACTCAGACGTTGGGAGGTCATCGCTCTTATCGCTGGAGAGTAGAAGCCATGAGCTGTCTTCATCATCACTAGGAGAGAGGAGATATGAGGGGCACTACCAAGGTCCTGAGGGCCAACAGGAGTCCAGCTCACGATGAAGCCCTGCACAGCTGGCAAGAGCAGCAGGGTAGGGCAGAGTGACTGGAGGCCCCAGGGCTAGAATGGAGGAGGCCCTGGGGAGGTGCAGGGCTTTTTTTTGTATGTTTGTTTTTGCAGTACTGGGGATGGAACCCAAGAGCATTCTACCTCTGAGCTACACCCCCAGCCCTATTTTTTTATTCTTTATTTTGAAACAGGGTCTCACAGGGTCTTACTGAGTAGTTATGAAGGGCCTTGTTAAGTAGCTGAAGCTGTCTGTGAACCGCACTCCTCCTGTCTCTGCCTCCCAAACGCTGGGATTACAAGCGTGTGGCACCATACCCGGCTCACAGGACTTATTTAGGTTTTTGTTTGGTTTTTGATGGTACTTGGGATTAAACCCAGGAGTGCTCTGCCACTAAGCTATATCCCCAGCCCTATCTATATATTCATTCATTCACTCATTCAGAACTGAAGATTGAACCCAAGGGCATTCTACCTCTGAGCTACACCTAGCCCTATGTTTTGTTTCGTTTTGTTTTTTGCAGGTCTGGGGATGAAACCCAGGGGCATTCGACCTCTGAGTTACACCCCCTGCCCTATTTTTTATTTTTTATTTTGAAACTGGGTCTCACTGAGTTGCAGAGGGCCTCACTAAGTAGCTGAGGCTGGCCGCAAACCGTGATCGTCCAGTCTCAGCATAACGAATGCTGGGATTATAAGCATGCGACACCATTCCTAGCTCCCCAGCTCTATTTTTTAATTCTTTATTTTGAACCTGCGATCCTCCTGTCTCAGGCTCCCAAGTACTAGGATTAAGGAGTGAGCCACTATGCCTGGCTGTGTTAGCAGGTTTATTCCATGAGATATATGACAGACATGGCAAGTGGAGTGGTGTGACCAGAGAGAGAGAAGAGTAGAAGGCTGGACAGAGACTCAGGGAAGGGCCAGGAAGATTCAGCAGACCCAGGGCATAACCCAGCCACAACAGGAAGCTCAGCAGGACAAGCTTAGAGACAACCAGAGCAGCTCAGCAGGTCCAAGAAGAGACTAGACTAGGTGGGCTCAGAGAGTGACCAGCCTGGGTCAGCAGGCTCAACCACACTAAGTTAGAAAATGCAGGAGGTGCCGGGTGTAGTGGTGCATGCCTGTAATCCCAGCACTTGGGAGACTGAGACAGGAAGACAGCAGGTTTGAAGATAGCCTCATCAAGTAGCGAGACTCATCGAACTAGTAAGACCTTGTTTCAAAACAAAAATTTAAAAAGGAGTTGGTCGGTAGCTTGGAGGTAGGATACCCCAGGTTCATTCAGTCCCTAGTAACACACACACACACAGACACAGACACACACACACAGACACACACACACACACACACATACACACACACACACACACTGTAAGAGGTAGCGGTGCCTGTTGGGAAAGGGAATGCGGTAGGATCGTACCTGCTCTCGGCTTCCTCTGGTGTACCTAACATCTTGGCCTTGATCTTCTTCCGCTGTTTCCTGACGGCCACCTTCATGGCTTCCAGCAGAAGCCCGGGGACCCTGTGGTCTGCAAGCAGCTCCCTATAGAAGAGGCAAAGGGGCAGGGAGGAAGCACTGAGGCTGTACCTGTGCTGGCCGTTCCCCGGAAGCACAGAACTGCTCTGCCTTGCTAACACTTCTCAGACCCTCGCTTAGGCGGCCCTGCCAAAGAATGGAGTGGCCTGAGGCTCAGGAGCAGCCGTGGGTGGAGGGCCCTCAGCCCCCATTCCCTCACCGCTGGAAGTAGGCCAACTCCTCCTTGAGCAGAAACACCTTGGTTTTGAGCTCATTCCGCTCCTGCAGGATCTGCTCAAGCTCCTCCCTGCTGAAGCCGCTTGGCCCGGCCTCGAGGGGGCGTGCTGGCTGCTGCTGGGCATCCGCCTGGGAAAAGACAGTAATGGTGAGAGGGCACCGTGGTTAGCCCTCCTTCCTAAACCCCAGCGCCAAGGGAACTCTAGGGAATGTGTGTCTGGCAAGGACATTTCGGGTATTAGGCTGCTACAGTGGACGACAGAGCAGTGCTGTAGCTGAGAAGGGGCGAAGGCCGGTGGAAGTACAAGTCTGCATCTCGCCTTCCAGCTACCCACTCGCGACACAGCTTGCCTAATGCATGCCGAAAGCCACCGCTGTCGCTCTGCGTCCCTGTCCTCCAGCACTCACTGCGTCCTCCAGGGTCTCCTGCTCGGACTCCTGCTTCTGCTCTCTACCCAGCTGCCTGGGGCCTTCTGGTAGTAGCTGGCTCTCCCTCTCGCGGTTCTGCGCAGCTTGCAGCTGGGCCTGCACAACTGCCAGCTTCTGGCGCAGCTCGGCATTCACCAGCAGGAGGCGCTGCAGCTGTTCCTGCAACTGGGGCGGAGCGAGAGGGGAGCTGGTGGGCGGGGCGCCGGGCGCTGCGGACCCCGCCCCGCCGCGGAGCCCCGCCCCGCCCCCTCCGCGGCGCTCACGGCCTCAGTCTCCTGGCTGCGGTGCAGCAGCTCGCGGTTGTGCGCACGGAGCTCGTCCCGCTGTCGGTCGGTCACCTCTTTGAGCTGGCGCAGCAGCGCGCGTTCCTCTGAGGAAGGGGCGTTCTTAGCGTGGGCCGCCGGAGCCGAGGCCCCAGCCCTCCCGGTGCTGGCGGGGCCTGCACTTACCCTGCGGCCCCGAGCCCAGCTCCCTTCGGAGGTGCTCGTTCTCCTCCCGCAGCCGCCGCAATTCCAGTTCCGCCTGCTGCGCCGACACCTGCAGCTGGGGGGGCCGGGCCTGGGGTGAGGGCCCGCCGGGAGCCGGGAGGCGAGGGGCCAGCGGAGGGGCGGCGACTCACCGAGTCCGGGGCCGGCCCCACGGCAGCCTTTTCCAAGAGCTCCAGCGCCCGCACCACGAGCGGCACCAGTCCCGCAGCCGCCTCTGGGCCGAAACGGCGTGCCAGCTCTTGCAGCTCTGCGCCCAGAGCCCCAGCTAGATGGTACACAAGCTCGGCCGCCGTCCCCGACCCCGAGGCCACTGGAGGCCCCCAACTGGGTGGGCCAGGCCCAAGTGCCACCCTCCTGGGCTCCATTTCTGGAAGGTCGGCGGCACCCCTACCATCAACTAACTAGGGCAGGAAAAAGCCAAATAGTCCGGCCCAGGAAGTTTAGGGTTGTAAGGGGCGGGGTAGGAGCAAAAAGGGAGGAGCCACCAGGGAACCGGCCAGGAGGAGGGAAACAGTGCCCTAGGTACCCCAGGCTATCAAGGTCACAGGAAGCTGGACAGCCAATTTCCAGGCAGGTGTAAAAGAGCTGAGGCTCAGGGTTTTAAGTGGTTATTTAAGGGAAGCCCTCCCCAAGCGCCGGTCCGTCCAGGCTCCACCCGAGCTAGGCTGCCAACCACTCCAGCCGGGCAAGAGGTGAGACCGAAGGCCAGTGAGTGACCTCTGGCCTACAGTGCCTCAGGTACTGGTTTCCCTCACCAGGAGCTCAGGAACTTAAAGCACTAGTCACAGAGCTCCTAGACCTAGAAAACAGCAGCAACTGCCTTAAGTGATGTTCAAAGGGGTGATGGAGCTCTCACAGTAGCACCCGCCTGTAATCCCAGTATCGGGGGACTGAGGAGATCACAGGTTCAAGACCAGCTTCAGCAATTTAGCAAGACTGAGACTGTCTCAAAACAAAAAAAAGGCTGGGGTGTAGCTTGGAGGCAAAATGCCTCTAGTAC
Organism: Muscardinus avellanarius; assembly: GCF_963383645.1. Taxonomy (NCBI): domain Eukaryota; kingdom Metazoa; phylum Chordata; class Mammalia; order Rodentia; family Gliridae; genus Muscardinus; species Muscardinus avellanarius. The sequence goes on along the minus strand of NC_137802.1, from coordinate 22,440,448 downwards.
TTGGGAGGTTGAGAGGATTGCAAGTTGGAGGACAGCCTGAGCAAGTAGTGAGACTTTGTTTCCACATATGAAATAAAATTGAGCTGGAGGTGTAGCTAGAAGGTAGGATACTCATTCCCAGTACAAAAAAAAAAAAAAAAAAAAAAAAAAAGTCAGAGTAGTGCATGCTTGTAATCCCAGTACTTGGGAGGCTGGGATAGGAGGATTACAGGTTCAAAGTCAGCCTCAGCAATTTAGCAAGGCTCTCAGCAACCTGGTGAGAACATGTTTCCAAATAAAAAATAAAACGAGGCTGCGAGTGTAGTTTGGAGGTAGAAGGCCTCTGGGTCCAATCCATAGTACCAAAAATTAAAAAAAAAAAAAAAGAAAAAAAAAAAAGAAAAGGGCATCATGGTTTGCAACTATTTTGTGGAGAAATCAACAAATGTGGTGAAGCCAGTACAGTGTGAAAGCCCAACCATACCTCAATTCCCCAAGTCTAGGAGCTATCCAGCCCCAAAACCTTGAATAGGGAGGTAGAGAGGGGGACTTGTATCCTCTCAGGATTGAACTCAACACCCTGCTGTGAACTACCCAGCTGCCTGCCATACCTACATAAGAGAATTTGAGCTGGGGAATGAGGTGGGAGGAGAGAAAGCAACCAACCCTCAACTCCTATTTATACAAAATTTATTATTATATTTTGTTCAGAATTACAAGCCATTAACAACACAAGCACAAAACAGGGAAGGGGCCAAGCTGCTGAATGTCACCAGCTTGTCTGGGGGTGAGGCTCCGGCCTTTGTTTGGAGTCTGAGGCAGGAGATAAGGGAGCATCTAGGCATAGAGGTCCTCCCGGTCTGCAGAGTAGACCTCCCCCTCCTGCAGGAGGGCGAAGTTAAGGAAGTGGGAGGGCCTGTGCACCTCGTGGTAGAACTCTTTGGGGTTTGCGAGCTGCAGCTCATACTTCATGTTAGGATCATGCCGGACACCTTAGGGAAGAAGGAAAAACCAAATGTTACAAGGGTCCACCTCCTCACCCAGCCTGGGCCCCTGGGCCATTTCAAGACAGAGCCAGGCCCCAAGTGCCCCAAGTGCTAAAAATGCTGGCCTCAACCTCCCCCAACTGCCTGTGCTGTCTTCCAACACACACACACACACACACACACACACACACACACACACACACACACTCACTCACTCACTCACTCACCCATAAAGTTGTAGTTCCATGAGGACTGAGCAGGGACCATAAAGAAGCCGAGGAAGCGGTCTGACAGCAGCATCTGGACCCTCTCGTAGTGGGAGGGAAGGTAACCCTTGGGGTTGTTGCCTTTGTCTGTGTTCTGGCGGCCCCATTCATAGCCGCTGGGTGTCAGTTTATAGGCTGTCAACGTGCAGGAGCCTGGTGTGAAGCTGGGGGAATGACAGGCAGGGGAGAGTTAGGTGGACATTCCAGGCTCTGGCCAGCAGGAGCAAGAACACTTGGTCCTAAGGGGTCCCAAGCCCACCTGCAAGTGATGATAATGGTCTTCTCGCCATCCCAAGAAGGGTTGTCAGCCATGATCTTGGCATGGGTGGTGACGTCCTGGGGTGATAGTTGTGGGGACTCATTGGGTTGAGTGTGGATCCAACCTAAGGGCTCCATCTCCTATGGGCAAAGGGAAGCAAAGAGCTGTTCAGAATCCCATCTACAGAAATCTCATCCATGAGAGTAACAAGCTAACCTTCCTGCTACCTCAAGAGAGCACAAGGGCCCAGGCTCCCAAGCCCATCACCACCACGTACCTTGAGGTACTCATGCTGGGGCAGCTGGCCAGGCAGGTGCACAGTCTGGTGAGTGCCCCACTGTGGCACCATCACGATGCAGCGGATCTCCTTCACCTGGGGGTTATCAGGTGGGCTCACCCCATACAAGTATCCTGCAATCTGGAGAAGAGGGAGTCAGGAACTAAAACTACTCAGTACAATCCCAGAGTCTGGCTGTCAGCAAGTATTTCCTTCTCACCTCTAAGTATATGGTTTCCCAAAATAAAGTCAGAACTCCTTATATCAGAATCACCTAGGGTGCTCATGCAAAATATTACACACCACCTCTTCAAGCTTTCCACTTCATAATCTAGGTGGGGTCTAGGTATGTGTACTGCTCCCAAGTGCCCCCGTTGATGATTGATGAGCATAGTATCCATAAATAAATAAGCACACAACACATGGCTCAATGAATTCTCTTTCTTTTTGTGGTACTGGGGATGGAACCCAGAGGCATTCTACCTCCAAGCCACACCCCAGCCTTATTTTATATTCTTTATTTTTAAACAGGGTCTTGCTAAGTTGCAAAGGGCCTCACTAAGTACTGAAGCTGGCCACAAATTTGCAATTCTTCTGTTTCAGCCTCTCAAATACTGGGATTACAAATGTGTGCCACCACACCCAGCCACCATATTTTACAAAACATGAAAAATGTGTTTTATAAAAAATGAACATAAGCTGGGCGTGGTGGCGCATGCTTGTAATCCCAGCATTTATTTGGGAGGGTGAGACCAGAGGATCGCGGTTCGGGGACAGCCTCAGCTATGAGGTCCTCCGAATCTTAATGAGACTGTTTGTAAATAAAGAATAAAAAATAAGAAAAGGGGGGAGGCCAAGCGTAGTGGCGCACACTTTTAATCCCTGTGCTTGGGAGGCTGGGGCAGGAGGATCGCGCAGGTTCAAAGCCAGCCTTGCTGACTTAAGAGACCCTGTTTCCAAATAAAAATATAAAAATAGGTCTGGGAGTGTAGCCCAGAGATAGAAGGGTTTCCAGGAACCTCAGTACAAAAAAAAAAAAAAAAAAAAAAAAAAGAGAGAGCTGGACGTGGTGGCGCACGCTTGTAATCCCTATGCTTGGGAGGCTAAGACAGGAGGATCACGGGTTCGAAGCCAGCCTCAGCTACTTAGTGAGGCTCTCAGCAACTTAGTGAGACCCTGTTTCCAAATAAAATATAAAAAAGATCTGGGAGTATACCTCAGAGGTAGAAAGCCTCTGAGTTCCACCCCCAGTACCACCCAAAAAAAAAAAAAAAAAAAAAAAAGGAGGTATAAATCAGAGGTCGAATGCCCCTGGATTCCACCCCAAGATCCGCAAAAAAAAAAAAAAAAAAAAAAAAAAGCTGGGCATGGTGGTGCATGCTTGTATTCCCTGTGCTTGGGAGGCAGAGACAGGAGGAACACACAGGTTTGAAGCATGCCTCAGCTACTTAGTGAGACCCTGTTTCCAAATAAAATATAAAATAGGTCTGGGAGTATAGCCTGGAGGTAGAAAGCCTCTGGGTTCCATCCCCAGTACTACCAAAAAAAAAAAAAAAAAAAGAGCTGGGTGTAGTAACGCATGCTTGTAATCCCAGCATTTGGGAGGCTGAGATAGGAGAATAGCAGTCCACAGCCAGCCTTATCTCTTAAGAGTAATACAAATGCTTCCTTCATCCTTCATGTTTTTATCTTTTTTTTTTTTTTTTTTTTTTTGGTGGTACTGGGGGTGGAACCCAGAGGCTTTCTACCCTGGGCTATACTCCCAGACCTTTTTTATATTTTATTTGGAAACAGGGTCTCACTAAGTTGCTGAGAGCCTCACTAAGTAGCTGAGGCTGGCTTTGAACCTGTGCGATCCTCCTGTCTCAGCCTCCCAAGCACGGGGATTACAAGTGTGCGCCACCATGCCCGGCTCATGTTTTTCTTTTATAAAAATTTTATTTATATGTGGAACATACTGAAAATAGTATACATTTAGACTGTGCTTGGTACCCCCCCATTGCCTTTCCCTACCTCCCAACAATGAGTGTCCAGATTAACCATGCTATATTCATACTTTTACACATATTCAGATGTAGCTCCTCCACTAATCAACCTCAGCCTTCTTCCTCCTATCCTTCCATTCTAGCTTTGCTGAGGTTTCCCCTCCATTATCTGGAGTCCCTCTGGTATCCCCAGTGCTCGCTAGTTTGGGCATATTAGAGGAAACATATGTCCCTTCTCTTTCTGTGCCTGGCTGATCTCACTTAACATATTGTTCTCCAGGTCTTTCTATCTTCTTGTGAATCGCATGATTTTGTTCTTCTTTATAGCTAAATGGAATTCCATTGTGTGTGTTTCCCATAATTTTGCAATCTATTCATCTGTTGATGGAGACCTAGGTTGGTTCCATATTTTGGCTATTATGAATTGTGCTGCTATGAACATAGGTATGCATATGTTGCTGTATTTCTCTGAATTCAACCCCTTTGGATAAATACCCAGGAGTGGTACAGCTGGATCATATGGTGGATGTATTCCCAGTTTTCTAAGGACTCTCCACACTGATCTCCATAGCGGCTGAACGAGTTTGCTCTCCCACCAACAGTGTAAAAGAGTTCCTCTTTCCCCACATCCTCGCCAGCATTTGTTGTTATTTGATTTCTTTATGCTTGCCACTCTGACTGGGGTTAGATGGAATCTCAGTGTAGTTTTGATTTGCATCTCCCTGATGGCTAATGATGTTGAACATCTTTTCATGTATCTATTGGCCATTTATATTTCTTCTTTTGTGATTTGTCTATTCAGTTCCTTTATGTTTTTAGTATGTTGTCTTTTTTTCAGTACTGGGGATTGAACTCACAGGCATTCTATCTCTGAGCTACACCCCTAGCCCTATTTTTACTTTTTAAAATTAATTAATTAATTATTTATTTATTTGGTGGTACTGGGGTTCCTGGAAGCCCTTCTACCTCCAGGCTACACTCCCAGACCTATTTTTATATTTTTATTTGGAAACAGGGTCTCCTAAGCCAGCGCGCGCGGCTGGCTTCGAACCTGCGCGATCCTCCTGTCTCTGCCTCCCAAGCACGGGGATTACAAGCGTGCGCCACCACGCCCGGCAACCTAGCCCTATTTTTAATTCTTTATTTTGAAACAGGGTCTCACTGAGTTGCAAAGGGCCTCACTAAGTAGTCGAAGCTAGCCATGAATCTGTGATCCTCCTGTCTCAGCCTCCCAAATGCTGCGATTACAAGTGTGCACCACCACACACCCAGCTTCCCCAGCCCTATTTTTTATTCTTTTATTTTTAATTTTTTTTATTTAATTTTTTTTTTGGTGGTACTGGGGTTCCTGGAAGCCCTTCTACCTCCGGGCTACACTCCCAGACCTATTTTTGCATTTTTTTTTTTTAATTTGGAAACAGGGTCTCCTAAGCCAGCGCGCGCGGCTGGCTTCGAACCTGCGCGATCCTCCTGTCTCTGCCTCCCAAGCGCGGGGATTACAAGCGTGCGCCACCACGCCCGGCTATTCTTTTATTTTGAAACAGGGACCAAGTTAAAGAAGGCCTCACTAAATAGCTGAGGCTGGCTGCGAACCTGCGATTCTCCTGCCTCAACCTCCCAAGTACTGGGATCACAAGCATGCACCACCATGCCTGGCTTAGTATGTCTTTTGTATTACCCACGTCATAAGTTATTAACTTTTCATCATAGTTTTATGTATTATGTCTTATTTAAGGAAGTTATCACAGCACTAAGGTCACTGGTATTTTCTTCCAATACACTCTCTCTCTCTCTCTCTCTCTCTCTCTTTATCTATCTATAGGGATTGAACCCAGGGGCATTCTACCGCCAAGCTACACCCCCAGCCTTTTTTTATTTTTTGAAATAGGGAGTTGCTAAGAGTTTTGTTACTTGCTGAGGCTGGCCTCAAACCTGTGATCCTTCTGTCTCAGCCTCCCAAGTACTGGGATTACAGGCATGTTCCACCATGCCTAATTTTTAATTTTGAAACAAGGTGTCTTGTTTTGTCTGTGGTACTAGGAATTGAACCCAGGGGCAGCCTACCTCCAAGCAACACCTTCAGTCCCATTTTTAGTTTAAACAGGGTCTCGCTAGGTTGATGAGTCTCACTACTTGCTGTGGCTGTCTTTGAACCTGAGATCCTCCTGTCTCCGCCTCCCTCCCAAGTACTAGAATTATAGGCATGTGCCAACCACGCCCAGCTTTAGCTCTCCTTTAATAGTTACTCATCCCCAAATCTCTATTTTTTTTTTTTTTTTTTGGTACTGGGGATGGAACCCAAGAGGATTTTACCTCTGAGCTACACCCCCAGCTCTATTTTTTATTCTTTATTTTGAAACAGGGTCTCACTGAGTTACAAAGGGCCTCACTAAGTAGCTGAGGCCGTCCAAAAACCACAATCCTCCTGTCTCATGCTCCCAAATGCTGGGATTACAAGCGTGCGCTACAACGCCCGACTCTCATCCCCAAATCTTGAAAACAGCACCTCAAATTCAGGAAATATCCAGGTGAGTTTTAGGCATATCATTTATATAGGAATTTTTGTGGCCTTGTTCAGCACACTTACTTACTTGGGCACGAAGGTCAGATATGCAGATGAATTTCTTAAGCACGTTCTTGGGAAGGATATATGTGTAACCAGTCTCCTTGATGTCATCAGATGAAACATAAATGTGATTGGTCCGTAAGTGCAGGTTGGCAGCAGAGATAGCCCTAAAAACAGGTAGGGGACATCAGCACCTCTCGGCCCAAGCACCTCTCCAGGCCTACCCTTCTGCCCTTCACAATACCTGACTCTCCACTCAGTTTTTGATGAGAAAGTTTGGGTCTCATAGTTGCTTGTGGTGGAGGTGATGATCTCATCCCCATGCTTGTTGACAGTGCGTGTCTGGGTTGCGGTCAGCTGTGACTGCTCCTTGGTCTGCTTCTCAATCTCAGCTATCTGCTGCCGCTGCTGTGATGGTGCAGAAATCTCCATACCCAGGATGATGTCTCGGATTTCGGATTGTGTTAGTGATGCCACGTTGACGCTGTGGGCAGGGTAAGTTATGCAGTATCCTTTGTCACTTCTGCCTCAATGCTCAATTTACAATGATAGGGCAGCACACACTCCTGCCCAGCTAATTCTCCAGTGACACTCGTAAAGAAATCATGAAGCAAGCTGGGCGTGGTGGCGCACGCTTGTAATCCCAGCATTCAGGAGGCTGAGAGAGGAGGATTGTGGTTCACAGACAGCCTCAGCTACTTAGTGAGGCCTTCCGCAACTCAGTGAGACCCTGTTTCAAAATAAAGAATTAAAAAATAGGGCAGGGGGTGTAGCTCACAGGTCGAATGCCCCTGGGTTCCATCCCCAGACCCGCAAAAAAAACAAAAACAAAAACTTTCTGTAATGTAAACGACAGTAAAGAAAAGCTCTGCTTAAAATGGCAATAGTGTCTCCACCAAGAAATAGAAGCCACAAGTCAGAATGAAATCCTGAAACTTGGACACTGCGTATATTATCTAAAGACATGGCCTACTTCTATTTTTTCACTCCCAGTACTAGGGATTGAACCCAGAAACATTCTCTTATTGAGCTACATCCCTGGCCCTATATTTTTTTTAATTTTTATTTAAAAAATTTTTTGCAATACTGGGGATGGAACCCAGGGGCATTCTACTTTCAAGCTATACCCCCAGCCCTATTTTTTATTCTTTATTTTGAAACAGGGTCTCAATGAGTTGCAAAGGGCCTCACTAAGTAGTAGCTAAGGCTGCCCTCAAACCACAACCCTCCTGTCTCAGCCTCCCGAATGCTGGGATTACAAGAGTGTGCCCGGCTTATTCTTTATTTTGAAACAGGGTCTAAGTTGTGGAGGGCACTACTAAGTAGTTGAGGCTGGCCGAGAACCTATAATCATCCTGTCTCAGCCTCCCAAATGCTGGGATTACAAGTGTGTCCCACAATGCATGGCTCACTCTGGCCCTTTATTAAGACTTTATTGTGAGATAGGGTTTCACTAAGTTACCCGGGCTGGCCTCAAGCTTGGGATCCTCCTACCTTAGTCTTTGGAGCAGCTGGGGTTATAGGTATGCGCCACCATGCCTGGCTTACCTACCTTTCTTCTAGAGGAGACTTTTTTTTTTTTTAAGTGGGTCCTCTTTAAATGGAACCCAGGGGCATTTGACCTCCGAGCTATACCCCCTGCCCTATTTTTTATTCTTTATATTGAAACCGGGTCTCACTGAGTTGCAGAGGGCCTCACGAAGGAGCTGAGGCTGGCTGCGAATTGCGATTCTCCAGTCTCAGCCTCCCGAATGCTGGGATTACAAGCGCACGCCCGGTGAGGATACTTTATTTTAATGTAATTCTGGTGTGTGTGTGTGTGTGTGTGTGTGTGTGTGTGTGTGTGTGTGTGTCTGTCTGTCTGCATATACATGCATGCATGCTACTGGGGATCAAACCCAGGAGGATTCTACCTCCAAGCTAACCACCAGCCCTATTTTACTTCTTATTTTGAAACAGGATCTCATTAAGTTGTGAAGGGCCTTGCTAAGCTTTGAAGGATGGCCAAGAACTGAGATCCTCCTGTCTCAGCCTCCTAAATACTGGGATTACAAGTATGCACCACCACGCCGGGCTTAAGACAATTTTAAGAAACTTCTCAGCTTAAATGTTTCAAGAACCCCAAAACCCATACACTGAGTCACCCACTTCACCCTCTCCTGACGCCAGCTGCCTCCCCACCAGCACTGCTCACTTGTTTTTCTTGCCATAGTCGGCCAGAATAAGGTCCTTGAGCTGCACTTCCACCTTGATCCACTCCTCGTCAGTCAGGGTGGGCCAGATGTGGTGTGGCTCTGTGATAGTGGTCTTGTCTGGCTTCAGGATCACCTTTGCCCGGTCATTGTTCACATGTAGGGCTCGCAGAATCAGGATGAGACGAGAGAAAGCCTGGGAAGAGATTTGGAAGGGTGAAGTCAGCTGCTTGAGCCTCTCCCTGCTTCTCTATCCTATACTTTCAAGAACCCCAAGAACCGATTTTAAACTTTAAGGACCACCCCTCACAATCCAAAATTCCTGTCCCATCAATAGGTTGAAAATTTGTTAGCCCATTAAGTGGTATGTGGAGACACCCAAGGCACAGGATCTTCTCCTGATCCCACATCCATCCTTCTAGAGGGACTTCTTCATACCGTGTAAGATGAGATAGTCTTGAGCCAGTCGTCATAGAGGTTGAAGAGAACCATCTGGGGCTCAGTGGCTTTAAGAATGAGATCCCCAAACTTTTCTACCTTGAGGCAAGCCTGGAAGGGGAGCTGGAGCTCTGATCCTTTGATCACGATATTGGGGAAGTCCAGCAAGTGGACCTACGACAAAATCCAAGTCCAAGATTAGAAATTGAGCTTGGAGGTCTCAGGCCTCCTTCCTTCCACCTTGTCAACCCTCTTAACCTCCAAAGGATCCAGCATTCCCTTCCTGGTGACGATGATCTGCTTGGGCTGTTCCTCCACAGGCAGAGATCGGATCAGGGCAGCCACTTCCTCTGCTGTCTTCCACTTGGCCAACTAAATAGCAAAATGAAAATGGAAACTAAGTCTTTACTTGGCTCCTAGAACAACTAGAACAGAAGATCCTATTCTTGAAATAAACTGTTTCTAATGAAGACTGGTGTCCAATGTTATACACTCAGAAGAAAAAGAGCCAGATGTGGTGGCCTACGCTTGTAATCCCAACACTTGGGAGGCAGAGACAGGAGTATCATGGCTTGTGATAGCCTCAGCTACTTAGTGAGGCCCTCTGCAACTTAGTGAGACCTTGTTTCAAAATAAGAAAGCCGGGCATGGTGGCCCACACTTATAATATGGCTGAGGGTGTGGCCTGAAAGTACAAAGTCCCTGCGGTTCCATTCCCAGTACCACAAAATAAATAAATCTATAAAAGTTTAGGAACAAAATGAATTAAGGCTACCAGGATCATAAAATCTGCACATACACAAAAAAGGAGTCTTTATTTTGTGTGGGGGGGGTACTGGGAATTCAACCCAGAGCCATCCGACCATGGAGCTACATCCTCAGTCCAATTTTACTTCTTATTTGAAAACAAGGTCTCATTAGGATGCTGAGACTCACTACTTGATGAAGCTGTCCTCGAACCTGCACTCTTCCTGCTACTTAGTGAGGCTAAGTAGCCAGCCTCAGCTACTTAGTGAGGCTCTCAGCAACTTAATGAGACCCTGCTTCCAAATAAAAATATAAAAAATAGGTCTGGGAGTATAGCCCAGAGGTAGAAAGCCCCTGGGTTCCACCCTAGTACCGCAAAAAAAAAAAAAAAAAAAAGACTAAAACTGTAGGCTTGGAGGTACAGTGCCCTGGGTTCCATCTCTAGTACCACAACAAAACAAAACAAAACAAAACCAAAAACAAACAACAAAAAACAAAACAAAACAAAACAAAGGTACAGATGGGAGATTGGAGATTCAGGAAGCAGAAATCAACCAGAAAATAATGACATGCCTCATACACTCTTGGACCTCCTGTAGGAGAATACTTACCGAGTTTAGTTAATTCAGAGGCTAAGTTGAAATAAGACACCCAGTTCTTCAACAGAGAACAGAAGATCCTTTCTCTCTCAGTCCCCCTACCAAGAATAAGATCTGAAAGGTTCTATGGACTCTCTATCCTTTATGCTGCTTACCTGCCCCAAACGTTTCTGTCCAGCCCACACAGATGTGTGGATTATCTTGAGGAATAATTGTCCTGTTCGTGGGTTGAAGATGAAGATGGCCCCATTGATGGGTTTGGTCGTCAAGTTCCCTTCAAAGGTCTAAAGAATGATTAATCGCCTTAGTTAGCATGGCCTAGAGAGAACCAGCCTGCCTTCATCCCAAGGCACACAGACACTTGCCCTCTTGCCCTCCCAGAGTCATAAAGTCCTACACTGTTTCTTAATGCTCACCTTGTGGATAGTCACTCTGTAGACATTAGTGTCATCCACAAACCAGATAATCTGGTTGGAGAAGAGTTCGCCATAGTTCTGAGAGGACAGATAAGGCTCAGTGGGCTCAGATGAATACAGTTGCAGGCCCTTACGAATCCGTTCACGTAACACATACAAAGCAGGGTTTGCTTTCATGATCTTGGCCATGGCCTGCTGTATGAGTGGCTTGCTGCCTGGGAACCAGTTGCCATAAGCACTGTGAGGATGGAGAAAGCAAGAAAAGGTAAGCCCAGGCTGACAGCCCCCAAAACAAGGTAAAATAGAACGCTACAAAGGAAGAAAGACCACTGGCTAGGCTGACAATAATTTGCTAATGTGCACATATGCTGGGAGAAGAAAATGCTAAACCTCATGTCATCTAGGCAAACTAAAAAAAACAAAACAAAACAAAAAACACATCTACATTAAAAAGTATGGAGCTGAGCCAGGTGCGGTGGCGCACGCTTGTAATCCCAGCATTTGGGAGGCGGAGACAAAAGGATCGCGCAGGTTCGAAGCCAGCCGTGCTGGCTTAAGAGACGCTGTTTCCAAATAAAAATATATAAAAAATAGGTCTGGGAGTGTAGCCCGGAGGTAGAAGGGCTTCCAGGAACCCCAGTGCCACCAAATAAATAAATAAATAAGTAAATAAAAATAAAAGAATAAAGCCAGGCGTGGTGGCACACGTTTTTTTTTTTTTTTTTTTTGGTGGTACTGAGAGTGGAACCCAGAGGCTTTCTACCTCCGGGCTATACTCCCAGACCTATTTTCTATTTTATTTTGAAACAGGGTCTCACTAAGTTGCTGAGAGCCTCACTAAGTAGCCGAGGCTGGCTTCGAACCTGTGCGATCCTCCTGTCTCAGCCTCCCAAGCGCGGGGATTACAAGCGTGCGCCACCACGCCCGGCTTATGGCACACGTTTTAATCCCAGCATTCGGGAGGCTGAGACTGGAGGATTGCAGTTCACGGACAGCCTCAGCTGCTTAGTGAGGCCCTCCGTGAGGCCCTCCGCAACTTAGTGAGACCCTGTTTCAAAATAAAGAATAAAATATAGCCGGGTGTGGTGGTGCACGTTTGTAATCCTCGTGCTTGGGAGGCTGAGACAGGAGGATCACGCAAGCTCAAAGCCAGCCTCAGCTGGCTTAAGAGACTCTGTTTCCAAATAAAATATAAAAATAGAGTCGGGCATGGTGGCGCACACTTGTAATCCCCGCGCTTGGGAGGTGGAGACAGGAGGATTGCGCAGGTTCGAAGCCAGTTGCGCTGGCTAAGAGACCCTGTTTCCAAATAAAAAGGTATAAAAATAGGTCTGGGAGTGTAGCCCGGAGGTAGAAGGCCTCTGGGTTCCATCCCCAGTACCACACACACACACACAAAAAAAAAGAATAAAAAATAGAGCTGGCCGTGGTGGTACACGCTTGTAATCCCAGCATTTAGTAGGCTAAAACTGGAGGATCGCAGTTCGCGGACAGCCTCAGCTACTTAGTGAGACCCTCTACAAGTTAGTGAGACCCTGTTTTAAAATAAAGAATAAAAATAGGGCAGGGGGTATGGCTCAGAGGTCAAATGCGTCTGGGTTCCATCCTCAGACCCATAAATTAATTAATTAATTAATTAAAAATAATAAATAAATAATAAAAGAATAAAAAATAGGACTGGGGGTATTGCTCGGAGGTAGAAACCCCTGGGGTTCCACCCAGAGTACTGCAAAAAAAATAAAAAATAAAAAGTATAGAGCTAATGGCAAACACATGCTTCTGAGCTCTAACTCACCTGTGCAGGTTATAGGCCAGGTCAATGGCAATGAGCACACCTGTGGGTGAAGGGTAGATACTCATGTTGTCTGTGGTATAGTCCAGGAACTTGGCCCTGGCATAGCGTTCGATGTCATGGGAATCATAGTCCCCCCAGCGCAACTGGATGTCAATCCAATACTTCTGAGTCGTAGTGCTGTCCATCACATCCCTAAGAGCAGAGAAGTCAGGCTTCCGAGGATAAGCAACATCCCTCAAACCATAAGATCCCAACCACTACATCTAAATCCCCTTTGCCTCTTCCCTATCAACAAGACCCCAGAGAAACAGCAGATCTGACTAAGGGTATTAGGGTACTGATAGCTCCAGGAGTAGCCCTTGACTCTGAATTTGATAGAAAAACAGGCAGGGACAGTTATGCTAGATGAACAGTAAAAGTACGGTTCCTAGATGACCGGGGCCAGAAAACGCTCACTTGGAGTCGGCCAGCAACGAGGGCCGGGAGACATTCCACTTATAGGAGGCAAAGAGCAGTATGTCTGCGCAGGAAGAGTTCATCTTATAGGACTTTCGGGGATGGATTGTCTCCTTTTGCACTGTCTCAATTTCCAGTGCATCCAGTTCCTGGTCAAACACCTGAAGGTGAAAAAGTTATAACTTGTTATAGAAATCCACTGAGAATGAGTTTATGGAACTTAGAGAAATCAGGCAATAGGTGTTTCAGAACAGAGCTTCTAGGGCGGATTTCCCATATGCAAACGACAGGCTAACCCCAGCCACAGCGCACCTGACACAAGTCCATGACAATGCTCTCGTGGATCTTCTGCCACAAGTGGGCTCGGAAGATCTGGATGAGGGAGATCTTCAGCGTGGGGATCTTGCCGTGCATGAAGATGCCTGTCAGGTCCAGCTGCACCTGAAAGCCCACATATACCTGCCAGGAAAGAGAATGGGACATTAGGGATCAAGGGACTCCAGTTCTCAGAACATATCAAGGCAATGGAAATACTTATTTTCAGTTTCATCTCACAGGTATAACAATGACACTCACGTTGGCTCGATTGATGGTTGGGGACCACCAGAGGGTGAACCTACGATTGGGAATTTGATTCAATCCTGATCGCTGAGCATTAGTTAGCTTCTTCCACTTCATTGATTCCTCAAAGCCACTAGCCTTCTCCCTGAAGAGAAGAACTGAGTGAGGTGATATTCTGCCATCTCCAACAGTACTGTTGACCTCTTGATGGTGGTTGTCTGGGACACATCAAAGAGGATGACAACAGTAGCTGGGCATGGTGGCGCATGCTTGTAATCCCCACATTTGGGAGGCTGAGACAGGAGGATCGCTGTTCGAGGACAGCCTCAGCTACTTAGTGAAGCCCTTTGCAACTCACTGAGATCCTGTTTTAAAATAATAATGTCCCTGGATTCCATCCCCAGTACTGAAGAAAAAAAAAAAAAAGACAAAAGTACACAAAGGATAATCAGAGGTTTGTGAAGGGGGTAAAAATGCCAGGGACAGTGGGACATGCCTATAATCTCAGCTACTAAGGAAGCTGAGGCAGAAGCCCACTTAAGGAGACCCTATATCAACATAAAAGAGGCAGCTGGTCATGGTGGAGCATGCCTGTAATGCCAATACCTGGGAGGCTGAGACAGGAGGATCACAGGTTCAAGGCCAGCCTTAGTAACTCAGCGAGGTCACTCATTTATTTATTTATTTATTTATTTATTTATTTATTTTTGCGGGTCGGGGATGGAACCCAGGCCAATACCTGGGAGGCTGAGACAGGAGGATCACAGGTTCAAGGCCAGCCTTAGTAACTCAGCGAGGTCACTCATTTATTTATTTATTTATTTATTTATTTATTTATTTTTGCGGGTCGGGGATGGAACCCAGGGGTATTCAACCTCTGAGTTACACCTCCTGCCCTGTTTTTTATTTTTTATTTTGAAACAGGGTCTCACTGAATTGCAGGGGGCCTCACTAAGTAGCTGAGGCTGTCTGGGAACCACAATCCTCCAGGTCTCAGGCTCCCGAATGCTGGGATTACAAGCATGTGCCATTATGCCTGGCAATTTATTGTTTCATAATAAAAATAATAGGGCTGAGAGTATATCCTGGAGATAGAATATCCCTGGTTCAACTTCTAGTATCAAAATAAATATATATATAGAGAGAGGATACAGATGTGGTGGTAGTGATTGCCTAGCACACACGAGGACCTGGGTTCAATTCTCAGCACCACAAAAAGAAAACGGTGGTGGGGGCATGGGGGAGGCTTATACTTACCAGAAAAGACCCTCCCAGGTAGGGAAGTAAGTGCCCTTGAAGAGTGTGTGTTCCAGAATGCCTTCCACACCGCCCAGGGCCTGGATCATGTCTGTACGGTAGTTGTTTAAGTTCCAGAGCTTCCCATCATGCCGTTGGTGTGTCCACCAGAAAGGATTTTGCTTTAAAACCTAGGTTGTAGGGCAGGTATGGTTAAGCTTTTGAGTGCCCACTGCTGAACATTTTTTGGCCGTACTGGGGCTGGAACCCAGGGGCATTCTACCTCCAAGCTACACCCCCAGCCCTATTTTTTATTCTTTATTTTGGAATAGGGTCTCACTGAGTTGCAAAGGGCCTCATTGAGTAGTTGAGGCTGTCCATGAACTGTGCCATTATGCCTGGCAATTTATTGTTTCATAATAAAAATAATAGGGCTGAGAGTATATCCTGGAGATAGAATATCCCTGGTTCAACTTCTAGTATCAAAATAAATAAATATATTTATTTTAGGCATGAATCAAAGTTCATGGATAGCCTCCCAAATGCTGGGATTACATGTGTGTCACCATGCCCAGCTCCAAACATTCTTGAGTCAGAGAAAATCTCTCCACTGCCCCCATACATACCTGGTACTGCTTAAAGTCAGTTCGGACACGCCAGCCCTTGTCGTAAGCCAAGGTGTGCCGATCTTTCTGGAAGAGGGTATTGATTCGAGGAATGCCACGATCCCACGAGTCTTCTAGATCTTCTAAAGTCAACCGTCTGCTCAAGAAATTAAGATCAGAGTCAAAACATTTTCTCGTGTGAAGAGCTAATCATTCTTTCCAGCCTAAGGTAAGCAGAGTCAGGAGTAGAACATGCTTCCTTACCCCTATATAAACATGGCAGGCTATGCCTATAATCTCCACATAAAACTCCCTCCACCCTTGCCCAGGGGCTGGTATGCTCTGCTGGACACCCACCTGTTCTGAGCAATTGCCTCTTGTCTCTTGAGAGCATACTCAGCCCACACTCGCTGAGAATCAATGAACTCACTCTCCCATGGCTGTATGTAGCGGTACAAGTTGGGAATTAGCTGGTCTTCTTCATGGCTCATTCCTGATCGAAAGTGTGTGATACCTACGTCTGTCTGCTTGGACCACCTGTTGTGGGCAAGCAAAATTAGATAAAAGTAAAGAAACAGCTGTTCCCTCAGGGTGTAAGCAACAGAATTAGCAGTAAACATTTAAAGCAAGCCCTACCTGAGGTCAGACTGGGGGATGAGCACATGGCCCATCGAGAGCATGCCGAGGCCTCCCAACTCCTTTGGAGTATAGAACACCACAGGTGGGAAGCGACTTGGCATCTTGGAGTTGAGTCCGATTTTGATACGTGTCTGGATCTTGTTCTCACACTTCACCAGTAAGTCCAGGAGTTCCTGAGTGTTCACCACAGCCTCCCGAAAGTATGTCATAAGGCCAATGAGAGCTGTGTTCCACTTATTCACAATCTAAAGTCAGGGAAAGAGTCAATTCTATGGGATGAGTCAATGCTATGGAATGAGCTATGGGAGGTGGAAGAGGTCTATAGACCACTAGATCTAGTTAGTTACATCCCTAGTATTAACAAAGAGCTGAGCTCCATATCACTAGTTGCTAGATAATAGACATGAAAAACACAATGACATACCACTTCATACAGTTGGACATAATCAAAAAAGAGAAGATAAGCCAGGTACGGTGGCACACACCTGTAATGCCAGTTCTTGGGAGGCTGAGGCAGGAGACCAGCCTCAGCAATTTAGCAACTCTCAACAACTTAGTGAGACCCTATTTCAAAACAAAAAAAAAGAGCCCGTGTGTGTGTGTGTGTGTGTGTGTGTGTGTGTGTGTGTGTGTGTGTAGCTTGGCAATAAAATGTCCCTCCATTCAATCCCCAATACAAAAAAAAAAAGAGAGAGAAGTACTAGCAAGGATGTAAATACAATGGAACTTTCATATATTGCTGGTGGGAATGTAAAACGATGCAATCACTTTGGAAAACTGGCAGTTCCTCAAAAGGTTAATATATATGTATATAATTTTTTGTGGTACTAGAGATTGAGCCCCAGTGTATTCTACCTCCCAGCCACACCCCCCAGCCCTATTTTATTTTTATTTTGAAACAGGGTCTTGTTAGGCTGATGAGTCTCACTACTTGCTGAAGATGCCCTCAAAACTGTGATCTTCCTGTCAGCCTCCTAAGTACTGGGATTACAAGCATGCGCCACAATGCCCAGCTATTTTTTATTTTTAAACATGGTCTCACTAAGTTGCACAGGGCCTCACAAAGTTGCTGAGGCTGGCTACAAACTTGGATCCTCCTGTCTCAGGCTCCCAAGTACTAAGATTACAGGCGTGTGTCACCATGCGTGGCTAAGGTTTTGGGGTTTGGGTTTTATGGTACTAGGGACTAAATCTTGGGGCACTCTGCCTCTCAACTACACCTCAGCCCTATTTCTACTTTGAAACAGGATGTCGCTAAGAGATTAGATGTGTGCCACCACACCCCATTTGTTCTGAAGTTTTTAAACTCCATATGAAGTCACAAATAATAATAATAATAATTATTATTGCAGTACTCAGGATGATGATGATGATGATGATGATGATGACGACTGCAGTACTGGGGATTGAACCTGGGGCATTCTACCTCTGAACTACACCCCCAGCCCTTCTTTTTTTTTTTTTTTTTTTTTTTGTGGTACTGGGGATGAAACCCAAGGACATTATACCTTTGAGCTACACCCCCAGCCCTATTTTTCAGTCCTTTTAAATTATTTTTGGTGGTACTGGGGATGGAACCCAAGGGCTTTCTACCTCCGGCCTATACTCCCAGACCTATTTTTAAATATATTTTATTTGAAAACAGGGTCTAAGTTGCTGAAAGCCTCACTAAGTAGCTAAGGCTGGCTTCGAACCTGTTTGATCCTCCTGTCTCAGCCTCCCAAGCGCGGGGATTACAAGCGTGCACCACCACGCCCGGTTTAAATTTTATAGTATAGCCGGGCATGGTGGCGCGCACTTGTAATCCCGGTACTGCTGAGGCTGTCCACGAACCTCGATCCTCCAGTCTCAGCCTCCCGAATACTGGGATTACAAGCCTGTGCCACCACACCTGGCTTTTTTTTAATTGAACCCAGAGGAATCCTAACCCCCAGCCCAATTTTATTTCTTATTTTAGAAAAAGGGTCTCACCAAGTAGATGAGAGTCTACTTGCTGAGGCTGTCCTTGAACCTGTGGTCCTCCTGTCTCAGCCTCCCAAGTACTTGTACCTCCATTCCTGGCTGAGAACTGCTTTTTAACAGGCACTCTATGCTACTGGTTAAAATGTACTATATGGCCGGGCGTGGTGGTGCACGCTTGTAATCCTCGTGCTTGGGAGGCAGAGATAGGAGGATCGCGCAGGTTCGAAGCCAGTCGTGCGTGCTGGCTTAGGAGACCCTGTTTCCAAATAAAAATGTAAAAATAGGTCTGGGAGTGTAGCCCGGAGGTAGAAGGGCTTCCAGGAATGAAGTGGATAATAAGCTCCTGGGAAAATGAAAAATAATGATTTTTTGGTTCAAATCCAACTTTTTTACTCTTGCTTTTAGAATCATCATAATTCCACAGATGTAGGCTACTGGATTCCAGTAGGGAATCCTCAGAAAATAAATGTGAATTGACCCAATGTTCTTAAGTCATATTCCATAAAGCTTGGAGACTGGTCTAATCAGCAAAGACAAGAAGAAAGGAGGATGAAGCAGGGCAGAGCTGAAAGGGATGTGAGATGAGCAAAGGGTGCGAGAAAGGCTAGGCTCAGGATCTCATACCTTGGTGAAGGTGGTGGAGCCAGAGGCCATCAGAATTTGACGTACACGGTTGTGGAAACGCTGCATTGACTCATCATCCACACGCAGGAAACACTGAGCTGTCCGCTCCTTAGTGACCTAAACCATAAAGTCAAGGTTAACTTGCCTCTGGAATTGCCACAGGGGCAAGGACCAGTTCTGTCCACAACTAAGCCCTCACCAACCTTACAAGGCTCAATGGATTGATGATGAGCACTTGTGCGTGTTCCTCACCCCTATTTGCCCCAAAGGCGCAGGAGTGGCAAGGCTGCGCCCGCGCCTTTCCCAGGTGTACCTCGTTCTGCAGGTTCCAGACCCCATCCTTGTGGGTGAACTCCTCATAGCTGGTGCGGCATTTAGGCAGGATGCGGCACTCAAAGCCACACATGTTAAACAGCAGGTTGGGGTTGTCTTTACTGTACACAGACACAAAGCTGTTCTCCCACTGAACAGTAGTCACCGATCGCGGCAGACGGTTCTTGATGTCCCAGAACACTGCCCGACCCCTGACCACAGAGAACATATGGTCACATCAGTGTCCTGGAAGAAACTTCCCTTCAAGGGCTATACCGAATATACAATGACAGGGCCATATTCCTCCCACCCAGGATTCTAACTGCTCTCTGGGTCCCCCAGGTTAAGGTGTCGTCCGTCCTAACTTCCACAGCCCCAGCCTAGACTTACAAGTTGACATCATGCTTCATGAGGCGCATGCGGGCATCTCGGGGCCAGCATTTCTTATTATTATAGCCAACGATGTTTTCATTGTTGGGGTCAGGGTGCTCTGTCAGATAACGCTGGATCAGGTCCCGAGCCTCATCTGCTGTGAACCTATGTCAGGCAAGGTACACTACTGAGACCCCAAAACACTGGAACCTCATGAGACCTGTAGGTCCCAAATAGGGATCCCACCCGACCTCAAGACTTCACTTTAAAACCCCAACCCAGCCAGGATTGGTGGCACATGCCTGTAATCCCAGTATTTGGGAGGCTGAGACAAGAGATCACACACAGGTCTTAAGGCAGATTTATCAACTTAGTAAGACACTCTTTCCAAAGAAAAAAATAAAATAGGGCTGGGGGCATAACCCAGAAGTAAAAGGCTCCTGGGTTCCATCCCTAGTACCACAAGATAAATAAATCATAAAGTTCCAATCCAACTGGGTATGGTGATGCACTCCTATAATCCTACTACTTAGGAGGCTGAGAGAGGAGTCTCAGGTTTAGGGTCTGCCACAGCAGGTGCAACTTAGTAAAACTCCTTCAAAATCAAATATAAAAGAAAACAGGTAATGGGAGAAAGTGAAGCTCAGAGGCAGACTGCCCCTGGGTTCAATTCCCAGCAAAACATGCACATGCACATGCGCACACCACACACCCCAACTCAGCAGCGAGTCAACTACTTTCAGAAGCAGGGCACATGCCTCAATACTCCACAGGAACACAATTAGGCAAGCCACTTACCTGAAGAAAATATGGATACGATCAATGTATCTACAGAATAGTCGGATAGGATGGGCAGCCTCAGTGGCTATGTCTTGGAAACTGAGAAAATCATTTGGCATCTGAGGGGGTCCAGCCATCTCACTGGCCCGATGCAATCCCAACACCAGCAAATCCATCACCAGGCCATAGTACTGCACAATGAACGAGGCAAACTGTAGGCCTCTGATGATCCCGTATGAATTTGTATGGTTCATGTCCTAGAAGGAAAGAACAACTCTTAACAACATATACCTATGCCGTAGGCTTCTCAGGGTCCAACCTTTCCCTCCCCCTCCAGTAAATCCTAACTCGGCAGACAGCTCACCCCTTCCCTCATGCAATCCCTTGTTGCCTTGCCCCAAGGCACACCTTATAGTTGATGACAACATTGTTCTTGGCTGTCATGTAGTCAGCTATGTTATGGTCCACGATGAGGCGCAGCAGTCTGTTCAGCAGGGTTAAGTCAATCTTTTCATACATCTTTTCAAAGCGTGACTCCAGCATGACATTGCACTCACCCTCGCTGGTCTCCCACACATCCTGCAGGTTATTGATGCCTGA
This sequence comes from Muscardinus avellanarius, assembly GCF_963383645.1. NCBI lineage: Eukaryota > Metazoa > Chordata > Mammalia > Rodentia > Gliridae > Muscardinus > Muscardinus avellanarius. The sequence goes on along the minus strand of NC_137802.1, from coordinate 22,419,796 downwards.
GGAATAGGCAAGACAGATCCCTCAGGTCAGAAATTCCCTTTCAGGAAGAGTGGCCACAGCAGCTATCAACACATTCCACACCAAATCCCACTACCACTCCTTTCATCTGGATTGCTACAAGTGTCAGCTTTATTCAGTTTAACATCAACGCTATTCCCTTGTTAATGGGCAATTAAGAGTAAACCAGTCATGCTGCCTGGATAAAAAGTTTCATCATGGTACTCAATTCCAACCCCCTTCCCCTCGTGATCATACAAGTTGTACCTTGGCACCACTTGTAAACAAGCAGCGGAGGTGGTTCTGTGTCAGCAGGCTTGATCCAGGGCGGGAAGAGGCGGCGCTTATCTGCTTCATACCACAGGTACTGGTCCAAGTAGGCATCAGTTATCTTCTCCAGTGGTTCCACATCATACACGGGCACCAAGTGGCTATAGAGATCCATGAACTCAATGCCTACCTGTGGGACAAGAAACCCGATTCACACCAATTCACCAACCACCAGAGGCAATTTTGCCACTTGGGTGACAAAAATGAGCGGCGATGCCACTTACTTCCTTAAAGGCTCTCTGTGTGAGGAGGTGACGCTTGATGCGGGACAATGCCTCATGGGGGTTGTCATAGGCTTGCTCGATTAGACCTAACTCCTCCCTCTGAGACTGGTTTAAGCGAGACTTCACACTGACAAAGCAACAGAAGAGCTGAATGAGAAAACCCAAGAAGATTCTAAACCTAGAAAGCAACAATGCTAAAGCTTTCTTTGCATACTGACAATAATGCCATACCCTCCCCTTCTACCCCACTCTGTACCTGTAAGCTTCCTTGAGTCGCTCCAAGGCCAGGATGAGCAGCTTGGTGTCATGCTTGTAGGAGAGTGGGGGGAATGGGATGGGCGAGAACCTGCGGCTTTCCAACCAATGCACAGTGGTGGTGTACACCGCCACTGCTTCCTCTGCAGTGATGTACGGCCCATCCTACAAGACAGACTACAGTGAGCCTCTCACCACAGCCCAGCCAGCACAGGAGACAGTCCCCACTCTGCAGTCGACCCTCCTTCCCACACCCACACCCAGCCCATCCGCCCTGCCCAACCTTCAGGTAATTGTGTTGCCGCTCCTGTTCTGCCTTCAGGTACAGCCGGGTGAGGCGCCCCAGGTTCTTTTTGCAAACAGTCTTGTCCACAGTGGCCCCACGGCGGATCCGTTCTCGGTTATAGTGAGCAGTGTTGGTCCACCAGTCAGCCTTGGCCTTCACGTATCGAAGGATCATGTTCTCTATAGGTGTTGGCAGTCCTGGGACCTGAAAGCGCAAAAGGTACAGTGAGAAAGTGATGGAAGCCCGACACCTTGAAGTGTTTCTGGAAGGGAGATCTTAGCCCCAGGAAGATGGATGCCTTCTTGGAGCTGGAGAGAAACCTACTTTCCATGGAATGTTGGCCTTCCAGCAGCGCCAAGCTTCACTGAGGTGCTGCAGGATTGTCCGGGCCTTGTTCTGTTTGATCCCCTCAGGCATCATGTCCAGAATGTCATGCATCACAGCTGCCCGAAGCTCAAGGTCAAAATGAGACTCTACCCGCTGCTTTGTAACGGTCTTTGCCACCCCCTTTGAGTGTCGGCCTGGAAGTGGAATGGCCCAAGGTAATGCAATCAGGGAGTGTTAACATCCATATGTCCAGCACATATAATACACAAGCCACTTCCAATATTCACAACCATAGTTAGAATTTCCACTTCTGCAAATGCATTATAGCCTCAAGACCCCAGAGAGAAGCCCAAGAAACAACACTAGTGATCAGACTCATTTGAATGGAACTTAGATGCACACATGCAGGAAGGGGTCTTCATACAAGGACAAGGGACAGACAAGGGCATGTGATAGATCCTTGAAGCAATGGTAGACAACTGGACAAGGACAACTACTCACCTTCAAACTGCCGGGCCAAGAGATTGCCCAGCCATCTCTCCAGCAAAGGGGTAATGCCACGCATGAAAAACAGCCAGACCCTCCAGCCAGCAGCCCAGAAGCCGCACCCTGGGCCCTTTCCAACGGGGCCCTAGGTCACAAGCAACACAAATTAAGAACATGAATTACCAATTCGTCTAAAAGACAAATAGGAAACTGAACAGAGGTGGGAAGTGGAGGAAAAAAAGAAAGCCCTCTGGGACCTCAACATCTAAAACAGGGGAATAGCCAGGGCATGGTGGCACAAGCACGTAATTTCAGTATTTAGGAGGATCGTAGATTTGCAGCCAGACTCAGCAACTTAGTGAGGCCATTTACAACTTAATGAGACCCTATTTCAAAATAAAAGAATAAAATAGGGCTGGAGGTGTAGCTTGGAGGTAGAATGGCCCTAGGTTCCATCCCCAATACCAATAAATAAATAAATAAATAAATAAATAAATAAATAAATAAATAAATGTGAATGGAAAACCTTAAAGCAGACACTAGTGACTGAGATTCCCTATGTAAACTTCAAGGTAGATTTGGGAGTAGTAACGGACTCACAAAGTAAGGGCAGTAATGATATACCCTCTCTCCAAACAGGATCCTGGAAAAAGCCTTGACTAGATGTCAAAATGAACACGCATCTAAGAAGGCAGGCAATGAGGACAAGGTCTTACCGTGTTGAAGCGGTAATAGATGAGATGCTTCAGGTCTTTGCACATGCGGATCTGTCGCATCAGCTTGTATTTGTATCTATACATGCCTGTCAGCTGCCCCACGTGGGCAAATATATACTGCAATCCATCTGCCAGCTGCAATATAATTGTTTCTATTAAATATTGAGCCTGAGCTAGTTCCATGGTCAGCAGAGGCTTCAGCAGGCCTGCTGACCAGGGAAGGAGTTCGGATACCTAGTCTCACCTGGAAGGCATCCACATTGCCCAATCGATACTGCACATGACTGTCTACAACCAGCTTAGTTAACCGCAGTACTTCCCGACACAGATGGAAAGCATTCCCAAAACGGGATTTCTTTCTTTCCTAAAGATGCCAAGAACAGAAAAAAATACATTAATGAGCAATGTAGTCATCCATCCTTAAGCCCAGGAGAGCCTTAGCTCCAATGCTGGCACCTTGGTCGTGAGCGTCTTGACAGGTTTAAGGTTGAAGTTGTAGTCCAAGTGTAAGTAGTTGAGGTTTTTGCGGTGAATGAGAAGGTTGAGCATGTTGTAGCCCTGGCGGCAGACCTGTAGGCCCACCTCCACCCAGTCTAGCTTCGTGGATTGAAAGAACTTGGTAGCTTTGAAAGAGCGGAACAGATACCTGGGGTGACAAGAATGAAAGTGAAAGTTAACCTACTGATTATCTTTGAAGCAAAAATTGGAGCAGGGGCTCTTGTGCAAACTTACCTCTTCTTTTGGGCCTTAGGGGGCCGATGCTTCAAGGCATTCAGCACATAGTACTTAAGCAGTTTCTGGTAGGAGACTCTCACTTTCACAGGCTGCCCAGCAGGACAATGCTCCCGATACCTGGAAAAATAAGCCCAGCAGAGCTTTGCCCTTCTCTCTTTCCAGACATTTGGAGAAAGGTGGCAAGCGAACCTTGAAGAAGTATTTTCTCCCATACATGCACTACCAATCCTCTAAGTGGAAGCCTTACCAGTTCTTTACAAGGGGTATGTCCAGGGCCCGGCGGGTACGACCAGAGCGTAGGTTGAAGGGCCGTGGGGCCCAAAGCAGGGCAATGCCATTGGCTGTATTGTCTGTATAGAGGGGTGTGTCTTTCAGGAAGGGCTCCACAAACTCTGGAAGCTCAAATTCCTCATCATCATCTGGCAATGGTTCCTGACTCTGAAAAAGAAAGCCTCCAAAGGTTCAGCTTCCAGTGAACTAAGTGCAGATTTGTGATGAGAGGGAAACTAATGTCAAACACTGTAGCTATACCTGCCACGAAAACAGGGTGCCTAATAGGAGAAATGCCAAAGGGCGGGGGAAAGGAGCTAACTGACCACTGAACCCAGGATGAACCAGGAAAGCAAACATCTCTCTCACACTCCAAATGGCTCACCAACAAAGAGCAAAGGCCTCCTAAAGGAGCCCCAATACCACAAGATGTAAACACTGCAATCACTTTCTGCCCAAGCTCCAAAGACTGGACTTAGGGAAGATCTGTTCATGTTAAGAACATAATAGGAAGCCGGGCGTGGTGGCACACACTTGTAATCCCAGCATTCGGGAGGCTGAGACCCGAGGATCGAGGATCGCGGTTCACGGACAGCCTCAGCTACTTAGTGAGGCCCTCTGCAACTCAGTGAGACCCGGTTTCAAAATAAAGAATAAAAAATAGGGCAGGGGCTGTAGCTCGAAGGTAAAAACGACCCTGGGCTCCATCCCCAGACCCACAAAACACACACACACACACACACACACACACTAGGTAGGGCTGGACGTGGTGGCATACACCTGTGATTCCAGTACTTGGGAAGATGAGACAGGAGGATGGCAAGTTTGAGGAAAGCCTCAGCAAGTAGTGAAACTCTCAACAACCTAGTTGGACCTTAGTGTGTTTGTGTGTTACCAAGGATTGAACCCAGAAGCATTCTACCTCTGAGCTACATCCCCAGACCAGATATTATTTATTTGAAAACAGGGTCTTAATAGATTACTGAGAATCTTACTAAATTATTGAGGCTGGCCTCAAATCTGCAATCCTGTCTCTGCCTCCCAAGTACTGAGATTACAGATGTGAGCCACCATGCACAGCTGACCATGTTCAAAATAAAAACAAAATCAGGCTGGGGATATAGAATAGAATGCCCTGAGTTCAATCCACCGTACCACATATACTCATTAGGAAGCCAAGAATGGTGGCATGCACTTGTAATCCCAGTACATGGGAGGCTGAGACAGTAAGATTAGAGTTTTAAGGCCAGCCATAGCAACTAAGAAAGATCCTTGACAATTTACTGAGATCTTGTTTCAAAATAAAAAGGGCTGGTGGGGAGCCGGGCATGGTGGTGCACACTTGTAATCCCAGTAGTTCTCACCTTGACTGAGTGCCGATGGGAGATTGGGTTGATCAAAGGATCAAAGTAGAAAGCTGGCAAATCAGGATCCTCAGTTTTGATGAACACAACGTTAGGAGTGTGGTACCTAAAATGAAAGGCAGAGTCAGCCAAAGTTCTCCCACGCTGGCCCAACCTTCTCTTTCCCAACTGTTGTGTTCTAGCTCTCTCACCAGGTGAGATGGACATGGTGTGGAAGGTTGTTGTATAGGTAAGGGAAAGCGATCTTGTATTCAGTTCGGATAGGCTGCCGAATAATGATCTTGTTAATGTCATTGAATTCATTCCAGTCTTCATCCCTGCAGTACAAAATCAAGGATGAAAACACCAGTTTGAAATTTACATCAGGATCTGAAGAATCAAGATTAGAAGCTGGGAGCCGGGCGTGGTGGCGCACGCTTGTAATCCCAGCATTTGGGAGGCTGAGAGGATCGCGGTTCACGGACAGCCTCAGCTACCTAGTGAGACCCTCCACAACTCAGTGAGACCCGGTTTCAAAATAAAGAATAAAAAATAGGGCAGGGGGTGTAGCTTGGAGTTAGAATGCCCCTGGGTTCCACCCCCAGACCCGAAAAATAACAAAAGATTAGAAGCTGAGAACTGGGCATGGTGGCGCACACTTAAAATCCCAACATTTGGATCTTGGTTCAAGGACAACCTCAGCTACTTACTGAGGCCCTTTGCAACTCAGTGAGACTCAGTTTCAAAATAAAGAATAAAAGCCAGGCGTGGTAGCGCAAGCTTGTAATCTCAGCATTTGGGAGGATGAGACCGAAGGATCACGGTTTACGGACAGCCTCAGCTACTTAGTGAGGCTCTTTGCAACTCTGTGAGACCCTGTTTCAAAATAAAGAATAAAAAATAGGGCTGGGGTATAGCTCCAAGGTAAAATACCTCTGGTTTAAATCCCCAGTACTGGAAAAAAAAAAGAGCTGGAGCAGCATTTGGGAGGCTGAGACAGGAGAATCTGGTTCCAGGACAACCTCAGCTACTTAGTGAGGCAGTCTGCAACTTAATGAGACCTTGTTTCAAAATAAAAAATAAAAAATAGGGCTGGAGGTATAGCTCAGAGGTAGAATGTCCCTGGGTTCCATCCCCAGCACTACAGTTTGTGGACAGCCTCAGCTACTTAGTGAGGCCCTTTGCAACTCAGTGAAACTGTTTAAAAATTAAAAAAAGAGCCAGGCTTGGGAAGCCAGTCTCTCTAGCTTAAGAGACCCTGTTTCAAAAAAAAAAAAAAAAAAAGCCAGGCGTGGTGGTGCACACTTGTAATACCCACGCTTGGGAGGCTGAGACAGGACGATCACACAGGTTCAAAGCCAGCTGAGGCTGACTTAAGAGACCCTGTTCCCAAATACAAAATAGGTTTGGGAGTGTAGCCTGGAGGTAGAAGGCCCCTGGGTTCTATCCCCAGTACCACCAAAAAAAATAAAATAAAAAATAAAAGGGATGCCGGTGTGGTGGTGCACACTTGTAATCCCAGTGCTTGAGAGGCTAAGACAGGAGGATCGCATAGGTTCAAAGCCAGCATCAGCGACTTAGTGAGGCTCTCAGCAACTTAGTGAGACCCTGTTTCCAAATAAAGTATAAAATAGGTCTGGGAGTATAGCCTGGAGATAGAAAAGCCCCTGGGTTCCACCCACAGTACCATAAAAAAAAATTAAAAGACTAAAAAAAATAAGGTTAGGGATGTAGCTTGGAGGTCCAATGCCCCTGGGTTCCATCCCTAGTACTGCAAAAAAAAAAAAAAAAAAAAAAAAAAGAGCCGGGGCGCCTGCATAATGGTGCACGCTTATAATCCCAGCATTTGGGACTACGACAGGAGGATGCGGGTTTACAAATGGCCACAACTACCTAATGGGGCACTTTTCAACTCAGTAAGACCCTGTTTCAAAATAAAGAATAAAAACAGGGCTGGGGCAGCTCAGAGGTAGAATTCCCCTGAGTTCCATTCCCTGGGTAAAAAGGAAAAAAAAAAAAAAAAAAAAGGCTGGGAGTATAGCTCAGAGGTAGAATATCCTTGGATTCAATCCCCAGTGCCTGCCAGCCAGCCAGCCTGCCAGCCAGCCAATCAATAAATGGGCTAGGAGTGTAACTCAGAGGTAGAATGCCTCTGGGTTCAATCCCCAGTACCAAAAAAAAAAAAAAAAATCAAGATGCTATTCTACCCATGTTATCTAAAATCTCCCTTTCTCTCTTTCTCCAGCTTACTGTAGGTTGATGTCTCGAACGAGAGGTTCAAATTTGGGGCCTCCAGGAATGGCCATATTGAGTGCCTTAGAGGTGAAGAATGCCTTCAGATCAAAGAGATAGAAATAGTTGTCGTCCACCAAGTCTGTCAGCAGCTGATTGGCCAGGCGGTAGAGAGTGGACATCATAGGCAGTGTGAACTGCCAGCGCTGATAAGTCGAGCCATTGACATACCTGGGAAGGGGAGGGGAGAAAGAGAGCCTACATGAAGCTGGCAGCTCATAAAACCATACCACCTAAAGGTCTTCAAGGACTCCTGTGACTCCAGAACTCTCACAAGGGTGACAATGTCACTCATTACTCACTTCCTACTATCTCTCAATGGCTGGTGGTCATAGAACCAGTCTAACACAGGGGCATCCTCTTCGGGGTCCAACTCTAGCTGAATGGCCTCTAGTGGCTCGACATCCAGAATGTTGTCAGCATAGTCCAGGGGTGGTTCCTCATCATCAAAAGGAGGGAAGCGCATCCTCTTAAAATGTCTCCTGTCTCTTTTTTCTCGACGCATCATGATCCACATTGACCTAGAAGGCAAGAATGGCACACAATAGTTTCCAACCACCATCCCCCAACCACTAGTAGCCACACCACACACAACATTCAGCCCTTCTCACCCCCACTGGGAGATGTAGACTGGCTCGATGACCCAGGGAATCTCATTGACGAAAGAAATGGCTCCAGTGATGTGGTACAGCACAGGCACATCTCGAATCTGCTCCCAAGGCATAGGCATGTTCTCCAGGAGCTTGAGGACTGCATGTGGCATGTACTTGAGGGCACTGTCACATTAAGAAAACACTATCAGAGATAGGCAGCGTGGTGCACACTTGTAATTCCAGTCCTTGGGAGGCTAAGCAGAAGGACTACAGGTTAAAAGCTAGCCTAAGCAACTCAACAACCTAGTGAGACCATGTGTTCAAACAAATAAAATCAGGAGCTGGGCATGGTGGCACACACTTGTAATCCCAGCATTTGGGAGGCTGAGACCAGAGGATCACAGGTCCACAGACAGCCTCAGCTATTTAGTACATGTGGCAACTTAGTGAGACCCTGTTTCAAAAATGAAGAATAAAAAATAGGGCTGGGGGTGTCGCTTGCTCAGAGGTAGAATGCCCCTGGGTTCTGCCCCTAGTACTGCAAAAAAAAATTTTAAAACAGAAAAAAAAAATCTTATAGTCCACACTTTCCAACTTAACACACATGCCCGCTATGACTACAAGCCCTGCTTTCCCATCTCCAACCTCACCTGTATCACTCTTCTTTCTCTTTTTTTTTGTGGTACTGGGGATGGAACCCAGGGGCATTCTACCTCTGAGCGAGCGACACCCCCAGCCCTATTTTGGAAACAATCTCACTGAGCCTAAGTAGCTGAGGCTGACTGTAAACCTGTGATCTTCCTGCCTCAGCATCCCAAGTGCTGGGGTTACAAGTGTGCACCGTTATGCCCTGACTCTTCCTTTTAAACTTCGCAGTCCCAGCAGGCTGGGAATTGTTCCCATGAAATCAACAGATGTCCCTCTGAAGACAGCTTCATGTATTTATTTATTTATTTATTTATAGTTTTTTACGGTACTGGGAATAGATCCCAGGAGCATTTTACCTCCGAGCTACACCCCAGCCCTATTTTTATTCTTTATTTTGAAACAGGGTCTCACTGAGTTGCAAAGGGCCTCACTAAGTAGCTGAGGCTGTCTGCAAACCGCGATCCTCCTGTCCCAGCCTCCCAAATGCTGGGATTACAAGCGTGTGCCACCATACCCAGCACCCCCAGCCTGTTTTTTATTCTTTCCTTTTTAATTTAATTTTATTTATATTTTGCAGTACTCTGGAACACAGGGGCATTCTACCTCTAAGACATACTCCCTAGCCCTATTTTCCATTCTTTATTTTGAAACAGGTTCTCATTGAGTTTTGAATGGCCTCACTAAGCAGCTGAGGCTGTCCACAAACCATGATCCTCCTGTCTCAGCCTCCCAAATGCTAGGATCACAAGCATGCGCCACAACACTTGGCTTTTCTTTATTTTATTTTTGGTTTTTGGTGGTACTGGGGGTGGAACCCAGAGGCTTTCTACCTCCGGGCTACACTCCTTTTCTTTTTTTTTTTTTTTAAAACAGGGTCTCACTAAGTCACTAAGTTGCTGAAAGCCTCACTAAGTAGCTGAGGCTGGCTTCAAACCCGTGCGATCCTCCTGTCTCAGCCTCCCAAGCGCAGGGATTACAAGCGTGCGCCACCACGCCTGGCTCGGCTTTTCTTTATTTTAAAACAGGGTCTCACTAAGTTACGAAGTACCTCACAAAGTAAGAGCTGGGGGGGGGGGTGTGGAGCTCAGAGGTAGAACACCCCTGGGTTCAATCTGCAGTACTGCAAAATAAATGAATAAATAAATAAATAGGACTGTGGGTGTAGCTCAGAGGTAGACTGCCCTTGAGTTCAATCTCCAATACCCCCCCCAACAAATAAAAAATTAATAATAATAGAATCAACAGGACAAACTAAAGTGGTAGTCCCAGATCAAGAAGAACCAGAGCAGTAACTGCCTAACTAAAAGATCTGAAAATTACCACAGCATTCCAGTGCTTTTTCCCCTTTTTCTTACAACTATGGAGATGGGCTGTCAAAGAAGGGTGCCGTCAAAAATGATAGCCCATCTGTCCAAAAGAAGGGGCCAAAAGCCAAATAAATTCCAGAATGTTGCTTACCCCAAATAGACTCTTTTGTCATGGCGGAACTTTCTGTTTGTCATATCTCCGTGGTCTCGAATGATCTTCCTGACATGTTCTGGGGGCATATCTTCCTTCTGAGCATCCACAAACCCAAACTTCCGCTTTTCTGCATAGCGCTTGGCCTGCAACTGCTGCCATTTTCGGGCTACAAAGACACTTCAGTTTAAAGGACTACACACTTTTTACCCTTATCCCCACTTTCTACCCAGAGGGGAAGCCTCTGTCAAACCATCTTACTACTGTAGTTTTATTTTCCACCCTCATATTTATCATTATCTGTTTTTTGTTTATTTGTTTGTTTTTGGGCGGAACTGGGAATGGAACTCAGGGGCATTTTACCTCCAAGCTACACCCCCAGCCCGATTTTTTATTATTTATTTTGAAACATGGTGCCATCAAGTTGTGGAGGGCCTAAGTGGCTGAGGCTGGACGCGAACTGTGATCCTCCTGTCTCGGCCTCCCAAGGACTGTGATGACAAGCGTGGGCCACCGCGCCCGAACCTGATGTTTTTTGTTGCCTGATATTGGACCAGAGGCTGCAAAGAATAAGCACTGAAAACGACGACTAAATAAAAGATGAAATAAGGCTAACGAGGGAGCTGACACACCTGACGCCCTGCCAGCACAGGAAGGTGTTCAAACCGGCCCGCGCCAGCCCCCGCCGTCTCCGGCCGCGCGCCCTCACCTTTCTCCTGCAGCTTCTCTTCCGACATGTAGTCAGGCAGCGGGGCTAGAGGGCCGGGCACCGGGTTACCCGGCCCTCGATAAGGAAAAACCCCGGCCATGCCCGGAGAATCTGGGGAACGGAGGAAAAGAAAATATAAGGACTAGGCCGGGCCCACAAAAGGCAGAGCTGCAGCGCGTCCGGAGACCCCAGTCTGCATTCCGGGCTCGCTAAGAGTGGGCCAACCCGCCATCGCCTCGCTCCTCCGACCGCCCGGCCCGCCCCGCGCGCCCCAGCCGCCCGGCCTCGCCCCCCACCGCGCACCCCGCAGCCCCTCACGCAGGCGGCAGCTTTTCCCGCAGGGCAATGGCGGCAAGCCTACGTCCGCTCCGCGTTCCCGACGCCGGGAAGTGCGCAACCGGACTTCAGAAGTTGGTCCAATGAGCGCCGACGTACTCAGATTGATTAGTGGGAGGACCAATGAAAGATGCAGCCACGCCGGAGGAGGCGGGTCCATAAAATGAAAGCCTTTAAGCTCCTGAAGGCGTGGTCGGGCGGTTCAAGCCCTACCTCCTGGGATCCTGGGGCTGGCTCCTCGGCCTCCAGTGGCCCTTACCGTAGAATGGGTTGCCCGGTTCCTGATCCAGCTATGAAAACCATTAGAATATTAATAAATTTGTCAAAGTTGCATAGTGGTCTGTGTCTATTCTCATAAACACAGATGTAGTGTACAGAGTGTACAGTACTATCTCCAAAGTGAGACAGTCCTTTGGTCATACATTCATTTGATTACCATTCATTGAATGCCAGTATGTACCAAGGATTCAGAAGGAAAAAAGACATTATGAAGCGTCCAATCGCAAGAAAAGACATACTTGAAAGCAACTCAGCCGGGCGTGGTGGCGCACGCTTGTAATCCCCGCGCTTGGGAGGCGGAGACAGGATGATCGCACAGGTTCAAAGCCAGCCTCCCTGGCTTAAGAGACCCTGTTTTAAAATAAAAAAAAAAAAAATATATATATATATATAAATAGGTCTGGGAGTGTATCCGGAGGTAGAAGGGTTTCCAGGAACCCCAATAACACCAAAAATAAATAAATAAATACTAAAAATAAAGAATAAAGCTGTGCGTAGTGTCGCACACTTGTAATCCCAGCATTTGGGAGGCTGAGACTGGAGGATCGCGGTTCGCGGACAGCCTCAGCCACTTAGTGAGGCCCTCTGCAACTCAGTGAAACCCTGTTTCAAAATAAAGAATAAAAAATAGGGCTGGGGTGTAGCTCGGAGGTAGAAGGCCCGTGGGTTTCATCCCCAGTACTGCAAAAAAAGAAAATAATAATAAGTAAATAAAAACCATGAAATTTTGCACATTGACTACTATCACCCTGTCCATTAGTGCCAATAATTTACTTATTATAAGGGTCAGTCACAATGATCTGTCTCTTGTTCTCACATATTTGGTGGAGCTCTCTGTAAATGAAGCATCTTATTTTTTTTATCTTAAGTGTCTGATGGTTTTAGACCTGTAAAACCTCAAGAGGAGCAGGCTGAGCTTCGTAGCATCTTAGAAGGACTCCATGAGTATGTCTCTCTCCTTACACACCAGAAGAGCACACTTGTTTGGGGTTATAGAAGGCCAAGTAGGTAGCCCGATGTTGGGCAAACAAATTTTTACAAAATCTTTTTGCTCTTAAGGCCAGTTAAGGCTCCTCAGGATTATTAAGGACTTTGTGAGGCTTTTCCTCCACCAGTTGTGCCATCTGTCAGGATGGGTCATGGTCTTGCTGAGCGCATGGCTTCCCTTGAATCACTGGGGAGGTTTCCCTTTTTAAGGGCCCACCTTTTTGATAGAATATGCACTAGTGATTCTTAGTGTCTGGGGTCTTCATATCCTTCGATTGGGGGGGTGAGGGAGTGGGGTGACTTACCAGCATTTCAGAGCCCTTCCAAGTCCCTGAATTGCCTGTTTTTTTTTTTTTGTTTTTTTTTTTTTTCTCTACCGGGGATGGAACCCAGGGGTACTCTACCTTTGAGCTATACCCCAGCCCTATTTTTAAAATTCTTTATTTTTTATTTATTATTATTATTATTTTTATTTTTAATTTTTTTGGTGGTACTGGGGTTCCTAGAAGCCCTTCTACCTCCGGGCTACACTCCCACGGGCTACACTCCCAGACCTATTTTTCAACTTTTCTATGTGGAAACAGGGTCTCTTAAGTCAGCCAGGCTGGCTCTGAACCGGCACAATCCTCCTATCTCCGCCTCCCAAGCACGGGGATTACAAGCGTGTGCCACCATGCCTGGTGTTAATTCTTTATTTTGAAACAGGGTCTCACTGAGTTGCAAAGGGCCTATGTAGTAGCTGAGGCTGGCCACGAACCCAAATTCTCCCGTCTCAGCCTCCCAGTGGCTCTCTTCTCTCCTCCGTCTTTTTATTTCCTGATTATTCTCCAAGTCCCAGTTGTTGAACATCGAGTAGGTCAGTTTCACCAAGCCTTGCTAATGAATAGGAGTCAGTATTATAGCCTATTTTCCAGGTAATGGCTATCCAACATTGTTTAGGTTATTTTTCTTAGAAGTTGTATATCCAAAAACCAAACATGGTGGCACATGCTTGTAATCCTGGTACTTGGGAGGCTGAGACAGGAGAATCGCAGATTTGTGACCAGCCTCAGCCACTTGTGAGGCTCTCTGCAACTTAGTGAGACCCTGTTTCAAAATAAAGACTAAAAAATGGGGTTGGGGTGTAGTTTAAAGGTAGAATGCTTCTGGGTTCAATACCCAGTACTGCAAAAAAAAAAAAAAAGTTGTATATCCACAATGTTAACAGACAATTACAAAGATATACAAGGAAAATATAAAACAAAACCATTAGGGACAAAACAAATCCAGTTTGTATAATCTGATAATATTTGACAACATAAACAAATCCCTATTTGAACTTGACTTTATATATGTGTGTGTATATACATATATATATATATATATATATATATATATATATATATATATATACCCAACCTTTAATCAGAGTGGCATGATTTGTAATGCCAAGTGCTTAAGCATCTCTAATTATCATTATTTAAAGATGGTCATAATACAATTTAGGAAAGAACAAATATAAACCTGAAGCCAGGTGTGGTGGTGCATGCCTATAATCCTAGCACTTGGGAGGCTTAGACAGGAGGACCAAAGGTTCAAGGACAACCTCAGCAAGTAGTGAGACTCTCATTAACCTAGCAAGAACTTATTTTCAAATAAAAATTAAAAACAGGGCTAGGGGTGTAGCTCGGAGGTAGAATGCCCCTAGGTTCAGTCCTCAATAACACACACACAGCTGGGCGTTGTGGCACATGCTTGTAATCCCAGTGCTTGGGAGGATGAGACAGGAGGATTGCATAGGTTCAAAGCCAGCCTCAGCTATTTAGTGAGGCTCTCAGCAACTTAGACCCTGTTTCCAAAAAGTATTTTAGCAAATAGGTCTGGGAGTATAATCAGGAGGTAGAAAAGCCCCTGGGTTCCTCAGTACCAACACACACACACACACACACACACACACACACACACACACACAGAGGCTATCATTATCACTACTAACAATTTTTGTATAGAGGACACCAGGTTGGTAAAGTGTTCTCTTAAACTTTGCATTTCAGAGGATACTTGGGAAACACAAATATATTTAACTTATAAAAAAAAAAAAGCCAGTAATGAGCCGGCATGGTGGCGCACGCTTGTAATCCCCGCACTTGGGAGGCTGAGACAAGAGGATCACACAGGTTCAAAGCCAGCCTCAGCTACTGAGTGAGGTTCTCAGCAACGTTGTGAAACCCTGTTTCCAAGTAAAATATAAAATAGGTCTGGGAGTATAGCCCGGAGGTAGAAAGCCTCTGGGTTCTACCCCCAGTACCACAAATAAATAAATAAATAATTTAAAAGCCAGTAATAATTAACATCATAGTTACACAAAAGTTAAAATATATCAACTTGTGGGGCATGGTGTAATTTGGAGGTAGAATGCCCCTGGGTTTCATCCCCAGTACTGCAAAAAAAAAAAAAAAAAAAGAAAGAAAAAGAAAAAGAAAAAGAAAAAGGGCTGGGAGTGTGTTTTGGAGGTCAAATGCCTCTGGGTTCCATCCCCAGACCTGAAAAAAAAAAAAAAAAAAAAAAAAAGTTGATGTGAGTGTATTATCTTGTCGGAGTCACTCACCTTCTGGTGGTCAGGATTTCAGCAAATGGGAATCAGTGTGGAAAATAAAAGAAGGACTTCCAAGGAAGAGATAAACTGTAATTGATCGGATGCGGAGAAGTAGAAACTCTGACACATTATTGGTGGGATTGCAAATTAATGCAACCACTTTGAAAAACAGTATGGAAGATCCTCAGAAGAATGAAAATGAACTTACCGTATAATCCAGCAATTCAACCTATGGGTATATACTCAAAACAATGAAAACCAAACTACCAAACCAACCCACGAGTATCTGCAATTAAGGTGACTGATCTAAGGGGACGGGAGGGGGGAAGATGGAAGCTCTTTAAAGCACATGATGGCCGGGCGTGGTGGCGCACGCTTGTAATCCCAGCATTTGGGAGGCTGAGACCTGGAGGATCGTGGTTCGCGGACAGCCTCAGCTACTTAGTGAGGCCCTCTGCAACTCAGTGAGACCCGGTTTCAAACTAAAGAATAAAAAATAGGGCAGGGGGTGTAGCTCGGAGGTCAAATGCCCCTGGGTTCCATCCCCAAACCCGCAAAAAAAAAAAAAAAAAAAAAAAAAAAAAAAAAAAAAAGCACATGATGTACCGAAACATATCAAAGTCAATCACTAAAGCAAGCATGGGAAGAAGGGGGGGGGGGACAGGATGGGGAGTGGATAAGGGCTAATTGGGTGATGTGTGTATGTATATCTACACATGTATTTTTATTCCATTAAGAGGTATGACTACAATGCATTAACAAAAATATATACTAAAAAAAGAATAAGCTGGGTGTGGTGGCGCACGCTTGTAATCCCAGCATTTGGGAGGCGGAGACAGGAGGATCCAGGTTCATGGACAGCCTCGGCTACTTAGCGAGGCCCTTTGAAACTCAGTGAGATCCCGTTCCAAAATAAGAATAAATATAGGGCTGGGGATGTAGCTTGGAGGTAGAGTGCCCCTAGGTTAGTTCCATCCCCAGTACCACAAAAAAGAAGAGAAGAAAGAAAGAGAAAGAACAAAAGAAAGAACAAAAGAACAAAAGAAAGAGAGAAAGAGAGAAAGAAAGAAAGAAAGAAAGAGAGAGAGAAAGAAAGAAAAAAGGAAGAAAGAAAGAAAGAAAGAAAGAAAGAAAGAAAGAAAGAAAGAAAGAAAGAAAGAAAATAGGGCTGGAAGTATAGCTCAGAGGTAGAATACCCCTGGGTTGCATCACCAGTACCAACCACACCAACCACACATACACACACACACACACACACACACAAACACAAACACAAACACACACACACACTGCTATAATAAAAATTCATGTATTTAGTTTTTTTGTTTTCTTTGTGGGGATCAAACCCAGAGCCTCACAGTATACTAAGAAAGTATTCACCCACTGCCGGGCATGGTGGCACACACTTGTAATCCAGTACTTGGGAGGTTGAGAAAGGAGGGTCATAGGTTTGTGGCCAGCCTCAGCTAGGTAGTGAGGCCCAATTCAACTTAGTGAGACCTTATTTCAAAATAAAGAATAAAAAATAGAGTTGGGGGTATAGCTTGGAGGTAAAAGGCCCCTGGGTTCAATCACCAGTACCACACAAAAAAAGTACTCACCCACTGAGCTGTAGTCATTGTAGTGAAGTTTTTTACCCCCTATATAATGTTGACTATTTCCCAAACATTGTTGCCAGCCCTTGTGGAATTCTAATATGGTCTGTGGTCTCATTAATAATATTGTACAATATCAATTTCCTGGTTTGATTGTTATAGTATGGTTATGTAAGAAATCCTCATGCAGAGTGAAGGGTAATACAGGAACTCTCTCAATTTTCATTTTTTTAAAAATTCTTTGTTTTGAGCTGGGCGTGGTGGCGCATGCTTGTAATCCCCGTGCTTGGCAGGCTGAGACAGGAGGATCACACAGGTTCAAAGCCAGCCTCAGCTACTTAGTGAGGCTCTCAGCAACTTAGTGAGACCCTGTTTCCAAATAAAATATAAAAAAAAAAGGTCTGGGAGTATAGCCTGGAGGTAGAAAGCCTCTGGATTCCACCCCCAGTACCACCAAAAAAAAAAAAATTCTTTATTTCGGTTGTTGTTGTTTTATATTTTTTGTTACTAGGGATTGATTGAGGCATTCTACCTCCGAGCTATACCCCCATCGCAAAGTTGCTAAGAGTCTTACTACATTGCTGAGGCTGGCCTTGGACCTACAATCCTCCCATTTCAGCCTCCCAACTACTGGGATTTTAGGCATGTGTCACCATGCCCAGCTTCATATAATGCTTTGATACATACATACACACACACACACACACACACACACACACACACATATATAATGTCTGTACTCTTTCTTTTCTTTTTTTTTTTTTGTGGTACTGGGGATGAAACCCAGGGGCATTCTACCTCCAAGCTATACCCCCAGCCCTATTTTTTATTCTTTGTTTTGAAACGGTCTCACTGAGTTGTAAAGGGCCTCACTAAGTAGCTGAGGCTGACCGCGAACCTGCAATCTTCCTGTCTCAGCCTCCCAAATGGGATTACAAGCATATACTACCATGCCCAGCGTGCTCTCTCTCTCTCTCTCTCTCTCTCTCTCTCTCTCTCTCTCTCTCTCTCTCTCTCTCTCCTCTCTTCCTTTTTTCCTGATACTCACTGGGGGTAGAACCCTACGGTCCTCCACATGCTAAGCAAGTGCTCTACCACTGAACACTGAGTTACATGAAAAAGAATGGAAGGATGCGAAAGCCGTTCTGGACTTGGTGATTAACAACATGTGGAGTGAAGGGAATGGCGATGGTTCCCGTATTCCTGACTTACACAATGAGTTCACAGCACTGCTGTGCACAGTGGGAGGATCCTGGAGAGCTGAGCTTTTGGAGGAAAGACCCTCAGTCAGGTTCTGCACAGCCCCTGGGATGTCCGGAGGTGCCCATCCCATCCTCAATACAGCATCCGTTCATTTTCAGGCTGCTCCATGTCCTTGGATGACTTCTTCCCTTTCTTTCTTTTTTTTGTTTCTTGTTCTTCTTTTTCTTTTTTCTTTTTGGTACTGGAGATTGAACCCGATTCTATCTTGAAGGAGAACAACCATAGCACTTATTATTTTTTGTTTTGAAATAGTCTCCCATCTAGGTGTGGTGGTCCACACTTGTAATCCCAATACTTGGGAGGCTGAGACACAGGATCACAGATTCGAGGCAAGCCTCATGCACTTAGTGAGGCCCTCTCCAACTTAGTGAGACCCTGCTTCAAAATAAGGAATAAAAAATAGGGCTGTAGCTGGGCATGGCGGCACACGCTTGTAATCCCAGCATCCGGGAGGCTGAGATCTGAGGATCATGGTTCAAGGATAGCCTCAGCTACTTAGTGAGGCCCTGTGCAACTCAGTGAGACCCGGTTTCAAAATAAAGAATAAAAAATAGAGCAGAGGGTATAGCTCGGAGGTCGAATGCCCCTAGGTTCTATCTCCAGACCTGCAAAAAAAAATAAAAAATAGGGCGGTAGTAAGCTCAGAAGTAGGGTTCCCACTAGGTTCCATCCCCGGTATTGCAAAAACAAAAACAAAAACAAAAACAAAACAGGGTCTCTCTAGATTGCTGGAGTCTTACTACAGGGCTGGGGTTATATTCCAACGTGTAATCCTCCTGTCTCAGCCTCTCAAGTAGCTGGTAGCTGGCATGCCTATAATACTAGTACTTGGGAGGCTGAGTCTCCAGGATGGTAAGTTCAAGACCAGCCTGGGCAACTTAGCAAGACTTTTTCTCAAAATAAAAAATAAAAGTCAGGTGTGGTAGCATACATTTGTAATCCCAGCATTTGGGAGGCTGAGACAGGAGAATCGTGGTTCGAGGACAGCCTCAGCTACTTAGTGAGGCCCTTTGCAACTCAGTGAGACCCTGTTTAAAAAAAATAAAAAATATGGTGGCGCACGCTTGTAATCCCCGGGCTTGGGAGGCTGATACAGGAGGATCGCATGGGTTCAAAGCCAGCCTCAGTTACTTAGTGAGGCTCTCAGCAACTTAGTGAGACCCTGTTTCCAAATAAAATATAAAAAAAGGTCTGGGAGTACAGCCTGGAGGTAGAAAGCCTCTGGGTTCCACCCCCAGTACCACAAAAAAAAAAAAAAAGGACTTCCAAGAAGATGGCGACGGAGAAAAGCGGGGCTTACGAGCCCCACTAACAACCAATCTCGATTACCACAAAATCAGTGCCTTTCATAGCTAGAAACAAATTTCACCATCAGCAGAGGAAAAAAAATGTAATTACAAGGGACAGAAGAAAAGAGGGCTGGAAAAATGAGACACCAGAAAGAAACCAGACTGCAGTGCTGCAGCCGGAGCTGCGGTGTGGAGCGGCACGGCGCGCCATCTTCCCTTGCAGCACTAGGTCCCAGAGAGGAGGGGGACTCAGAACAGAGCTCAGAGCCAGAGAGGAGACACGCCGGCCTCATGCCCAAGGACGTAGCAGCAGCGCCTTACTGCCGGCGGCAGCGGCGAATTCACCAGACAGCTATAGACCAACTCACTCAACAGCCCACCAGGCTCCAGAGAGGAGCGGCGGACAGTGAGCCGAGGTGAGCTGTTGCGGATCAGCTGGGTGGAATTCAGCAGATTTTTTGGCACAGGGAGCATCTAAAGCTCTCAGGGGCTGGGCTCAGCACGCCCTGCAGGGACTCAGAGCAGAGCTCAAAACCAGAGAAGAAATACGCCAGCCTCACGGCTGAGGGTGTGGCAGCGGCGCTATATTGCCACCGGCGGCAGCAGCTGCGAATTCACGGAATCCACTACAGCTCCATCAGCGCACTCAACAACAGTGAATCAAATTGTGGCCCTAGAGGACTTCCGGGAAGATGGCGACCGAGAAAAGCGGGGCTTAAGAGTCCCGCTAACAACCAATCTCCATTACCACAAAAAGAGCGCCTTTCATAGCCAGAAAACACCATCACCAGAAAAACAAAAAAACCCACCAGGCTCCAGAGAGAAAGCGGACTGAGAACAGAGCTCAGGGCCACAGAGGAGACACACGCGCCCGAGGACGCGGCAGCAGCGCCATACTGCCGGTGGCAGCGGCGAACTCAATGGACGGCTACAGCAAGCCGAGGTGAGCCGCTGCGGAACAGCCAGGCGGGATCTTTCGGCGCAGACAGCATTTAAAGCTCCCAGTGGCTGAGCTCAGCACACGCTGCAGGGATTCAGAGTGGCAATCAAAACCAGAGAAGAAAAAATACGCCAGCCTCACGGCCGAGGGCGTAGCAGAGGCGCCATACTGCCACCGGCGGCGGCAGCAGCAGTGAATCCAGCGAGGCCAGTACAGCTACATCTGCGTACTCAAGAACAGTGAGTCAAATTGCGGGCCACAGAGGAGAAATCCCAGTACTGTACTTCCTGGGACTTGACCCAGTGGGGGAGTGGCGGTGGCAGAGATATCACACCATAGGAGAACGTGCAACCTGGCACTCCCCATAGTTTAAAGCAGCCTCTATCGACTCCCTGGGTCGGAGACTCTGTGATACAACCCAGTAAAGGAGTAGTGGGGTCTGAGATACTACAGACTCGAGATCCAGAACACCTTAAGGGAAGTCATAGTGACCCAAGGGAAGAACCCAGAGAAGGCACAAACATCGGAAATCATGGGAAAGAGGAATAATACTGGAGCAATTAATGCCCACAACCCCACAACATCAGAACCCGATAAAACAGAAAATCAGAGATTTCTAGAAGATCAAATCAGGAAAATAACTGTAGAAATAATAGAGGTGCTTCGAAAAGAACTCAGAGAGAGCCAAAAAGAGATAAAGGATGCAATTAATGAAGTAAAGGCCTCAATTCAAAGCACAAACAACCGATTAGACCACATGGGGAACAGAATCTCGCTCTTAGAAGATGAGCAATCCAAAAATGAATGCATAGTTTCTAATCTAGAAAAAAATATCCAACAGCAGGAATCTGACATTGAAGAAATATGGGCCCATCTTAAGAGAGCTAACCTAAGAATAATTGGAATAGAGGAGGGAAAAGAAAGTGATACTAAAGGGATCAACAATCTCTTCAAGGAAGTAATAGCAGAAAATTTTCCAAACATAGAGCAAGAGGTCGATACACAGGTCCAGGAAACTTATAGAACTCCCTTTAGACAGGACCGGAGAAGAGGATCCCCACGCCATATAATTGTCAAAATGACCAATGTGGAAGCCAAGCAGAGAATCTTAAAGGCAACAAAAACAAAGGGCCAAGTGACATTCAGAGGCAAACCAATTAGAATCACTCCAGACTTCCCAAACCAAGTCATGAGAGCCAGAAGGGCTTGGAGTAACATATTCCAAACTCTGAAAGAAAACAACTTCCAGCCAAAAATTTCCTATCCAGCAAAACTTTCTATCAAATTAGATGGGGAAATAAGAAGCTTCCATGACAAACAGAAACTGAAGGAATTTATGTCTTCAAAACCAGCGCTAGAGAAAATACTCAAAGAGATTAACTACAAAGAAGAAATAGGTAACACACACCAGAACCAGAGAAACAAGAGTTTCCATCCAACAGACAACTAAGATTGGTTATCTGTGGAGATTCATTATTTATGTTAGTCTTTTACCTATCTCTAAGTTGTATTGTTTGCCTTTATTGCTGTTAATTTTTAGGATTTCTGGTTGGAATATTAATATACCTTCAGATATAGCATTTGGAAATATTTTATCCAATTCTATTAGTAACTTTTAACTCTGTTTACATTGTCTTTGGATATACAATATTTTCTTTTATTTTTTAGGGAGTTTGTATATTCTTCTGTTGCCTGTGCCATTAAAATCATATCCAAGAAATCACTGCCAATTTCAATGTTGTGAGGTTTTATGACCCAGATTTTCTCCTAAAAGTTTATAGTCTTAAGATTTATATTTAGGTCTTTTATCTAGTTTGAGTTAATACTTGTATGTGGGATTAGGTAAGGGTCCAATTTTATTCTTTTCCATGTAATTATTATTTTTCAACAATATTTAGTTAAAAGATTATTATTTCCACCACCAAATCTTCGTGGAAACCTTGTCAAAAATAACTTGACAATATAGGGAAGAATTTAGCTCTAGGCTTGTATTTAACTCCAATGGTCCATATATCTGCCTTTAGAACAGTACTACACTGTTTCAATTATTGTAGCTTTATATGGCTTGAAATCAGAAAATATATATCTGCTAGCTTTGTTCTTTTTCAAGATCGTTTTGGGTATCTAGAATTCATATTCCATATTAGGATAGATTTTTTTCTGAAAAATAAATATATAAATATATGATAGTTTCACCTAAAAAAACAGAAAAAAATATGCTCTAGTAAGAAAGAAAGCAAAAAGAAATATTGAAATGCTATCTTTAAATCATCAAACGCTTGGTATCAGGCAAATGAAACTGTTATGTGAGATTATCATTTTTAATTTTGGATAAATTGCTATAATACTAGATGTCAACCACTAAGCCAAGCATGGGAAGGAGGGATGGGGAGAGAACGGGGTGGGGATCGGGTGGGGGCTGACTGGGCGATGTGTGCATGTATGTCTACAAAAGTTTGTATCCCACTATGATGTATGAATACAGTGCACCAATAAAATAAAATTAAAAAAAAAAAATTGTGGCCCTAGAGGAGAAATCCCAGTACTGCACTCCCAGGGACTTGACCCAGTGGGGGAGTGGCAGTGGCAGAGATGTCACTCCATAGGAGAACGCCCAACCTGGCACCCCGCCCCCATGGTCTAAAGCAGCCTCTACTGACTCCCTGGGTCTGAGACTCTGCGATACAACCCAGTAAAGGAGTAGTGGGGACTGAGATACCACAGACTCGAGATCCAGAGCACCTTAACTGAAGTCATAGTGACCCAAGGGAAGAACCCAGAGAAGGCACAAACTTCCAAAATCATGGGAAAGAGGAATAACAATGGAGCAATGAATGCCCACAACCCCACAACATCAGAACCCGATAAAACAGAAATTCAGAAATTTCTAGAAGATCAAATCAGGAAAATAACTGTAGAAATAATAGAGGTGTTTCGAAAAGAATTCAGAGAGAGCCAAAAAGAGATAAAGGAGCCAGGCGTGGTGGCACATGCTTGTAATCCCAGCATTCGGGAGGCTGAGACTGGAGGATCACGGTTCGCGGACAGCTTCAGCCACTTAGTGAAGCCCTCTGCAACTCAGTGAGACCCGGTTTCAAAATAAAGAATAATAAAATAGGGCAGCGGGTGTAGCTCGGAGGTCAAATGCCCCTGGGTTCCATCCCCAGACCTGCAAAAAAAAAAAAAAAAGAGATAAAGGATGCAATTAATGAAGTAAAGGCCTCAATTCAAAGTACAAACAACCAATTAGACCACATGGAGAATAGAATCTCGCTCTTAGAAGATGATCACTCCAAAAACGAACGCATAGTTTCTAATTTAGAAAAAAAATCCAACAGCAGGAATCTGACATTGAAGAAATATGGGCCCATTTTAAGAGAGCTAACCTAAGAATAATTGGAATAGAGGAGGGAAAAGAAGGTGAAACCAAAGGGATCAACAATCTCTTCAAGGAAGTAATAGCAGAAAATTTTCCAAACATAGAGCAAGAGGTCGATACACAGGTCCAGGAAACTTATAGAACTCCCTTTAGACAGGATCGGAGAAGAGGATCCCCACACCACATAATAGTCAAAATGACCAATGTGGAAGCCAAGCAGAGAATCTTAAAGGCAACAAAAACAAAGGGCCAAGTGACATTCAGAGGCAAACCAATTAGAATCACTCCAGACTTCCCAAACCAAGTCACGAGAGCCAGAAGGGCTTGGAGTAACATATTCCAAACTCTGAAAGAAAACAACTTCCAGCCAAAGATTTCCTACCCAGCAAAACTTTCTATCAAATTAGATGGGGAAATAAGAAGCTTCCGTGACAAACAGAAACTGAAGGAATTTATGTCTTCAAAACCAGCGCTAGAGAAAATACTCAAAGAGATTAATTACAAAGAAGAAATAGGTAACACACACCAGAATCAGAGAAACAAGATTTTCCATCCAACAGACAACTAAGATTGGTTATCTGTGGAGATTCATTATTTATGTTAGTCTTTTACCTATTTCTAAATTGTATTGTTTGCTTTGATTGTTGCTAATTTTTAGGATTTCTGGTTGGAATATTAATATACCTTCAGATATAGCATTTGGAAATATTTTATCCCATTCTATCAGTAACTTTTAACTCTGTTTACATTGTCTTTGGATATACAATATTTTTTTATTCTTTAGGGAGTTTGTTTACCCTTCTGTTGCCTGTGCCATTGAAATCATATCCAAGAAATCACTGCCAATTTCAATGTTGTGAGGTTTTATGACCCAGATTTTCTTCTAAAAGTTTATAGTATTAAGATTTATATTTAGGTTTTTTTTATCTATTTTGAGTTAATATTTGTATATGTGTTAGGTAAGGGTCCAATTTTATTCTTTTTCATGTAATTATTATTTTTCAACAATATTTAGTTAAAAGATTATTATTTTCTCCACCAAATGTTCATGGAAACCTTGTCAAAAATAACTTGACAATATATGGAAGAATTTATCTCTAGGCTTTTATTTAACTCCAATGGTTTATATATCTGCCTTTATAACAGTACTACACTTTCAATTATTGTAGCTTTATATGGTTTGAAATCAGAAAATATACATCTTCTAGCATTGTTCTTTTTCGAGATCGTTTTGGGTATCTAGAGTCCATATCCCATATTAGGATAGATTTTTTTCTGAAAAATCAATAAATAAATGTATGATAGTTTCACCTAAAAAAAAGAAAAGAAAAAATATTCTCTGGTAAGAAAGAAAGCAAAAAGAAATATTGAAATGCTATCTTTAAGTCATCAAAAGCTTGGTATCAGACAAATGAAACTGTTATGTGAGATTATCATTGTTAATTTTGGATAAATTGCTATAATACTAGATGTCAACCACTAAGCCAAGCATGGGAAGGAGGGATGGGGAGGGAACGGGGTGGGGATCGGGTAGGGGCTAACTGGGCGATGTGTGCATGTATGTCTACAAAAGTATTTTTTTATCCCATTATGATGTATGAGTACAGTGCACCAATAAAAAATAATTATTAAAAAATTAAAAATAAATTAAAAATAAATAAATTCATGAAAGAAAAAAAAATTAAAAAATAGGGCTGGGGATGTAGCTTGGAGGTAGAATGCCCCTGGGTTCCATCCCAGTACCATAAATAAATAAATAAATAAATAAATAAATAAATAAATAAATAAAATTAAAAAGGCTGAGGGTGCAGTTCCGTGGCAATTCATATCTGAGTTCTACCTCTAGTACCACACACAAAAAAAATAAATAAAATAAAATACATGTCTGTTAAAAGAAGAATGAAGATCTGGGTGTAATGGCAAACTTCTATAATCCCAGTATTTGGGAGGCTGAGACAAGATGATTACAGGTTCGTGGCCAGCTTCAGCTACTTACTTAGAAAGGCCCTCTAGCACTTAGTGAGCTTTCTTTTCTTTTATTTATTTTTTACTTTTTGCAGTACTGGGGATGGAATCCAGGGGCATATACCTAGTTTGAAACAGGATCTCACTGAGTTGCAGAGGGCCTCACTAAGTAACTGAGGCTGTCCGCGAACCGCGATCCTCTGATCTCAGCCTCCGGAATTCTGGGATTACAAGCGTGCGCCACCACGCCCGGCTCCTATTTTTTACTCTTTATTTTGTTTTTTGTTTTTTTGGTTTTGGGGTTTTTTTTTGGTGGTACTAGGGGTGGAACCCAGAGGCTGTCTTCCTCTGGGCTATACTCCCAGACCTTTTTTATATTTTATTTGGAAACAGGGTCTCACTAAAGTGCTGAGAGCCTCACTAAGTAGCTGAGGCTGTCTTCGAACCTGTGCGATCCTCCTGTCTCAGCCTCCCAAGCACGGGGATTACAAGCGTGCGCCAACATGCCTGGCTTACTCTTTATTTTGAAACAGGATCTCACTGAGTTGCAAAGGACCTAAGTACCTGAGGCTGGCTGCGAACCCCAGTCTTCCTGTCTCAGCCTCCCAAATGCTGAGATTACAAGCGTGTGCCACCATGCCTGGCTTATTCTTTATTATTATTTTTTTCAGTAATGGGGATGGAACCCAGGGAAATTCTACCCCCCAGCTATACCTTCAGCCCTATTTTTTATTCTTTATTTTGAAACAGGGTCTCATTGAGTTGCAAAGAGCCTCACTAAACAGCTGAGGGTGTCTATGAACCTCAATCCTCCTATCTCAGCCTCCCAAATGCTGGGATTACAAGCATACATCACCACACCCAGCTTTTATTATTTTAAAACAGGGACTTATCAATTTGCAGAGTGCTTCACTAAGTAGCTGAAGCTGGATACAAATCTGAGATCCTCCTGTCTCAGCCTCCCAGTACTGGGATCACAAGTGTATGCCACGATGGCTTGTGTAAAAAAATTTTTTGTGTGTGGTACTGGGGATGGAACTCAGGGGCATTCTACCACTGAGCTACTCCCCCAGCCCTAATTTTTATTTTTTATTTTGAAACAGGTCTCACTGAATTGCAAAGGGCCTCACTAAGTAATTGTGGCTGTCCGAAATTATGATCCTCTGTCTCAGTCTCCTGAATGCTGGGATTACAAGCGTTACAAGCGTGTGCCACCATGCCTGGCCTTAGTGTAAAAAATCTTAAAAATCAAATATTACAACTTTAAATTTATTCAAAATGATATTTATATTAAGCAGATATGGATAGATTTTAAAGCAGAATGCAAAGCTTATATGAATATCTAAGATTCAATATGTGTCAAGGAAATGCTGTTGCAGCTGCCTTGGACTGTGCCCCTAATTCCCACCTTCATCTCCCCAGAGCCCTCTCTCCCCATCCTTGATTGCTATGTGTGGTATCAGGGGGTGGGAACATTCTGCAAATGGTTAAGGTTGGGAAAGAACAGGAAACCGGGGGAAATGATGTTTAGACCAGCTGCCAAGGGGAGCAGGTGAGTAGCCGTGTGCTGGTGTGGATGCGGCTCAGGCACTGTGGCGCTCCGGTTCTGCAGGCTTCTCTGCCCCTCCCTGCAATGCCCTGACTTGGGCCTGGGCAGGGAGAACTGCCATGCTACTCTTTCAGGCCCCAGGATTAGCAATGTTAACCACTGAAGGTCAAGGAGGTGAAGTTCTCTCAAGGGTATGGGCAGGAGTGCCACAGTGAAAGGGCAAAGCTTAACCCTAACATGATTTACTCTTCCCTGGAATGTCAGGTGCTAGCTCAGTGTCTGTTTTTGGTGGTGGCAGGCAGGGAGCCACTTTCAGAGATGGAACCCAAGGGGCACTCTACCTCCAACAGACACCCCCGGTCCTATTTTTTATTCTTTATTTTGAAACAGGGTCTCACTTGAGTTGCAAAGTGCCTCACTAAGTAGCTAAGGCTGGCTTCGAACCTGCACAATCCTCCTGTCTCAGCCTCCCAAATGCTGGGATTACAAGTGTGCGCCACCACGCCTGGCTCAGAGAATCTTGAATTGTACTACAGTTACCTCCCATTTTTCCACTCCTAAAGCTTACATGATTTGTATCCTTAACTCTGCAGAAAGAGCTCCCTCAAGCCGAAAATGTTGGCCCATGCTTGTAATACAAATACTTGGGAGTCTGAGACAAGAATCACAGTGTGTGTGTGTGTGTGTGTGTGTGTGTGTGTGTGTGTGTGTGTGTGTTACTGAGAATTTGAGGATCGAATCCAGGAGAATTCTATCTCTGAGCTACACCCCCAGCCCTATTTTATTTTTGTTTTAAAACAGGGTCTTACTAGGTGGTTGGTAAGAATCTCACTACTTGCTGAGGCTGCGCTAGAATCTGAAAGATTGCAGGTTTGAGGCCAGCCTCAGCAATTTAGCATGACTCTCAGCAACTTAGCAAGACCCTGCTTCTTTTCTTTTTCCTTTCTTTCTTTCTTTCTTTCTTTCTTTCTTTCTTTCTTTCCTTCTTTCTTTCTTTCTTTCTTTCTCTTCCTTTCTTTCTTTCTTTTGCAGTACTGTGGATGGAACCTAGGGGCATTCTACCTCTGAGCTACAGACCCAGCCCTATTTTTCGTTTATTATTATTATTATTATTATTATTATTATTATTATTATTATTTTGATGGTACTGGGGGTGGAACCCAGGGGCTTTCTACCTCTGGGCTATACTCCCAGACCTATTTTATACTTTATTTGGAAACAGGGTCTCACTAAGTTGCTGAGAGCCTCACTAAGTAGCTGAGGCTGGCTTCGAACCTGTGTGATCCTCCTGTCTCAGCCTCCCAAGCGCGGGGATTACAAGTGTGTGCCACCACGCCCGGCTTCCAGGCACATTCTACAAAGCTACACCCCAGCCCTTTTTCTTTTTTTTCGTCTTTATTGTTTTGAAAGAGGGTCTTACTGAGTCGTGAAGGGCCTCACTAAGTAGCTGAGGCTGTCCGCAAACTGCGAACCTCTGGTCTCCACCTCTGGAATGCTGAGATTATAACCATGCGCCATCACACCTGGCTCTTTAGTAATTGTTTTGAAACAGAGTCTCACTATGTTGCTGAGGCTGGTCTTGAACCTGTGATCTTTCTGCCTCAGCTTCCCCAGTACTGAAATTACAGGTGGGTGCCACCATGCCAGGGCTCTCTTCATATCTGTGTTCATCCTTTTCTTTGTTCCTTCCTTCAATATTTAATTATTCTCCCCTCCCCCTTTTTCTTTCTGATTCTCCTCGCTAGTCTTTTTTGCTTATTCTTCTGTCTCAATGTACATTTCTCCTTCTGACTTGTCCTGCCAGTCTCTGCCTATCGATTACTGTCAGCCTCTGTCTTTGTGCTCTACACTGTGACTGTCCTTTGTCTTTCTGCTTATCTCCAACTCAATATCTTTCCTGCTTCTCCTCTTGGTCAGTGAATCTTTCCACTGACGGCCTCTGCTCCTGCCTTTCTGCCCCTCCGCCCCTGCTCTCTTTCCACCTCTCCCTTGCTCGGCTCATCTCTGGCTCTGCACCTCCATCTCTCCTGAGGCTGCGGGCTCTTCCTTGTCACTCGCTCTCACTTGGCTGCTGTCTAGGCTAACCACGCCTTCCTCCCAGAGCACCTTTCTCTTAGCCTTAATCCCCATTTTTCTTGTCCTCTTTGTTTATGACTTTTTTTTTTTTATCAGTTCTATGATTCGGGTTCCCCTCAGCCTCCATAACAATCTTTTCCCATATTTCTGCCCAAGCTTCTCTCTCAGTTGACCTAAATTGGTCTTTGCCCCTGTCTTCCCTAAGCAATTAATTCTCTTTCCTTCTATCCATCCCTCCACCTATGTCTATCTGTCTCTGTCATCCTCTTTGTCTTTTCCTCAGGAGCACTGAAAAAAAAATCCTATGTCTCTTGCATTGCTCATGTATCTTTCCTATGGTGATGAAGGGGTATCTCTTTCTGCACATTCTTTAGTAAAATAGCAACCTTAATCTACTCTCTGATTCTCATAACCTGGATATTCCACTGAGGAGAGGTCTTGAATAATAGAAAAAAGTGCCACAGAAGCAGCAGGGGAGGGAGGCAAGCTGTCAAATGAGTTTCAGAAGAGGGTCAGCTGCTCCTTTATCCCTTTGCAGGCAAGCAGAGCCTCCTCCCACCACTCTGTCTCTGCCCCAATTCTTCCATGAAACCCTGGTCCTGGGAAAGCCCCACACCAGGCACCCTGCTTGAGTACTCGAGTCCCTCCTATGCTCCTGGCCTGCAGTGCTCTCATTAGAAAACAGATCTAGTCCCATTCTTATTCTTCAATGAATCTACAACTTCTTTGAAAGGTCAGGAGATACAAGGGAAAACACAAAAATTAAGAAGGCTGAACACAGTAAAAGTAGGTTAAGTATAACTCAATACCTGTGATATGGCTTTGAGAACCAGAGGTATCAGCAGTAATTGCAGTGGCCTAGGTTCCTCTGTCACTTGGCAACTGTGATACCCTTCCCTACTGGCAGCAGAGCACGTCTCTTGTGCCCTTCCCCCACCGGCAGAATTCAGTCATAAGTGAGGTCTTTCTTCTTTCCTGCCCCACTCTCTTCATACCAGATCTCTGATTCGAGTAGGACCTCATCTGTCCCTATGCTAGAGCAAGGGTTTCTCTTCCTGATGGCAATTTATTCAAGCTTCATGCCTTCAGCCACCATGTGTGTATGTGTGTGAGGGGGGTTACTGGGAATTGAACCCAGGGACGTTCTACTTCCAAGCTACACCCCCAGTCCCTTTTTATCCTTTATTGTGAAACCAGATCACACTAAGTTGCAGAGGGACTCACAAGTTGCTGAGGCTGCCTTGAACCTACGATCATCCTGTCTCAGCCCCCCAAATCTGGAATTACAAACGTGTGCCACCACGGCCGACTGTTTTTTGTTTTGTTTTGTTCTTTGTTTTGTTTTGTTCTTTGTTTTTTTTTTTTTTTTTTTTTTTTTTGTGTGTGTGTGTGTTTTTTTTTTTTTTTTGGCAGTTTTGGGGATGGAACCCAGGGGCATTTGACCTCTGGGCTACACCCCCTGCCCTATTTTTTATTCTTTATTTTGAAACAGGGTCTAAGTTGCAAAGGGCCTCACTAAGTAGCTGAGGCTGTCCATGAACCGTGATTCTCCGTTCTTAGCCTCCCAAATGCTGGGATTATAAGTGTGCGCCACCACTGCCGGCTTGTTTTTTTGTTTTGAAACAGGCTTTTGCTGGTTTGCTGAAAGTGTAGCTAAATTGCTGAGTATGGTCTCAAGCCTGCAATCCTCCTGTCTCAGCCTCCTAAGTACTGGGATTACAGGTGTGCACCATTGCGTCTGGCTTTCTTTCACCCTTTGTTGATAACTCTGGCTGTAACTCTTGAGTCATTTTTCTGGAAAGGGTAGTCATCTGATGATGGAATTCAATGAAAAGTAACCCAGGTTCCCACCAGCCACCAATATCAGCATTTCTTCCTAGATCCTAAGAAGAGGGAAGGAGGTGAGTGAGCTAGAAGAAAACCTAAGATATTGATACTGCCGTCCAGCACTTACAAAGACCCCTATCTCGAACTGGGCCTGGGTGTAGTGGTGTTTGCCTGTAACCCTAGTACTTGGCAGGCTAAGATAGGAGGATCACAGATTTGAGACCAGCCTTAGTAACTTGGCCAGATTCTTAGCAACCTAGTTAAGACCCTGTTTCAAAACAAAAGATAAAAAGGGCAGGGGTTGTAGCTTGGAGGTAGAATGCCTCTGGGTTCAGTCCTTAATACCAAAAGAAAGAAAGAAAAAAGACCACCATCTTCTTAACCTGGCTCTACCTTCCCCAGCTGTAGCAGAAGAGGAACCTGCCTCTTCTCTCTAGGCTTCTAGCCTGAGAGTGGAATGGTTCCTGGTGACAGGCTCATCATCACATGTCCTGGTCCTCCTAATCTCCTTGTGCCCAATGAGAGTGGCGGGGTGGGGCCCAGACTGAAGGATATCACTAACCAGGATTTGTATACCAGTGAGATTCTCATGGTACCCACAATGGCCAGCCCAGTTCCACCAAGGACAACCAGAGCAACAAGCAACTGGTGACTGGTAACAACCATAGACTCATCCACCCCAGTGGTATCAGGCAGAAGAGGGCCAGGGTGGCCCAACTGGTCACACTGAAAGCCAGGGAGGGAGCCTGGCGAGAAAGCAGCAACAGCTTCTGCAGGTATAAACAGGCAGAGGTCAGCTCTAGGTGCAGAGATACCATCATGAAGCCCACGTAGTGGCCAGACAGAATGGTGATGCTGAAGCAGCTCACTGCCTGGGAGCAGAGGTCAAGGTTAGAGGCCCTTCCATGACTTGCACTCATCTTGTCCCAGTATCCCAGTCCTTCTACAAGGGGCTCCCAAGAATTTTGTGAGATCTCCCCCAAAAATCCCGACCTTTACGTTATTTCTTATCTTGGGGGCCCGAGTTGCTTTGGCCCAGAGGCTGTAGCATCTGCATAGTATCCCCCCACACACACATACTTGCATTCCTGGGTTTTGCCCCATGCCCACGCCCTACATTAGGGCTTCTCCTTTTCAGACAAGCGTTGCTGTGATTAGTTGGACAGAGAGATCCAAGCTCCTTGGGCATTGCCCAGACTCCCAGCGAGGGCCAGCAATCAACCCCTCCCCCAATCCAGCCTAAGATTGGGATCAGGTGCCAACTGGGGTCAGATAATCTGTGGGAAGTCAGAGAGAGAAAGCTGAGGAGAGGCTGGAGAACCCAAGCTGGGCATGCCTCCAGGCATACCCAATGAAGGCCCCAGGCCTGGCCCAAGGTCTGGTTCCACAGCAAGTCAACTTCATCTGCTAGGAAGTAACCTGTGGAAGTGGAGGATGATGTTGGGCTTCCCCAGCGCTGGTCCATGGCCAAGAGAGGAAGCTTCAGTTTTCACTTCCCAATAGTTTGCCCCAGGAAGTCTCCAGAAACATGAAATTCCTGAGAGGTGAGGGAAGGAGACCTGGAACTCGCTGTAGGTTCACCCTCACTCGCCGGGTTTTCCCTGCAGACTCACCCACAGACACTGCCACCAGCAGCAAGGCTCAAGGTGGGTGACCATGAATTGGGCCGTGGTCATCTGAGGATACAGCCACAGCCTGGGGGAGGTGGGGGAGCCACCGTCAGTCCCTCCAATACTCCCATCCATTATCTGGCTGGGCACTCCCCCATTCACGCCCGGACTTGTCTCGGACTTTGAAGGTCTCAATCAATTCCAAAGGTGTCCCCAGGTCTTCTAGCCTCAGCCTTCCACTTCCTCACCCTCACTCCCCGCCACTCCAATCTCCAGGCCCCGCACCGGAGCAGTGCCCCGGGGCCTGGTGAGCAGGCTGTGCAGCAGTGAGACACAGGTGTTAGGCCACTTCCAGAGGTCTAGATCAGAGGATCCCTGCATGTGCAGCACCTGCAGCCCCCAGCGCAGCCCTCGGAAGGCGGTGAAGGAGGCTCATGTCACAAGGAGTCCCAGGGGTGCCATCGCCTGGGGGCCAGCTGGTCCTGATGGGTCCCTTTGGCCCTTGTACCCTCAGCCAGGACGTCTTGGAGGCCCCCAGCAGGATGGGGTAGGTTGCTGGACTCCCTTTCCTGCCCCACCTCAGAATTTGATCTAACTTTCCCCACTGGTCCACACCCCCACCCCTCTGCCGGTGACTGGAGCAGCCCGTGGGGCCATGGCCCTGGGAGCCCAGGTCACCGCAGGCATCCCACCTCAGTGAGGGGGACGGAGGGGGCGGAGATATTTGGGGCTTCTGGGCACTAAGCAGTGCGACAATCTCAGGGAGCCTTCTGGGATGTCAATAGGGGTCTCTTCCAACTTGGAGTGTCACAAATCCCTGGAGTGCCCAAAATGGGTCCCTACTTTCACCAGACACTTCCAGGGCCCCACCCATTCCCCTTCACCTCTTCTCTGCTCCCATCCCTAACTTACTGCTCGCCCTGCCACCCTGAAGGTCAGAGCCTTCCACCCCAGCTCGCCCTTGCTGTCATGTCCCCCTGGCAGTTGCGGGGGAGCCCCGAGGCACTCGACTTCCTCCCAGTTGCCCCTGCTCCCAAGGTTTCCAGGCCTCTGATGCATCTCCACATCTGTAATCCCAGGTGTCCTGCCCATTGCACAGACCTCCCAAATGGAATAGCAGCCCAATTTTGGACAAGCAACCTGCTGGGCACCCCCATCCCATTTTAATTTTTTTGCACTGCAGTCTGGAGAAGTACTCCCTCCCTCAGTGTGAACCTGTCGGTTACAAGCGTGGGGCACATGCCTGGCTTTTTTTTTTTTTTTTTTTTTTTTTTTTTTGCGGGTCTGGGGATGGAACCCAGGGGCATTCGACCTCCGAGCTACACCCCCTGCCCTATTTTTTATTCTTTATTTTGAAACAGGGTCTCACTGAGTTGTGGAGGACCTCACTAAGTAGCTGAAGCTGTCCACAAACCATGATCCTCCCGTCTTAGCCTCCCGAATGCTGGGATTACAAGCGTGCACCACCATGCCTGGCTCTGACTATGCTTAAAAAATAAAATTCATGCCGAGCATGCTTGTAATCCCAGCATTTGGGAGGCTGAGACAGTAAGATCGTGGTTTGTGGACAGTCTCAGCTACTACTTAGGCCCTTTGCAACTCAGTGAGACCGTTTCAAAATAAATAACAAAAAGTAGGGCTGGGGGTGTAGCTCGGAGGTAGAATGCCCCTGGGTTCCATCCCCAGTACCGGAAAAAAAAAAAAAAAAAAAAGCTGGAGATGTAGCTCAGTGGTAGAGCACTTGTCAAGTCACTGTGAGACACTGAGTTTGGCTCCCACCCCCGCAAAGAATAAAATATATAAACCAATAGGCCCCTAGAACATTCTCACCAAGGGGTTGGGCACATTCTTTCCTTCTACACTCACTTCTCTATAGGTTTAAAAAATCACACTGATCTTAAAATTTTTATTTACTGTACTAAGTAATTTGCATAAATCAATGAAGATAATTTAGAAATTATAGAAGAGCCAAAGAAAAAAAATTATACTTACTTTACCACTAACTTTTTTTTTGTGTGTGTGTGTGTGTGTGTGTGGTACTGGGGATTCTATCCAGCCCTATTTTTTATTCTTTATTTGTAAATAGGGTCTTCCTAAGTTGTGGAGGGCTTCACTAAGTAGCTGAGGCTGGCAGCAAACCCAGATCCTCTTTTCTCAGCCTTCCAATTACTAGGGTTACAAGCGTGAGCCACCATGCCCAGCTTATTATTTTTTCTTTGTTTTGAAATGAGGTCTCACTAAGTTGTAGAGGGCCTCATTAAGTAGCTGACCCTGGCTGAGAACCTGCAATCCTCCTGTCTTAGCCTCCCAAAGTACTGGGATTACATGTGTATACCATCACGCCCAGCTCACCACTAACATTTCTGTCTATGTCTTCAATCTCTTTTAAAGATTTATTATAGCACCAGGAATGGTGCTGCATGCTTGTAATTCCAGTACTTGGGAAGCTGAGACAGGAGGATCTGGGTTCACAGCCAGCCTCAGCTACTTAGTAAGGCGCTCCACAGCTTAGTGAGACCCTGTTTCAAAATAAAGAATAAATTGGGCTGGGGATATAGCTCAAGAGGTAATATGCCCTTGGTTCAACCTTCAGTACCACATACACACAAAAAAAAAATCATTACAACTGGGCATGGTGATTCATGCTTGAATCCCAGCATTTGGGAGGCCTGAGAAGGGATGATTGTGGTTGCAGACAGCTTCAACTACTTAGTGAGGCCCTTTGCAACTCAGTGAGACCCTGTTTCAAAATAAAAAATAAAAAGTAGGGTTAGGGGTGTTGGTTGAAGGTAAAATGTCCCTGGGTTCCATCCCTTGTACTGAAAAAAAAAAAAAAAGTATTACATATAAGCTGGGCATGGTGACAAAGGCTTGTAATTCCAATACTTGAGTACTTGGGAGGCTGAGATAGGAGGATAGCAGGTTCGAAGCCAGCCTCAGCAGTTTAGTGAGGCTCTCAGCAACTTAGTGAGACCCTCTTTCCAAATAAAATATAGGTCTGGGGTATGGCCTAGAGGTAGAGGGCCCCTAGGTTTCATCACCAGTACGCCGCCCCCCCATCACATCACATATACGATAGGCAAGTGTTCTACCACGGAACTATACCCCCAGCCCCACACCCATATTTTATTTTATTTTTATTTTATTTTAGTTTTGGTGGTACTGGAGGTGGAACCCAGAGGCTTTCTACCTCTGGGCTATACTCCCAGACCTTTTTTATATTTTATTTGGAAACAGGGTTTCACTAAGTTGCTGAGAGCCTCACTAAGTAGCTGAGACTGGCTTCGAACCTGTGCGATCCTCCTGTCTCAGCCTCCCAAGCACAGGGATTACAAGTATGCGCCACCACGCCCAGCATTTTATTTAAAAAAATTCTGTTTAGCTGGGCCCGATGCAGTACACTTGTAATCCCAGTACGTGGGAGGCTGAGAGGAAGATAACAGGATTGTGGCCAGCCTCAGAAACTTAAGTGAGACTGTTTTAAAAAAAAAAAAAAATGAAATAGGACTGGGGGTGTAGCTTAGAGGTAGCATGCCTCTGAGTTTAACCCCCAGTACCACAAAAGAAATATTGTTTATTTTTAATTTTTTTTTTTTTTTTTTTGCAGTATTGGGGATGGGACCCATGGGCCTTCTACCTCTGAGCGACACTCCCAGCACTATTTTTTTCTTTTCTTTTTTGCGGTACTGGGAATGGAACCCAGGGGCATTGTACCTCCCAGCCCTACATTTTAGGGGTTTTTTTTTTTGGTGGTACTGAGGTTCCTGGAAATCCTTCTACCTCCGGGCTACAGTCCCAGACCTATTTTTATATTTTTATTTGGAAACAGGGTCTCTTAAGCCAGCGAGCCTGACTTCAAATCTGTGCAATCCTCCTGTCTCCACCTCCCAAGTGCGGGGATTACCAGCGCGCACCACCATGTCCGGCCTAGTTTTTTTTTGTGTGTGTGTGTGTGTGTGGTACTGGGGGTGGAACCCAGGGGCTTTTCTACCTCCAGGCTATACTCCCAGACCTATTTTATACTTTATTTGGAAACAGGGTCTCACTAAGTTGCTGAGAGCCTCACTCAGTAACTAAGGCTGGCTTTGAACCTGTGTGATCCTCCTGTCTCAGCCTCCCAAGCACTAGAATTAAAAGCGTGCGCCTAGTTAGTCTTTTTAGTTTTTTGAAATAGGGTCTGACTGAGTTGCAAAGGGCCTTGCTAAGTAGCTGAGGCTGTCAGCAAACCATGATCCTCTGGTCTCTATCTCTGAAGGTTGAGATTATAAGTGTGTGCCACCATGCCCAGCCTTATTCTTTTTTTTTTTTTTTTTTTTTTTTGCAGTATTGGGGATGGAATCTAGGGGTATTCTACCTCCAAGCTACACCCCAACCCAATTTTTTATTCTTTTTTTTTTGCAACACTAGGAATGGAACCCAGGGGCATTCTACCTCCAAACTGTATCCCCAACCCAATTTTTTTTTTCCAGTACTAGATATGAAACCCAGGGGCATTCTACCACTGAGCTACACCCCTAGCCATATTTTTTGTTCTTTCTTTCTTTCTTTCTTTCTTTCTTTCTTTCTTTCTTTCTTTCTTTCTTTTTTGGTGGTACTGGGGTTCCTGGAAGCCCTTCTACTTCTGGGCTACACTCCCAGACCTATTTTCTGTATTTTTGAAATAGGGTCTCTTAAACCAGCGCGGCTGGCCTCGATCCTCCTGCCTCTGCCTCCCAAGCGCAGGAATTACAAGCGTGCACCACCACGCCCGGCTTGTTCTTTATTTTGAAACAGGGTCTTACTGAGTTGCAAAGGGCCTAAGTAGCTGAGATCCTTGAACTGATATCCTCCTGTCTCAGCCTCCCAAATGCCGGGTTTACAAGTGTTCACCACCACATTCAGCTAATTCTTTATTCTTTTTTTTATTTTTTGGGTGGTACTGAGGTTCCTGGAAGCCTTTCTACCTCCGGGCTACACTCCCAGACCTACTTTTTTATATATATTTTATTTGGAAACAGGGTCTCTTAAGCCAGTGATCCTCCTGTCTCCGCCTCCCAAGCGAGGGGATTACAAGCGTGCACCACCACGCCCGGCCCTTTACTTAATCTTTCTTTCATTATTTGAAGTACTGGAGATAGAACCTAGGGGCCTTCTACCTCCGAGCAACATCCCCAGCCTTGTTTTTTTTATTATTTTGAAACAGGGTCACACTGAGTTGCAAAAAGCCTAAGTACCTGAGGCTGTCTGCAAACCATGATCCTCCTGTCTGCTTAGATTACTACTATGCCTGGCTTTATTTTATTTTATTTTTTGCAGTTACTGGGAATGGAACCCAGGAGCATTATACCTCCAAGCTACACCCCCAGCCCTACTTTTTTTTTTTTTTTTTTTTTGGTGGTACTGGGGTTCCTGGAAGCCCTTCTACCTCCGGGCTACACTCCCAGACCTATTTTTACATTTTTTAAATTGGAAACAGGGTCTCCTAAGCCAGCGCGCGCGGCTAGCTTTGAACCTGCGCGATCCTCCTGTCTCTGCCTCCCAAGCGCTGGGATTACAAGCGTGCGCCACCACGCCCGGCAGCCCCACATTTTTTTCTTTTGTGGATCTGGGGATGGAACCCAGGAGCATTTAGTTACATCCCCTGTCCTGTTTTTTATTATTTATTTATTTTTTCTTTTTTTCCTTTTTTTTTTTTATTGGTGCACTGTATTCATACATCATAGTGGGATACAAACTTTTGTAGACATACATGCACACATCGCCCAGTCAGCCCCCACCCAATCCCCACCCCGTTCTCTCCCCATCCCTCCCTCCCATGCTTGACTTAGTGGTTGACATCTAGTATTATAGCAATTTATCCAAAATTAAAAATGATAATCTCACATAACAGTTTCATTTGTCTGATACCAAGCTTTTGATGACTTAAATATAACTTTTTTTTTTTTGGTGGTACTGGGGTTCCTGGAAGCCCTTCTACCTCCGGGCTACACTCCCAGACCTATTTTTACATTTTTATTTGGAAACAGGGTCTCCTAAGCCAGCGCGCGGGGCTGTCTTCGAACCTGCGCGATCCTCCTGTTTCTGCCTCCCAAGCGCGGGGATTACAAGCGTGCGCCATCACTCCCGGCTAAATATAACATTTCAATATTTCTTTTTACTTTCTTTCTTACCAGAGAATTTTTTTTTCTATTTTTTTAGGTGAAACTATTTATTATTTATTTTGAAACAGCATCTCACTAAGTAGTAGCTGAGGCTGTCCGTGAACCGCGATCCTCCGGTCTCAGCCTCCTGAATGCTGGGATTACAAGCATGTGCCACCACGCCTGGTCCTATTTTTTATTCTTTATTTTGAAACAGGGTCTCACTAAGTTGCAGAGGGCCTCACTAAGTAGCTGAGGCTGTCTGAGACCCACAATCCTCCAGTGTCAGCCTCTGGTATGTTGGGATTACAAGGGTGCACCACCACGCCCAGTTTATTTTTTATTTATTTGCAGGTCTAGGAATGGAACCCAGAGGCATTTGACCTCCAAGCTATACCCCCTACCCTATTTTTTATTCTTTATTTTGAAACAGGGTCTCACTGAGTTGCAGAGGGCCTCATTAAGTAGCTGAGGCTTTCTGTGAGCCGCAATCTTTTGGTCTCAGCCTCCCAAATGCTGGGATTACAAGCATGCGCCACCACGCCTGTCTTTTATTTTTTATTTTGAAACAAGGTCTCACTGAGTTGCAAAGAGCCTTACTAAGTGGTAGCTGAGGTTGCCCACGAACGGCGATCCTCCTGTCTCAGCCTCCCAAATTACAAGTGTGTGCCTCCATGCCTGGCCCTTTTATATCCTTTTTAATATTCAAAGAGCTTTTTTCTTTCCAGTCAAATGTTCTTTTACATGATTTAATAGCTGCACAGTATTCTTCCATCTGGATGAATAAACAATAATTTACTTAAGCAATCCCCTATTGCAAATTTTCATTACAGAAGAAAAGGAATGAATTCCAAACATTTGCTTTCTATTTTTCTTTAGGCCTGGAATGAATTTATAACTAAATAGTTTATAACTAAATCTTTAATTATTTGCTTAGGATAAATTCCCCAAGAGTTATTAAGTCAAAGGACATGAAACCTTAACGGTGTTTGATTCACATTACCAAACTTCCATCCAGGAAGGCTTTTGTGGTGATGCCTGCTTGTAATCCCAGTACTTGAGAGGCTGAGATAGGAGGATTGCAGGTTTGAGGACAACCTCAACAAGCAGTGAGACTTTCATCATTCTAGTAAGACCCTATTTCAAAATAAAATAAAATAGGTAGGTCTGGGGGTGTAGCTTGGAGGTTGCATGCCCCTGGGCTCAATCCCCAGTACCAGACACATACACAAACAATTTCTACTTCCACATGAAATGTATGGGAGTGTCCTTTTGACAAATTGGGTCTTATTTATTTCTGCTATAGCATGCTTAGGGGAAAATGCTTTCAGTGCTATTTTGTTTCCTTTAATTACTAATGAAGAGTAAGGTATTTTCATTATTTTATTCATTCGATTTCTATTATGAGTTTCCTGTATTATGTC
This sequence comes from Muscardinus avellanarius, assembly GCF_963383645.1. Taxonomy (NCBI): domain Eukaryota; kingdom Metazoa; phylum Chordata; class Mammalia; order Rodentia; family Gliridae; genus Muscardinus; species Muscardinus avellanarius. The sequence goes on along the minus strand of NC_137802.1, from coordinate 22,379,914 downwards.
CTTTCATGGCTGGCTCATGCTCCTCGAGGCTGCTTATATAAAAGTTACAGGCTGGGAGGAGCGGAAGGAAGGTGAAGCTGCAGGGCGCCTCAGCATGGTCCCACGTCTCCAGGAGGCAGGAGAACTGGAGCCAACCAGTGAGTGAGGCAGGAGATGGCTGGCAGCTTGTCCTTGGCGGAGGCAGGCGGTTCCCTCTCTCCTGGGTGCTCCAGACCTTTATGGACCCCTCTGCCAGCTGCCCAGGTGGGGAGCTATTCCCTCCAGGCCTGCCAGTCCCTGGTCTTCAGCCCACCTGTGTTGCCAGGCTGCCCTTTCTCGCCTTGGCTAAGACGGCGGAGGGAAAGATGGTGGAGCTATCCACCCAGGGCTGGAGGGACACTCTGTGGCCAGCGAAGCGAGGAGGGGAAGAAAGGATGGAGGGACAGAGCGATCCTTGTTGCAGCCTCTGAGTAGACTCAGTCTACCCACCCCCTCTACCACAGTGTCCTACACATCCTGCCCCTCAGCTAAGGCTTCGGAGGGTCTGGGCTCAATGTTCTTCTTTCCCCTGTGTCTTTCAGTTTTTCATAAATGGAGACTATAGTTCCCTGTACATGTCCTCTCCCAAAAAGAACAAACAGCCTCCTGTAGCTCCAGAACTTGGCCACCTTTCTGTCAGGGAGACTGGGTCAAGGCTAAACCATATAACAGCCCAAGCCAAGCCCAAGAGTTAGACTGGACCAGGAGCCGAGGGTAGCAGCTTTAGACTGCCTAAGGTCCTGAAGGGGGTCACACCCCACAAACCATCTCTCTTGGTTGCTGGAGGGGAGTTTCCTGCCTGCACAGGCCTGAGCTGAATCTCAGTCATAATCCTGACAAGCAAAGAGAGAGAAGAGCAGTGGCAGCTAGAACCCCATGAGGGGTTCAAGGGCTTACTCTTGGTATAAGGGGAAGCCTTGGGTCACCCTTGCATGCTAGGAAGTCAGTGTAGAGAGACAGAGCTCCCACAGTGATCTAACCCTGGACCTTCCCTCCAACTCCTCTCCTCTTAGCCCAGAGGACTGCAGACAGGGATGGGGAGGGGCAACCATTTACATGAAGAACTGTTTTCTTCAGACCCACAGAGGGAGGAGTGCCCAGGCTCCGAGTCAGCACAGGTGTGCTTCTGATTCCCTCCTATGTACTCACCTGACGAGTACCCACTTCACAGGTGGAGAGACAGGTGTAAGGCTCCCATACATGCAAGTACTCCCAAATCTAGAATCTGGGCCAGTCTAAGAAAATAAAGAGAAAAGTAAGAGCAGAGAGAAGACTCCACAGGTCAGAGTTTTACTGTCACCTTTCCCTTGAAGAATAAATTTACTTTGGACCTCACCTGGAAAGGCCGGGAGGGAGAGATTGGGAGATAAGGAAGGTAGGTCAAGAAGAAAATCTGGGTAAAAGGGTACACAAGAGTTTCCTTTTCTCCATTCCTTCTCAATGCCACACAAAGATCAACTAATCTTGGGTAGTTCAAGCTACCTATTCCCCAATTCAGCCAGTGTCCCTAATCTAAAACTGGGCCTTTGCTGAGCCAATCTGGATAAAGAGTCTCCAACCGAGCAGGGGTTCTTTCTCCAAAGCTATGTTCTCCCTGCTGTTAAGACCTTCCCATCCATTCTGGCACCTTCCAGATGATAAGGCAGGCACCTCTCCTTCCTCTTCCTCTTCCTCCTTGAAGTCAGGGGCAGAGGGCAACAGTTCTTCAACTGGCAGCTTTAGCTGGGTCAGGACATAAAGCTTGCCACTGAAGAACTACTGCGGCTCAGCCAGGTGAGGATCTGGGAGGCACAGACTCCTAAAAGGAAGGGGAAGAAAAACAGGAAAGATCTGAGCGGGGCTGTGTCACAGGGATACCATCCCTGTCCAGTGCCCAGCCCCAGTAGACCTTCAGCCTTTTTTTTTTTTTTTTTTTTTTGGTCCTTGGGAAGGAACCCAGGAGCATTCAAGTCATATCCCCAGCCTTATTTTATTTTTATTTGGAAACAAAGTCTCACTAGCTTAATGAGAGTCTCACTACTTGAGGCTCTCCTGGAACCTGTGATCCTCCTGTCTCAGCCTCCCAAATACTGGGGTTAAAAACATGCGCCACGATGCTGGGCAGATCATCAGCCTTCTAATGAGGGGTTCTGGGTTCACAGCTGGGACTGCAGGAGCTTTTAAACACATTTAGAAGCAAGAGGCAGCTCCAAACTGACTTCCCTTGCCACTTTTCATAGGACAGGAACAATAGAAATCCTTAACAATCCATAGAGCACTCTCTATCTTCTGCATTAAAGAGGACAGCCTAGGACCCTGGACATACTCCACTGGTCAATCAGGTACCAAGTGAGAAGTTGTACCTCAGGTCCAGAAATCAGAGTTCAGTGAGCAGCCCAACTGACTTGTTCCAGGGAATTCAGCTGAAAGAAGGGTTTGAGGGGGCCTAGATTGGGGAAGACTGAAAAAGGGAGGAGATCTAGAATTTGAAAGAAGGTCAGCAGAGGCTCAAGGGAACTGTGAGGGAGAGGACAGCCGTCCTAACGCTGGCAGGGAGGGAGGTATGGGCAGGGTGGCTGGGCAGTTTCCTCAGGACTCTCAGATGCCAGGCATTCCGCTTGCACATTCCGGGTACATCTGGTATGAATTCCAGGCTGTCTGCCGGCCCCTCCATGTCTGAACTTTGTTCCAAGTTCTAAGCCCCGCCCCCACAGTTCCAACGCATGAATCAGCAGGAAAAGACGGGCCCTGCAGCATGGCCCAGGGAGGGGGCTGGGGGTGTGGCAGGCTTGAGGGCTGTGAGCTGGGGAGGGTTTGCCGTTGACACACTGTCCAAGGGCATGGCCCAAGCCAGATTGAGCGATCAGGGCGATTTTGCCTTGTATTTCCCTACTCAGGGTAGGAAGATTGGGGTGGGGGTTTTCAAATTCCAAAAATCTCCTGGGAGTCAGGAACTTTGTGGCGTCTCCCTTCTGCTACATAGCCAGTCCAACTCTGTCCAGCTCCCCTTTGAGATGGCTCTGCCCTACTCAGAGAATTCAGCGACTGCTGAGAGTTTGTGCCAAGCAGGTGCCCTTGGCTGCAGGAAGGGGTGGGTGGGCCCAGGGCACTGACCCTCTGACCAGCTGCTCCATCAACCCTCTGGCACCCTGACAGATTCTAGCGGGGTCTGACAGCCAGGATGACAGGCCAAATGAGTTGGAGGCTGGAACTAAGGCCAGAGGGAGGTGGGGGCGATAGCCTAGCCTGAGGCTGTGGGGAGGGGCCAAGAGTTGGCCGGGAGGCGGGGAGAGAGGGAGCCCAGAGATGACTAACCCGGGCGCCCCACCCAGGCAGCCAGCCGGCTTCCCAAGCGGTCAGGGCCAGGCCTGGGCTAGGGGCCTCACACCCCGACAAGCTGGGGGGAGGTGCAAAGGTGACCTTTCTCCGCCCAAGACGCCCAGTTAGGTGGTGGTGGGGTTAGAGTTTCCAGGCCCTCCTCCGCCCGCCTCTCCCCAACCCCCGCCCAACCGCAGTGAAACCCTAACCTTTGGGTTGCATAAGGCTCCCGCCCCGCCGCCCCCTACTCCTCTCCCCTCCCCCTTACATAACAGCCCCCTGAGAGAAAGAGGAGGGGCCGGCCCGCCCAGCGACCCCTTCCCTGCCAGGGGACTGTACAGGCCCTGACACAGTGAGTGCCGGTTGAGGCAAAACACCTCCCCGTTACTCGCTCGTCCAGCTCCTCCTTAAGGCAGAAGGTCGGCTCCCATATTCTCAGACCAGAGGGCACCGGGGTTAGCAGCCCCCGGCCCTCCGGCTGCTCATCGTGTCCCCAGTTACACCGCCGGACCTTCCACCACTTCTTTTCCGGACTTTTTCTTTAAGCCTCCTGACACACTATTCCAGCCAGTCCAGGCCCCTCTCCCCCGGAGTGCCCCTGCCTCCGTCGCCCCCTCTCCCCTCCCCCGGAAGGGCAGGGTGTGGTCGCCGGGACCCCGCTTTCCTCCATCACCCCGTTACCGCTATTCCCCCCGTGTGACCGGGTCCCCAGATCACACCCACCTGCTGCTGGGTGTGGGGATTGCTGAGAGTAGGGGGCGCAAATCACTGCGTCCGCTCTCCGACGGCCCGCGGCGATGTCTCTTCCCAGCGCCCAGCGCACACCGGCTCCAGTCTCCGATCAGCTGGCGGCGTGGTGACGCACAAGTTGCGATTGCATCGCCCAGGGCCAATCACCGCCCACTCTGGCCAACGTGACCACACCCACTCGGGGGCGCCGGTACTGCTCTTTCGTCCCGCCCCTCCCGACGTCTTGGCTCTGATTGGCAAGGAGGCCACCCCTTCGCCTAGCGGAGTTCCACTAAGCCACGCCCCGAGCTCACAAACCGACCAATAGATGAAAAGGCGTGGCCCAGTCCTCCTCCTAAGCGACTTGTTGAGAAGAGAGTGACGTCAAAGCAGAGTCTAAAGAGCAGAAGGAAGTAAAGGCGTGTGTGTTTGCAGTGCATACTGGTTACTGTAGTTCTCGGCCTGACACTCTTACTCCCAGAATGCAGCGCGCTCTGTGAGTTGGCATTTTTAAACAGCTCTCAGAATCCATCCCGGGAAGTCCTTAAAGGGCCCCAGCCTCTCCTCTTTGGAGCCGGGAGTGCTTCTTATGGACAACCCTAAACTGATTCGCTGGCCTCAACAGGAGGCAATAGCTTTCTAAGGAAAGGTGGAGCAAGCAACGCAGGAAGAGTGGGCAGAACTGAAGATGGAAATCAGCCCCTGGGGGGGCAGGAGAGACTTCCGTAGGAGAACTCCCGAGGGCTTTCGGAGGCGGGAGGATTGCTCACCTCGCCCAGCCCCAGCTTTCTCAGGAGAGGCCTAATCAACTCTTGCTTGGGGAGGGGGACTTTTCTAAGCAGAGCAGTTTTTTTTTTTCCCCTTGTAGATGTCTTGTCCCAGTCTCAGAAGAGCACCAGAGCTTCACAAGGCACCAGCTCTCTAATAAAAGACTCACGGTCTTCGGCTTAAAGATAAGGCTTCCGGTCAGAAATTATGTGATGGGCCGAGGCAAAGTGCAACTGGTGAGAAACCCCATCCTTTGAGTAACCTCCTTTCGGTTCCGCCCTCCAAAACTCTTCACAGAGCCTACTTAGGGAAGATATTTTAAAGGTGGAGACCAATGAAGAGGTTTTTTTCGTTCCCCAAGGACCAATCAGAGTTAGAGGGCGGGGGATGGGCAAAACCGAAGTGAACCCAATGACTTGGCAAAAGCTGCTGAATTGCTTATTTAGGAGGCAAATCTAGGACCCACCGCACCTCATTCCTTGCCCCCACACCCGCGCACCACCAGAGGAACGTGTGACAGAGATCCGTGATTTTCCTATAAGTTCCCGATTGAGGGTAAGGGAAATTGAGCCTGAGAGACGAGCCAGGGGCTGGAAACAGTCCCTTCTAGGTTAAATGCAGATTCCACCAGGTGATTACTACGGTTCTGTGGAACTCCAGATATGTCTGTGTTGAGAACATTGTGCCTTTAAGGACACTTCCTGCCTTCCCCAATAACAGCTGATTGTTGGAAAGTGTGACCTCAGGGGACAGGGGACGAATCAGCTGTTACCACATCCTCCTTGCTTGCCCTCCTCCTCTTACCCACTGCTCCCCCTCCACGGGTGGTGAGGGGAAGAAAGGAAATGGAACCTCAAATATGAAGGGCTTACTGGTACGATATTTACTCCCCATCACTACAAGACTGCTCCCCCTCTCCCATCTGCTCTTTAGTTCTTCCGAGGTCTCTGTCAGTACTGTCAGCTCGGACCCACCCTCTCTAGTCTAGTGTGGGGAGGCCACTATTGGGGAAGCCCAGAATGGTGGCCAGCTGGATGGGAGGGCACTCCAAGAGGGTCCTGCGGGCAGCACGGTGAAACTGAAGCCCAAGCCCTCGGAGAGAGAAAAGTCTGTAGAAAGCGTTGGGTCAGAGCCCAGCTTCCAAGGCGAGCTGCGCCCAGTTGCTGCTGCTGTTCAGATTGCCCTGTCCTCCCTCAACAGGGGCTGCTGGGTGGGGTGGGGATGTCCTTCCTGCTGGTTTGCCCATACACTCCCTGTCTAACTGTTCTCAGATACCTGCTGGTCCCTTGGCAGCTTCATCATTTACTTTCAGTGGGACTCTGTCCCCAGCAAGGGTATTGATACAGAGCTGCCCATGGACTGCACACAGCCAGGGGCTTTGGCTGGGAAGCCCTACAGGAAGGCCCAGGTAGATATTTTGCCCCAACCCTGAGCTGGGAGTCAGGGTCACTCCAGGACAACCTTAGTGTGAAGTCCCAGGACTGACTTGGCAAGGTTGGGGGAAATTGAGCAGGGCCCTGGCCAAGCTTGGAAGAAAGAGAAGTCTCATCAGCTGTCCCATTCTCCAATATCCTCAGCAGACAAATCCCACCCCCTCCTACTCAGGGCCCTTGGGGCAGCCCTTTCCATTTCATTCGGCTCCTTTCTTTCACCTTCTCCAGGCCAAAAAGGCTTTGAATCCAAGGTTTCTCAACCTCAACACTGTTGACATTTTAAGTCAGATAGTTTCTTGTTGGGGAAGGCTGCTGGTGCATAGTGAAACAGTACCATCTCTGGCCTCGACTCTGGATACCAGCAATCTCCCAGTTAAAACAACCAAAAGTGTTTCCAGAAGCTGGGTATGGTGGCATGCACCTGTAATCCCAGTACTGGGAGGCTGATACTGGAGGACCACAGGTTCAAGGACAGCCTCAGCAATGTAGTTAGTCTCTCAACAACCTAGCAAGACCCAAATTCCAAACAAAAAATAAAAATGTCTGGGGGTGTAGCTCTGAGGAAAAATGCCCCTGGGTTCAATTCCTAGTACCACAAAAAAAAAAAAAAAAAAAAAAAAAAATTAAGACAGGTGTGGTGGCGCATGCTTGTAATCCCCATGCTTGGGAGGCTGAGACAGGAGGATCCTGCAGGTTCTAAGCCAGTCTCAGCTGGCTTAAGAGACACTGTTTCCAAATAAAATACAAAATAGGTCTGGGAGTGTAGCCCGGAGGTAGAAGGCCCCTGGGTTCCATCCCCAGTACGATAAAAAAAAAAAAAAAAATGTTCCTGGGTTCAGCTTATAATCCCAGTATTTGGGAGGCTGAGACAGGAGAATCTTGCGGGTTCGAAGCCAGCCTCAGCTCCTTAGTGAGGCTCTCAGCAACTTAGTGAGACCCTATTTCCAAATAAAACACAAAATAGGTCTGGGAGTGTAGCCCGGAGGTAGAAAGCCCCTGGGTCCCACTCCCAGTACCACCAAAAATAAATAAATAAATAATAAAAAATAAAAGAATGCTCCTGGGCCTCAATCTTCAATACAAAAAAAGTTTTTAGACTTACCAGTTGTACTCTGGAGGCCAAAATCTGGAGGCAAGTGAGTAAGAACCAATGAGTTAGGGAAACTTGGATTCAAACTCCAGCTAGTCAGAGGTTGAATGCCCCTGGGTTCCATCCCCAGACCCACAAAACAAAACAAAACAAAAAACTCCAGCTAGTATGAGCTTATGGAAGATACATCCCTCATGTACAAAATAGGGCGAATGAGCCAGTTGTGGTGGTGCATGTAATTCCAAGTACCTGGAAGGCTGAAGCAGAAGGGTAACAAAGTCAAGGCCACCCTGAGCAACTTAGGGAGACCCTGTTTGAAAATTTAAAAAATTAGCTGGGTGTGGTGGTACACACCTGTAATCCCTGAACTGGGAGGGGGGGCTGAGAGGGGTTCAAAGCCAGCCTCAGCAATTTAGCAGGGCCTTCAACAGCTTAGCAAGATCGTGTTTCAAAATAATAAAATGAGCTGGGCGTGGTGGCACACGCCTGTAATCCCAGTACTCCAGAGGCTGAGACAGGAGGATCACAGGTTCTAAGCCAGCCTCATCTACTTAGAGAAGCCCTCTGCAACTTAGTGAGACCCTGTTTACAAAATAAAGAATCAAAAATAGGGCTGGAGTTGTAGCTCATAGGTAGAATGCCCTAGGTTCCATAATAATAATACGGCTGGGGTGTAGCTTAGCTCAGAGGTAGATTGCCCAGGGTTCAAAATAAGACAGGGTTGGGGTGTAGCTCAAAGGTAATGTGCCCCTGGGTTCAATCCCAGTACCTTCCTCCCCTCCTCCACAGAATAGGGTGAATAATAAATTTGTGGTTTGATACAAGAGATTTAAGTAGATTGTTTGAAAACACTTAGCACAGTGCCTGGCATACTGGCCCACAGATGGTGCGCTAAATATTAGCTTTCTTCACTCTTCTCCCCACCAGATCAGAAAGAGCTGAGCTCCCTCAGCATAGGCTGACTGCTAGCAGCTGCAAACTCCCTCCCTATCCAAGATATGACCTCCTGGAGCCCGGGGTTGAGGTTGGCAAAGGAGAGTGACCAGTTTGGTTCCAGATTCCCCAATGCTTAAGAGTCTTTCGGTTGGGACTTAGGTGGTAGACCTGGAGTGAGGGAGAGGGAAATTTGGGAGATCTATTACAGAGCATTATTAGTATTTGTGCTGGGGATTGAACCCAGGGCCTATGCATGCTAAGCACTCCCCCATTTAGCTATAGCCCCTGCCCCAGAGCTAATGTTTTTTCAAGATGTGGCCTGAAGACTGCTGTACCAGAATTACCTGGAGTGCTTATCAAAACCTCAAATTGGCCGGGGCGCAAGCTTGTAATTCCAGTTTTGGGGAAGCTGAGAAAGGAGTATGGTAGTTCATGGACAGCCTCAGCTACTTAGTGAGGCCCTTTGCAATTCAGTGAGACCCTGTTTCAAATAAAGAATAAAATAGGGCTGGGGGTATAGCTTGGAGGCAAAATGATCCTGCATTTCATCCCCAGCACCACAAAAACAAAACAAAACAAAAAACAACAAAACCAACTTTAGATTGCAGCTGGGCATGATGGAGGCTGAGACAGGAGGGTCTCAGGTTCGAGACCAGCCTCAGCTACTTAGTGAGGCACTCCAAAACTTAGTGAGACCCTGTTTCAAAAATAAAGAATAGCCGGGAGTAATGGTGCACCTTGTAATCCCCGTGCTTGGGAGGTTGAGACAGGAGGATCGCACAGGTTCGAAGCCAGCTGCATGCGCTGGCTTAGGAGACCCTGTTTCAAAATAAAAATGTAAAAATATGTCTGGGAGTGTAGCCTGGAGGTAGAAGGGCTTCCAGGAACCCCAGTACCACCAAAAAAAATAAATAAAATAAAATAAAATAAAAATATAAAATTGGTCTGGGAGTATAGCCCAGAGGTAGAAAGCCCCTGGGTTCCACCCCCAGTACCACAAAAATCAATCAATAAATAAAATTTAAAAAAGAATAAAAAATAGGGCTGGTGTAGCTCAGAGGTAGAATGCCCCTGGGTTCAATCCCTAGTATACACACACACACTTGGGGCTGGGAATATGCTCAGAGCTACAGCACTTGCCTAATTGAGTCCTGCTTAGATGACATGTGTCAAAACTGGCTCCCCCCCCCCCTCTTTTGTCCTCCCCCTTTCCTTCATCCTATGTTATCAAGTAACATGTTCTTGTTTGTTAACTGATGAAAGGGGACCTAGCACCTGTGGATCTAAATAAGATTCAAGGAAGACTGAAAACATGAACTGCACACCCTTCTGACAAGGCACCAGCATGACCCTGAAGAACTCCTTTTTTTTTTTTTTTTTTTGGTACCGGAAATTGAACCCAAAGGCATTCTACCTTCGAGCTACACCCCTCAGCCCAATTATATTTCTTTCTTTCTTTCTTTTTTTTTTTTTCTGTACTGGGGTTGGAACCCAGGGACATTCTACCTCTGAGCTACACCCCCAGCCCTATTTTCTTTTTTATTCTTTATTTTGAAACAGGATCTCATTGAGTTTCAAAGGGCCTCACTAAGTAGTAGCCAAGGCTGTCCTCAAACTGTGATCCTCCCGTCTTAGCCTCCCAAATGCTGGGATTACAAGCGTACGCCACCATGCCCGGCTCCGATTGTATTTCTTCTTTGGAAACAGGATCTAGCTAGATTGATGAGAATCTCACTACTTGCTGAGGCTGTCCTCAAACCTAGGTTTCTTCTGTCTCAGCCTCCCAAGTACTGGGATTACAGGCATGTGCTACTATGCCCAGCTCAAGAACTAACTCAAAAAGATTCGATTTCCTTTGTTTGAAGGAAACAAAGGGCTTGTTCTTGAACTCTGAAGTTCACTGGTTTCTCTGATTTGCTAGAAAATCATTAAATTTCTTTTTCTTTCTTCAAAGGCTTGTTTCAGTTATTTGATTTGGCAAATTGGGGCAAATACCAGGATTCGATAACATCACTAGCATCCACCGGGCCTGGGGTTCAATCCACAAGCCTGCAAAATCCAGAAAACCAAAAGGCAACCCAGGGGCATTCAACCTCGGAGCTGTACCCCAGCCCTATTTTTTATTCTTTATTTTGAAACAGGGTCTCACTGAGTTGTGGAGGGCGTCACAAAATAGCTGAGGGTGTCTGCAAACTGCGATCCTCCAGTCTCAGCCTCCCAAATGCTGGGATTACAAGCATGTGCCACCACGCCCAGCTTTTATTCTTTTTTTTTTTTCAGGTCTGGGGATGGAACCTAGGAGCATTCGACCTCCGAGCTACACCTCCTGCCCTATTTTTTATTCTTTATTTTGAAACCAGTCTCACTGAGTTGCAGAGGGCCTAAGTAGCTGAGACTGCCCACGAACCTCGATCCTCTGGTCTCAGCCTCCTGAATGCTTGGATTACAAGCGTGCGCCACCATAGCCAGCTCAAGCAACCACTATTCTAAGGCTTAGGTCAGGGAAAATGTGATACCCTAGAAATTTCAATACCAGGACTGGGCACTGCAAAGATATATATCTCAACTCTAGGCCAGAAGAGAAGGCCAACATGCAAGGCTAGTTACTCAAGCTCACTACTGTAGTACAAGGTCCACACCACTAGAGGGCAAGGCAAACACTCACAGAAGGAAAAAGGGTCCTTTCAGCATATCAGTCTAACTAAACAGACCAGAGCAAAGAAGACTACTTTTGTTTTTTGGTGGTCCTGGGGATTGAACCCTTTTGAGTTCTACCTCTGAGTTATGCTGCCAGCCCTATTTTATTTTTATGTTGAAACAGGGTCTCATTAAGTTGCAGAGAACCTCACTAAATTGCTAAGGCTGGCCACTAACCTGTAAAGCCTCCCAAGTAATGGGATTACAAGTGTGTGCCACCATGCCTGGCTCATGCCACCTCCCACTACTAGGGAGGCTGAGACAGGAGGATCACAGATTTGAGGACAGTCGCAGCAAATAGTAAGACTCTAATTAACCCAGCAAGACCCAGTTTTCAAATAAAAAGAATAGGGCTGGGGGGCCGGGAATGGTGGTGCACATTTGTAATCCCAGTACTTGGGAGACTGAGACAGGAAGATTGCAGTTTGCAGACAGCCAGAGCTACTTAGCGAAGCCCTTTGCAACTCAGTGAGACCCTGTTTCAAAAAATAAAAAAGAATTAAAAATAGGACTGGTGGTAGCTCGGAGGTCGAATGCCTCTGGGTTCCATCCCCAGTACCGTAAAAAACAAACAAAAAAACAAATAAAAACCTGGGTTGATTTTAAATAAATTATAAATAGATTATAGATTATAAATAGAATGCCCCTGGGCTTCATCCCTAGTACAAAAAAAAAAAAAAAAGTTGAAGAGGGTCTCATTAAGTAACTAAGGCTGTCCTCAAACCAGCAATCCTCCTGTCTCAGCCTCCCACATACTGGGATTACGTGCACCACCATGCTAGGCTTCTCCTCCCACTTTGATACTGGAAGGTAAGTCCAGGGGCAATCAACCCCTGACATACACTCCGAGCCTTATTTTATTTTTTATTAGGAAACGGAGTCTCACTAAGTAACTGAAGGACCTTGCTAAATTTCTGATGTAGCCTTGACCTTGCTATCTTCTTTTCTCAACCTCTCAATTACTGTAATTACAGGTGTGTGCCACCATGCCCAGCTGTGTTTTTTTTTTAACTGGGCTTGCTGGCACACTGACCACCTAAATGGGTCCTCTTCTGAGTTTCATCCCCAGCACCAAGCAAACAAAAAAGCAACAACGGAGGAAAAAAAAACGATAAAAGAAAGCTACAGGAGCTGGGCATGGTGGCACACGCTTGTAATCCCCGCACTTGGGAGGCAGAGACAGGAGGATCATGCTGGTTCGAAGCCAGCCTCGCTGGCTTAAGAGACCCTTTGAGACCCTTTGCAGAGGGCCTAAGTAGCTGAGACTGGGAGGAAGAGACAGGAGGATCGCGCAGGTTCGAAGCCAGCCGCTCTGGCTTAAGAGACCCTGTTTCCAAATAAAAATATAAAATAGGTCTGGGAGTGTAGCCTGGAGGTAGAAGGGCTCCATCCCCAGTACCACCAAGGAAAGAAAGAAAGAAAGAAAGAAAGAAAGAAAGAAAGAAAGAAAGAAAGAAAGAAAGAAAGAAAGAAAAGCCAGCTGGGCTCTGAGGCAGAATGTCTGTAATTCTAGCAACTCAGGACACTGAGGAAGTAGGATCCCATGTTGGAGGACAGCCTGGGCAACTCAGGGAGACCTTGTCCATCCAAATAAAAATATAAAAAATAGGTCTGGGAGTGTAGCCCGGAGGTAGAAGGGTTTCCAGGAATCCCAGTACCACCACCGAAAGAAAGAAAGAAAGAAAGAAAGAAAGAAAGAAAGAAAGAAAGAAAGAAAGCAAGCTAGCTACAGGGGTTGTGAGTGTATCTCAGTGTTAGAGTACTTTCCTATCATGTGCAAGATCCTGAATTTGATTCTCTTCTAAGTAGCATTAAAAGTGGGTCCAAGCTGAGTATGGTGGCACATGCTTGTAATCCCAGCATTTGGGAAGCTGAGACAGGAGGATCATGGCTCGAGGACAGCCTCAGCTACTACTTAGTGAAGCCCTTAGCAAGTCAGTGAGACCCTGTTTCAAAATAAAGAATAAAAATAGGGCTGGGGGTGTACCTTGGAGGTAGAATGCCCCTGGGTTCCATCCCCAGTACTACACACACACAAAAAGAAAGAAAGAAAAAAAGAAAGAAAGAAAGAAAGAAAGAGAGATGGAATTTGTCCTATCCTTTCTCTTATCAGTTTTTTTTTTTCCCCTTTCCGAGCCTCCCCCCTTTTTTTGTGGTAATTGGGGGTGGAACCCAGGGACTTTTCTACCTTCGGGCTATACTCCCAGACCTATTTTATACTTTATTTGGAAACAGGGTTTCACTAAGTTGCTGAGAGCCTCACTCAGTAACTGAGGCTGGCTTCGAACCTGTGTGATCCTCCTGTCTCAGCCTCCTGAGCGCGGAGATCACAAGCGTGTGCCACCATGCCTGGCTCCCAGCCCTTTTTATTTAATTTTGAGACAAGGTCTCCCTGAGTTGCCCAGGCTGTCCTCCAACATGGGATCCTACTTCCTCAGTGTCCTGAGTTGCTAGAATTACAGACATTCTGCCTCAGAGCCCAGCTGGCTTTTCTTTCTTTCTTTCTTTCTTTCTTTCTTTCTTTCTTTCTTTCTTTCTTTCTTTCCTTGGTGGTACTGGGGATGGAGCCCTTCTACCTCCAGGCTACACTCCCAGACCTATTTTATATTTTTATTTGGAAACAGGGTCTCTTAAGCCAGAGCGGCTGGCTTCGAACCTGCGCGATCCTCCTGTCTCTTCCTCCCAAGCGCGGGGATTACAAGGGTGCGCCACCACGCCTGGCTCTTTTTTCTTTTTCTTTTTAAGTGTCTTTAAACTGGGCATGGAGGTGGAGGTGCATGTTTGTAATCCCAGTATTGGGAGGAGAATCATAGGTTCATGGCTAATCTCAGCAATTTAGTGAGGCCATCTGCAATTTAGACCGTTTCAAAATAAAATAAAATAGGGCTAGGGGTGTAGCTCAGAGGTGTAATGCCCATGGGTTCCATCCCCAGTATCACAAAAATAAACAATAATGTCTTTAAGGGACTCCATACCTCTATACCAAATGCTTTCAAGACTCAGAAAAACCACTAGTGGTATTTTTGCAGACAATCTGGCACAAGAGCCAGAACTAAGCCCCCTCAAGAGTAGTTCCAGTGCCAGCTCTCTGCTTTCGGTTCCCTATCCCCTGCTGCATCCTCCCTTCAAGCCACTGTGGCATGGGCAAGGCTCTGACCACACTGGCTGGTTTTGTGGCAACCAGAGGCAGGTCTTCAACAGGAAGTTTTGGGGTAACATTTCCTCCCAAGAACTCCAGGCCCTTGGGCCCAGGACACTTCTCTCCCCAGATCTCCCACATTAAAACAGAAAAAATAAAAACGCTGGGCGTGATGGCGCACGCTAGTAATCTCAGCATTTAGGAGGCTGAGACAGAAGAATCAGGGTTTGAGGACAGCTTCAGCTACTTGGTGAGACTCTGTTTCAAAATAAAGAATAGGCCGGGCATGGTGGCGCACGCTTATAATTCCAGCATTTGGGAGGCTGAGACAGGAGGATTCCGGTTCGCGGCCAGCCTCAGCTAGTACTTAGTAAGGCCCTCGGCAATTCAGTGAGACGCGGTTTCAAAAAAAAAAAAAAAATAGGGCAGGGGGTGTGGCTTGGAGGTAGAATGCCCCCCCCCTTCCATCTCCAGTACTGTTAAAAAAAAAAAAAAAAAGGTAAAGTAAAAAAGGCCATAAGCAAAGAAGTAAAAGAAGTATGGGCACCAGCTTCTAAGCTTCAAAGAAGTATGGGCACCAGTCTCTGTTCTACCGCTTGGGCAGGCCTCTTAGTCCGCTTTTGTTATTGCTTTTAAGATGTAAACTGTCCACCCTAACCCATGAGGGGCTTTGGAAAATTAAAAAGCTCCTAGGTTAGGAAGGTAGCACGGAGACACCGAGGGGGTTGATGCCCTAAGCTCCAGCTCTGCCACTGGCTGTTTATCAACTTTGCTGAAAGGCTGGCATCGCTGAGAAGAGCCTCCAGATCCCGTCCTGGCGCCTCAGGGAGAAGGCAGGGGCTTGGGGAGGGAAGTCCTGAGCCCGATCGGCGCCGCCCTCCCCGAGCGGCCGCCTCCCGCGCCGCCCAGGCAGCCAAGTGGGGACCAGGCCCCGCCGAGCGGAGAGGCGGGAGGGAGGCGCGGTGGACGGCCAGGCCGGCGCGGGCAGGAAGCACAGTCTCGCCCAGCCCTTTCGAGCCACGTGCGGTTGTTTCCGTGCCGGGGCGGTCACGTGACCGGCGTCAGCTGACCCGTCACTGTGGAGCCAGCGCTGGCGCCCCTCAGCTCCCGCGGCGCCGGGAGCGCCGGACCCTGCGGAGGGGTAAGAGCGCCCCGCCCAGTGCGCCCCTCTTCGGCTGTCGGTGCACCCCAGCCACCCGCACCCAGGTCGCTGCCCTCGCCCATCCCACCTAGCTAGCATCCCGGAAGCCATTGCCAGGAGGGCCGTGGCCAGGCTTAGCGGCGCGCTGTCCCCCGGCGGCCGGGAGATGGCCCAAGGGAGCAGGGGGCGGGAAGTCGCTCCTACCACCCGGGCCGAGGCGCCCGAGGGCTGGACCCCACCCCCAAACCCGGACATGGAGGAGCTGCTCCGGAGCGTGGAGAGGGACCTGAACATCAGTGCTCGGCAGCTGGCTCCGGCCCCGGGGGGCACCCACGTGGTGGCCCTAGTGCCCGCGCGCTGGCTGGGCAGCCTCCGCGAGCGCCGGCTGGGACCCTGTCCCCGGGTAGAGGGCCTGGGTGAAGCGGAAGTCAGGACTCTCCTTCAGCGCTCGGTACAGAGACTGCCCCCGGGCTGGACGCGGGTGGAGGTGCACGGACTGCGCAAAAGGAGACTGTCCTACCCGCTGGGTGGGGGCCTGCCCTTTGAGAACGGGTCCTGCAGCCCTGAGACCCTCACTCGCTTCATGCAGGAGGTGGCCACCCAGAATTATCGCAACTTGTGGCGCCATGCGTACCACACTTATGGGCAGCCCTATAGTCATAGCCCTGTCCCCTCAGCTGCCCCTGCTCTGGACATGGTAAGACAGGCTCTGCAGAAGGTCTATGGTTCCTCCTTTCTGCCAGTGGGTGAAGCCACTCAGTGTCCATCATATGCCAGAGATAGCCCCTGCCCTCCTGGGAACAGCCCGGCCTGTCCTAGCCTTCTGAGAGCTGAGGCCCTGCTGGAGTCAACGGAGATGTTATATGTGATCCATCCTTACGTGCAGTTCTCCCTGCACGATGTAGTCACCTTTAGCCCTGCCAAGCTGACCAACAGCCAAGCCAAGGTGCTTTTCATTCTCTTCCGTGTGCTGAGGGCCATGGATGCCTGTCACCAACATGGGCTGGCCTGCGGGGCCCTGTCTCTGCACCACATTGCTGTGGATGAGAAGCTTTGCAGTGAGCTCCGGCTGGACCTGAGTTCTTATGAGATGCCGGAGGAGGATGAGAGCAAGGAAACCCCTGTAGTGAGGGATGGGAGAGGCGTTAAGTCAGAAAAGGAGGGGCCAGGGAGACCTGGGTGTCCCACTTGCCAGGAGGAACTCCGGGGCCTTGTGCTGGACTGGGTCCATGGCCGCATCAGCAACTTCCACTACCTCATGCAGCTGAATCGCTTGGCAGGACGGCGGCAGGGGGATCCCAACTACCACCCAGTGCTGCCCTGGGTGGTGGACTTCACCACGCCCTATGGGCGTTTCCGTGATCTGCGCAAGTCCAAGTTCCGTCTCAATAAGGGGGACAAACAGCTGGACTTCACATACGAGATGACACGGCAGGCATTTGTAGCAGGTGGTGCAGGCAGCGGGGAGCCACCCCATGTTCCTCACCACATCTCAGATGTGCTCTCCGACATCACATACTATGTATACAAGGCTCGACGGACGCCCCGGTCAGTACTCTGTGAACATGTCCGAGCGCAGTGGGAACCCCATGAGTACCCTGCCAGCATGGAGCGGATGCAGACCTGGACACCTGACGAGTGCATTCCCGAGTTTTACACTGATCCCTCCATCTTTTGCTCCATCCACCCTGACATGCCTGACCTAGACGTGCCTGCCTGGTGCAGCTCCAACCAGGAGTTTGTGACAGCCCATCGAGCCTTGTTGGAGAGTCGTGAGGTGTCCCAGGACCTGCACCACTGGATTGACCTCACCTTCGGCTACAAGCTCCAGGGCAAGGAGGCTGTGAAGGAGAAGAATGTGTGTCTGCATCTGGTGGATGCCCACACCCACCTGACCAGCTATGGTGTGGTACAGCTCTTTGATCAGCCACACCCCCAGCGCCTGGCTGGGGCTCCTGTCCTTGCCCCCGAGCCTCCGCTCATCCCCCAGGTGTTGGTCCGGACCATCCAGGAGACCACGGGCCAGGAGGACTTCCCAGGACAGCTCACAAATGGGGTGAGCAGACTGGTTTTAGAGGTCACTCCCTGTGAAGCTGGCTGGACCAGAGACAGGCCCGTGGCTGGGGAAGATGACTTAGAGCAAGCCACGGAGGCTCTGGATTCCATTTCGCTCCCTGGGAAGTCAGGTGACCAGCTGAGCTCCTCCTCCAGTCAAGCTCCTCCCGGCCTCCTGTCTTTCTCAGCAGCCTCAGCCTCTCGGCCAGGCCGTAGGAACAAAACCACTGGGGCCGACCCTGGGGAGGGCGAGGAAGGAAAGATCCTTCTTCCTGAGGGCTTCAATCCCTTGCAGTTCCTGGAAGAGTTGGAGAAAATGGGCAACTTCCTAGCCAAAGGCGTAGGGGGCCCATTGGAGGTTCCTGAGCAGCCTCAGGCCCAGCCACCTGTGCAGCTTCAGGACCTCTTCCACCGGGACATGCAGGCGCTGGGCATCTTATTGGCTGAGATGGTGTTTGCCACCAGGGTCCGGACCCTGCAGCCTGATGCCCCTTTGTGGGTACGCTTTGAGGCTGTTCGGGGGCTCTGCACACGCCACTTCAAGGAGGTCCCTGTGTCTTTGCAGCCTGTGCTAGATACGCTCTTGCAGCTGAGCGGACCCAAAGGCCCTGTGGTAGTGAAGAGGGGCTCTCTGGAGCCACTGTTTGAATACAGGCCTGTCTCCCAGGGATTGCCCCCACCCTGCCCAGCCCAGCTCCTCAGCCCCTTCAGCTCCATGGTTCCCTTCCCTCCATACTTCCCGGCCCTGCACAGGTTCATCCTCCTGTACCAGGCGAGACGGGTGGAGGATGAGGCCCAGGGACGGGAGCTCGTGTTCACTCTGTGGCAGCAGCTAGGCAAGGTACTGAGTGAGATCACTCCCGAGGGCCTGGAGATTCTGCTGCCCTTTGTGCTGTCACTCATGTCTGAGGAGTATACGGCAGTATACACGGCCTGGTACCTATTTGAACCTGTTGCCAAGGCACTAGGCCCCAAAAATGCCAATAAGTACCTCCTGAAGCCACTCATTGGTGCCTATGAGAGTCCCTGTCGGCTGCATGGCCGCTTCTACCTGTACACAGACTGCTTTGTGGCCCAGCTGATGGTGCGGCTGGGCTTGCAGGCCTTTCTTGTCCACCTGCTGCCCCATGTCCTGCAAGTGCTGGCCGGTGGAGAGGCCTCCCAGGAGGAGAGCAAGGGCCTGGTTGGGGCCACTGAGGATGAGGAAAACGAACTCCCAGGGCCTGGGCCTGGCTCCTGTGCCTTTGGGGAAGAGATTCAGATGGACGGGGAGCCTGCCACCTCCTCAGGACTGGGGCTCCCAGACTATACATCTGGTGTCAGCTTCCATGACCAGGCTGAACTCCCCGAGACGGAGGACTTCCAAGCTGGGCTCTATGTGGCCGAGTCTCCGCAGCCCCAGGAGGCTGAGGCTCTGAGCCTGGGTCGGCTGAGTGACAAGAGCAGCACCAGCGAGACCTCCCTGGGTGAGGAGCGGGCCACAGAGGACGGGGGCGCCCCTGTGGACAAGAGCAGCCTCAGGTCTGGTGACAGCAGCCAGGACTTGAAGCAAAGTGAGGGCTCTGAGGAGGAAGAGGAGGAAGAAGAAGGCTGTGTGGTGTTGGAGGAGGAGGAGGGGGAGCAGGAAGAGATCACCGGGGCATCTGAGCTCACTCTGTCTGACACGGTGCTGTCCATGGAGACAGTTGTGGCCGGTGGTGACGGGCGAGATGGGGAGGAAGAGGAAGAACCTCTGACTGCACAATCAGAAGGCAAGGAACAGAAGATTCTCCTTGGTGAGTCCTCAGTCCCGGGAGGGATTGTTTAGCCACTCTGCTTTCCTGCCAGGTGCACAGGCAGCACGGAGGTAGCCACTGTCATGGAGCGCACGTCTAGCAGAGCAGATGCTGCATGGCATGGTGGACAGTCAAATCAGGGCCTCATGTATGCTAGGCACGCACTCCCACTGAGCTCTAGCCCCACCTGACAAGCTTACATGGTGTAGTATACTGGCTGGGTGGGTATGACTGGATGGAAAATGGGGCTTAGATTTAGTTTTCAGGAGGCAGAGAAGGCATGCTTCTCTGGAAGCTTTGGGCTAGAGGTGTAACTTAGTGGCAGAGCACTTGCCTACTGTGGGTGAGGCTCTAGATTTGATCCCAACACCAAAAAGCGGGGGAGAGTTGAGATTCCAGAACAAGTTGAAGAGGGAAAATTTTTATCTTTTTTTTTTTTTTTTTTTGGTGGTACTGGGGTTCCTGGAAGCCCTTCTACCTCTGGGCTACACTCCCAGACCTATTTTTACATTTTTATTTGGAAACAGGGTCTCCTAAGCCAGCGTGCGGCTGGCTTCGAACCTGCGCGATCCTCCTGTCTCTGCCTCCCAAGCGCGGGGATTACAAGCGTACGCCACCACGCCCGGCTATCTATTTATTTATTTTTTGGTGGTACTGGGGTTCCTGGAAGCCCTTCTCCCTCTGGGCTACACTCCCAGACCTTTTTATTTATTTATTTGGAAACATGGTCTCTTAAGCCAGCGAGGCTGACTATGAACCTGCGCGATCCTCCTGTCTCTGCCTCTCAAGCGCGGGGATTATAAGCGTGCGCCACCATGCCTGGCTAAGAGGGAAAATGATAGGCTAAAATGGTAGGATGCATTTGACATGGTGGACCCCACCTATAGTCCCAGTGACTGAGGAGGCTGAGGCAGGAGGATCACAAATTTGAGTCCAACCTTGAAAATTTAGTGAGATCCTGTCTCAGAACAAATAATAATCAGGGCATGGTGGCTCATGCCTATAATCCCAGTACTTAGGAAAAGGAGACAGGAGGATTGCAAGTTCAAGGCCAGCCTCAGCAATTAGAGAGACCCTCAGCACCTCAGCGAGGGCCTGTTTCAAAGTTTTAAAAAGAGGGCTGGGGCCCGGTGTGGTGGCGCAGGTTTGTAATCCCACCATGTTTGTAATCCCAGCATGGTTGTAATCCCAGCTTTCGAGGCTGAGACCGGAGGATCTCAGTTTATGGACCACATCAGCTACTTAGTGAGACCCTGTTTCAAAAATAAAAGAATAAAAAATAGGACTGGGAAAAAGCCGGGTGTGGTGGCGCACGCTTGTCATCCCCGCGCTTGGGAGGCTGAGACAGGAGGATCGCACAGGTTCGAAGCCAGCCTCAGCTACTTAGTGAGGCTCTCAGCAACTCAGTGAGACCCTGTTTCCAAATAAAGTATAAAATAGGTCTGGGAGTGTAGCCTAGAGGTAGAAAGCCCCTGGGTTCCATTCCTGGTACCACAAAAAAAAAAAAAAAGAGTGCTGGATGTGTAGGAGGTAGAATGCCCTGTGTTCAATATCCAAATCTCTAGTACCACCACCCAAAAAAAAAAAAAAAGGATGCCAAGAGGAAGAACATCACAGGACAAGGAACAGCATGTGATATGCAGGGCTCCTAGGCTGTGATGGCTCCTTTGAGGAGGCCAGTGTGACTGAGAGCAGAGGAAGAGTGGCCAGAGGGGAGGTAGCCAGGCCTCACTCAGGAACTTGGAAGATTCACTAAAAGGGTGACCTTCCTTCCTGAGGAGGGGAGCCGGCAGCAGCCAGGGCCAGGTACCTCTGCCACTCCCAAAGGCGCGGGGAGGGGGACTTCTTGGCTTAGTGGCTTAGGCTGGGCTTGCTGGCCGAGCTGCAGCCAGAATTGGCCAAGTGGGTGCGGAGCTGCGGGGTGGGGTGGGGGGATGAGCCACTGTTATCTGCTGAGCTCAGGGCCTGCTCCTTCCCTGCAGATACAGCCTGTAAGATGGTCCGCTGGTTGTCTGCCAAGCTTGGCCCCACAGTGGCCTCCTGCCACGTGGCCCGAAACCTGCTGCGCCTGCTGACATCTTGTTACGTTGGTGAGGCCCGTGGTCAGTGCTGGAGACCGTGTCTCCTCTCAGCCTCTGTCCATCTTTAGGGGGGTCCGTCTCACCCCCCTTCAAGCCGCTTCCTGGGTGGTTCCTGGTCTCATTCTTTAACTCCCTCCCAGGGTAGGACATGGGTGGAACCCTGGCAAGAGTGAGCAGGAGCGGCCCCCACAGTCCTGGAAGGCCAGCCTCCTTCCTGCCCTCCACTAGCTGGGCCCACTCATGGCTGCTGTCTCCTCCTTGCAGGGCCCACGCGGCAGCAGTTCACGGTCAGCAGCGGTGACAGCCCCCCATTGAGCTCTGGCAACATCTATCAGAAGCGGATGGTCCTGGGTGACATCGTGTCGGGGCCTGTGCTCAGCTGCCTCCTCCACCTTGCCCACCTCTACGGGGAACCTGTCCTCACCTACCAGTACCTGCCTTACATCAGCTACCTGGTCAGTTGCTGATTTGGCAGGCCTGGGGTGGGGAGGCCAAGGACCTGTGTCTGGGAGCCAGGGGGCATGGGGGCCGCCTGGCTCTCATCTCCTCTGTGACCCCAGGTGGCCCCCAGTAGCAACTCAAGCCCCAGCCGGCTGAACAGCCGGAAGGAGGCAGGGCTGCTGGCTGCAGTGACTCTGACACAGAAGGTCATCGTGTGCCTCTCGGACTCCACCCTCATGGACATCCTGCCTCGGATCAGCCACGAGGTCCTGCTGCCCGTGCTCAGCTTCCTCACGTCCCTTGTCACAGGGTAGGCTCTGCCCCACCCTGAGAAGGGAGTAGCCCAGCTGAGGAGGACCCTGGGAGAGGCTGGGGAGCTCAGGGAGTGGAGATAACACTGCCCGGGGTGTGGGGAGTGTTGGGAGTCCTAGTTCTGATACCTGAGCAAGCTACCTTTTTTCCTGTGCCTCAGTTTTTTCATCTTGTTCAGACTAATTGGCCTTGGAACCCTGTTCATTGAAAGCTCTTGAAGCCAGGCATGCTTGTAATCCTAGTACTTGAGAGGCAGAGACAAAAGGAGCTCAGATTCAAGGACAGCCTCAGCAATTTAATGAGGTCCTCAGTAACTTAATGAGACCCTGTTTCAAACTAAAAAATAAAATAGGGCTGGGGGGTGTAGCTCAGAGGTCGAATGCCCCTGAGTTTAATCCCCAGTAACACACACACACACACACACACACACACACACTCTCTCTCTCTCTCTCACCTCTTAATAGAACGAACGCACACACACACACACACACAAACACACACACACACACACACACCTCTTGATAGACCTGGTCAGGTCTTGCAGAATGGGGCCCAGAGCTCATGAGCTGGGTTTCTAGGTTCCCAAGTGGGGCTCAGGCCCGGACTGTACTGTGTGTGAAGACCATCAGCCTCATTGCCCTCATCTGCCTGCGCATCGGGCAGGAGATGGTCCAGCAGCACCTGAGCGAGCCGGTGGCCGCCTTCTTTCAAGTCTTCTCTCAGCTGCATGAGCTTCGGCAGCAGGTGGGCAGAGCTGTGGGCGGGGCCGGCTGGGCTGGGCTGTGCCTCGCTGACTTCCTGGGTTTCCTGTCCTTAGGGTATGCAGCTAAATCCTGATGGCTTCAGTGAGGGCCAGCTGCCAGAGGCCACCTTTTCCGACGGGCAGCGGCGGCCAGTGGACCCCATACTGCTAGATGAGCTGCAGAAGGTGTTCACCCTGGAGATGGCCTACACAATCTACGTGCCCTTCTCCTGCCTACTGGGTATTGATCCACCCATCATGTTTTCTCGTCCAGCCTTTGTGGCAGTGTCTGATTTCTGAGGAAGGCTCCATGCTCCCCCAACCCAGCAAAGAGTCCACAAGTGGGTTTTAAGCAGATGTTTTTGGGTCAGATCAAAGGGAAATGGCTTCAGACCCCAAGTCCCAAGGTAATGTGTAAACAAGGACTGAGTATTAATCAGCACGAGAGGCTCAGTAGCCAGCTTGTAGTGACTTGGGGGAAGGCAGGGTAGCAGGATGATATACCTACCGATGGTCTGCAGGACTGTGTGGAGAAATGAGTGACCCACCATCTATGTAGCTTCCCTGTGGGCCAGGCTCTGTGCTGGGCATTTCCTTGGGTTCACTTCCCTGGACAGCATGAGCAGCTCTGTGGGTAGATGTGTTATTAAGCCCCCCAGCCTCCAGATTGTCAGCTCTGGGAGGGCAAGGCGCCACCTTTCTTATTCGCTACCCTATTTCTGGCGGCCTGCTAACACATAGACATGACACTGTGTGTATATGATAACTGAGTGAATTCACATTTTACTGGGTAGGAGACTGAGGCTCGGAGATGAGATGGCTGACTTGCCCAGTTACACAGCCAGCACCTTGCCTGTCTTCTGTGGTTCCCTAGCCCTTGAGTGGATGGTGGCAGCCACCTGCTGTCTCCCCTGATCTTAGGACCTTTCCACTTCCGTGCAGGTGACATCATCCGGAAAATCATCCCCAACCACGAGCTGGTTGGGGAGCTGGCGGGGCTGTATCTGGAGAGCATCAGCCCAAGCAGTCGCAATCCTGCCGGCCTGGAGCCCGCCATGCCTAGCACCGGCCCCGACTGGGACTCCCAGGGTGGAGTCTGTCCCCAGGACGATGGCCACTCAGGGACCTTTGGGAGTGTCCTGGTTGGGAATCGCATCCAGATCCCCAGCGACTCTCACCCTGACACCCTTGGCCCATTGGGTCCCGTCTCTGCGGTCGGTGGGGGATGCCTGGGCAGCGGGAGCGAGGACAATGCCCTGAAGCGGGAGCTGCCGCGGAGTGCCCACGGGCTGAGTGGGAACTGGCTGGCGTACTGGCAGTATGAGATTGGCGTGAACCAGCAGGATGCTCACTTCCACTTCCACCAGATCCGCCTGCAGAGCTTTACAGGCCACTCGGGGGCTGTCAAGTGTGTGGCGCCCCTGAGCAGCGAGGACTTCTTCCTGAGTGGCAGCAAGGACCGCACCGTGCGCCTGTGGCCTCTGTACAACTATGGGGATGGGACCAGTGAGACGGCCCCCCGCCTTGTCTACACCCAGCACCGCAAGAGTGTCTTCTACGTGGGTCAGCTGGAGGCCCCGCAGTATGTGGTGAGCTGTGACGGGGCTGTGCACATCTGGGACCCCTTCACAGGTGAGCGGGCCCAGGTGAGGTCTGTTCTGTTGCTACTGTGCTGTGGCCCTCCAGGCCACTGGGAATGGCACCTGAGGGTGGGGGGGTAAGTGGTATGTTTTGTGGGGGAGACCCACTGAGGCTATAGAGAGGAATAGGTAGGGCTTAAAATCTGTTAGGCTGTGCCGGGCGTGGTGGTGCAACACTTGTAATCCCAGTACTTGGGAGGCTGAGGCAGGAGAATCACAGGTTCAAAGACAGCCTCAGCTACTTAGTGAGGCCCTTTGCAACTTAGTGAGACCTTGTTTCAAAATAAAGAATGAAAAATAGGGCTGGGAGTGTAGCTCAGAGGCAGAATGCCCCCTGGGTTCAATCCCCAGTACCTCAGAAAAAGAGAGAGAGAGCCAGGCGTGGTGGCACATGCTTGTAATCCCCGCACTTGGGAGGCTGATACAGGAGGATCACACAGGTTCACAGCCAGCCTCAGCTACTTAGTGAGGCTCTTGAGAACATAGTGAGATCCTGTTTCCAAATAAAGTATAAAAGACGGCCGTGGTGGCGCATGCTTGTAATCCCAGCATTCAGGAGGCTGAGACCGGAGGATCGCGGTTCGTGGACAGCCTCAGCTACTTAGTGAGGCCCTCTGCAACTCAGTGAGACCCGGTTTCAAAATAAAGAATAAAAAACAGGGCAGGGGGTGTAGCTCGGAGGTCAAATGCCCCTGGGTTCCATCCCCAGACCCGCAAAAAAAAAAAAAAAAAAAAAAGACAAAAAAATAATAATAAAGTATAAAAAATAGGACTGGGAGTATAACCCGGAGGTAGAAAGCCCCTGGGTTCCACCCCCAGTACCACAAAAAGAGAGAGAGAGAGAGAGAGAGAGAGAGAGAGAGAGAGAGAGAGAGAAAAGAAAAATAAAAAAATGAAGGGGGTAGAGTATTGGTGGGACAGAGAGAGGGAGCTGGTATCCAGTCCAGGGGTGTTTTATGGAGAGGGAGGTTGGCCATGAAAGGAGAAGGTTAGAGGAGTCCAGAAACATCTTTAGCATTTTCTAAGGATCCTGGGGGATGGGAGTTAGGCATGGACTAGAAGGGGCTGGGATTCTTCTGTCAGCTGCTGGGACCCCAAATCCACTATGCCCTTCTTTCCCAGGGAAGACCCTTCACACAGTAGAGCCGCCAGACAGCCGTGCGCCCCCAACTGCTGTGGCCGTCATGCCTGCCCCCCACACCAGCATCACCATGGCCAGCTCTGACTGCACCTTGCGCTTTGTGGACTGCAGGAAGCCTGGCCTGCAGGTCAGGGGGTGTCTGCTTTCCTGAGTTTTGACCTGGTTCTCTGGGGATCTGGAAGGGAGGGAAGGCCAGGACACTGTCCTGGGCACTGGTTAATTTCTCTTTGGAGGTAAATAACCCTCTGCTGTGCCCCTGGGTTAGGACTGTGGCCCGTGATGGGGTCAGGTTCTGGGCTTTTCCTTCTCCTGGATGAGTACAGAGGCACAGACCTTTCAGCAACTTAAATGATGATCAGGGGCTGGGGAAGTGGATGAGATGGGGAGGGGGTGGCATCAACGCAGCCTCCCTCTGCCTGCAGCATGAGTTCCGTCTGGGTGGCGGCCTGAACCCTGGGCTTGTCCGCTCCCTGGCTGTCAGCCCCAGTGGCCGTAGTGTCGTGGCTGGCTTCTCATCGGGCTTCATGGTGCTCCTGGACACCCGCACAGGCCTGGTGCTACGAGGCTGGCCAGCTCATGAGGGCGACATTCTGCAGATCAAGGTGATGGACTTGGTCCCCTTCCCCTCCTTCTGCTCAGCACCAGCCCCTCACTTCTGCTCCAGGCCTGCCTGGGGGCGGGCTTGGGCTGGTGTTCCTTATTCCCACTCAAGGACTAATGGGCAGGGAAAGTGGCTCCTCTGCGCCAATTCAAGAGCCGGGTGTACTAGTGCGGCCAAAGCCGGAGGCTGACCCTGGGGGTGGCAACGGGGCAGAGCTGACCTGCCGCTCCACAGAGATGTTCTAATGAGTAACCCTTGTCCATATTTGTCTTGCTTGGAGGATCAGGGGTCGGACCCTGTCCATGACCTAGTTCAGGTTAAATAAAGCTCAGCTGGGAAGCTGTTTACTGCCCCCAGACCATGGAGCAGAGTCCATGCCCCCTGCTGGGCTGTTCAGGTTGGGGCAGGAACAGGCCTGGGCCTGGGGATCCTGCTCTTCCCCAAGCCCGATTTTTTTTTTTTTCAGTACTGGGGAATGAACCCAGGGACATTCTACCTCTGATATACATCCCCAGCCCTATTTTTATTCTTTTTATTTATTTATTTATTTTGCAGTACTGGGGATGGAACCCAGGGGCATTCTACCTTCGAAATACATCCCCAGCCCTGTTTTTTATTCTTTATTTTGCAACAGGGTCTCACTGAGATGCAAAGGGCCTCACACTAAGTAGCTGAGGCTGTCCTCGAACTGAGATCCTCCTGTCTCAGCCTCCCAAATGCTGGAATTACAAGCGTGCGCCACCACACCAGGCCTTATTTTTATTCTTTATTTTAAAACGGGGGCTCAGCCAGGAGTGGTGGTGCATACTTGTAATCCCAGCATTCAGGAGGCTGAGATGGGAGGATCACAGTTCACGGACAGCCTCAGCTACTTAGTGAGGCCCTTTGCAATTCAGTGAGACCCTGTTTCAAAATAAAGGAAAAAAGGCCAGGCGTGGTGGCGCACGCTTGTAATCCCCGCGCTTGGGAGGCAGAGACAGGAAGATCACGCAGGTTCGAAGCCAGCCGCGCTGGCTTAGGAGACCCTGTTTCCAGAAATAAAATAGGTCTGGGAGTGTAGCCCGGAGATAGACGGGCTTCCAGGAACCCCAGTACCACCAAAAAAAAAAGAAAGAAAGAAAAAAAAATAGGGCTGGGGGTGTAACTCAGAGGTAGAATGCCCCTGAGTTCCATCCCTAGTACCACAACAAACAAACAAATAAAAACAGGGGCTCACTAAGTAGCTGAGGCTGGCTGTGAACCGCAATCCTCCTGTCTCAACCTCCCAGGTACTGGGATTACAAATGTATGCCACCATGCCTGTCTCCCAAACCCCATTTTCAATCACAGAACCCAGGGAACTGGTCAGCAATGTCCAGGAGGGGCAGAACAGGCTACCTGTGGGAGGATTTCTCCAGGCAACTGAGATTCTCTTCCCCAGAGTGGGTGGAATTCAGGGACATGCATTGCTACTGCCAAGGCCAAGCTGTCCCAGCCCACCAGGGCCCGCGGCCTCTAGGCTCCATGTGTCTCTGAAGTCTGACATTCCAAGGAAGTCAGGAAGGTCCGGGATCCCAGCTCTGCCAACTTACTAGCTCTGTGTCCTTGTTAGGATTACTTCTCTCAGCCTCAAGTTTTTCCTCTTTTATAATGGGGACAATGGCAGTATCTACTTCTAGAGTTGTTGTGAAGATTAAATGTTGTAATTAATGTCCAGGGTATGTCTGGCATAACACTTCAGTAAATTCTCAAATGTGAGAAGTGACTAGGTTATAACAATTTTTTTTTTCTTTTTGCCTTACTAGAGGTTGAACCCAGGAGCATTCTACCTCTGAGCTATACCCCCAGCCCTATTTTTAATTCTTTATTTTGAAACAGGGTATCACTAAGTTGCAAAGGGCCTCACTAAGTAGCTGAGGCTGGCCATGAACCTGCAATCCTCCTATTTCAGCCTCCCAAGAACTAGGATTACAAACATGTGCCACCACACCTGGCTTAGGTTATGACAATGTTAATTATAGTCACTGGGATGGGGGCACACTCCTTTAATCCCAGTAATTGAGAGGCTGATCACAGGCTCAAGGCCAGCCTCAGCAATTTAACAAAGTCCCTCAACAACTTAGTGAAACCCTATTTCAAGATAAAAAAATAAAAAGGACTGGAGGTGTAGCTCAGTGGTAGAATCCCCCTGGATTCAATCTCCAACACCACACACATATACTCACAAGCACTCTAACAGAGAAAAACTATGGTTAATATGATATGACAGCATGGCTGCCTGTCACCCTGGGGCCTGTGGGAGGCAGTGGAAAGGCTTGTGGGGCTCAGTGGGTTAGGAGCAGATCCAGGCTCCCGCTGAGGCGCTCCTTTCCCTGGGCAGGCAGTGGAGGGCAGCATCCTGATCAGTTCCTCCTCTGACCACTCCTTGACCGTTTGGAAAGAACTGGAGCAGAAGCCCACGCACCTCTACAAGTCAGCATCCGACCCCATCCACACCTTCGACCTGTATGGCAACGAGGTGGTCACTGGCACCGTGGCCAACAAGATTGGCGTCTGCTCCCTGCTTGAACCACCCTCCCAGGCTACCACAAAGCTCAGTTCTGAGAACTTCCGAGGCACACTCACAAGCCTGGCCTTGCTGCCCACCAAACGCCACCTCCTGCTGGGCTCGGACAATGGCGTCATCCGCCTCCTGGCATAGGCCTCAGTGGGAGTGGGCCAGCTGGTGGGGGTGGGCTAGCATCCCCCTGGAGTCCACCCCGTCAGCCTGTTCCCCAAGCAGCTTTCTCCAGGTGGTCTCAGGACTCCTGCTCTGTGAACCCATGTGGTCTGCCAGCTAGAGCCACCAGCTGGGATCCCAGCCCCTGGGGGCTGCCGGGAGGGGTCTCGGCGTGGCTCTGGGAGATGCTGCTCCTAGCCAGTGGGAGACAGGGAGAGTGGGGAAGCAGCCCAAACGTCATTACTCTGCAACTCTACTCTTTGGTCCAGGTGGGGACAGAAGCTCCAAGAAGGGGAAAAGAGACCAGCTTTCCTGCCAGGCCCTAGGCGAGCCCCCGCCCCTCGCTGGGCTCTCTGTCTGCTCCAGGCCAGGGCACTGATGGTGCTGAACTCCAGCCCAAGGAGGGCTGGCCATGACCCCGGAGTTAAGGGCATTGGTGTGGGCTTAAGTGTCCACCCAGTCAGTCCCTGCCCATGTAAGACCAGGAGGGGAAGAAGGAGGGCAGGACCAGGGGGAAAGGGTGGGTTGGGCCAGCTGGTGCCTGCCAGGAGTGACCCCATGCCTTGCCTGCCCACTCCTGACCACAGTGTTTGTGCCTTGAGCTGGGGAGGTAGCCCCCAGGCCCAGAACCCCTGGAGATGTCCAAGACCCTGAGAAGAAGGGTGAGAAGAATAATCTGTACATCTCAGGTCTCTCCCAAGGAGCAAGAAGACTCAGTCGTCTCTGGGCTGCCACAGACATGGGGCTGAGGCTTGGCCCCCGCTGCCTCCTTACTATTTGCAATAGATGTAAATATGATCAATAAATCCTTTGGAAGAGCCATGGAGCAGTGAGGCTCTTGTGTGTGTGTGTGTGTGTGTGTGTGTGTGTGTGTGTGTGTGTGTGTCTGTTTGTCTGTCTGTCTTTTACTGGGGATTGAACACAAGGACATTTTACTTCTGGAGATAAACCCTAACCCATTTTATTTATTTAATTTATTTATTTATTTTGGTGGTACTGGAGTTCCTGGAAACCCTTCTACCTCCAGGCTACACTCCCAGACACCTATTTTTATTTTTTTTAAATTTGGAAACGGTCTCTTGAGCCAGCAAGGCTGGCTTCAAAACTGCGTAATCCTCCTGTCTCCGCCTCCCAAATTTGGGGATTACAAGCATGCATCACCACGCCCAGCCTCCTTTTATTTTTATTTAATGAATTTATTTATGTACGTATTCATTTATTTTTTTGTGCAGGAGACTGAACTCAGGGGAATTCAGTACCCCCAGCCCTATCTTATTTTTACTTTGAAACAGGGTCCCACTAAATTGTGGAGGGCCTCACTAAGTTGCTGAGGCTAGACACAAAGCTGAGATCCTCCTATTCTAGCCTCTGGAATTATAAGTGTGTGCCACCACACCTTGGCTTTATTTTATATTTTGAAATAAGGTAGCCGGGTGTGGTGGCGCACGCTTGTAATCCCAGCATTCAGGAAGCTGAGACCGGAGGATTGCGGTTCGAGGACAGCCTCAGCTACTTAGTGAGGCCCTGTTTCAAAATAAAGAATAAAAAATAGGGCTGGGGGTATAGCTCAGAGGTAGAATGCCCCTGGGTTCCATCCCCAGTACCACAAAAAAGAAAGAAAAAAAAAGAAATAAGGTCTTGTTAAGTCATTGCATGGTATCCTTTTTTTTTTGTGTGTGTGGTAGTGGGGATGGAATCCAGGGGCATTCTACCTCTGAGCAACATCCCCACCCTATTTTTTAGTCTTTATTTTGAAACAGGGTCTCACTGAGTTGCAGAGGGTCTCACTAAGTAGCTGAGGCTGTCTAAGGACCGCGATCCTCTTGTCTCAGCCTCCCGAATGCTGGGATTATAAGCGTGCGCCACCACGCCCGACCTGCATGCTGTCCTTGAGCCTGTGGTTCTGTCTCGGCCCAAGTACTGGGATTCTAGGCATGCGCCACTGTACCTGGCTGGTCTTTTGTTGTTGTTGTTGTGTTGCCCAAGCTGGGCTCAAGGTATCCTCCTGCCTCATGCTCCTGAGTAGTCAGGGTTATAGTCGTGTACTACTATGACCAGTTCATAGCTAGTCTTGGTGGTAGTGACAGGGTGGGGAAACTGAGGCCCAGCAGCTTCTTGAGCAGTAGGAGGGGTGGGGAACTGGACAGGAAGTGGGGAGGCAGCCTAATGGCTGCTCTTTAGATGGCTCAGGGTGCGGGACTTTTGGTTTATACAGCCCTCGGGGCTGGACTGAAGGGATGATCCCCGCTAGAAGGCCTGAGAGAGTGTTAGATCCCTGTTTGCTCTGGATCTGCCCTCTTGGCTGGCCAGACCCAGAGTCATATCCGTGTCTAGAACCCTCATCTTTGGGGAGAATAAGTAAGTATTGCTTCTGAAGAACAGGACACTGGGTGAGGCTGCAGCCTCCTGCACATCCTCTCTCCACGCCCTGCCTACTGGATTAGGCAGCCAACCAGAATCCTAGATACATAGGGGCGGGGTGGTCCTCTGCATGGACTCCTGAGGCCTCCTCTTACCCCCATGGAAGAGGAGGCAGCAGGGGGGTGGGGGGGCATTAGATGCGGGAATCCGGATGACAGCCTACCTCTGTCCTTGGGCAGGTCATGCAGCCTCTCAGGGCTGGACTGACCAGGGATGATCCCCGCTAGAAGGCTTGGGAGTGTGCCAGACCCCTGTTTGCTCTGGATCTGCGCTCTTAGCTGGACAGACCCAGTATCTCTAACCGTCTCCTCCTGAACCACCTTTCTCCAGGCTCGGGGGGACCCAAATCCATGGGGGCTTTGAGTGGCTGCCTCAGGATTAGATATCCCCGTGGAAAAGGGGCTTCTGGCCCCCATATCAATGTTTAACTGGATTTTCAGGTCAATATTTACCAGAAGAGAAAGTAATCTCAACAGGGGTTGGTTAAGAGCAAAGGTCCTGGTGGGAGGGAGGGCTAGGCTGGGCTGGCTGGAGCCGCAGAGCGTGGAGAGTGCGCAGGTTGGGCCAGAGGAACATCGTGTGTGGCAGCCCGCAGCTGTGGAGGTAGGATGGGAGGCTGGCGCAGCCTGTGCCTTGGGCAGGATGGGGGGCAGGGAGCTGCTCACTTGGCTAAGGGATCTGGACTGGATGTATTCGGGAGACCTGAAGTTTCACATCCTCCTGGGGTGGGGTGGGGTCCAGAGTACTCCCTCTGGCCTTGAAAAACAAGGCCTTTTCTTGTAGAAAAATTCAAATGGGAAAGTGTAGAGATTAGGTTTTGGTCAAGGGAGGGAGACAGAAGAATCCACCAGAAGGATTATCCTTAAGAGAGGGGCTGGATGTGAGAGCATTTCTGAGGTCAAGGGCAGGGCTGATTTGTACCCTGTGGGCCAAGACCTGTCCATCCCCACCCACCAGCTGTCTTCCTTTAACTGGCCTGGGGCAGATGGGAGGTGAGGCTTGTGATTTCTGTAAGTCCAAAGGTGGCTGGGCCAGAGTCATTCACTGGGCCCTAATGCTGGCCACAGACTCATTTTGGCCACTCTTTCAACCCTGCAAAGATCTCAGGGCTACACCATCCTGCCCACAGGTGTGGGCCAGACCTTACCAGCCTGAGAAAGGCTGGCCATTAAATATAGGAGGTTGGGCCTTTCTGAGAGGCTGTGGGCAGGCTACCACACCAGTATGCCAGGAGCCGAGCTGATGATGGCTGCCTCCCACTTGGTGCCGGGCTTTGTGCTCAGCAGCTACAAAGACTGTCTTATTTTGATCCTCAGAAGCCATTTGGGAGGAAGTAGGATATCTGCCACCATTTTCCAAGATACGGCAAAGACCAAAGGGCCATGCTCAAGTTCTTCTGTCAAGAGGCAGAGCTTAGCCAGGCAGGGTTAGGTGAAGTGCTTGGGAGGCTGAGACAGGAGGATCACACAGGTTCGAAACCAGCCTCAGCTACTTAGTGAGACCCTGTTTCCAAATAAAGTATAAAACAATAGGTCTGGGAGTATAGCCTGGAGATAGAAAAGCCCCTGGATTCTACCCTCGGTACCACACACACACACACACACAAAAAGAGACAGAGGTTAGATTCAAAGCCAGCTCTGTTGCTGGGTGTGATGGTACACACCTATATGCTCAGTATTTGGGAGGCTCAGACAGGAGGATTGCAGGTTTGAGGATAATTTCAATTTAGTGAGACTCTCAGCAATTTAGCAAGACTGTTTCAAAATAAAAAATAAAATGGGGCTGGGGTGTAGCTGGGAGGTAGAGCCCCCCTGGATTCAATCCCCAGTACCCCAAATAACAGCAAAACAGGTTTGATTCATTGTTTGCATTGCAAGGCCTAAAGAATGAGGTTTCTTATTGATCCAAACATTCTTAGTGCCTAAAATGGAAAAAATCAGAAACTACAAAGGGGGATGGAAATTCAGGGGGAGCCCACGCCTCTGACTGAGAACTGCAGCTGCTGCTCTGGGCATGTGTTCTGCTGATGTGTTTTTGGTGTGTCCTGGCTCTGTAGTTCGCTGCGTGGGTAGGATTCTGCCGCCTACTGTGGGAGCTGGAGGTGGGAGCAGAGCCATCCTGTCCCTGACACAGGAACATGGCGCTGTTCTGGGGGCTCCTGGTGCTCAGCTTGTCCTGCCTGAGAGGCCCCTGCTCCGTGGTGAGGCTGGGCTGGGGTCTGGGTGGGACGGGTCCGCCATGTTGACTGGGGGGTTGAGCATGGGCAAGGCTGGGGGTGGGGCTGATGCAGGTGGGGAGGGGAGCTCAGGTCCAGGGAGGGCTTGGCTCTGAGGCCTCTCCTTCCTGTCCTCACCCTTCCTCCACAGATTTCTCCTGTGAGTGCCCTGGAGACTGTGGGCCAGCAGGCACTGGGGAGTGAGGTGTGTGTAAGAGGAGGAGACCCAAGGGTTTTCCCCTGTGGCTTGGGCAGGGCTGGGGACCTGTGGGCAGGGGTCCCTCTCCATCTGCTTCCTTCTTTCTGCAGATAATTGAGCAGGCCCAGGAAAAGGTATCCCCACTTGCCCTTCTCAAGCTGGGCAACCAGGTACAACCAGGTGGGGCTGGGGAAGAGTGGGCAGGGCGAGAGGGCGGGAAGTCAAATCAGCCGGGGCAAGGGAGCTGGGAGGTGTGGCCTTGAGGCTGGACCTCCAGTTTCAGAGGCCCCTGGTGTGACAGGGTGGGAGGGAGCCTTGTGTGACTCTCCCTGGGACAAGGCTCTGCTGCTCTCAGGCACCGGAGCTGTAAAGGAGACATTCAACCCAGAATCTAGAGCTGACCTCATGACCCTGGATCTCTCCCTGCAGGAGCCTGATGGCTCAGCTGCCCCGAAGTTGTTCCCAGGAGACTGCAAAGGCACCCCAACCCTGGAGGAGACTCGAAGGCTGGCCCGGGCCCTGATGGCCTTCACCAATGACCTGTTTTCCCTGGTGGCCCAAACGTCCAGCAGCCCCAACCTCGTCCTGTCGCCCCTGAGTGTGGCCCTGGCGCTGTCTCACCTGGCACTAGGTACTGTGGCAGCTCCAAACCAGCAGAACTGGGTGGCCAGTAGGAGGCCAGTGCATGGCTCCTCCATTAAGGAAAGGTAGACATTTGGTAAAAATGCAGATTCCTGGGCCCTCACCAGTTTGTGAATCAGATTTCCGGGGACTGGGCCTGAGAATGTGCTTATTTACAAATCCTCCTAGGGACTGTTAGGTAGGCGAGAGTTTGATAGATACATCTCAGACTGGATTAGAGGGTTTCATTGTGGGAAACTGAGGTCCAGAGAAGATAGGCAACTCTGAGCGACGTAGGGCGGGCCTGCCTGGCTAGCAGAGAAGTAGCCTTCTGGAGTCCAGTCTCCCAGTCACCCAGGGCACGTGGGAGGAGAACACGTGGTCCCTCGGAACGGCCATCTTGGGCCTTGGGGCATTGGCGAGGGCTGGAGTGAGGGTGGGAAGGGTCCCGTGGCTAGGGCCTCAGCCCGTGTGGTCCCCTCCAGGTGCTCAGAACCAGACTCTGCAAAGCTTGCAGCAGGTGCTGCACAGAGACTCAGGGCCCTGCCTCCCCCATCTGCTGAGCCACCTGTGCCAGAACTTGAGCCCTGGGACATTCCGAATGGCAGCCAGAATGTACTTGCAGAAAGGTAGGTGCTGATGGAAGGAGGAGCGTCCCAGGTAGTGCCCTGCACTGGGCAAGGGCCAGGGAGCTGGGCTCGGCCTCAGATACCAGTGGAGCATTGGGGCCGTGCAGCCCTGTGCTCTAGAAACAGGCATGGCCCTTTGTGTGTAGGGTTTCCCATTAAAGAAGAGTTCCTGAAACAATCGGAACAGCTCTTTGGTGCGAAGCCCAGGAACCTGATGGGAAGGCAGGAGGAAGATCTGGCGAGCATCAACCAGTGGGTGAAGGAGGCCACGGAGGGGAAGATTGAGAATTTCCTCTCAGAGTTGCCGGATAACACCATCTTGCTTCTCCTCAATGCCATCCACTTTCAGGGTGGGTACCTCCTGATCCTTTGCCCTGAAAGCTCTCCCTGCCCTGCAGGTTGGACAGGGAGTGCGGGCTTTGTTCTGAGGGTCCTTCTCTCTTCTTAGGCTGGGCCTGAGGTGGGGGGAGGGCTGTCAACCTGTGGTGGGGTGGGGAACTGTATGAGGTTGTCGAAGGACCTTAGGAGAAAACGGAGCCTGAAAAGACTGAGGTGGGGGGGGGGTGCAGGGCATGGGGCAAATAGAAGCCCAGATTTCAGAAAATGCTACCGAGAGGAGACCTCAGTTCAACTAGGTGCCAGCTGGCACAGCTGGGCATCTTGGCTGCTGCTTCTTGTCCCTTGAATGGGTGCTGGGTTGGGATGGGCAAGAGGCTGGCCTGGGTCTACGTGGCCCCTCCCTCTGCCTGCAGGTTTCTGGAGGAACAAGTTTGACCCCGGCCTCACCCAGAGCGACTCCTTCCACCTGGACGGGCAGTTCACAGTGCCAGTGGACATGATGCACGCCCACTCGTACCCGCTGCGCTGGTTCTTGCTGGAGCAGCCTGAGATCCAGGTGGCCCTGCTAGGCCTGGGTGCTAGGGGCAGGGGAGGGAGGAGCAGCTGTGAGCAGCCGCAGGAATGAGGGGCTGTCTCACCTTCCTCGCAATCCTGTCTCTGGGGCAGGAAGCTCTGAAAGGTCAGCGGCTCCAGGCTCTTTGAAGTTCATTCATCCCACAAACTTGTTTTGGGTATTTGAAGGTTCTAGGTAGGTACTAGGAAGTGATTGACTGATTAACTGATTGCGCTGGGTATGGAACCCAGGGGCCTTCTACCTCCAGGCTACACCTAAGCCCTATTTTACCTATTTTATTTATTTATTATTTTTTATTTATTTATTTATTTTTTGGTGGTACTGGGGTTTCTGAAAGCCCTTCTACCTCCAGGCTATACTCCCAGACCTATTTTTTATATTTTTATTTGGAAACAGGGTCTCTTAAGCCAGTGCGGCTGGCTTCGAACCTGTGCGATCCTCCTGTCTCCGCCTCCCAAGCACGGGGATTACAAGCGTGCGCCACCACGCCTGGCTATTTTTTATTTATTTTTAATTAATTATTTATTATTTTTGCAGTACTAGGGGTGGAACCCAGAGGCATTCTACCTCTGAGCTACACTAACAGTTCTATTTTTTATTCTTTATTTTGAAACAGGGTCTCAGTGGGTTGCAAAGGACCTCACTAAGTAGCTGAGGCTGTCTGCGAACCATGGTCTTCCTGTCTCAGCCTCCCTAATGCTGGAATTACAAGTGTGTGTCACCATGCCCAGCTTCCTATTTCATTTTTTATTTGGAAACAGGGTCTCACTAGTTGC
Source organism: Muscardinus avellanarius (assembly GCF_963383645.1). Taxonomy (NCBI): domain Eukaryota; kingdom Metazoa; phylum Chordata; class Mammalia; order Rodentia; family Gliridae; genus Muscardinus; species Muscardinus avellanarius. The sequence goes on along the minus strand of NC_137802.1, from coordinate 22,343,406 downwards.
TGAGGCTAGCCTTGAACCTACAATTGTCCTGTCTAAGCCTCCCAAGTACTAGGATTATAGGCATGTGCCACCACTCCTACCTGGCACTAGGGTTTTAATGGCGCTCAAGGGAGATCAGGGTCCTTCTCTTAGGAGGGAGCAGATGGTAAATCAACTCAATTATTTCAGATAGAGATAAGCACTATGAAAGGGAGAAAGAAAAGTTGATGTGTTAGTGACAGGGTCAGGGAGAATCCTTTGAAGTGGGACATTTAATTGAAACCCCAGTGACCTTTGGTGATGAGTGTTTGATTTATTTTATTCTCTGTAGTGCTGGGGATTGAATCCAGGGACATTCTATCTTTGAACTACACCCCCAGCCCTATTTTTTTTTTTTTTTGGAAACACGGTCTCTATAAATTGCTGAAAATTTCACTAAATTGCTGAGGCTGGCCTTGACCCTGTGATCCTTCTGTCTCAGCTCCCAAAGTCTGGGATTACAGGTGTGTGCTACTATGCCCAGCTGGTGGAGAGTTTATTATAAGGACTGGGATTATGGGATGGCACAGGGACCACCCCAGGAGCTATGTAGCCACTCAGGACCTGGAAGAATATACCTGAGCTCTCGCATTGTGCTTTGTAGAGGGGAATATCCAAGCCAGGGACCTGCCTAGAATCTCAGCTACCAGGGAGGCTGAGCCTGGAGGGTCACAAGTGTAAGGTCAGCCTCAGCAACTTAGCAAGACTCTGTCTCAAAATAAAATTTATAAAGAGTTGGAGTGTAGCTCAGTGGTAGAGCCCTTGCCTACTATGCATGAGGTTCTGTCCTTCCCCCCCAAAAAAGGATTCAACTGGGTTGGATTTCTTAGCAACCTGCGTGGAACACTCTGATTGGACATAGTTCTGTGCCAGGCTGTCTCAGGTGCAGCTTCCCTTGCTTTTAGCCTAAATGTGGAACCTTTGGATTGATCCCTGGGCCAGTCGGCCACGGCTGAGCTAGTAGTATTGGTTAGTCTTGAAAGGCAAGCATTATACAGAGCATACATAGGCATTTCTTTTCTTTCTCCCCCTCCTCCTCCTCTTCCTTCTTCATTTTTTTTTTGGTACTGGGAGTTGAACCCTGAGACATTCTACCTCCAAGTTACATCCCCAGCCCAACTTTTTTATTTGGAAATAGGGTCTCACTAGGTTGTTGAGAGCCTTACTAAGTAGTTGAGGCGGGCAGTAAACCTGCGATCCTCCTGTCTCAGCTTCCCAAGTACTGGGATTACAAGCATGCGCCACTACGCCCACCTATACATAGACACTTCTGCAGGAAGAAGCCACTTGGGCAGCCCTGATGAGGTGGGCTGTAGACAATGCAGGCCCACCCATGGGTCTGGCTTCTCTCCAGTTCATCCTGAAAGGAGAGCGGGCTGGCTCACTTCTCCATGGGCTCTCTTCTTCCTGCCTCTTCCCTCTGGCTACTGTGTCCTGTTCGCTCTTCCTTTGCCCTTTGTCTCAGTTTGCCCACCCTCCTTGGCCTTACTCTTCCTCAGGGCCTGGCAGCCAGGCTTGTGCTTGTCTTTTTACTGGCAGGCGGCCTTTGCACAGATGCTCAGCTAGAACTCAAGGAGTTTCAGCTGCAAGAGACCCTGAGCCTAGAGGTTTCCACATTACCTTAGCTTAAGGAACTCCTTCAAAAGAGATCTCAGTTGGTGTGGTAGCGTGCACCTGTAATCTCAGTACTTGACAGGGGCTGAGACAGGAGGGTTGCAGGTTTGAGGTCAGCCTCAGCAACTTAGTGAGACTATTTCAATATAAAAATAATATAAAATAAAATAAAAAGGACTGGGGGTATAGGTCAGAGATAGAACACCCAGTGCTGAAAAAAAAAGAAGAAAGAAAGAAAAACAAAAGAAAAACAAAAAAGAAAAGAAAAGAAGCCATAGGCCACAGTACTTGAGAGACTAAGACAGGAGGATTGGAAGTTTGAAGACAGCCTCTGTAACTTGTGCGACCTTGTTTTCAAATAAAAGTAAAATAGGGTTGGGGGTGTACCTCGGAGGTAGAATACCCCTGGGCTCAATCCCCAATACCACGAAAGAAAAGAAAAGAAAGAAAGAAAAGAGAAAAAAAAGAACCCAGGTGGGAGATGTGGTGGTGCACACCTCTAATCCCAGTATGTGGGAGGCTGAGACAGGAGAATCACAGATTTGCTGCTGGCCTTAGCAACTTAGTGAGGCCTTCCACAATTTAGAGAGACCCTATTTCAAAATAAAGAATAAAAAAGAGGGTAGGGTGTAGGTTGGAGGTAGAATGCCCCGGGGTTCCATCCCCAATATGGAAAAAAAAAAATGGCTGAGGGAGCCGGGCGTGGTGGTGCATGCTTGTAATCCCAGCATTTGGGAGGCTGAGACGGGAGGATCACAAGTTCAAGGCCAGCCTCAGCTACTTAGGTCCTCCACAATTTAGTGAGACCCTGTTTCAAAATAAAGAATAAAGAAAAGGGCTAGGGGTGTAGCTCAGAGGTAGAATGTCCCTGGGTTCATCACCAGGTCTGCAAAAAAAATTAATAATAATAATAAAAAATAATAAATATAAAGGGCTGAGGGAGTAGCTTAGAGGTAGAATGCTCCTGGATTTATTTTTTATTTTTTATTTTTTGCAGTACTGGGGATGAAACCCAAGGGCATTCTACCTCTGAGCTACACCCCTAGCCCTTTTCTTTATTCTTTATTTTGAAACAGGTTCTCACTGAGTTGCAGAGGGCCTAAGTAGCTGAGGCTGTCTGTGAACTGTGATCCTCCTGTCTCAGCCTCCCAAATGCTGGGATTATAAGCGTATGCTACCATGCCTAGCTTGCTTCTGGATTTAATTCCCAGTACCACCACCAAAATAAATAAATAAAACAAATAAATAAAGGGGGGAGAGAGGAAGGTGAGAGGGAGGGGAAGCACTTTCCTTTACAGTGGTTCCTCCACAGAACCCTAGGGTGGGTTGAAAGCCAGTGATCCTGCCCATTATACACCTAGAGAAACTGAGAGGCAAAGGCAGGTGGTATAACTGCACATGGTGGCGCACGCTTGTAATCCCAGTACTTGGGAGGCTGAGACAGGAGGATCACAGTTTCAAAGCCAGCCTCAGGAACCTAGTAGGGCCCTCCACAATTTACTGACACCTTGTTTCCAAATAAAAAACAAAATTGGGTGGGAGCTGGGTGTGGTGGCGCATGCTTGTAATCCCAGTCCTTGGGAGGCCGAGACAGGAAGATTGCAGGTTTGTGGCCAGCCTCAACAACTTGTGAGGCCCTCTACAACTTTGTGAGATCCTGTTTCAAAATAAAGAATAAAAATATGGCTGGGGGTGTAAATTGGAGGTAGAATGCCCCTAGGTTCCGTACAGAGAGAGAGAGAGAGAGAAAACGCCAGGTGGTTGCTTAGTCCATTCACGTGGCTGGATGATGGCAGGTGAAGAGAGACTTCCACCATTCATTGAGTGCAGCCTATGAATCTCAGATACTGCTGGAAGCTTTAGAAGCACTAGCTAAGCAGGGTGTGGGGTGCACACCAGAAATCCCAGTACCTGGGAGGCTGAGACAGAAGGATGGAAGGCTTGAGGCCAGCCTTAGCAACTTAGCTAGACCCTGTCTCAAGATTAAAATAAACAAATAGCTGGGCGTGGTGGCGCACGCTTGTAATCCCCGCGCTTGGGAGGCAGAGACAGGAGGATCGCGCAGGTTCGAAGCCAGCCGCGTGCGCTGGCTTAGGAGACCCTGTTTCCAAATAAAAATGTAAAAGTAGGTCTGGGAGTGTAGCCCGGAGGTAGAAGGGCTTCCAGGAACCCCAGTACCACCAATAAATAAATAAATAAATAAATAAATAAACAAACAAATAAACAAACAAATAAATAAGAAGGGCTAGGGATGTTGCCCCAGTACCAAAAAAGAAAAACCTGTCAACCCGCCGTGATGGGGCAGGTGCTGTTACTCTCCAGGTGAGAAAGCGAAGGCTCGGTGAGGTCAGGCACAGGCCCTGAGCAGCATGGCTGAAGCCTGGCCGCCTGCTCAGAGGTGCGTGCTGGCCCAGCCTCAGAAGATTTGCGTGCTTTCTGCTCCTCATGTTCTCTCCTTTCTTTATCTGTAGGTGGCTCATTTCCCCTTTAAGAACAACATGAGCTTTGTGGTCATGGTGCCCACCCATTTCGGGTGGAATGTGTCCCAGGTACTGGCCAATCTGACCTGGGACACGCTGCACCAGCCCTTGCTGCGGGAGAGGCCCACCAAGGTGCGGCTGCCTAAGCTGCATCTGAAGCACCAGCTGGACCTAGTGGCCACCCTCAGCCGGCTGGGTAAGGAGGCTGGGTGTGGGGCAGCCCCGGGCGGGCTGGGCAGGCTGGGCCAGGAAGGGCTCCCCCGGCAGGGGTCTGGGTCAGAGCTGGCCCTGCATCTGGATCTTTTCTGGGGCTTAGGAAGGGTGAGGAGGTTTGACATGAGCCCCGGATTCTGCTCCAGGGTGAGCTGGGGTCACCCAGGGGATGAGGACATACTCTGCTGCCCAAGATGCAAAGAATCCTGGGTAGAGAGCTCAGGACGGCAAATGAGCTTCATTTGCTCTCTTACAGTGGAGGGGAGAAAGTTGGGGCATCAATCTGTTAAAGACATGGACTAGACTTGGGAGGCTGAGGTGAGAGCATCTCATTTGAGGCCAGCTGTGGCAACTTAGCGAGAGCCTGCCTCAAAATGAAAAATGAGAGCTAGGCATCGTGGCATGCACCTGTGGTCCCAACGAGTAAATCGCCCAGCCATTGAGATTACAAGCGTGTGCCACCCTGCCCGGCTCACTCCATTCCTTTTCTTTTTCTTTTTCTTTCTTTCGTTTTTTTTTTTTTTTTTTTTTTTTTTTTTGCAGTACTGGTAATGGAACCCAGGGGCATTTTACCTCCGAGCTACACCCCCAGCTATATTGGTGGTACTGGGTTCCTGGAAACCCTTCTACCTCTGGTCTACACTCCCAGACCTATTTTTATATTTTTATTTGGAAACAGGGTCTCTTGAGCCAGCACAGCTGGCTTCAAACCTGCGTGATCCTCCTGTCTCCGCCTCCCAAGCGCGGGGATTACAAGCTTGCGCCACCACGCCTGGGATCTATTTTTTTTTTTTATTCTTTATTTTGAAACAAGGTCTTACTAAGTTGTAGAGGGCCTCACTAAGTAGCTTAGACTAGCCTCGAACCTGCCATCCTCCTGTCTTAGCCTCCCAAGTACTGTGATTACAAGCATGTGCCAACATACCCACTACCCCATCCCTTTTATTTATTATTATTATTTATTATTATCATTAAAGTCATCACCATCATCATTATTATTATTATTAATTTTTGATACTAGAAATGAACCCAGGGATATTCTACCTCTGAGCTACCCCAGCCTTTTTTATTTTTTATTCTGAAACAGGGTCTCACTAAGATGCTGAGTTTGGTCTTGAACCTGTGATTCTCCTGTCTCAGCCTCTCAAGTACTAGAATTACAATCATGCACCACCATGCCCCATTCTTAATTTTATTTTGAAACAGGGTCTTGCTGTTGCTCAGGGCCTCCCTAAATTGCTAAGGCTGGCCCTGAACCTTGGACCCTCCTGTCTCAGCCTCCCAAATACTGGGATTACAGACACATACTATCACACCTGGCTACTAGGAGATTATTGAACAGATCCTAATTCAGACTTTGGGTCCAGGAATCAGGGAAGGCTTCCTAGAGGAAATGATGTTTAAACCAAGATTTCAAGGTTAAAAAGCCAGGCGCTGTGGCACATACCTGTAATCTCAGGACTTGGAAGGCTGAAACAGGAAGATTGCAGGTTCAAGGCCACCTTCACTAACTTAGCGAGACCTTGTTTCAAACTAAAAATTAAAATGGGGCTAGGGGTGTAGTTGAGTGGTAGAGCGCCCCCCAGGTCAATCCCCAGTATTAAAAAAAAGAACAATAGCCGGGCGTGGTGACGCACGCTAGTAGTCCCTGCGCTTGGGAGGCTGAGACAGAAGTATCCCACAGGTTCAAAGCCAGCCTCAGCTACTTAGTGAGACCCCGTTTCCAAATAAAATATAAAAAAGGTCTGGGAGTATAGCCCGGTGGTAGAAAGCCTCTGGGTTCCACCCCTAGTACCACCAAAAAAGAAAAAGAAGAAGAAGAAGAAGAAGAACAAAAGACTGGAAGAGTTAAGCAGCAATCTGTGGGTTCAAGGTGTTCCCTGGCCAGGATGCCAGACAGGCCCCAGGCGGCCTGGGAACAGAGGGCAGTGCTGACTGCCCTTTGTGCCCTGCACAGGCCTGCAGGAGCTGTTCCAGGATCCAGACCTGCGTGGGATCTCTGAGCAGAGGCTGGTGGTGTCCAGCATACAGCATCAGTCCACCCTGGAGCTCAGTGAGGACGGCGTGGAGGCAGCCGCAGCCACCAGCACCGCCATGTCCCGCATGTCCCTGTCCTCCTTCAGCGTGAACCGCCCCTTCCTCTTCTTCATCTTTGAGGACACCACAGGCCTGCCCCTCTTCGTGGGCACTGTGAGGAACCCCAACCCTAGTGCGCAGCCTGAGCTCCGAGAGCAGCAGGATTCCCCTGATGACAGGGACTTCTTCCAGAACCAGAAAGCCTTCCTCTACAGAAACAAGTCCTTCGACTCTGACTTGAAACTCATGCCCCCCTCAGAGGAGGATTACCCCCAGTTTAGCACCCCCAAGTGAGGGACCTGGCCACCATGGCCACCAGCATCCTGAGTCCCCGCCTGGACCAGTCTCCCAACCTGTGTGGCTCTTTCCAGCCGGCTCTGTGGGGTGGGGAGGGCCGCAGGAGGGGGGCCATTCTCTTCCAGCCCCTCTGGGGAGGCTGGGGTGGGGTGGCTGGGAGAGAGCCAGGCTTCAGGAAGTTGTGGGCTGGCTCCCTCTTCAGGTTTCCTCCAGAGAGGTGCATGGGTGTCCTCCCGGGGCTGGGGTGGCAGGTCGTGCTGCTCTGAGTCCAGCTGTGGCAGGATGCAGGGGACAGGCTACCTTTGGATGTTTCCGGAACACCCTGGCTGGGGAGAAAACAGACAGGCCCTGATGGCACCTTGGGGGCAGAGTGTTGCCCTGGGGTCAGCTCTGCCCCTCAGGGGGCTTAGTGTCCTTCTCCATAGATGGAGGTTGACATAGCCTGGTTCTCATGTGACTTGCTGAGTGCCCCACTTCTGATGTCCTGCCACCTGTCTCCTTACTGGTCCTTAGAGATGCCAACACTGCCAGGACTCCCTTTCCTCCTCTCTCCTGACCCAGCAGCTCAGGGGCTGCGGTGGGGAAGGGCCCCGTTAGTCCCCTAAGGCTCTTTTGTAAAGTTTTTGTAGTGATTTTTATGCCATCTGAATAAAGAATGAATGGGCCTGGTTGGCTTGATGTCCCTATTCTGGGCATGGAAGGCGCTCGTGGGGGAGGGGAGGCAGCCACCAAGCACCCAGCAGGAGCCCGCTCTGGCCACCCGCCCGCCCTCTCCAGGCCCACCTCCCGCCAGCCTGGCTCTGCTCTCAGTCCTTCCCTCCCCATCCCTCAAGCAGTCAGCAACCAGGGGGCTCAGAACAGGGCCGGCCTCAGAGTTTGAGAGAACTGGCAATTAGGGAGTTGTGGAGTTTCTAATTACATACCAGCCCCTCTGCCAGGAGCTGGCGCCCGCCAGCCGGGGGCAGGCTGACAGCTGGAGGCTGCCAGGACCTTAGGGTTTGGGGTTGCAGCTGGGGATGCCTTGGCACAGGGCTGACAACTTCCTCTGAGAGAGCCTGGGACCTGGGGCAGCATGGGTCTGTGTGGGTGCCATGGACCCTGGCAGGTGGCCATGTCTCCCTGCTGGGCCCTTGGCTGTGAGTGCAGGGTGTCCACGTGACAGCAGCCACCGGAGTCCTAAAGAGCAAGTGCCTCGGTCTGAGAGACAGGGCATGCAGTGGCCCTAATGATGGGCTAGGAGTGTGGGTGGTGGGAAGTGCCTGTGGGACCAGCGCTTGAGGCAGGGGAGGAGTGGCAAGTGGAGACAGTGGAGCTGGGAAGAGAGAGGAAGAGGAAGAGGAGGAGGAGGAGGAGGAGGAGGAGGAGGAGGAGGAAGGGGCACACCCAAGGCACAGGGAGAGAGACTACTGGGGGGCTAGCTCACTCCTCCCCTGGCCTCCTCACACTCTCCAGGGTCACTACCATCGTCTCCCTGCTGCTGGCCTGGCTGCCTCTGTTAAGCACCACCTGTGTGCTCAGGGACCCAGCAGCCTCTGGGAAGATAGGACAAGACAACAGTCTATCCCCCAGAGCCTAAGCTTGGTGTAGAGAAATCAAGACAATACATTAAAATGTGAGGTATAGTTCTTGGGTATTGCCTTCTGAGATAAACAAAGATCCAGTAAACAGAATAAGAAAATTTGGCCAGGTGTGGTGGCGCACGCTTGTAATCCCAGCATTTGGGAAGCTGAGACTGGAGGATCGCGGTTTGCGGACAACCCTTTGCAACTCAGTGAGACCCTGTTTCAAAATAAAGAATAAAAAATAGGGCTGGGGGTGTAGCTCGGAGGTAGAATGCCCCTGGGTTCCATCCCCAGTGCCACAAAAAAGAAAATTCAAGCATGGTGTGAAGGCTTTAGTGAGTGCCTCAGTAAGTAGCTTGACCTGCAATCCTCCTGTCTCTCCCAAGTACTGGGATTAAAGTGTGCACTACCACACCCGGTTTACTTGTTATTTTAAAACAAAGTCTCACTAAATTTCTGAGACTGGTTGTGAAGCTGTGATTCTCCTGCTTCAGCTCCTTTTTATTTATTTAATTAATTTATTTTTTTTGGTGCTGGGGATGGAACCCAGGGGCATTCTACCTCTGAGCTATATTGCCAGTACTATTTCATTTCTTTAGTGCTGAAGCTGGCAGTGAACCTGTGATTCTCCTGTCTCAGCCTCTCAAGTACTGGGAATACAAACCCACTCCACCACATCCAGCTTTTTTTTTTTTTTTTTGGTACTGGGGATGGAACCCAGGGACATTGTACTTCTGAGCTACAACCTAGCCCTAGTTTTTAGTCTTTTTATTTTTATTTTTTATTTTAATTAATTTTTTTTTTTGCAGGTCTGGGGGTGGATCCCAGGGGCATTTGACTTCTGAGCTATACCCCCTGTCCTATTTTTTGTTCTTTATTTTGAAACAGGGTCTCACTGAATTGTGAATGGACTCGCTAAGTAGTTGAGGCTGTCTCTGAACCATGATCCTCCAGTCTCAGCCTCCTGAATGCTGGGATTACAAGTGTGCACTACCATGCCCAGCCACATCCAGCTTTTTTTTGCAGTCCTGGGATTGAACACAGGTGTGTTCTACCTCTGAGCTATACCCCCAGACCTACTTTTCCTTTCCTTCCTTCCTTCCTTTTTCTTCCTTTCTTTCCTTCCTTCCTTCCTTCCTTTTTCTTCCTTTCTTTCCTTCCTTCCTTCCGTCCTTCCTTTTTCTTTCCTTCTTTCTTTCTCTTTCCTTTTTCTTTTCTTTTCTTTCTTCTATTGTTCTTTTCTTTCTTTTTTTGCAGTACCAGGGATTGAACCTAGGGGCATTCTACCTCCAAGTTATACCCCAGTCCTATTTTTTATTCTTTATTTTGAAACAGGGTCTCATTAAGTTAGGGTGGGGTACACTAAGTAACTGAGGCTGGCCAAGAACCTGCACTTCCCCTATCTCAGCCTCCCAAGTACTGAAATTACAAAGGGTGCACCACCATGCCCAGAACACCCCGATTTTATGTATGTATGTGTATGTATGTATGTATGTATGTATGTATTTTATTTTAATTTATTTTTGCAGTACTAGGGATTGAACTAGGGATTGTACTTCCGAGCTATACCCCAGCCATATTTTTTATTCTTTATTTGGAAACAAAGTCACACTGAGTTGCAAAGGGCCTCACTAAGAAGCTGAGGGTGTCTGTGAACAGCAATCCTCCTGTCTCAGCCTCCTGAATGCTGGGATTACAAGTGTGCACCACCACTGTCGGCCTATATTTTATTCTTTATTTTGAAACAAGGTCTCACTAAATTGTAGAGGACCTCACTAAGCAGCTGAGTCTGGCTTCGAACTTTTGATCCTCCTGTCTCAGCCTCCAAAGTACTGGTATTACAAGCTTGTATCACCATGCCGGGCTTCCAGCTTTTAATTTTTTCTTTTAAGACAGGGTCTCACTAAATTGCTCAGGTTTACCTCAAACTTGAGATCCTCCTGCCTCAGCCTCCTGAGTAGCAGGGATTATCTGGGTGCACCACACTACCCCCTGTATCCAGCTTCAGTATGTATGTATGTATGTATGTATGTATGTATGTATGTTTGTATCTATTTATTCTACTGAGAATTGAACTTACAGACATTCTACCTCCAAAGTGTTCCCTGACTTTTTATTTTTTGCTTTGTTTTGTTTTGCTTTGGTAGTAGAGGCTGAACCCAAGGGCATTCCACCTCTGAGCTACACCCCCAGCCCCATTCTACTCATTTATTTTTATAGCACTAGGGATTAAGCCCAAGGACATTCTGTCTCTGAGCTATACCCACAGCCCTATTTTATTTCAAAATAAAGAATAAAAAACAGGGCAGAGCATGTATGTCAGAAGATGAATGGCCCTGGGTTCCATCAAAAAAAAAAAAAAAAAAAAAGTCTTTCTAAACCGGGCGTAGTGGTGCAAGCTTTTATTCCAGTACTTTGGAGGCTGAGGAGGATCACAGTTTGAAGCTAGCCTCGACAATTTAGCGAGGCCCTCCACAACTTAGTGAGATCCTGTTTCCAAATAAGAAATAAAATTGGGCTGAGGGTTTAGCTCAGAGGTAGAATGCTTTTAGGTTCTGCCCGCGCTTGGGAGGCGGAGACAGGATTGTGCAGGTTCGAAGCCAGCCATGCTGGCTTAAGAAACCCTGTTTCCAAAAATAAAAATAGGTTTGGGAGTGTAGCCCGGAGGTAGAAGGACTTCCAGGAACCCCAGTACCACCCCCCCCCCCCCCCCCCCCGCCACACACATACACAAATCCCAGCATTCGGGAGGCTGAGACCTAAAAGAATGCTTTTAGGTTCAATCCCCAGTGCCACACACACACACACACACAACTTTTCTAAACTGGGCATGGTGAACACTTGTTTGTAATCCCAGTACTTGGGAGGCTGAGACTGGAGGATCACAAGTTTGAGTATAGCCTCAGCAATTTATTTTTATTTTATTTTATTTTATTTTTTGGTGGTACTGGGGGTGGAACCCAGAGGCTTTGTACCTCCAGGCTATACTCCCAGACCTTTTTTTTATATATATATTTTATTTGGAAACACGGTCTCACTAAGTTTCTGAAAGCCTCACTAAGTAACTGAGGCTGGCTTCGAACCCGTACAATCCTCCTGTCTCAGCCTCCCAAGCGCGGGGATTATAAGTGTGCGCCACTATGCCTGGCTTATCCTTAGCAATTTAATGAGGCTTTCAGCAATCTAATGAGACCTTGTTTACAAATAAAAAATAAAAATCCATCTGGGGTATAGCTTGGAGGCAGATTGCCCCTGGGTTCAATTCCCAGGACCACAAACACGAAAATGTTTTTATCTATAACAAGATACAATGTTTATTATTACAACCAGTCAAGGGTGAATGTACTATTCTAGCTTTTTTTTTTTTTTTTTTTTGCAGGTCTTGGGGTGGAACCCAGGGGCATTCGACCTCCAAGCCACACGCCCTGCCCTACTTTTATTCTTTATTTTGAAACAGGGTCTCACTAAGTTGCGGATGGTCTCACTAAGAAGCTGAGGCTGTCTGCGAACCGCTATCCTCCTGTCTCAGCCTCCCAAATGCTGGGATTACAAGTGTGGGCTACCATGCCTGGCTATACTATTCTATTATTAAATAAGACTACTTTAGAGCCAGGTATGGTGGAGCACGCTTGTAATCCCAGCACTTGGGAGGCTGAGATAGTAGGATCGCAGGTTCATGGCCAGCCTCAGCTACTTAGTGAGACCCTTTGCAACTCAGTGAGACCCTATTTCAAAATAAAGAATAAAAAATAGGGCTGGTGATACAGCTTGGAGGTAGAATTCCCCTAGGCTCTATCCCTAGTACCGCATAAAAAAAAAAAAAAGAAAGAAAAGAAAAGAAATAAAGAATAAGAAACAGGCCGGGCATGGTGGCACATGCTTGTAATCCCAGCATTTGAGAAGCTGAGATGGGGGAGTGTCAAAGTTTGCAGCCAGCCTCAATTACTTAGTGAGGACCTTTGCAACTCAGTGGGACAATGTTCCAAAATAAAGAATAAAAAAGCTGGGTGTGGTGGTGGCGCACGCTTGTAATCGCCCCCCCCCCTTGGGAGGCGGAAACAGGAGGATGGCACAGGTTCGAAGGCAGCCACATTGGTTTAAGATATCCTGTTTCCAAATAAAAAGTATAAAAATAGGTATGGGAGTGTAGCCCAGAGGTACAAGAGTTTCCAGGAACCCCAGTACCTCTAAAAAAAAATTGGGCTGGGGGTGTAGCTCAGAGGTAGAATGGCCCTGGGTTCAATCCCAGTACCCCACAAAATAAATAAATAAATGAATAAGACAGCTTTATAAGCTGGGCATGGTGGTGCACGCTTGTAATCCCTGCATTTAGGAGGCAGAAATAGGAGGATCCCGCTGGTTCAAAGCCAGCCTCGCTGGCTTAAGAGACCCTGTTTCCAAATAAAAATATAAAATAGGTCTGGGAGTGAAGCCCAGAGATAAAAGAGTTTCCAGGAACCCCAGTACCACAAAAAAAAAAAAAAAGACAATTTTATAATCATTTCAAAGGTCAAATAACTTCGTTTTCTCCATGATGTAATTTCCTATTTATTTATTTTATTTGGTTGTCAGGATTGAACCCAGGGACATTCTACCTCTGAGCTAGCCCCTCAGCCTTGATGGCCTTACTGAATTGCTGAGGTTGATTAATCTCAAACCTGAGAACTTACTGTTCCAGCCTCCCAAATACCAGGATTACAGGCACATGCCACCATGCCAGGCTATTTATTTTGGTGTGGTGGTGTTGGTAATGGGAATGGAACCCAGGAGCCTTTTACCTCCAGACTACACCCCCAACCCTATTTTTATTTTTATTTTGGAAACCATTTTATTAAGTTGCTGAGGCTGACTTCAAACCTGTGATCTTCCTGTGTCAGCCTCCCAAGTACTGGGATTACAGGCATGCACCACCATGCCCACAGGCCAGGCGATTATTTATTTATTTATTTATTCATTTATTTATTTATTTTGGTGGTACTGGGGGTGAAACCCAGAGGCTTTCTACATCCAGGCTATACTCCCAGCCCTATTTTATATTTTATTTGGAAACAGGGTCTCACTAAGTTGCTGAGGCTGGCTTTGAATCTGTGCGATCCTCCTGTCTCAGCCTCCCAAGCATAGGGATTACAAGCATGCGCCACCATGCCCAGTGACAATTATTTATTTTAAAACAGGGTCTCACTAACTTACTGAGACTGGTTTTTGTTTTGTTTTGGTTTTGGTGGTACTGGGATTCCTGGAAGCCCTTTACCTCCAGGCTACACTCCCAGACCTATTTTATATTTTTTAAATTTGAAAACAGGGTCTCTTAAGCCAGCGCGGCTGACTTCGAACCTGCATGATAGTCCTGTCTCCACCTCCCATGCGTGGGGATTACAAGCGTGCGCCACCACGCCCGGCTCTGAGACTGGTTTTGAATCTGCGATCTCCCTGTCTTAGCATTCCAAGTACTGAAATTATACATATGTACCACCATGCCCAGCTACCCCCAGCCCTTATATATAAAACTATATAACTTGGTGATTGGGATTGAACCCAGGGACATTCTACATCTCAGCTACCACTTCAGTCCTTTTATAGTCCTCCCCACCCCCCGTACTGGGAATGGAACCCAGGGGTGTTCTACCTCCAAGCGACACCTCCAGCCCTATATTTTATTCTTTATTTTTGAAACAGGGTCTCACTGAGTTGCAGAGGGCCTCACTAAGTAGCCGAGGCTGTCCTCCAACTGGTGGTCCTCCTGCCTCAGCCTTCCTGTTGCTAGAATTAGAGGCATGCACCACCACACCCAACTCATAATGCTCCTACACATACTCCTCGCACAAACGTGGGGGTTTTACTTTGGCGGTACTGGGAACTGAACCAGGGCCTCGAGAATGCTAGGCAAGGCCTATACCCAGGCCTGTGGAAGACTTTTTATGCCTTTGTCGGGGGGCAGGTACAGGGGATGCAACCAGGGCCATTCTACCTCTGAGCTATACCTTGAGCCCTACTTATTATTTTATTTTGAAACAGGGAGTCACTAAGTTGCAGAGGCCTCACTCAGTAGCTGAGGCTGGCCATGAACCTGTGATCCTCCTGTCTCAGCCTCCCAAGTGCTGGGATTACGAGTGTGTGCCACCACGCCTGGCCTGTGGAAGACTTTTCAGTTTATATGCTGAGGAGCAAAACTGATTTGTAGCTTTGGTTTTGTCCATCTTTAATTGCCAGGATTTTCATGCATGGATTATATACAACATTGACAGTACTGCCAGATTGTTCTTCAAAGCAGCATATCAGCATTCACCAGCAAGAGCTGGCACAATGATGCACGCCATAATCACAGCCACTCAGGAGGCAGGAGGGTCATACATTCCTGGCTAGCCTGGGTGATTCAGGGAGACCCTATCTCAATAAATGAATAAGTAAGTAAGGCTGGGATGTAGCTCAGTGATAGAGTCTTCTATGTTCAATCCCTAGTACTAGAAAATGAAAAAAAAAAAAAAAAAAAAAGCTAAATAAAACCCCACACACCAGCAGGGCAGGAGACATCCTAGTTGTTTAGCCCAGTGTGGTGATGCAGGCCTACAATCCCAGTACTTGGGAAGCTAATACAAGAGACCCAGAGGTTCACAGCCAGCCTCAGCACTTATTAAGGCTCTCCACAACTTAGTGAGACCCTGTTTAAAAATTAAAAAATAAACCAGGTATGGTGGCGCAGGCTTATACTTGGGAGGCTGAGACAGAGGATTGCAGGTAGGACAGCCTCTACAATGTAGCAAGACTCAACAACCTAGTGAGACTCTGTTTCAATCTGAAAACATAAAATAGGCCTGGGGGTGTGGCTCAGAGGTAGAACTCCCCTGAGTTCAATCCCTAGTACCAAAACAACAACAATAAAATAATAATAATAATAATAATAATAATAATAATAATAATAATAGCTAGGTATGGTGGCCCACGGTTGTAATCTCAGTACTGGAAAGATTGTCGGTTCATAGCCAATCTCAGCTAATTAGTGAGGCACTCCACAACTTAGTGGGACCTTGTTTCAAAAATAAAAAGTAAGTCAGGCATGGTGGTGCACGCTTGTAATCCCAATACTTGGGAGGCTGTCACAAGAGGATCCGGGTTTGCAGCCAGCCTCAGCTACTTAGGTCCTCCTCAACTTAGTGAGACCCTGTTTCAAAATAAAGAATAAAAAATAGGGTTGTGTGTGTGGGGGTGTATCTTGGAGGTAGAATGCCCCTGGGTTCAATCTCTGGTACCACAAAAATAAATAAATAAATAAATAAATAATATACACACACATATAAAGCTGAGAGTATAGTTCAGATGTAACACAAGTGCGAAAAAGAAAAAGAAATTTGGAAGGAAGAAAGAAGAAAATACAGATTATATATATACACACACACACACAATAAGCAAAATGTAAATGTTTTAGAAAAAACATAGATTTGTGATCACTGTGTAGCTTGTTGCATTATTATTATTATTATTATTATTATTATTATTATTATTATATTTTTGGTATGTGTGATACTGGGGATTGATACAATGGGAATTCTATCACTGAGCAATATTCAATTTTTTTTTTTTTTTTTTTTTTTTTTGCGGTACTGGGGATGGAACCCAGGGGCATTCTACCTCCAAGATACATCCCCCAGCCCTATTTTTTATTTTTATTTTTTTGGTGGTACTGGGGATGGAACCCTTCTCCGGGCTACACTCCCAGACCTATTTTATATTTTTATTTGGAAACAGGGTCTCTTAAGCCAGTGAGACTGGTTTCGAACCTGCGCAATCCTCCTATCTCCACCTCTCAAGAGTGGGGATTACAAGTGTGTGCCACCACGCTTGGTCTTATTCTTTTTTTTGAAAGAGGGTCTCACTCTTTCAGAGTGAAAGAGTTGCAAAGGGCCTTACTAAGTAGTTGAGGCTGTCTTCGAACCCAGATCCTTCTGTCTCAGCCTTCTAAATGCTAGGATTACAAGAGTGTGCCAACATGCCTGGCTTCCAGACCTATAGTCCGTATTTTTGAAACAGAGTCTCACTGAGTTTCAGAGGGCCTCACTAAGTAGGTGAGGCTGTCTGCAAACCTGGATCCTCCTGTCTTAGGCTCCCGAATTCTGGGATTACAAGCGTGTGCCACCACGCCTGGCTATTCTTTATTTTGAAGCAGTCTCAGTAAATTGTGGAGAGCCTCACTAAGTAGCTGAGGCTGGCCCAAAACTGCAATCCTGTCTCAGCCTCCCAAGTACTTGGATTACAAACATGCCCCACCATGCCCTTTTTATTTTTTATCTTTTTGAATTGGTGCATTGTTCTCGTACATCTTAATGGGGTACAAGATGGTAGAGGCCTACATCACCATTTAGCCCTTCCTCAGTTCCCACCACATTCTCTTCCTTCTCCCTCCTTTTTATTTTGAAACAAGTTCTTGCTCTCTTTCCTCACATTGGCCTTGAACTTGGGATCCTCTTGTCTCAGCCTCTCAAAAATTACTAGTATTACAGGCATGCACCACCACACCCAGCTAAGCAAGCATTGTGTGTGTGTGTGTGTGTGTGTGTGTGTGTGTGTGTGTGTGTTACTGGAGAGTGAACCCAGGAGCATTCTACCTCCAAGTTATACCTCCAGCCTGATAGGTCAGGTCCCTCCCTTCCCCTGGGGACAGGAGCCAGAACCCTGGAAGCCAGAAGCGGAGATGTCAGGAGACTCCAGATGTTGTGAGAGGACTGACTAACCGCACCCCAGGACCTGGCTACAAAAATACCCTCACGTCCTCTCTGCCACGTGACTCCTCTGCTGACGGCGTGACTCTGCTCTCGGTCATCGGTCCCTTCTCCCACGGTTGGCAGACCTTGCCTGAAGGTGCCAGTTTTATTAAAGAGGCCTTTAACAACTTGGGTGATGTTTGCCTCCTTCGCAACCCCCAACTCAATTTCAACATTACATCTGGTGCTGAAACCCTACGAACCCAAGAAGATTTATTATTTTATTTTATTTTTTCTCTTTTTTTTCTACTCCTCCCTGAGCTCCTGTGACTCCCCTCAGGAGCCCTCCTCTTTACTCCCAGGAACCTGGACTCTCTGACTCTTAATTGGACCAACCATTTCTGCTTTCAAACAGGGTAAGTTTCTTCCCTTCCTCTGGTCAGTGGGTCCTGGCTTCTTGCCTTCCAGGGCTTCTTGCCTCTAGCTTCTCTGTTACCGAAATGCGTGGCCACATCAGAGTTACCCCTTGGATGACCAGGTCATCCTCCGGTCTTGAGAGGGAGTAGAGATGCCTCTCTTGTCCATGACCCTCATTCCTGGACATTCATCAGGATAATCGCGGACGCCTGTTTCCTGTTGTTCGTTCTCACCCAAGGACCAGACATGGGAAGCCAATATTCAAAAATAATGGGTCACTGTGGCCCAAAAACAGAACTCTAGATTTTAATACCCTGACCGACCTTAGCAACTATTGTAAGCAGTCTGGTAAATGGTCGGAAGTCCTTTATGCCCAGGCCTTCTTTTTCCTGTGCTCCCATCTCTCTGACCGCTCTCCCCCATCAGCCTCCATTTTGTGATGGCGTGGTCGTGACCTGGTGACGTTACAAGGTTGCCATCTTGGTCACCAGCTTGTGACCTTGCTGGGTTACAGGCGCTGCTTTCTGAGGCCCCTGATCCTCAGCCTCTCTCCTCACCACCTTGACCACCAACCTACCCTAGGACAGCTTTTCACTCTAACCCGCTCCTTTCCCCCCAAACCACCCTCCCTTTAGGGACCAACCCTTACCTCCCCCTCGCCTTCCCCTTTACTGTACCTGCTCCAAGGACCCCCTTTCTCTCTTGGCCCTGCTCCGTGAGATAGACGGTGCAGAAGGCGTAGTCCGTGTCCATGTCCCTTTCTCCCTCTGACCTTGCTCAAATTGAAAAAAAAAAACTGGGTTCTTTTTCCGACAGTTTTATTTAAAAATTCCAATATATTGTGCAAGTGTATGATCTCACATGGCAGGATCTTCATGTTATTTTAACCTCTGCCTTAACTCCAGACGAATGGGATCGTATTGTAAAGACCACCCGAGAATGGGCCAGCCAGGTTCATTTAACTACCTACAGGGGTGGCTGCAGTGCCTTCTGAAGATCCCCGCTGGGAGTATCAGCCAGCCCCAAATGGTGGGGGTGAGGGATTAAAAATGAGAGAGTATGATACTATGCCTTCTTGATGGCATGCAGGCTGCTTCCCATAAAGTGGCTAACTATGATTAACTTTAGGAAATCACCCAAGGTCCAGATGAAGACCCAGTCATTTTTCTTAATTGGCTTCAGGAGGCTTTTACCCTCTATACCCACTTAGATCCATCTACTGAGGCAGGATCTGTGGTGTTGGCAACCCATTGAATTGGGCAACCGGCCCCTGATACTGGAAAAATTAAGACAGGCTGAGGATGGCCCTCAGACCCTTATCCAAGATTTGGTGAACATGGCATTTAAAGTCTTTAATTCCCGAAAGGCTGAAATGGAGCATAAAATCCGACTTCGCCAAAAGGCAGATCCCTGGTAGCTCCACCTAGGGGTGGAGGACAGCAACTACAACAAACTCCAGGAACCTGCCTCAAGTGCGGCAAGGCCATGCCCACCAATCAGTCCATGCCTGGCATATGGCCAGGAGGGCCACTGGAAAAGTGTCCTTGGAAAAGCAGTGAGCCCCAGGTGTCCCAACACAGGGGGACCACGCTTCCAGACCAGGCCCCGCCACTGGCCCTACTTGGCCTGGCCGAAGACTGACGATTCCCAGACTCCTCAACCTTGATCATCCTTACCGAGCCCAGGGTAACTCTCAAGGTAGCAGGTAAGCCAGTCTCCTTTTTGGCTGCCTACTCAGTCTTTTCATCCTTTTTGGTTCCTAGTTTTCCCTTTCCAATCTCCATACAGGGGATTGACAGTAAATCCTCTTGTCCATGCACTACAGGCCCTCTTTTACAGGACAAAATTGCCCTACCTGAGGCTCAGGCCAAAGCAGTCATTAACCTAATGCATAATTCCCTACACGTGGAACCTACGGCACTTAAGCATTTCTTAAGCCCCTTGTTTTATTCTCCTCTCCTGCAACAGCTGATTAGTAAAGTCAGTGCCTCCTGTTCTACTTTTGCTGCCATTTCTCCCCAAGGAGGCCTTTGCCCCTCCTTTCCTACCCACCAAATGAGAGGACACTCCAACCTGGGACTGAAGAAGCAGCTCCACACCCGGGAGTCAAGGCCCTTAGCCGGGGGATCAAGTCCTCCTCAAGTCGCTCCAACCAAAACATCTCCAACCACAGCGGACTGGGCCTTTTACAGTGGTCCTCACCACACCTACTGCAGCCAAACTGCGGGGGACCCCAACTGGCATCACCTTACTCGGCTAAACAGAGCTCCGTTACATGACATATTCTCATGTACAATGAGAAATTCTCCTATACAATGTCAGGGCCCACTAAGCTCTGTTTTTCTCGGCATAATTCTCTTTAATACTTTTATTTCAGCAGGCTCACTTGTTTATGTCTGGAAATTCACCATGCAAGTGACCTCTTTGTCTCCCCTCCATAAAATGTTGGACTGATCACAAGCCCCTCGTCTGCTAAAGTTTATTCAAACCTGCATTACTGAGCTGTTCAAGGTAACCTCCAATCAACTCCTGCTGCAGCCATACTCCCACCTGCCCACTTCCAAAGGACCCAACCTCTCCTGGCCACGGGGTCCCCCATGATGCCCCCTGATAGCAGGACATCGTATGGACTCGGACATCATCCAATGTCACCGAAAGGCCAGGATGTTAGGTTGGGTCCCTCCCTTCTCCCATGGGACCTTGCAGTGGGGACGGGAGGCGGAACTCCAAAAGCCAGAAGCAGAGACGTTGTGAGACTCCGGACATCTCGGGGCAGACTCCATATGCCACCAGACTCCAAATGTTGCAAGAGGACCAGCTAGCCCCACCCCAGGACCTAGCTACGTAAATACCCTTACTTCCTCTCTGCCCCTTGACTGCCTACCGCGACTCTGCTGACCATGTGACTCTGCTCCTCAGTCACTGGTCCCTTCCCTACGGTTGGCAGACCTCGCCTGAAGCTGCCAGTTTTAATTAAAGAGGCCTTTATTTTTTCTTATTTTTATTTTTATTTTTTGGTGGTACTGGGGTTCCTGGAAGCCCTTCTACCTCCGGGATACACTCCCACGGGCTACACTCCCAGACCTATTTATTTTACTTTTTTATGTGGAAACAGGGTCTCTTAAACCAGCGAAGCTGTCTCCGAACCAACGCAATCCTCCTGTCTCTGCCTTCCAAGCTTGGGGATTACAAGTGTGCGCCACCACACCCGGCGATTAAAGAGGCCTTTAATAACTTGGCTGGTGTTTTCCTCCTTCGCGGCCCCCAACTCAATTTCAACGTTACACAGCTCAATTTTATTTTTTGTTTTGAAACAGGGTCTCCATAGGTTGGTGAGACTGGCCTTGAACCTTCAATCCTTTCTTAGCCTCCCAAGTACTGGGATTTGGAGGTAGATTGCCCGAGTTCAATCCCCAGTACAAAAAAAAAAAAAAAAAAAAAAAAGAAAAGAAAAGAAAGAAAAGAAAATTGCTAGGTATGGTGGCACACACTTGAAATCCCAGTACTTTGGAGGTTGAGACCAGAGGACCACAAGTTTGAAACCAGTTTCAGCAACTTAGTGAGGCTCTCAACAACTTAAGGAGACCCTGTTTCCAAATAAAAAATAAGTCTGGGGGTGTAGCCCAAAGGTAGAAGGTCCCTGGGTGCCATCCCTAGTACCAAATAAATAAATAAAACTATAAGAAATTTATTTCATACTCATCAGATAAGCAAAATTTAAATAAATGTTTGACAGTGCCAAGTTTTAGTGAAGCTGTGAATAACTAGGATTGTTTTTTTTTGTACTGGGATTAAAGCCAAGGGCATTTTACCTCTTAGCTACACGCCTAGCCCTATTTTATTTTTATTCTTCTTCATTTTTTTTTTTTTTTTGGTGGTACTGGGGTTCCTGGAAGCCTTTATACCTCTGTGCTACACTCCCAGACCTATTTTATACTTTTTATTTTTGGAAACAGGGTCTCTTAAGCCAGCACAGCTGGCTTCAAACCTGCGCGATCCTCCTGTGTCCGCCTCACAACCGCGGGAATTACAAGCTTATTTTATTTTTATTCTGAAACAGGGTCTCACTAGGTTGATGAAAGTCTTACTGTTAGCTCAGACTGTCCTTGACCTTGTGATCCTCCAGCTTTTTTTTTTTTTTTTTTTTTTTTTTTTTGCAGTACTGGAATGGAACTCAGGGGCATTCTACCTCCAAGCTACTCCCCCAGCCCAATTTTATTTCTTATTTGAAAACAGGGTCTCACTAAGTTGCTAAGAGCCTCACTAAATAGCCAAGGCAGGCTTCAAACCTGCAATTCTCCTGTCTCAACCTCCCAAGTACTGGGATTACAAGTGTGTACCACCATGACCGGCTCCCAGCCCTTTTATTTTATTTTTTTCAGTCCTAGGGATGGAACCCAGAGATATTCTACCTCTTAGCTACACCCCAACCCCATTTCTTTAATTCTTTATTTTGAAATAGGGTCTCACTGAGTTGCAAAGGGCCTCACTAAGTAGCTGAGGCTATCTGCAAACCATGATCCCCCTGTCTCAGCCTCCCAAATGCTGGGATTACAAGCGTGGGCCACCATGCCCGGCTCTTATCCCTATTTTTCTCTTTCTTTCTTTCTTTCTTTTCTTTCTTTCTTTCTTTCTTTCTTTCTTTCTTTCTTTCTTTCTTTCTTTCCTTCCTTCCTTCCTTCTTTTTTTTTAGTGGTACTGGGGTTCCTGGAAGCCCTTCTACCTCCGGGCTACACTCCCAGACCTATTTATATATTTTTATAATTTGGAAACAGGGTCTCTTAAGCCAGCACGGCTGGCTTCGAACCTGAGCGACCCTCCTGTCTCTGCCTCCCAAGCACAGGGATTACAAGCGTGTGCCACCACGCCTGGCTATTTTTCTTTATTCTGAAACAGGATCTCCATAAATTGCAGAGAGCCTCACTAAGTAGCTGAGATTGGCCATTAAACTTCGATCCTCCTGTCTCAAGCTCCCAAATACTGGGATTACAAATGTGCGCCACCATGTCCAGCTCATATTTTTATTTTATTTATTTGTTTGTTTGTTTGTTTGTTTGTTTTTGGTGATACTGGAGGTGGAACCCAGGGGTTTTCTACCTCCGGGCTATACTCCCAGACCTATTTTATATTGTATTGGGAAACAGGGTCTCGCTAAGTTGTTGAGAGCCTCACTAAGTAGTTGAGGCTGGCTTTGAACCTGTGTGATCCTCCTGTCTCAGCCTCCTAAACTCTGGGATTACAAGTGTGCGCCACCACGCCTGGCTTATTTTATTTTATTTTATTTTTGTGGTACTTGGAATGGAACTCAGGGGCTTTCTACCTATGAACTACACCTCCAGCTCTATTTTTTATTTTTTATTTTGAAACAGGGTCTCACTGCATTACAAAGGGCCTCACTAAGTAGCTGAGGCTGTCCGCGAACCTCAATCCTCCTGTCTCAGCCTCCCAAATGCTGGGATTACAAGTGTGCACCACCATGCCTGGTTTATATTTTTTATTTTGAAACAGGATTTCATTAAATTTCTGAGTCTGGCTTCAAACCATGACCTTCATCTTCCTGTCTCTGCCTCCTAAATAGTGAGATTACAGGTTTGCTTTGTGTGTGTGTGTGTGTGTGTGTGTGTGTGTGTGTGTGATACTGGGGGTGGAACCCAGGGGCTTTCTACCTCTGGGCTATACTCCCAGACCTATTTTATACTTTATTTGGAAACAGGGTCTCACTAAGTTGCTGAGAGCCTCGGTAAGTAGCTGAGGCTGGCTTCGAACCTGTGTGATCCTCCTTTCTCAGCCTCCCAGACATTGGGATTACAAGCATGCGCCACCATGCCCGGCTCTATATTTGCTATTTATTTATTTATTTATTTATTTATTTATTTATTTATTTATATTTATTTATTTTTGGTGGTACTGGGGTTCCTGGAAGCCCTTCTACCTCCGGGCTACACTCCCAAACCTATTTTATATATTTTTGTAATTTGGAAACAGGGTCTCTTAAGCCAGCGAGGCTGGCTCCAAACCAGCGCGATCCTCCTGTCTCCGCCTCCCAAGCATGGGAATTACAAGCGCGCGCCACCACGCCTGGCTCTATATTTGCTTTATAAAGCATAATAATATCTCTAAAGTTCAGTATTCAGGAGGCTGAGACAGAAGGATCATGGTTCGCAGACAGCCTCAGCTACTTAGTGAGGCCCTTTGCAACTCAGTGAGACCCTGTTTCAAAATAAAGAATAAAAAATCGGGTTGGGACTGTAGCTCAGAAGTAGAATGCCCCTGGGTTCCATCCCCAGTACCATAAATAAATAATAAATAAATGTAAATAGGTTGGGGCTTAGCTCAGTGACAGAGTACTTGTCTCCCATGCATGAGGCCCTGGGTTTTATCCCCAGCACTAAGCCGGGCCTGGTGGTGCAAGCTTGTAATCCCAGCACTTGGGAGGCTGAGACAGGAGGATCACGGTTCCTGGCCAGCCTCAGCTACTTAATGAGGCCCTCCGCAACTTAGTGAGACTCTGTTTCAAAATAAAAGAATAAAAGCCGGCCGTGGTGGCGCACGCTTGTAATCCCCGCGCTTGGGAAGCAGAGACTGGAGGATCACGCAGGTTCGGAGCCAGCCACGCGCTGGCTTAGGAGACCCTGTTTCCACATAAAGTTAAAAAATAGGTCTGGGAGTGTAGCCTGTGGGAGTGTAGCCCGGAGGTAGAAGGGCTTCCAGAAACCCCAGTACCACCAATAAATAAATAAATAAATAAATAAATAAATAAATAAATAAATAAATAAATAATAGAGCTGGGGGTGTAGATCAGAGGTAGAATGCACCTGGGTTCCATCCCCAGTACTGAAAAATAAATAAGTAAATAATCCCAGGACTGCCAAGACAATAAAATCTTTCATTTTAAAAGGGGCCATGGTGGCACACACCTGTAATTCTAGTACTTGGGAAGCTGAGACAGGAAGATTGCAGGTTCAAGACCAGCCTCAAGCAATTTAGCCAGACCATTTCAGAATAAAAAATAAAAAGGAAAAAAAATAAACAAAATGAACAAAAATAAAAATAAAAGAGCTAAACAAACAACCTCAACTCTAATTTTACTAATGTAATTTATTTTATTTATTTATTTATTATTATTATTATTTTTTTTTTTTTTTGCAGGTCTGGGGATGGAACCCAGGGGCATTCTATCTATGAGCTACACCCCAGCCCTATTTTTTATTCTCTATTTTTGAAACAGGGTCTCACTGAGTTGCAAAGGGCCTCACTAAGTACTAGCTGAGTCTGTCCGCAAACAGTGATCCTCCTATCTCAGTCTCCCGAATGCTGATATTATAAGCATGTGCCACCACGCCTGGCTTTATTCTTTATTTTGAGAAAGGGTCTCACTAAGTTGTGGAGGGCCTCACTAGGTAGCTGAGGCTGTCTGCTAACCGCGATCCTCTGGTCTCAGCCTCCTGAATGCTAGGATTACAAGCATGCGCCACCATGCCCGGCTCTAACGTAATTTATTTATTTATTTTATTTATTTATTTATTTATTTATTATTATTATTATTTTTGGTGGTACTGGGGTTCCTGGAAGCCCTTCTACCTCGGGGCTACACTCCCAGACCTATTTTTACATTTTCATTTTGGAAACAGGGTCTCCTAAGCCAGTGCGCGGCTGACTTCGAACCTGCGGGATCCTCCTGTCTCCGCCTCCCAAGCGCGGGGATTACAAGCATGTGCCACCACGCCCGGCTCTAACGTAATTTATTTAAAAAAATTTTTTTGTTGTACTGGGGGTGAAACCCAGGGGACTTTTCTACCTCTGGGCTATCCTCCCAGACCTATTTTATATTTTACTTGGAAACAGGGTCTCACTAAGTTGCTGAGAGCCTCACTGAGTGGCTGAGGCTGGCTTTGGACCCGGGCGATCCTCCTGTCTCAGCCTCCCAAGCGCGGGGATTACAAGCGTGCGCCACCACACCCGGCTTACTAATGTAATTTAATTAACCATATATGCAGCCAATATAAAATGATTGAGAGGTTACATTTCTTTTTCATACTAATGACTCGAAATCTCATATTCGTCTTACACGTACAGCAAGTGCTCTGTAGGCACCGTGGCTGCGATGGCCGGAATGGGCGGTGCGGCCTGGAGGAGGCTGTAGTGCAGCCACATTGCTTTGGAATGACCTGTTTGCACTAGTGTCTGGAGGGTGGGCTGGAGGGCGGCCCCGAGTCTTGTTCATCCACACACTCCTTTTCTCCAGCACAGTGTCTTGTGTAGAGGCGCTCCACAATATTTTGTTGAAGACACTGAACTCTGACTGTGGACATACTTCTTTCTATAAAGCTGAACCTTGCTCACTAGAAAGGTCCGCTCGGGAACCTAGCTCTGCTCCCTGGAGCTTCACTTAAGAGTATTTGTAGGTTCCTCCTGTAAGTTTCCTCTTTATGAGCTGAAAACCCTAAAATACTTCCTTTTCGTTCTCTGATTTCCCCTTCTCAGAACAACTGTAGGACTTTCTCAGCCAGGATTCAGACCTGCTTAGAAAACACTTTTTTTTTTCTTTTGTGATGCTGGGGATTGAACTCAGGGACATTCTACCTCCACCTACCTACAACCCCAGCCCTATTTTATTATTATTTTTTATTATTATTTGGAAGCAGGATCTCCCTAAGTTGCTGACAGCCTCACTAAGTTGCTGAGGCTGATTCTGAAACTGCCATCCTCCTGTCTCAGCCTCAGCCAAGTACTAGGATTACAGGCCTGTGCAATCATACCCGACAGAAAACGTTTCTTATGTAGGTTGAGCATTCCTAATTCAGAAAATCTGAAATCTAAAATGCTTCAAAATATGATACTTCTAGGCCGGGCATGGTGGCGCACGCTTGTAATCCCCGCGCTTGGGAGGCGGAGACAGGAAGATCGCGTAGGTTCGAAGCCAGCCTCCTGCACTGGCTTAGGAGACCCTGTTTCCAAATAAAAATGTAAAAGTAGGTCTGGGAGTGTAGCCCAGAGGTAGAAGGGCTTCCAGGAACCCCAGTACCACCAAAAAAAAAAAAATTGATACTTCTAGAGTGCTGACGTGATGCCATAGTATGATCATACAATGTATATGAATTCTGATTCATGCACAAAATTATTAAAATTGTTATATAAAATTATATTCAGGCTATTTGTATAAGGTATATATGAAATATGAATGAGCCAGGTTTGGTGGCGCACGTTCATCATCCCAGTATTTTGGAGACTGAGAAAGGAGGATCACAGGTTCAAAGCCAACCTCAGGAATTTAGCAAGGCCCTCTGCAACTTAGTGAGACCCTGTTTCAAAACAAAAAACATTTTTTTGTGTGGCATTGGGAATTGAACTCAGGGATATTCTATCCAGCCCTATTTTTTATTTTTTCATTTTGAAACAGAATCTCACTAGGTTGATGAGAGTCTTACTACTTGCTGGAGCTGTTCTCGAACCTGTAATCCTCCTAGGCCAGCCTCCCAAGTACTGGGATTATAGGTGTGCACCACTACGCCCAGCTCAATTTTTTTTTCCCCATTACTGGGGATGGAACCTGATGAGGATTGAGCCTGTATTGATTGTTAATAAGAGCTGTATTAATTGATAATAGGAATAAGATTTCATACTTAGACAAAACAATAAGATCCTTTTCTCTGCCTCTAAGCTGTTAGCCAAGAGCTGCAGCCAGTATTGACCTCTTTCAGCTAAAAGTTAGCTGTTAGCCCAGCTAAACATGGAATGTTAAAACAAACACTAAATTTTCACAGTAGTTTAGATTAAAGAGAACCCTAGCCCGGTGTGGTGGCACACGCTTGTAAACCCCGCGCTTGGGAGGATCGCGCAGGTTCAAAGCCAGCCGCGCTGGCTTAGAGACCCTGTTTCAAAATATAAAAAAATAGGTCTGGGAGTGAAACCCGGAGGTAGAAGGGTTTCCAGGAACCCCAGTACCACCACCAAAAAAAAAAAAAAAAAAAAAAGAGAACCCTATATTAACTACCAAGTATACACAAGAGCTACAGCCCAAAGCCTCTATACTTTATTTTTAAAATTTTTTGGGGTGGTACTGGGGGTGGAACCCAGGGGCTTTTCTACCTCTAGGCTATATTCCCAGACCTATTTTATACTTTATTTGGAAACAGGGCCTCACTAAGTTGCTGAGAGCCTCACTAAGTAGCTGAGGCTGGCTTCGAACCTGTGTGATCCTCCTGTCTCAGCCTTCCAAGCACTGGGATTACAAGCGTTCGCCACCACGCCCAGCTAGCCTCCATACTTTAAAGACACGTTTATTTATTTATTTTTTTGGTGGTACTGGGGGTGGAATCCAGGGGCTTTTCTACCCCTGGGCTATACTTCCAGACATATTTTATACTTTATTTGGAAACAGGGTCTCACTAGATTGCTGAAAGCCTCACTAAGTAGCTGAAGTTGGCTTTTTTTTTTTTTTTTTTTTTTTTTTTTGTGGTACTGGGGTTCCTGGAGGCCCTTCCACCTCCGGGCTACACTCCCAGACCTATTTTTTTATATTTGAAACAGGGTCTCTAAGCCAGCGCGGCTGGCTTTGAACCTGCGCGATCCTCCTGTCTCCGCCTCCCAAGCGCGGGGATTACAAGCGTGCGCCACCACGCCCAGCCCCTGAGGCTGGCTTTGAACCTGCGCGATCCTCCTGTCTCAGCCTCCCAAGCGCAGGGATTACAAGCGTGCGCCAACATGCCTGGCTAAAACAAGTTTAAAGACAAGTTTTCAACATAATAAATAACTTCTAACAGATAGAGATAGAAAAAGGCTAAAGACTCCCCAAGGAAACGGTACAGGCCTACTCCAAAGCAAGCATATACCATGTAACCCCTGACCTTGTTAACCAAGTAACACATCTTAGTCATAAATTTAAGAAGAAAGGCTTGCACCACAGAGATAACTGGTGGGCCTGCACCTGCATTGGGTCGAGGGAGGTAAAAAGACTATTGGCTGAGTAGGATGGGAGGAAGGAGATAATGAATAATGTAAAAATTGTACTGTGTTCATCAACTTTAGTGTCTTACTTTCAAGGCACCCCACTGCATCCCTTTGACGCAGTGCTTTGATTGCTCTGTTCCTTCTTTCTACCTTTGCAATAATAAAATTTGCTGGGCGTGGTGGTGCACACTTGTCAAATCCCAGCACTTGGGAGGCTGAGACAGGATGATCGCACAGGTTCGAAGCCAGCCTCAGATACTTTGTGAGGCTCTCAGCAATTTAGTGAGACCCTGTTTGCAAATAAAGTATAAAACAGGTCTGGGAGTATAGCCCGGAGGTAGAAAGCTCCCGGGTTCCACCCTCAGTACCACACATACAAAAATATAAAAATAAAAATAAATAAAATAAAATTTGCCTAAGCTTGCAGCTGTATAGTTCTATTTTTTCTAACTAGCTAAGAACAAGAACCCACGTCAACATCTCAAGCCATTACAGATCACATCTTCTACCTTTGTGCTACACCCCCAGACCTATTTTATTTTTTATTTGAAAACAAAATCTCAATAAGTCGCTGAGGCTGGCTTCAAACCTGTACTCCTCATGTCTAAGCCTCTCAAGTACTGGGATTACAAGCATACACCACCATACCCAGCCGCAAATAAAAAAAAAAAAATGCCAGAGGTGTAGCTCAAATGCCCCTGATTTCAATCCCTAGCACGCGTGCACGCGCACACACACACACACACACACACACACACACACACACACACCGAGAAATTTAAATGAATTTTGTGTTTAGACTTGGATCCTTTCGCCAAGAGCTCTTATTATATAAATGCAAATATTCCAAAATCCAACAAAAATCTGAAATCAGGTCCTAAACATTTGGGAAAGGAGTATGTATCGCGTTGTCTGTGTTTCTTTCGTTAATGTTTTACTTTCACAACCACATTGTAATGTCCTAAACATCCCAAGGCAGCCGCGCCACTGTTCTGCTCAAGTGACCTCTGCTGCTGGCCTCCTCTTGCTGCTGGTGCGGCCTGTTGACCTCATTTCTTCCCCACTGCCCTTTCTTCTTTCTTTCTTTCTTTCTTTCTTTCTTTCTTTCTTTCTTTCTTTCTTTCTTTCTTCTTTCTTTCTCTCTCTCTTTTTTTTTTTTTTTTTAGTGGTACTGGGGAAGGAACCCAGGGGCCTTCTACCTCTGGGCTACACTCCCAGACCTATTTTATATATTTTATTTGGAAACAGGGTCTCTTAAGTCAGCAGAGGCTAGCTTCGAACCTGCAAGATCCTCCTGTCTCAGCCTCCCAAGCGCAGGGATTACAGGTGTGCGCCACCACACCTGGCTCCACTGCCCTTTCTGAACTTCACAAATCACAGGATTTCCGAGCTGAGAAAGTCCCAGTTCCATCCTTTCACTTTTCAAACAAGGAGAGGGAGGAGCCGGAAAAGTTATCTTGCCTCTGTTTTCAGTGAGTGCCAGAATCAATGCCAGGAAAGGCCCCACATCCTCATACTAGGCCAGCGTTTTCTCCTCTTCCCCTGCCCTCCTCCCAGACCCTCCTGCAGGACACTGGTGTTCAGTCCACAGGCTGGCTGAGGTGCCGGTGGAGCTGGCCATCTTGCAGGAAGCCCTTGAAGGAAGACTTGGAGAGGAGGAGGGTATTCATTTGTGTGGGTCTTGGGATGCAGGGGTGGAAGGGCAGTAGTGGGTTAAAGTTAACACCAGGCAATGATGCAATCACAGAATCCAAATTGGTGCAGGTCTCTTTAAGAAAAGAGCAGTGTAATCTGAAGCCTGTAGGCCTGGGCTGGGAGGCAGCTCCTAAGCCCCTCAGTGTGTGAGCTGTGAGGGACCTGGCTGGGAGAGGAGCTGCCGAGATCACAGGTAAAGAGTCTGGGTCTGGTCTGCACGCAGGGCAAGCCAGGGAGGCCCCTGGTCTCGGGACTGGGAGAGGCTGGGATGCCCCCGAGAGAAGAAAAGAGGGGTGCAAGCAGAAAGAGGTAGGGCGCCAGTCTTCCCTGCAGTTTGGGCACCAGATTGAGTAGATGAGAGGGGAGAGGGAGTGGGAGGACAGAAGGCAGGACCAGGTACCCTCAAACCCCACTGCGGCTGGCCAAGGACTTCTACATGGAGTGAGTGGGGAGTAGGGGAGAGAGGAGTGGGGACAGGGAGCTAAGCTCTGGGCTTGGCTGGGGCAGCACCCTCAGGGGCTGCAGCCCCAAGGGAAGCACTGTCCCTGTGGCCCTCTTGCAGCCCAGCCTGGCTTCCACTCAGCTCACTGCTACTTTTTCAAAATCAACTGGTACTTTCATGGGAGGGGGCATACCTGTAATCCTGGTGGCTGGGAGGCTGAGAAGAGATCACAGGTTTGAGGCCAGCCTCAGCAACTTGGTAGGATGCTGTTTCAAATGAAGAATAAAATAGGGCTGGAGGGGGGGGGTAGTTCAGAGGTAGAACACCCCTGGGTTCAATCCCCAGTAACACACACACACACACACACACCCCACTACTGCTCATTTTGTGGGTAATTTCTGAGCCCCACCAAGCTGCTGGCCTGAGCCCTGCCCGAGGGCTGGGATGGAGCACACTTAGGTCCTCTGTCCAGCCCAGCCCATTCTCTTTGGCCAAGCAAGCTGTGAGTAAAAGCTGGAAGGCAGATGAGGTCATGACCTCTTACAAGCAGCGACCACTATTTAGCTCTGCCAGTGTGTGGGTTTTGGGGGTTTGGCTGCCCTTCTGCACTCTTTCCATCCCCCCAGGAAAGCCGCATGGAGGAGTGGTCTGAGCCACAGGAAAACTGCAGGCGCCCTGAAACCCCACCACCAGGCCTGTCCTCCAGTTCAACCCCCAGGCCAGGAAGTGAGGAGGGTTGAGTGAGGACCAGGGAGCTGTAGTCCCAGGGCCAGTCATTTGGGGAGGGCTCCTGGGTACCTTGGCCTGACTCATTCAGGATTCAAGATTTCAGAAAAAAAAACTGCCTGGAGGGTGGGGGGTGTCACCCTAGGCATGGCTGGCCGGAGGAACCCCTGGGGGCTGTCTCCAGAGCCTGCAAGCTGGAGGTGCCTTCCTTGTACCATTGCCATGTGCCTGTGTGGCTCTGGGAGGAGGAGGAGGGATGGGTATTTGTTTCACAACTGGGTTTAATCTGAAACACATGTATTGGCTCAAGTTTATCCTCCCAGCTTGGATGCAAGAGCATAACAGCCCCAGTTTCTGTGCCTCTTGATTTGTGGCAGAAAGGAAGGCTAACCTTGGCCCAGCAGGATGGCATCCGCCTCCACCCCTGCCCTCCCCCACCTGTCTGCCTGCAGTCTGGCTCCCTTATTTGCCCTTTGGAAGGGATGGCACCCTTGTGTCTGTGCCCCTGCCTGGCCATTGGCTGCCTGCCTGCCCCACCCATAGAGTGATCTTCTTGCACGGGGGACTCTGAGGGACCCCCACTGAGACCCTCACTCTCTCTGTGTCCTTGTAGAGGGCTTTTTTATTATATATATACTGGGGATGAAACTATCTCTGAGCTACACCCCCAGCCCTATTTTATTTATTTATTTATTTATTTATTTATTTATTTATTTTATTTTATTTATTTTTTTGGTGGTACTGGGGTTCCTGGAAGCCCTTTTACCTCCGGACTACACTCCCACGGGCTACACTCCCAGACCTATTTTTTAACTTTTTTATTTGGAAACAGGGTCTCTTAAGCCTCCGTGGCTGACTCCGAACCAGCGCGATCCTCTTGTCTCCGCCTCCCAAGTGCGGGGATTACAAGCGTGCGCCACCACGCCCGGCCTATTTTATTATTTTTTGAAAATAGGGTCTCACTAAGTTGGTGAGGGCCTAAGTTGCTAAGCTTGGCTTTGAACTCGTGATCCTCCTGCCTCAACAAAGTACTGGGATTACAGGTACATGCTACCATGCTGTGTGTGTGTAGGGGTAATAGAGGGCTTTTTTTTTTTTTTTTGTCTCACTAAGTTTCGGAGGGCCTCATTAAGTAGCTGAGGCTGGCTGTGAACCTGCAATGGTCCTGTCTCAGCATCCCGAGTACTAGGATGAGAAGTGTGAGCCACCACACCCAGCTATGGGGGCTTTAATGTCTGCTTCCTTCATCTCTATGACTGCACATTGAGAATTCAAAGACACACCATTAATACTACCTATCCCTACATCTAGCTCTGGGTCAGCTTTGGATCCCTGTTACTTCCCCTGCCAAGCTCCTTTGCCTCATCTGTGTGTGTGTGTGTATGTGTGTGTGTGTGTGTGTGTGTGTGTGTGTGTGTGTGTGTATGGAACCCAGGGGCATTCGATCTCCAAGCTACATGCTCTGCCCTATTTTTTTATTCTTTATTTTGAAACAGGGTCTCACTAAGTTGCGGAGGGCCTAAGTAGCTGAGGCTGGCCGCTAACCATGATCCTCCTGTCTCAGGCTCCCAAGGGATGGAATTACAAGCGTGCGCCCCCACGCCCGGCTCCTTCGCCTCATCTTTAGTCCTCCACCATGTGGAGATGATGACCAGTCACATGACTGGGGGCTTTGACTTAGACTCCATAGGGACTCAAGTGCATCTGGATTTTTTTTTTTTTTTTTTTGTACTGGGACTTGAATCCAGGGACACTCTACCTCTAAGCTACACCTCCAGGCCTATCTTATATTCTGTTTTGAAAAAGAATGTCTCTAAGTTGCTGAGGGGCCTTGCTAAGTTGCTGGGGCTGGCCTTAAACCTGCGATCCTCTTGTCTCAGCCTCCCAAATACTGGGATTACAGGCCTGTGCCAGCACGCGCAGCTCATGGAAAGCTTTCTGCAGTATCAGTGGCTGGCTCCTCTCTGAGCAGCAGGGTAGCCAGTGTGGAAGATCAGCTGAGAACACAGGGCTCCTGGAGCTCCCAGTTGGGGCTCAGCTCAGCGGCGAGGAGGGTTCAGAAAGCTGGCTTGGTTCCTGCCCACCCACCGTCCTGCTGCCTTAAACTGAGCAGACTTGGATATTTTTTCTTTTGTTGCCTTTGGTGCTGCACATGTTTTCCAAGGGATTATCAGACTTAATTTTAAGAACTTTAGCCAACAATCACACACTGCACTTCTAATTTTCTGATCTGAATCTGATCTTGGAAGTCAGAAAAGCGTGTGTGTGTGTGTGTGTGTGTGTGTGTGTGTGTGTGTCTGTTTTGTAGTACTACGGATGGAACCCAGGGGCCCTCTACCTCCGATCTACACCCCCAGCCCTATTTTTTATTCTTTATTTTGAAACAGGGTCTCACTGAGTTGGGAGGGCCTCACAGAGACTGTCCGTGAACCGTGATCCTCCTGTCTCAGCGTCACAAATGCTGGGATTACAAGTGAACACCACCACACCCAGCTGTGTGTGTATGTTTATGCATACATAAAGGATAATGATGGCATCCCAGAGACTCTTCACAGTGTGTGTGTGTCTGTGCATGCACCACAGGATGGATGGAGGGAGATCATGGGCCAGGCAAGGGTTGTGGCTGTTGAGGCCACTACCCTTTGCCACTAGTGGCCTTTCGGAAGATCTAGTTGGGGAAGCCCCCTAACTGCCTTCATCCCCTTCCCCTCCCAGGTCCTGGTCCAGGCAGAGCACAAAGATGAGGTGAATGTAGAGCCCTCGACCTAGATGTCAGACTTCCCGCTCTGGGCCAGGTGCAGACCTGAGGCTTTGAAGAGGGGCCCCGCTGGGGAGGCGAGGGGTTAGGATGGACTCCTGAGAAGTAGGGTGGTTTAGCCTGAAGGAAAAAAGGCCCCAGGAGCTTAAGAGCTGTTTTGGAGTTGAGAGGGAAGGAGACATGGCTCCACCCGGGAGGAGTGCAGGAGGATTCTGGGTGGGGGCACATTTGGCTCTGGGATCATTTGAGGGCCTCCTGATCTCCAGCACTGTCAAGGCGTTGTGTCGTTTATAATCCCCATAACAATAGCAAATAGTATTATTTCTTTGTGGTACTGGGGGTTGAACCCAGAGGCATTCTACCTTTGAGCTGCACCCCCAGCCCAATTTTATTCTTTATTGGAAACATGGTTTTCACTAGGTTTGTTCTTAGCTTATTTTTTTTTTAAAGGGGTTCTTTTTCTTTGTCTCTTTTTGGAACCGGGAATTAAACCCAAAGCACCACACCTGCAAAGCAGGCGCTTTGCCACTGAGCTACATCCTGGCCCCTTCACTAGGTTGATGAGTGTTTCACTACTGGCTGAGGCTGTCCTCAAACTTGTGATCCTTCTGTCTTAGCCTCCCAAGTACTGAGATTACAAGTCTGTGCCACCATGCCCAGCAGCAAGCTAGTACCATTTAATTATATCCTTTTTTTTAAGTACTGGAGATTGAACCCAGGGCCTCTTACATGCTAGGCAAGTGCTCTACTACAGAGCTGCATTCCCAGTATTGTTTTTGTGTGTGTGCGTGTGTGTATGTATGTGACGTCCCGGGGATTGAACCCAGTGGTGCTTTACCTCTGAGCTACACTTCCAGTCCTATTTGATTTTTTATAAACATGGTCTCACTAAGTTCCTGAGGGCCTTGCTAAGTTGTTGAAGCTGGCCTTGAACCTATAATTGTGTGTGTGTGTGTGTGTGTGTGTGTGTGTGTGTGTGTGTGTGTACTGGGGATGGAACCCAGGAACATTCTACCTTTGAACTACACCCCTAGCCCTATATTTTTAAATTTTTAATTAATTAATTTTTTGTGGTACTGGGGGGGGGGTGGAACCCAGGGGCTTTCTACCTCCTGGTTACACCCCAGCCCTATGTTATAATTTATTTGGAAATGGTCTCACTAAGTTTCTGAGGCTGGCTTTGAACCTGTGTGATCCTCCTGTTTCAGCCTCCCAAGCGCTGGGATTACAAGTGTGCACCACCACGCCTGACTATTTTTATTTTTTATTTTGGAACAAGGTTTCACTAAATTGTGGAAGGCCTCACTAAGTAGCTGAGGCGCTGGCTGTGAATTTGCTATCCTCCTGTCTCAGCCTTCCAAGTACTAGGATTATAGGTGTGTGCTACCAAACCCTGCTTTTTTTTTCTCTTTTTCTTTTCTTTTTTAGTACTGGGGATTGAACCCAAGAGCATTCTACTTCCAAGCTACATTCCATCCCCCCCCCCTTTTTGTGGCACAGAGACTGAACCCAGGGGCAGTCTACCTCCAAGCTATATCCCAGCTCTATTTTATTTTTATTTTGAAACAGGGTCTCATGAGGTTGATGAAAGTCTTGCTATTTGCTGAGACTGTCCTCAAACCTGTGATCCTTCTGTCTCAGACTCCCAAGTACTGGGATGACAAGCGTGTACCACCACACTTGGCTTTATTTACATTTTACAAGAAAAAAAAGGTTTATTTAGAGAGCAAATAAGTCCCAGCATGGAGATTTGAACCCAGGCTGTCTGACCCTAGACCCTGCATAGCTAACCCTGAAGGGAAGAGCTCTTGAAATGGGAATGAGAACAGGATGAGCACCCGTAGCAGGTTTGGGGATTCAGGCCCGAGGAATTCAAGAAGAGAGAATTTTGGGGAACAGCAGAGGATGGACTGGATTCTCCTGTTCTTAATGTTCTATTATTCTATAGATGAGACCTGGGTTCTGCCTTCATTTTCTTAAGAGAAAGGGCCCAAATCCTATCAAGTGAGGCCAGGTGCCTCCAGGGAAAAGCCTTACGATGTGCTCGACCAAGCTGGTGTGGTGGTACACGCTTTTGATCTCAGTACTTGGGAGGCTGAGAGAGGAGGACTGCGGGTTCACAGGCAGCCTCAGAAATTTAGTGAAGCTTTCAGCAACTTAGTAAGACCTTTTTTCCTTTTTTTTTTTTAATTTTTTTTTTTTTGGTGGTACTGGGGTTCCTGGAAGCCCTTCTTCCTCCGGGCTACACTCCCAGACCTATTTTATATTTTTGAAACAGGGTCTCTTACGCCAGCGCGGCTGGCTTCGAACCTGCGCGATCCTCCTGTCTCCGCCTCCCAAGCGCGGGGATTACAAGCATGCGCCACCACGCCCGGCAGTAAGACCTTTTTTCCAAATAAAAAATATAATAGGTCTGAGGGTGTAGCCTGGAGGTAGAAGGCCCCAGGACACACACACACACACACACACACACACACACACACACACACACACACGATGTGCTCGATTAAATCTGGCATGGTGGCGCACACTTGTAATCCCAGTACTTGGGAGGCTGAGACAGGAGGACTGCAGGTTTGCAGCCAACCTCAGCTACATAGGTCCTCTGCAACTTAATGAAACCCTATTTCAAAATAAAGAAGGCTGGGGATGTAGTATAGAGGCTAGATGCCCCTGGGTTCAATCCTCTGTAAAACACACACACACACACACACACACACACACACACACACACACTGTGCTAGACCATGCTCTATGCAGAGGAGCACGTTGCTGGGTCTCTGCTGCTCTGGAGCCCAGGTTTAAAGGTGGTCCCCTGAAAGAGGCCATGGATGGATGACGGGGGAGGGGGGTGTGGGATGTCAGGGAGGGCTCCTCCAGCTGGAAGGAGGGTGCTTGCCCTGCCTGCACCCTGCCCCCTGCCCAGGGTGGTAGGCAAGGGGAGTAGCCTGCCCCTCTCATTTCTCTTGCAGGTGCAGGATGAAGGTCCTTGCACTGATTCTGTGGACTGGAGCCCTGCTCGTCGGGCATGTCAGCTGCCAGAATGTTGCCAGCAGTCTGGAGGTCAGAGGGGGAAGGAGGATGGGGACATGGGGCTCAGCCGTCCTGCTCCTGTTTAGCAGGCAGCATGGCAGACAAGACAGGGAGGTGGTACCTGTGTTCCGGGACAGGTCTGGCTTTTATTCTTCTGTGGCCTTGGTTTCTCCAGTAGCAAAGAGAGAAAATGATTCTCTCTCTCTCTCTCTCTCTCTCTCTCTCTCTCTCTCTCTCTCTCTCTTCTCTCTCTATTTTCCTGTGTGCTACTACGGAATTGAATCCAGGGGAGCTACACGTGAGCCCCTTTTCACTTTTCTTTTCTTTTTTTGGTGGTACTGCGGATGGAACCCAGGGGCCTTCTACCTCCAGGCTACACTCCCAGACCTATTTTATATTTTTTATTTGGAAACAGGGTCTCTTAAGCCAGCTGAGGCTGGCTTCGAACCTACGTGATCCTCCTGTCTCAGCCTCCCAAGCGCGGAGATTACAAGGGTGCGCCACCACGCCCATGCCTGGCTCTCACTTTTTTTCTTTTCTTTGGCAGGTCTGGGGATGGAATCAAGGGGCATTCGACCTCTGAGCTACACCCCTGCCCTATTTTTTTTATTCTATATGTTGAAACAGTGTCTCACTGAGCTGCCAAGGGCCTCACTAATTAGCTGAGGCTGTCCTCGAACTGCCGATCCTCCTGTCTCTGCCTCCCAAATGCTGGGATTACAAGCGTGCGCCACCACACCCGGCCTTTTACATTTTACTTTGAAACAGGGTCTCACTACATTGCTGAGAGTTTTGCTCCTGCTAAGGCTGGTCTTGAACCTGTGATTCTTCTGTCTCAGCCTCCCAAGTACTGGAATTGCAGATGTGTGCCACCATGCCCGGCTTGCCTCACCTTATAGGGGCCAGAGTGGGGACAAAAATAAGTGAAAAGCCAAAGAACTGGAAGAAGCGCAGGGTGCCCCTCTGCACGCACCTCTCCTCTTTCCTTTTGCTGCTTGTGTCGCTCACTGAGGGGGTGGGCTGTACTCCCAGATACTTGTTCAGATACTGGCCAGGGGTACAGCAAAGGTGAGGGCAGGCAGCCTTCTCTCCCGCCCACAGAGGACCAACCTTCTGGTTGCAAAGCCAGATACAGACACTTGGAGAGAGGCCTCTGCTGTGTTGAGGGGTATCTCTGCCAGTGAGGGACAAGGCCCCTGGGACATGTCAGCTGGAGCCTGGGCCCTGTCATGGGCCCTGAGTCTGCATCCTGGCTGGCTCTGTGTCTCACTGACTCGGTGACCTTGGACTAGTCCTTCTTATCTCAGTCACTGCTTCCATGGGACCACTGGGGTCATTCATTTCTTTCTCACCTGCCAAACACCTACTCTGAAGGTGCTCGGATGGGTATAAATGAAA
This sequence comes from Muscardinus avellanarius, assembly GCF_963383645.1. Lineage (NCBI taxonomy): Eukaryota > Metazoa > Chordata > Mammalia > Rodentia > Gliridae > Muscardinus > Muscardinus avellanarius. The sequence goes on along the minus strand of NC_137802.1, from coordinate 22,305,031 downwards.
AGGAATCAGTGCTTGCTTTCAACTCAGTGCTTCTGAGACATCTTTTAGGGTATCAGATAAATACATCAAGTATAAATGAAATAAGTCACTGGATGTGGTGGTGCATGTCTGTAATCCCAGTAAGTGAGAGGCTAAGGCAGGAGGACCATAGGTTTGAGGTCGCTGGGCGTGGTGGCCACGCTTGTAATCCCCGCGCTTGGGAGGCTAAGACAGGAGGATCACGCAGGTTAGAAACCAGCCTCAGCTACTTAGTGAGGCTCTCAGCAACTTAGTGAGACCCTGTTTCCAAATAAAATATAAAATAGACCTGAGAGTATAGCCCTAAGGTAGAAAGCCCCTGGGTTCCACCCCCAGTACCACCAAAAAAATAAAATAAAAAACCCCAAAAAAACATAGGTTTGAGGTCAGCCTCAGCAACACAGGGAGACCCCCCCAAAATTGAGCAAGACTCTGTTTCAAAATAAAAAAAAAAATAGCTGGGCGTGGTGGTGCACGCTTGTAATCCCAGCTCTTGGGAGGCTGAGACAGGAAGAAGCCAGCCTTAGCTACTGAGTGAGGCTCTCAGCAACTTAGTGAGACCTTGTTTCTAAATAAAATATAAAATAGGTCTGGGAGTGTAGCCCAAAGGTAGAAAGCCCCTGGGTTCCACATGCACACACAGAAATAAATAAATAAATAAGTAAATAAAATTAAGCCGGGCATGGTAGCGCACACTTGTAATCCCAGCACTTGGCAGGCTGAGACAGGAGGAGCTCACAGGTTTGAAGCCAGCCTCAGCTACTTAGTGAGGCTTTCAGCAACTTAGTGAGATCCTGTTTCCAAATAAAATATAAAATAGGACTGGAAGTATAGCATGGAGGTAGAAAAGCCCCTGGGTTCCACTCCCAGTAATACACACCCAAAAATAAATAAATAAAAATTTAAAAAGGGTTGTGGGATATAGCTCACAGGTAAAATGCCCCTGAGTTCAATCCTCAGTACAAAAAAAAAAAAAAAGAAAGAAAGAAAGAAAGAAAAAAAAGCCAGCAGAGACAGAGGTGTAGTTCAGTGGCAGAACTTGCCTAAATGTGCACAGCCCTGGGTTTCATCCCTACTACTGCAAAAAAGAAGGGAGACAAAAGACCAAGAAAGAACTAGCAAAGAGCTTGGCACAGTGACAGGTGGCTAACAAGTAAGTGGACGTTGACTCTTTACAAAGAGTAGAAAACTAAAAGTTCCCTTTGGATGAGGTGGTCAGGGGAAACTGATGGAGAAGACAGGAGAAGATAGGATTTGACAGGAGGGTCCAGGCAGAGACGCAGGAGCAGCCGGGCTGGTGTGGCCCGTGCAGGCTTTCTTGGGGAGGGGACAGCAGCGTTCTTGGCTCTGTGTGTGTGCACGTCCTAGGGGTCCAACCCAGGGCCTTGCAGATGCCAGGCAGACTCTCTATCACTGAGCTATGGCTCCAGCCCTTTTCATTTTATTTTGAGACATGGTCTTGCCAAGTTACTCAGGCTGGCCTCAAACTTGCGATCCTTTCGCCTCAGTCTTTTATGTATCTGGGATTACAGGTGTGCACCAACACACCTGACTCCAGGTGCCATTTTTATTTTATTTTTTTGTGGATCTGGGGATGGAACCCAGGGGCATTCTACCTCTGAGCTACACCCTAGCCCTATTTTTTATTCTTTATTTGGAGATACTGAGTTGCAAAGAGCCTCACTAAGAAGCTGAGGCTGCCCACGAACCGTGATCCTCCAGTCTCAGTCTCCCAAATGCTGAGATTACTAAAGTGCCCCACCACGCCCAGCAGGTGCCACATTTATTTATTTATTTATTTATTTATTTATTTATTTATTTATTTATTTATTTTTGATGGTACTGGGGGTGGAACCCAAGGGTTTTTTTTTTGTTTTTTTTTTTTTTACCTCTGGGCTATTCTCCCAGACCTATTTTATACTTTATTTGGAAACAGGGTCTCACTAAGTTGGTGAGAGCCTCACTTAGTAGCTGACGCTGGCTTTGAACCTGTGTGATCCTCTTGTCTCAGCCTCCCAAGCGCGGGGATTACAAGCAGGTGCCATTTTTAAAAAGTGTCACAGATCACAAATGTTTAAACCTGACCAGCTGATCTCTCTTTTGGACTGCCTCTTCCCTCTCATATATAGCCAGAGAACTCAAACTCATTCCAATCTTAAACTAAATGTACCAAAATTAGGAAGGAAGGTCCCAGGGCCTAGAATGTCAGCCCCACCAAAGCCCCAAGGAGACATCCTTCACTGTGCATCTCCACTGGTCCTTGCTCTGTCTTCCTCAGGGCTCCCCAGACCCCGACAGCACAGGGGCGCCAGTGGAAGAGGAGGACCCCTTCTTCAAGGTCCCTGTGAACAAGCTGGCAGCCGCTATCTCCAACTTTGGCTATGACCTGTACCGCCAGAGATCCAGCACGAATCCCACCACCAACGTGCTGCTGTCTCCACTCAGCATAGCCACCGCCCTCTCTGGCCTTTCGCTGGGTGAGTGTGCAGCCACACAAGGCACGAGGTGGACCTGGAGGGGCCCCCATGGGACCACTGGGCAAAGGGGTGTGGGGAGTTGGCCCCGATGGGTTCTTTTTGTGCTCACCACTTACTGACACGGTGATTCCTCTCGTTCCTGCCTTCCTTCCTTAAAAGAGCTCCTACCGCATGTCAGCCATTTGCTTGGGTTCTAGGGACATAACCATCCACAACAGGCCTGGGCTCACTCTCAGTGGTGTTCATGGATGAGTTCACAGGGGACGGTGATAAATGGGTAACTACAAAATGGTGGAAGTGGGCCCGGCTCATGCCTGTAATCCCAGTACTTAGGAGGCTGAGGCAGGAGGACTGAAGGTTGGGGGCCAGCCGCAGCAACTTAGATCTTCAGCAACTTAGAGGGACCCTGTTTCAAATTAAAAAATGAAAAGGGCTGGGGTGTAGATCGAATGTAGGATGCCCCTGGGTTCAATCCCCAGCGTCACAAACACACACACATAAAAAAGGTTGGGGTAGTGGGCATGGTGGCGCATGCTTGTAATCCCAGCATTTGGGAGGCAGAGACCAGAGGATCGCAGTTTGCAGACAGCCTCAGCTACTTAGCAAGGCCCTTCGCAACTCACTGAGACCCTGTTTCAAAAAAATAAAAAGAATAAAAGATAGGGCAGTGGGTGTAGCTTGGAGGTAGAATGCCTCTGGGATCCATCCCCAGTACCAAAAAAAAAAAAAAAAAAAGAGGTTGGGGTAGCCAGGCGTGGTGGCACATGCTTGTAACCCCAGCGTTTGGGAGGCTGAGACTGGAGGATCGTGGCTCGCAGACAGCCTCAGCTACTTAGTGAGGCCATTTGCAACTCAGTGAGACCCTGTTTCAAAATAAAGAATAAAAAATAGGGCTGGGGGTGTAGCTCAGAGGTATAATGCCCCTGGATTCTATCCCCAGTATCGAAAAAAAAAAAAAAAAAGATTGAGGCCAGGCGTGGTGGCGCACACTTGCAATCCCTTCATTCAGGAGGTGGAGACTGGAGGATTACGGTTCGTGGACAGCCTCAGCTACTTAGCGAGGTCCCTTCCAACTCAGTGAGGCCTTGTTTCAAAAAATATAAGACCGGGGTTGTAGCTCAGAGGTAGACTGTCCCTGGGTTCAATCCCCAGTACTGCTGCTGCTGCTGCTGCTGCTGCTGCTGCTGCTGCTGCTGCTGCTGCTAGCGTAGGTGGTGTGATAGAGAACCAGAGGGACTCGTACCCACATCCCACCCTTATCTCTCTCTGGGCCTAATGACTTTAGTGGTGTTAGAAAAATCTCTAAAACGCAGCAAGTATTTCTTCTGTTACCCTGAAATTCCTTGTCCACCTGGAACGTCTGACTATTGGCCTCCTGAGGCTCTCGGCACACAATAGAAAGCAGCATAGTACCCCTGTCCTGGGGGGTCCTGATATGGGCCAGCGGGCGTGAGGCTCCCCTCTTTGTCTCCCCGGCAGGAGCGGAACAGCGGACAGAGTCTACCATCCACCGGGCCCTCTACTATGACTTGATCAGCAACCCCGACATCCACAGCACGTACAAGGAACTCCTCGCCACTGTGACTGCCCCCCAGAAGAACTTCAAGAGTGCCTCCCGGGTCGTCTTTGAGAGGAGTCAGTTGCCTTCCAGCCCCGGCTGCCTAAGAGCTTGGAGCTCTGTGCTCTGTGCTGGGGTTTTTGTTGGTTCCGTTTTGAGTCTCGTGTGCTCAGGCTAGGCCTGGCACTGGTGGGCAGGAAGGAGCACGTGAGTGCAGAGGATGAGAAGGAGGAAGTGGCCGAGGGAGACAGAGGAGGGTATGGGGAGGGCAGTGATGCGAAGAGGAATGGCGATGGGGGAAATCTGTTAGTTCCCATCCAGCGCCAGTGGAGGGCCTGCTGAGTCAGGGGAAGATGCCGGGCAGGGAGCCGCGGCCTGCTGAGTGGCAAACTGGAACCCGAGGCTGGCATGCTCTCCAAGAGAGGCTGCCGGTTCAGTTCCTGTACACTAACCCCCTTCTGCCTCTTCCAGAGCTGCGGATCAAATCCAGCTTTGTGGCACCATTGGAAAAGTCATATGGGACCAGGCCCAGAATCCTGACTGGCAACCCTCGCGTGGACCTGCAGGAGATCAACAACTGGGTGCAGGCCCAGATGAAAGGGAAAATTGCCAGGTCCACGAGAGAAGTGCCCAGCGGAATCAGCATTCTCCTTCTCGGTGTGGCTCACTTCAAGGGTGAGGGCTTCTCTAATCTGTCCAGGGGAAGAGGGCAGGAGCCGAGTGGGCTGAGAAAGAGAGGAGGTCAAAGACCTTGTGAACCCAGGGCCACAGCTCTCAGAACCAGAGATCGGAGAACTGCACATTTCTGCAGCGTATCTGCTTATCACCTACCAGGTGCCTGCAACGCGTGTGAGAAGTGTCTTCAAAGTGTGAAAGGCCCGACTGGGGCTGGGCACTGTGTTCGATTTCTGGCTTTAGAGCCAGACTAGATTTAGGCCCTGGCTCTGCCTTTAGATGCTGCGGGACTCTGCGAAGTTTCTTAGGCTTTCACATTATTGTGAGGTTCACATACCCACCTCAGATGCTTTGCACGCTTTCTCTCGTTCTCATAGAAACCCCTGTACTCTGCCTGGGACATACAGGCGCTCAGTAGACTGTCGTTACCAGTGTTCTTGGTATCTCCCTACTCTTCTAGGCAGCAGTGATGTGCCTAGACACCGGCCCACAGGCCAGTCTGAGGCCAGCCTTATTTGAATGAGTCCCGGAGGTGGTGGTGGCAATCTCCCCTTAAAGTGCTTTGTTTATGGTGCTGGGGATTGACCCCAGGGGCGCTCTACCACTGGGCTACAACCCCAGCCCTTTAACTTTTTTTTTTAAAGGATGGTGGCAACGCCTTAACTGTATGTGTGTTGTCAGGCCCGAGGGCCTCTTCCATCCTTGTCAAGGGGAGTGCTAACCTTCTCTCCTTTCATATAACATATAATTTAACTTTGTGTGTGTGTGTGGTACTGGGAATAAAACCCAGAAGCCATCTACCTCTGGGCTACACCCCTGACCTGTTTTATATTTTATTTGGAAACAGGGTCTCACTAAGTTGCTGAGAGCCTCACTCACTAAGTAGCTGAGGCTGGCTTCGAACCTGTGCGATCCTCCTGTCTCAGCTTCTCGAGTACTGGGATTACAGGTGTGTGACACCATGCCCCGTTTAACTTTTTCAGACAGGGTGTCGCTAAGTTGCTAAGGCTGGCCTTGAGCCTGTGATCCTCCAGTCTCAGCCTCCCAAGTACTCCCAAGAGCACCACCACATACGCTCCCCTTACAATGTTTTGTAACCAATTATCAGGTAGCAGCAAGAGTGAACCCTTAAACTCCTAGAGAAAAGTTCGATGGCTTCCTACTTCTTTTCTTCTCTTTTATTCTTTCTTTCTTTCTTTCTTGGATTGAACCCAGGGGCATTCTACCTCTGAGCTACAATCCTAGCCCTATTTTTTATTTTTATTTTGAAACAGGATCTCACTGGGTTGATGAGAGTCTCACTACTTGCCAAGGCTGTCCTTGAACTTGAAATCCTTTCTCAGACTCCCAAATACTGTGATTACACACGTGAGCCACCATGCCCAGAAACAGCAGTCAGACCCAGTAGATTAAAAGTCATATAAACAAAAGCAACTTATATCCATCTGAGTTTTCTGGTCTGTTTGCTTGTGCAAGGTTTTCAGGGTTCTGAACTACTGAGATCCAGACCACACATTCTGAGAGAGAACTGCTTACCCCTCATGTGTCAAAGCCACTGGCTACTCAGAGTTCTCTAGCTGGGCACTTCTCAGCCTGCTGTGGAGACACAGCATGGTCCCACAGACTTTCTGGCATCTGGGGCTCAGGACACTCTGTCTCATTCCAGGGCAGTGGGTAACAAAGTTTGACCCCAGAAAGACTTCCCTCCAGGACTTCCACTTGGACGAGGAGAGGACAGTGAAAGTCCCCATGATGTCAGACCCCAAGGCCATTTTACGCTACGGTTTGGATTCTGATCTTAACTGTAAGGTCTGTAGGGGTGAGGTCGGTGGAGGGTGGTGGGGCAGGGCAGGTTGAGGCGGAATGGTGTCATGGAAATAGAATGACTTTTGAGATTTGACAACGTCACCTGCTGTGTCTTTTTGAGCAAGTTAATAATGTCTCTGAAGCCAGGCGTGGTGGTGCACACTTGTAATCCCAACGCTTGGGAGGCTGAGACAGGAGGATCGCATGGGTTCGAAGCCAGCCTCAGCTACTTAGTGAGGCTCTCAGCAACTTAGTGAGACCCTGTTTCCAAATAAAATATAAAAAAGGTCTGGGAGTATAGCCCAGAGGTAGAAAGCCTCTGGGTTCCACCCCCAGTACCACCAAAAAAAAAAAAAAAAAAAAAAAAAAAAACCCAAAAACATCCTGAGCCTTTCCTCTTCTCAAAATGGGGTGAGGGCTAGTCATCAAAACTTCTCAGCCAGGTATAGGGAGACTTTGTTTCAAAATAAAAAATAATGCTTGTAGTTCCAGCATTTGGGAGACAGAGACAGGAGGATTGTGGTTGGTATCCAGCCTCAGCTACTTAGTGAGGCTTTTTGCAACTCAGTGAGACCCTATTTCAAAATAAAGAATAAAAAACAGGACTGGGAGTGTAGCTTGGAGGTAGAATGCTGAGTTCCATCTCCGGTACCAGGAAAAAAAAATGTTGACGTCTTCCCCTGAGACCTTTTACTTTTATTTATTTATTTATTTTTGTGTGTCGTACTGGGGATTGAACCCAGGGGCATTCTACCTCTGAGCTACACCCCCAGCCCTATTTTCTTCTTCTTCTTCTTTTTTTTTTTTTTTTTTTTTTTTGGAGGTTCTGGGGATGGAACCCAGGGGCCTTCTCCCTCTGGGCTATACACCCAGTCCTATATTTTATTTTTTATTTTGAAACAGTGTCTCACTGAGTTGCAAAGAACCTCACTAAGAGGCTGAGGCTGTCCATGAACCATGTTCCTCCTGTCTCAGCCTCTCAAATGCTGGGATAACAAGTGTTTACCCCATACCCAGCCCAATTTTTTGTTCTTTAATTTGAAACAGGGTCTCACGAAGTTACAGAGTGCCTCACTAAGTAGCTGAGGCTGGCCATGAATCAGGATCCTCCTGTTTTAGCCTCCCAAGTACTGGGATTACAAGCGTGTGCCACCATTCCCGACACAAGACCTTTTATTTTTAGAATTAAGAACCAAACTGAAAAACCGTCATAAACTCCCAATTGCTACATTCTAAGGTTTTCATGTGTACTTGACTTCTAATTCTGTGTCATTAGTTCGTATGTTTTGTGGGCCATGGACTTCTTTTTTGTCTTTTATCTTCTCTTTTCCTTCCTTTCTCTCTCTCTCTCTCTCTCTCTCTCTCTCTCTCTCTCTCTCTCTTTTCTTTCTTTTATTTCTTTCTTTCTTTCTTTCTTTTTCTGGGGATTGAACCCAGGGGCATTCTACCTCCAAAATACATCTCCAGCCCTATTTTATTATTCTTTATTTTATTTTATTTTATTTTGTGTGTGGTACTGGGATTGAAACCCAGGGGCATTCTACCTCGGAGCTATACTCTAAGCTTTATTGTTCTTTCTTTCTTTCTTTCTTTCTTTCTTTCTTTCTTTCTTTCTTTTTCTTTATTTTATTATTTTTATTTTATTTTATTATTTTATTATTTTAATTATTTATTATTCTTTATTTTATTTTATTTTATTTTATTTTGTGTGTGGTACTGGGATTGAAACCCAGGGGCATTCTACCTCGGAGCTATACTCTAAGCTTTATTGTTTGTTCGTTCTTTCTTTCTTTCTTTCTTTCTTTCTTTCTTTTTCTTCCCTTTTTTTTTTTTTTTGTGGTTCTGGGGTTCCTGGAAAACCTTCTACTTCCAGGCTCCACTCTCAGATCTATTTTTATATATATTTTTTGGAAACAGGGTCTCTTAAGCCAGCAATGCTGGCTTCTGAAAAAGCATCTGTCATAGTGGTGCTTACTAAATGTTAGTTTGCTTTCCATAGCCTTATTTATTTTTATTTTGTGGTACTGGGCATGGAAGCCTGATGCATTCTACCTCTGAACTATACTCATAGCCTATTTTATTCATTTTGAAACAGGGTCTCACTAAGTTGCGGAGGGCCTCACTAAGTTGTGGAGGTTGGCTTTGAACCTATGATCTTCCTATTTCAGCCTCCAAGTACTGGGATAATAAGTATGCACCACCATGCCTGGCAATAGCCATTTTTTAAATTTATTTTTTATTTTTTTGGTGGTACTGGGGTTTCTGGGAACCCTTCTACCTCCGGGCTACACTCCCAGACCTATTTTTTATATTTTTATTTGGAAACAGAGTCTCTTAAGCCAGCGAGGCTGGCTTCAAACCTGCGTGATCCTCCTGTCTCTGCCTCCCAAGCGCGGGGATTACAAGCGTGCACCACCATGCCCAGCCATATAGTCTGTCCTTCCTTCCTTTCTTCCTTCCTTCCTTCCTTCCTTCCTTCCTTCCTTCCTGTTTTCTTTCTTTCTTTCTTTTGCAGTACTGGAGATGGAACCCAGGGGCATTCTATCTCTGAGCTACACCCCAGCCCTATTTTTTATTCTTTATTTTGAAACAGGGTCCCACTGATTTGCAAAGGGCCTCACTAAGTAGCTGAGGCTGTCCAAGAACTAGGATCCTCCTATCTCAATCTCCAAATGCATTACTATTTATTTTAACACAAGGTCTTACTAAATTGCAGAGGGCCTAAGTAGTTGTGGCTTCACCTGGGCGTGGTGGCACATGCATGTAATCCCAGCATTTGGGAGGCTAAAACAGGAGGACTGAGGTTGGTGGTCAGCCTCAACTACTTAGTGAGGCCCTTTGCAACTCAGTGAGACTCTGTTTCAAAATAAAGAATAAAAAAAATCCCAGCCTCCCAGGTACTGGGATTACAAGCATGCCCCAGCACACCTGGTTTATTCTCTTTCTTTCCCTTTCTTTCTTTCTTTCTTTCTTTCTTTCTTTCTTTCTTTCTTTCTTTTTCTTTCTTTCTTTCTTTCTTTCTTTCTTTCTTTGTGGTACTGGGGGTGAAACCCAGAGGCTTTCTACGTCTGGACTATACTCCCAGCCCTATTTTATACTTTATTGGAAACAGGATCTCACTAAGTTGCTGAGAGCCTCACTAAGTAGCTGAGGCTGGCTTCAAACCTGCATGATCCTTCTGTCTCAGCCTCCCAAGCGCGGGGATTACAAGCGTGCGCCACCACGTCCGGCTATTCTTTATTTTGAAACAGGTTCTCACTAAATTGTGGAGGGCCTCACAAAGTAGCTGAGGCTGGCCACAAATCTGTGATTCTCCCATCTCAGCCTCCCAAATACAGGAACTACAAGCATGGGCTACCATGCCTGGCCCATTTAATTTTTTTTTTTTTTTTTTTGGTGGTACTGGGGTTCCTGGAAGCCCTTCTACCTCCGGGCTACACTCCCAGACCTATTTTTACGTTTTTATTTGGAGACAGGGTCTCCTAAGCCAGCGCGCGCGACTGACTTCGAACCTGCGTGATCCTCCTGTCTCTGCCTCCCAAGCGCGGGGATTACGAGCGTGCGCCACCACGCCTGGCTTTTTATCTTTTTTAAACAGGGTCTTGCTAGGTTGCTGAGGCTGGCCATGAAAAAAACCTGAGATCCTCCTGTCACAGGCTCCCAAGTACTGAGATTATAGACATGTGCCAGCTTGCCTGGCTAGGGCTATGGATTTTTTTGAGACAAAATCTCCTGAAACACAAGAGATAAAAAGGCCATTTGTATACATAAATACATTTCTGTATATAATTTCAGGCAGCTCTTGGGACCCCTGACACTATTTTTTCCCCATGGGTCTTAGGTTAAGGACTTCTGGCCAGAAGGCCCATTTTCTTTGCATTTATTTATTTCCTGTGGTACTGGGGACTGAACCCATTGGCTCTCCCTCTGAGCTTCACCCCGCCCCTTTTTCATCTTGATACAGTGTCTCACAAAGTAACTGAAGTTACTGAGTGTCTAATTGCTAAGGCTGGCCCTAAACCTGGAATCCTTCTATTTCAGCCTCTCAAATCCTGGGATTACAGGCCTGCACCATGGCTAAAGAGCTCATTTTATTGCTGCTTCTATATTGCTGTGTCCGATTACAGGCACGTGCCACGTGCCAACAGAGCACTAAATGAGAAACGGGCACCTTGGACACAGCAATATCAAAGCAGCACCAAAATGGGTCTTTTAAATTGGTGCCGTGGCACAGGCCTGTAATCCCAGTACTTGAGAGACTGAGACAGGAGGATTGCAGGTTCGAGCTTAGCCTCAGCAATTTAGTGAGACTCTGTTTCAAACTTAAAAATAAAAAGGACAGGGGTTGTAGCTAGAAGGAAGAATGCTCCCAGGGTTAAACTAAACTCCCAGCACCAAAAAAAAAAAAAAAAAAAAAAAAAAAAAGGCAGGTAAGCTTTGGGAAAAAAACAGATCTGAAATCCAAATCTAGTTCTTTAGAACCACAGGAGGGCCGGGTGTGATGGCGCACGCTTGTAGTCCCCGCGCTTGGGACTACTAATCCCAGCATTCGGGAGGCTCAAACAGGAGGATCACGCAGGTTTGAAACCAGCCTCAGCTACTTAGTGAGGCTCTCAGCAACTTAGTGAGACTCTGTTTCCAAATAAAATATAAATTAGGTCTGGGAGTATAACATGGAAGTAGAAAGCCTCTGGGTTCCACCCCCAGTACCACCAAAAAAAAAAAAAAAAAAAAGAACCACAGGAGAAACTTTTTTTTTTTTCTTTTTCTTTTCTGGTCTGGGGATGGAACCCAGAGGCATTTGACCTCCGAGCTACAGCCCCTGCCCAATTTTTTATTCTTTATTTTGAAACAGGGTCTCACTGAGTTGTGGAGGGCCTAAGTAGCTGAGGCTGTCTGCGAACCGTGATCCTCCAGTCTGAGCCTCCCGAATGCTGGGATTAACAAGTGTACGCCACTACGCCCGGCTCTTTTTTTTTTTTTCCTTTGGTGCTAGGGATTGAACCCAGGGGCATTCTGCCTCTGAACTACACCTCCAGCCCTATTTTATTTTTTATTTTAAAACAGGGTCTTGCTAAGTTGCTGAGGGCCTTACTAAGTTGCTGAGGCTGGCATTGAATCTGCCATGCTCCTGTCTCATCCTCCCAAGTACTGGGATTACTGGTGTGTCCTACCATGCCCAGCTGGAAAAACTACTTTCAGTAGATAACTTTAGTATTAGGCTGAAAAGACAATTGCCTACTTTGTGTGTGTGAGTGCACACACATACATGTGCATGGTACTGGGGATTAATCCTAGGGCTTAGTGCTATATCTCCATTTCTCTTTTTAATTAAAAAAATTTTTTTAAACAGGGTCTCACTGAGTTGCAAAGGGCCTCACTAGGTAGCTGAGGCTGGCTTAAGCTGCTACAGGAGAATCGCGAACCTGTGTGATCCTCCTGTCTCAGCCTCCCAAATGCTGGGACAAGTGTGCATCACCACGCCTGGCTTCTTTTTTTAAGTTTTGAGGCAAGGTCTCACTAAATTGTCCAGGCTGTCTTTAAAATTGTAATCCAGCCGGGCGTAGTGGCACATGTTTGTAATCCCAGCACTTAGGAGGCTGAGACAGGAGGATTGCACAGGTTCGAAGCCAGCCTCAGCTACTTAGTGAGGCTCTCATCAATTTAGTGAGACCCTGTTTCAAAATAATGTATAAAATAGGTCTGGGAGTATAGCCCAGAGGTTAAAAAAAAAAAGCCCCTGGGTTCTACCCCCAGTACCACAAGTACCACACACACACAAAGTTGTAATCCTCTCACCGTAACCTCCATAGTAGCTAGGATTATAGGCATGCGCTACCACACCTGGTAACAGACTACCTTTTTTTTTTTTTTTTTTTGGTGTGTGTGTGTGTGGGGGGGTGGGTTCTGGAGATTGAACCCAGGGGCATCTTACCTTTATTATATCCCCAGCCCTTTTTATTTTTTGTTTTGAAACCGGGTCTCTCACTAGGTTGCCAAGAATTTCACAATGATGCTGAGGCTGCCCTCGAATTTGTGATTCAAGTACTGGGCTTACAGGCACCACCACACTTGGCAACAGTCTACTTGTGTGTGTGTGTGTGTGTATGTGTGTGTTGTACTGGGGATTGAACCTGAGGACACTCTACCTCCAAGCTACACTCCCAGCCCTGTTTTATTTTTATTTTTTGAAACAGGATCTCTCTAGGTTGATGAGAATCTCACTGCTTGGTGAGACTGTCCTCCAACCTGTGGTTCTCCTGTCTCAGCCTTCCAAGTACTGGGATTACAAACATGCACCACCATGCCTGGCTAACAGCCTACCCTTTGAAAGAATGTTCAGAGATGACTTGTTATAAAAAAGAAATAACCTAGAGGACAGCTGTTACACAGATTAGGGCTGGGGGAAAGCGAGGCCTGCCCCCACCACAGGAGGGAGGAAGGTGGCCCTTGGTACATGTCCATTCCTCAGCTCTGGAGCTGTCAAGCACTGACCCACACGCTTCTTCCTGGTGTTGCAGATTGCCCAGCTGCCCTTGGCGGGAAGCATGAGCATCATCTTCTTCCTGCCCATGAAAGTGACCCAGAACTTGACCATGATAGAAGAGAGCCTCACCTCTGAGTTCATTCATGACATAGACCGAGAACTGAAGACCGTTCAAGCAGTCCTGAGCATCCCCAAGCTGAAGCTGAGTTACGATGGCGAAGTGACCAAGTCCCTCCAGGAGATAAGTATGTTTGCAAGACCCCTTTGCTCTTGTGGGGTGTGGGATCTTTGAGCCTCCCACCTTGCTATTCAGACTCAAGGGCTCTATGGCCTTCCTGGAGGAAGCGCCATCCATTCTAATAGCACTGGAGAGGAAGAGGTGTGTCTGCCTCTGACTCAGTCCTCAGCCCCTTCAAAGGCCCTGTAACAGGAGCTTAGAGCACTGCCTCTCAGGACTGGTGTGTTGGACCCGGTTTTCCTCCCTTCCTTCCTTCCTTCCTTTTTTTCTTTCTCTCTCTCTCTCTCTTTTTTTTTTTTTTTTTTTTTTTTTTTGGTACTGGGGATTGAACCCAGGGGCATTCTACCACCAAGCTACATCCCCAGTCCTATTTTATTTTATTTGAAACAGGGTCTCACTAAGTTGCAGAGGGCCTCATTAAGTAGCGGAGGCTGTAAACCTGCAATCCTCTTGTCTCAGCCTCCCAAGTACTGGGAATACAAGCGTGCACCACCATGCCCGGCTTTCACCTGGTTTCTAATGTAAACTTGCTTTGTGCTCTTGGGCAAGTCACTGGCCCCTCAGCCAGCTCAGACCTGTCAAAAGCTGCTCAGAAGGCCAGAAGCAGTACTTTGCTCTTGCTTGCTTGCCTTTCTGAGAATCAGGATATAGGACTGTGGATTGTATTCTTCCTAGTGGTGTTGGGTAAGGTGGGTTTTAATGGGAATCTCTCTGAATCTCTGCAGAGCTTCAGTCCTTGTTTGACTCACCAGACTTCAGCAAGATCACAGGGAAACCTGTCAAGCTGACTCAGGTGGAGCACAGGGCTGGTTTCGAGTGGAATGAGGATGGGGCAGGAGCCAGCCCCAGCCCCGGGCTCCAGCCTGCCCGCCTCACCTTCCCGCTGGACTATCACCTTAACCAACCCTTCATCTTTGTGCTGCGGGACACAGACACAGGGGCTCTTCTCTTCATAGGCAAAATTCTGGACCCCAGAAGCACTTAATGCTCCAGTTGAGTAGTGTTCCAGTGCCCAGGAGAAAACCCCAGAGGGAAGGCAGATTACACATTGCACAAAGGCTGTCCCTATAGTTCCAATGTATACTTTGCAATAAAAGAGCTTTATCCTTAATTTTTGTTGCTTTTTTCCTTCTCTTACTTTGAGCTATGCTGTGTTGAATATGAAGATAAACTACCCTTGAGAACTTTGCTGGTCTTACTTATAGTCTGGTTTGATTTAAACTCTGCAGAATGTCACCGCTTACAGAAACTTGTCTTAGTCATCTATGTTTTATAATGCAAGAACTGCTTTTCCGTTTTGGGGTGTTTATGTATCATAACTACTAATTTCCCCAGGAGGGCATCTTCTGTCCCCACAATCACTGACGCATGCTACATCAGATTTCTGTTACTGTAATAAATACCTAAGGTAATTACTAAGAGAAAAGGCTTGCCAGCAGCCATGGTGGTGCTCACCCATAATAACTCTACCTATTCAGGAGGCTGAGGCAGGAGAATTGCAAATTCAAGGCCAGACAGGGCAACTTAGCAAGACACTGTCCCAAAGTAAAATAAAAAGGGTTAGTGATAGGCCAGGCGTGGTGGCGCATACTTGTAATCCCAGCGCTTGGGAGGCTGAGACAGGAGGATCACACAGGTTCGAAGCCAGCCTCAGCTACTTAGTGAGGCTCTCAGCAACTTAGTGAGACCCTGTTTCAAAATAAAGTATAAAATAGGTCTGGGAGTATAGTCCAGAGGTAGAAAGCCTCTGGGTTCCACCCCCAGTACCACAAAAACAAACCAACCAAAAAAAAGGGTTGGTAATATGGCTTAGTGGTAGAGCACTTGCCCTGCCTGCTAAAGCCCTAGGTTTGATTCCCAGCATGTGTGAGAGAAAGAGAGAAAAAAAAGGTTTATTTTTGTGGAACTTGGGATGGAACTCCCAGCCCTATTTATTTATTTATTGCAGTGTTGGGGATGGAACCCAGTGGCATTCTAGCTCCAAGCTATACCCCCAGCCCTATTTTTTATTCTTTAGTCTCACTGAGTTGCAAAGGGCCTCACTAAGTACTAGCTGAGGCTGTCTGCAAACCGTGATCCTCCTGTCTCAACCTCCCAAATGCTGGTATTACAAGCATGCGCCACCATGCCTGACTGGTTATTTACTTTACTTACTTACCTATTTATTTATTTATTTATTATTTGTTTTTGTGTGGTACTGGGGATTAACCCAGGGCATTCTACCTCTAAGCTACACTCCATCCCTATTTTTTATTCTTTTATTTGGAAACAGGGTCTCACTAAGTTGTTGAGGGCCACACTAAGTAGCTGTGTCTGGCCATGAACCTCAATCCTCCTGTCTCAGCCTCCCAAGAACTGGGATTGCAAGCGTGTTTTGGGGGTGAAAAGATTTGTCTCAGCTTGAGCAGTCCACGACCAATTGGCCCTGTTGATTTTGGCTATGATAAAGCAGATTTATTTATTTTTGTGGTACTAGAAATTGAACCCAGGGGGGATTCTACCTCTAAGATACACCCTAACCCTATTTTTTATTCTTTATTTTGAAACAGGGTTTCACTAAGTTGTGGAGGGCCTCGCTAAGTAGCTGAGGCTGGGTATGAACCTGCAACCCTCCTGTCTCAGCCTCCCAAGCACTGGGGTCACAAGTGTGCGCCACCATGCCCAGCTTATATTTCTTTTTTTTTTTTTTTTTTTTTTTGCGGGTCTGGGGATGGAACCCAGGGGCATTTGACCTCCGGGCTACACCCCCTGCCCTATTTTTTAGTCTTTATTTTGAAACCGGGTCTCACTGAGTTGCAGAGGGCCTCACTAAGTAGCTGAGGCTGTCCACGAACCGCGATCCTCCAGGTCTCAGCCTCCTGAATGCTGGGATTACAAGCGTGCGCCACCACGCCCAGCTCTATATTTCATTTTGAAATAGGGTTTTGCTAAGTTATGTGTACTGTCCTGGAACCTGTGATCCTCCGGTCTCAGCCTCCCAGGTACCCGGATTATGGGTGCGTGCCATTGTGCATGGCAGAGTGAGAGCTTTTGGTGGAGCAAAACTACTTATTTCATGGCTGGGAAGCGAACAGAAAGAGACCAGAGTCCCACTGTCTTCTCTGAAGGCATAAACTCCAGGATCTCTCACTAGGCTTCATCTCTTAAAAGGTTCCTCTACCTCCCAGTAGCACCAAACTGAAGACCAAGTCCTTGTGTGTGTGTGTGTGTGTGTGTGTGTGTGTGTGTGTGTGTACTGGGGATGGAACCTGGGGGTGTTCTACCTCTGAGTTATACCCCCATCCTCATTTTGTTATTTTGCAACAGGGTCTCATTAAGTCCCGGTGCCTTGAATCCAGACCCTGTCTTGGCTTTCCAAATGATGGGATTATGGTTGTGCGCCACTGAGCCCAGCTAGGGACCAAGTCTACCACATGGACCTTTGGAGGACATTTAAAATTCAAACTACTTCGTGTGCTCTTAAATATACCAGATTAGGCCGGGCGTGGTGGCGCACGATTGTAATCCCCGTGCTTGGGAGACTGAGACAGGAGGATCACACAGGTTCGAAGCCAGCCTCGGCTACTTAGTGAGACCCTGTTTCCAAATAAAATATAAAATAGGTCTGGGAGTATAGCCTGGAGGTAGAAAGCCTCTGGGTTCCACCCCTAGTACCACCAAAAAAAATAAAAAATAAAAATTAAAAACTAAAAAATATATACCAGATTAGGTTTTAATGCACAGGCATTCCCCAGTCAGGCTAATGTCACATGAGACACAGAAAACACATATGGATGAGAAATAATTTGTAACTTCAGGAAGTCTTTTTTTTCCTGATTTTATATATATATATATATATATATATATATTTTTTTTTTTTTTTTTTTTTGAGGTACTAGGGATGGAACCCAGGGGCATTCTACCTCCGAGCTACACCTCAGCCCTATTTTTTATACTTTATTTTGAAACAGGGTCTCACTGAGTTGCGGAGGTCCTAAGTAGCTGAGGGTGTCCACAAACTCAAATTCTCCTGTCTCAGTCTCCCAAATGCTGGGATTATAAGCATGTGCCACCATGCCCATTGCCAGCCCTATTTTTTATTCTTTACTTTGAAACAGGGTCTCACTGAGTTGCAAAGGGCCTTGCTAAGTAGCTGAGGCTGTCCACAAACCTGGATCCTTCTCAGTCTCCCAATATTTATATACATATATATTTTTTGTATTGGGGACTGAAACCAGAGGCATTCTACCTCTAAGCTATATCCCCAGGCTGATTTTCTTTCTTTTGTGTGGGTGTGTGTTTGTGTGTTACTGGGGATGGAACCCAGGGGCCTTCTACCTCTGGGTTATACCCCCAGACCTATTTTTATATTTTATTTGGAAACAGGGTCTAAGTTGCTGAGGCTGGCTTTGAACCTGTGATCCTCCTGTCTCAGCTTCCGAAGTACTGGGATTACAAGCATGTGTCACACCTGGACCGATTTTATTTTTTGTCTGGAAAAAGAGTCTCACTAGGTTGCTGAGAGCCTCTATGTTGCCCAGGCTGGCTATAAGCCTGCAATTTTCCTGTCTCAGCTTCCCAAGTAATGGGATTACAAGCATGTGTCATAATCCACTAACCTTTTTATTTTTTATTTTAAAACAGGGTCTAGCCAAATTGCTGAGGTTGGCCTCTAATCTATGATCCTTCTTTGCCTTCCAAGTACTGGGATTACAAGCATGTACCACCACACCCAATCCTTTTTTTTTTTTTTCTTTCTTTTTTTGGTACTGGGGATGGAACCCAGGGGCATTCTACCTCCGAGCTACACCCCCAGCCCTACTTTTTATCTTTTTATTCTTTATTTTGTAACAGGGTCTCACTGAGTTGCAAACAGCCTTCTTAATAGCTGAGGCTGTCTTCGAACCATGATCCTCCTGTCTCAGCCTCCCAAACGGTGGGATTACAGAGTGTGCAACCATGCTCAGCTCCTTTCAGTATTTTCTCCCTGATCTCCTTCAAGCCAGGATTCATGCAGTCTGCATTTCATGTGCCAGCTTTGGGAGGTCTGATAGAAATAAAAGACTTCAGGTTTGCTAATAAACAGAACTCAAAAAGTCATTCATGTCAGTTTGTTTTTTTCTTTTCTTTTTTTGTGGTACTGGGGATTTAACCCAGGCACATTCTAGCACTGAGCTACACCCCAGCCCTTTTTATTATTTGGAAACAGGGTCTCACTAAATTGTGGAGGGTCTAAGTTGCTGAAGCTGGCTTTGAGCCCACAATTCTCCTGTGTCAGCCTCCCAAGTACTGAGATTAAAAGTGTGCGCCATCGCCAGGCGTGGTGGGGCACGCTTGTAATCCCCACGCTTGGGAGGCGGAGACAGGAGAGGATCGCGTAGGTTCAAAGCCAGCTGCGTGCGCTGGCTTAGGAGGCCCTGTTTCCAAATAAAAAACTATAAAATAGGTCTGGGAGTGTAGCCCAGAGGTAGAAGGGCTTCCAGGAACCCCAGTACCACCACCAAAAAAAAAAAAAAAAAAGTATGCGCCATCACACCCACCTTTCAACCAGTTTTAACAAAGATTTTAAAGAAGCTTGATACTGTAAGTGGAATTCTGTGTCTCTAGAGGTAAGGAGCCATACTGATTTCTTGCCTTTTTTTTTTTTTGGTGGTACTGGGGGTGGAACTCAGGGGCTTTCCACCTCCGGGCCATACTCCCAGACCTATTTTATATTTTATTTGGAAACAGGGTCTCACTAAGTTGCTGAGAGCCTCACTAAGTAGTGTGATCCTCTTATCTCAGCCTCCCAAGCGCGGGGATTACAAGCATGTGCCACCACGCCCAGCTGATTTCTTGCTTTAAATTATTTTTCTTTCTTTCTTTGTGGTACTGGGGATGGAGCCCAGGAGCATTCTACCTCTGAACTATACCCCTACCTCTATTTTTTCTTCTTTATTTTGAAACAGGGTCAGACTGAGTTGCAAAGGGCCTAAGTAGCTGAGGCTGAAATCATGATCCTCCAGTCTCAGCCTCCTAAATGCCTGGATTCTAAGCATTATAAGTGTGCGCCACCACGCCTGGCTTATAATTATTTTTCAATTATAACTACTAAGTTGAACCCACTGAAGTGGCATGCAACATTTCATTACTACTAGAAACCATAGAATGTGCCAGGGAAACAGAATCTCATCAAGTAAGATAGAATCTAGCTAAAACCCAGGCTAACTGCTAGATGCCTGCAGATCATTACAATCCTTTTTTATTTTTTATTTTTTGCGGGTCTGGGGGTGAAACCTGGGGGCATTCGACCTCTGAGCTACACCTCCTGCCCTATTTTTTATTCTTTATTTTGAAACCAGGTCTCACTGAGTTGCAGAGGGCCTAAGTAGCTGAGGCTGTCCGCGAACCACGATCCTCCGGTCTCAGCCTCCTGAATGCTGGGATTACAAGCGAGCGCCACCACACCAGGCTCATTACAATCCTTTTAAAGGGCTTGGATTCTCCAGATACTAGTTGTGAGTCTTTTCTGGGGACTGGGAGTTTTTACTGGAGGATAATTAACTACTTCAAAACATGCTATCAAAATACAAGTGTGTGTCTGTTCCACTGCGATGTTTTCTGAGTCCGCTGTGCTGGTGATCCCTGGCTTTCCTGAAGCGAGTCAGCAGCAGCAGGATCTCTTTAACTCATCTGCCATGGCTTCTTTTCTGTGGGCCAGAGTCTCCTTGGAATTCTACTCTGAAGGCCCCACAGGGAGGGGTGGCAGGTCCAGTAAATAGGATCTCATCTTTTGGAGCTCCTGAATCTCATCACTGCAAGGGCCACAGTGTACCAACAGAACTTCTTCTGCCCTCTGAATGGTGTCCCGAGCTTCGGCTATGGCAAACCTGAGCCAAGGGAGGCAAGAGGAGTCAGTGTGTTTGGTCAGGCAAAGGCTAACGGAGTCCTACTCACACACTGTGAAGGACACAAAGGCATTCAAATTCATTGCTGTCCTTGGCTCTGGCTCATACAATCTAGCAGGGTTTTTGCTTTTGTGTGTGTGTGTGTGTGTGTGTGTGTGTGTGTGTGTGTGTGTTTTGTGTTTTTGTGTGTTTGCTTTTTTTTTTTCCCCTTGGTGGTACTGGGGGTGGAACCCAGAGGCTTTCTACCTCCAGGCTATACTCCCAGACCTATTTTATACTTTATTTGGAGACAGGGTCTCACTAAGTTGCTGAGAGCCTCACTAAGTAGCTGAGGCTGGCTTCGAACCTGTGCGATCCTCCTGTCTCAGCCTCCCAAGTGCAGGGATGACAAGCGTGCGCCACCACACCCGCCTTAGTGTTTGCTTTCACAATGTGTCACAATGTAGAGATTGAGAAAAAGGCTATGAAAAAAATTAGACTCCAAGGTCCTGAGAAAACTTGGCTAATATTAAAGCTCTAATCTGATATTTATGCAAGTTTTACCTGTGTGTTCATCTTAGGGTAACTCAGTCTAAACCTGCCTGAATTCTGCACCCTTTCCTTTCTGACCAACATCTGTTGGTCATTCTCAATCTTAGGTTTAACAGTGTTATCAAGGCTGGAGAATTTTACCCAGAGATACTGAAATCAGACCCCCCTCAATGGTCTCAGTGGTAAAGGTGAGTGAGGCATCTGCTTATCAACACTGTTTACATGTTTTGTAGCTGTGGGGATTAAACCAAGGGTTTCACACATGCTAGGCAAGCACTCTACCACTGAGCTCCACTCCCAGTCCCTTTTATAACTTCAAAGCAGGGTTTCTCAACCTTGACCAGACTGCCATGTTGGGCCGTCCTTGCTGGGGGGTTCTCCATCCTGCTGTATGAGGTTTAGTGGCACCTCTGACCTCTGCCCAACAGAAGTTAGTGGCACCCCCACCCAGTCATGGCAACTGAAACTTTCCAGACAGTGCCAAAAATGCAAAAGCATTCCTGGTTGAAAACGACTGCTTTAAAAGGAATAGGAGGCAAAACGGGGAAGGCAGAGCCCTGGAGTTGAGGCTGCGGGGAGTAAGAGCACCAGGGACATGTGATTAACCGAGGAGGAATGAGAAGGGATGCTATGCTGGCGGGTGCAGGCCCTCCCCTGCACATTCCCTTCAGATCTAGTGCTTTCCCCATAGCTCTTGGGAGAAAGCCCTGAAGCTTCAAGTTTGTCATTAAAACAAAAGGCAAGGCTCTCTCCTAAAGAGGAAAGAAAGAGGCTTCAGCATGCTTAAAGGCACCAAAGGAAAAAGCCACACACAGATGCACCTAGTGAAACTAGGACAGTACCTGCCTGACAGCCCAAGGGAAGGCGCAGGCTTACCCGTTGAACAAGACCTGGGCCAGTTTGAAGAGCTCACGGCCCATTTCCACACTCGACGGCCCGTGGCGAGCCTCAACCGCTTGAAGACTCTTACGGAGATGGGTGGCTGACGTCTGCCAGTCCCCTGTGAGAAAAGAAAAGTCTTGCCCAGTAAAGAACCACAGTCAACCTGGATGGATTCAGGATGAAGAAAGCTAAATGGAAGGGAGAGAAGCGTCCACTTACAGGCTGAAAGAACTAAGGCCAAGAGGCAAGGCTCATGACAGAACGCACGGGGCGGGAACGAGAATACACGCCTTACCTAAGGCAGCGTAGGCCTGGGCCAGGTCATCCTCAATCTCCCCCAGCACAGCGTGCTCTGCCCACAGGAAGCTCTCGGCATCTTGCTGGCACCCCAACAACAGCTGAATGGCTCGCTCTAGTGATCCAAGGGAAAAGTCTCACTGAGGACACGAACTGGCCCGGAAGCGCACCCAGGTCTCACTTCTGTGTCAGATGGTCTGAGTGTGGAAGCCCCTCTTGTCTCTTTGGGCTGTCAGCAACCCACGATGTTCTAGGAAAGCTGCTGTGTCCTCACATGTTTTTCTTTTAGGAGAAAAAGCACTAGGTGATGGCCTCCTAATAGGAACCCCATGGGTCAACGTCCCCTTCCCAACACACCTGGCAACAGTCGTCTGTGGTCACTGTTTCTCTTGACTCAGAAACCTAAGCTAAAAGCTGGCGTTCATAAAGTATTTCATAAATTCCCCTATCTTTCCGTCCTTTCTCCCTGGTGCTGGGGATGGCACATGTGAGGCAAGTGCTCCATCGCAGTCACTTCAGTCCTGGAGCAGGACTCACCTCCACAGCACAGAGGCCACTCTGCTCTCGAGAAGTGACCGGCTCTTCTAGTACATTAGGCCTAATCAGGCCCTGGGGTCAAATGACACTGGAGCCAGGGTGATGCTGCACGTCTATAATCTCAGTACTTGGGAGGGTGAGGCAGGAGGATCACAGGTTCAAGGCCAGCCTCAGCAACTTTGTGAGGCTATGTTTCTGGGTTCAATCCCCAGTGCCACACACACACACACACAGAGAAAAAAACAAAAACAAACACTGAACTTCTGGAACTGTTCAAAGCTCACGGAAGTCATAACCCTTTGGTGCTTAGGGTACTGTCATTTAGCTCTCCGTGCACAGAACAACAACAGCAGGAGTCATTTGGCGCTTTCTCAAGGACACCAGACTAAATGAGTTGCTTAGGCTTGCTCTCACTGGCCTACACAACCATCTGGTGGCTGGTGTGGGGATAATTAAATTCAATTATTCAGTCATTACCAAGTATTTTTGCATGCAAGGTGATATCGAATAAGTAAAAGGGAAGGAGATGGAGGACCAAGAAGGAGGAAGCCAGGCCGATCTCACCTAGTTTTCCATTTCTGAGAAGCCTCCGGGACATCTCAACCTGTTGCTGAAGGTCCCGTAACCGAGAGACCAGGTGATCCCTCCTGACGGGTTCTGCACAGGATCTGCTGCCACAGCTCAGCATGTCACCCCCCTGTGGAAGTCAGTGCTGTCTTCAGTCCTGTATCACAGTCAGTTATCAACACTGTACATGCTTACATTGTGGAATCACTGATTTCACGGGAGAGAGACTACTGCAATAATACATCAGGACAAGGCTTGACTCAATTTGTCTGACAGCAGCTATTCAAATGAAAGCAGTAGCTGATCCCACCCTAAGAATATCTCTTTGGGGCCAGGACTTTGGATAATAAATATACTTGTAGTGGTTATAAAAAAAAAAAAAGGCCAAAATTCTAGGTGTGGTAGCATGCCTATAATCCCAGCTGCTAAGGAGGCTGATTGATACTGGAGGATTACAAGTTTGAGGCCAGCGTGGGTAACTTACCAAGACCATGTTTCAAAATAAAATTTTAAGCCAGGCATGGTGGTGCACACTTGTAATCCCAGCATTTGGGAGGCTGAGACCAGAGGATGGTGGTTCACAGACAGCCTCAGGTACCTAGTGAGGCTCTCTGCAATTTAGTGAGACTCTGTTTCAAAGTAAAGAATAAAAAATAGGGCAGGGGGTGTAGCTTGGAGGTCGAATGCCTCTGAGTTCCATCCTCAGACCCACAAAGAAAAAAAAAAAGAAAAAAGAAAATTAAAAAGGCTAGGGATGTAACTCCGTAGTAAAGCGCCCCTGGGTTCAATCCCCAGTAGTTGGGGGGAAAAAAGGAAAAAGGAAAAGCCACAAGAAGACAAGAAGAGCTGGAGGTGTAGCCCTGGGTTTATACCCTAGCACTCAAAAATAAATAAAACAAAAAAGCCATAAGAAAACTAATACAGCTTGGTGCTAGGTGAGACTTTCCCACATTTGAATGTGAGTTTGCAGCTTTCCACCACCTCCAGTTCTGTATTCCACGTGTGGTTCTCTAGGAACACTGGATTCTCAGGCAGAGGAGAAAGCCCTCTATGGCTGGGCATGGTGGCACTTGCCTGTATTTGCAATATTTGGGATGCTGAGGCAGAATGATCACAGGTGTGAGGAGGGCCTCAGCAACCTAGTGAGGCCCTGCTTCAAGACCAAAAATAAGACAAGTTGGGGGTATTTTTCTTTTTCTTTTTTTTTTTTTTTTTTTTGCGGTACTGGGAATTTTTGGTTACAGGGGCGTTCTACCTCCAAGCTATATCCCCAACCCTATTTTCTTTATCCTTTATTTTGAATCAGGGGCTCACTAGTTGTGGAGAGCCTAAGCAGTTGAGGCTGGCTGTGAACCTGGATCCTCCAGCCTCCCAAGTACTGGGATTACAAGTGTGTGTCGCCATGTCTAGCTGGGGGTGTACCTTGGAGGTAGAATGCTCCTGGATTCTATTCCCAATACCAAAACCAAACCAAACCAACAAACAAAAACTTAGGTCCTTTGCAACTCAGTGAGACCTTGATTCAAAATAAGGAATAAGAAATAGGGCTGGGGATCTAGCTTGGAGGTAGAATGCCCCTGGGTTCCATCCCCAGTACGAAAGAAAGAAAGAAAGGAAGGAAGGAAGGAAGGAAGGAAGGAAGGAAGAAAGAAAGAAAGAAAGAAAGAAAGAAAGAAAGAAAGAAAAAAAGAAAGAAGGAAAGAAAGAAAAAAAGGAAGAAGGAAAGAAAGAAAGAAAGAAAGAAAGGGAGGGAGGAAGGGAGGGAGGGAAAGAAAGCAAGCCTCTGTGTTAAAGATGCTAGTATCTATGCTGTCATTTGGCAATAATGACCTAATTTCTTTTTTCCTTATCTGGTGCTAGGGATTGACCCCAAGGCCCTCTACCACTGAGCTACATCCCCAATCTTTTTTGTTTTTAATTTGAGACAGTGTCTTGCTAAGTTGCTCAGTTTAGCTTTGAACATGCAATTCTCCTGCCTAAATCTCCCAAGTACCTGGGATTACAGTTTGTGCCATAGTTCCCAGCACAACCTGATTTCTCCTGGGCAACCCTCCTCACCCATCAATAGCAGGGTCCTATAGTTGAGGGAGTGGCCCGTGGCTCAGATGTGGCCCATTCCTCTAGCTCAAATGGCTGGAAGAAGACTATGTGGCTTTGATTTTCCTCCAGGCAGTCACTGGGTCTAATGACACACAATAAGACTTTTGCCCAGACTCCTGACAGAGTGGCACACATTTTATCCTCCTGTGTGCAGAGGACAAAGAGGCTGAGCTGCTGGCAGCCACCTTGTATCACCTGTGGGAAGTCTGAGGATGGGTGAGTACAGAGGGAAAGGAGCTGAGAGAACAGACAGGAAAAGGGGGTCTTGGTGATATTATCTAAGTCTCTGGATCAAGATGTATCTGAAGTAGCCTTATCCTGGAATTATTATTTTGTTTGCGGTATTGGGGATGGAACCCAGAAACATTCTACCTCTGAGCCCTATTTTTTATTCTTTATTTGGAAACAGGGTCTCACTAAGTTGTGAAGGGCCTAAGTAGCTGAGGTTGGCTGTGAACCTGGATCCTCCTGTCTCAGCCTCCCAAGTATTGGGATTATAGACATGCACTACCATGCTCAGCTACCAGCCTTTATATTAATTTTAATTTTTTATTTTGAAACAGGATTTCACTAGGATGCTTAGAGTCTCACTAAGTTGTTGAGGCTGGTCTTGAACCTGTAACCCTTCTATCTCAGCCTCCTAAGTATTGGGCAATTTCCAGTCTACCCTCCCCTCCCGCTCCCTTAAGTTAGTTTAGGTGGGATTTTCTGTCCTTGCAAGAGAAACATCACTAAATTCAACCTTTCCCTGTGGTTCTTTCAGAGAGATAACCAATGTGTGGGGAGGATCTGCTAAAACAAAAGTAATATTACTGCTCTCAGCAACTATAAGCCCCTGATGGCTTCCACCTAAAGACTGACTTCTGGGCTGGATATTGACTTCTAGGAACAATATAGAGAGGACTGAGACTCACCTGCATGAGTGCTCTGCAGCGACAACAACAGAAGGCTTGCCACCTAGGCCCTGCGACTGTGCCTAGCTCCTCAGCATGGCAGGCTGGACAGCTGCAGTGGAAGAAGTACTGAGAGCCCAGCTTCCACTGCCTTTCAGCCACACCCATCCGGCTCTCATGGGGCCCTGGGGAGAGAGCGCCCGTTGGACTAACAGCCTTCAGCTTGGCTGAGGGTCTGAGCAACTATTCATCATGACGGGGAACCTTTACTCAAACGTGTGGGACTGGATACTGAAATAAGTAAGCTTCCAAGAAAAGAAAGCTGAGAAAGTGCTCCCAGCTCACTTTCCAAGGAGGAAGATTACAGGAATTGTGTGGTGAGGGATGTGAGTTACAACAGCATTTCTTTGTGTGTGTGTGTGTCTGTATGTGGTACTAGGGATTGAACCCAGAGGCATTCTACCTCCAAGCTACATCCCCAGGCCCCCCCCCCTTTTTTTAAATTTGAAACAGGGTTTCACTAGGTTGCTGAGAGTCTACTTACTGAGGCTGGCCTCAAACCTGCAATCCATCAGTCTCAGCCTCTCAGTACTGAGATGACAAGTGTGCGCCACCATGCCCGACTTCACAGCAGGGTTTCCGATTATGGCAAGACTCACTCGTTTCCAGTCAGCCTGTCCCTCTTGGCTGGAGAAGGGTAGAATAGTGGTGAGGGCTGGCTCACCATAGCAGTGGAGAATCTCTTGCCCTTTTTCAATCCGCCGTGCTGCCCGAACGGTGGCGACAGTGCGGGAGAAGGACACGCTGGTGTTGGGGCTGCAGGAGTGGTTCAGAAGGCTGACCACAGGGAAGATGCCAGTGGCCAGGCGTACCTGCCTGCTGTCAGCAATGACGCTCTCCTTAGATACTGAAAGCACAGAGGCAGGAGGAAAAGTGGGTGAGCACATTAGCCCTGGCCTTGCCATCCACTCCTCAGGAGAGCTGGGCAGCTGGGCCTGAAGCCATCTGAGCCATGGCCCCACAGCCAGATCCAATATAAACTGGATGAAACAGAACTCACAGCAAATGCTGGTCCCCAGGAAGCAAACTGAATGAACACATGAAAAGTCCACTGGAATCCTGGAGCCTGACCATTGTGTCTATAATACACACACATGCACACACACACCCCAAGATTAGAATCTATAAAAAATAAAAACAATCAAGCCAGACATGCGCCTGTAACCCCAGTACTTGGGAGGCTGACACGGGATCAAAGTTCAAAGCCAGCCTTGACAATTTAGCAAAGTTTTCAGCAACCTAGAGAGACCCTGTTTCCACATAATCTCTTTGCAGCACAATTAATCAGTAACTTAACTACATGATGGAAATCAGGAATCCAGGCATGGTGGCACATACTTGTAATCTCAGTACTTGGGAGGCTGAGACAGGAGGATCACAAGTTAGAGGACAACCTCAGCAAGTAGTGAGCCTCTCTGCAACCCAGTGAAACCCTGTTAATAAATAAGTAGGGGTGTAGCTCAGAGGTAGAAGGTAGAATGCTCCTGGGTTCAATCCCCAGTCTCACACACACACACACACACACACACACACACACACACACAATCAGGAAGAAAGAAAGGCAGTTTCTCAGGTCACAAAAGTCCAGAAGCAGAGAACTAGCACTGGGAGGCTGGTAAAAAGCAGGCTTTTCTGAGGATGGCAACAAAGACAGTGACAGATGGAGGAGGAAGAAAACTCATGTAAGAGATTTATTTATTTATTTATTTATTTATTTATTTATTTATTTATTTATTTTTGGTGGTACTGGGGGTGGAACCCAGGGGCTTTTCTACCTCCGGGCTATACTCCCAGACCTGTTTTATACTTTATTTGGAAACAGGGTTTCACTAAGTTGCTGAGAGCCTCACTAAGTAGCTGAGGCTGGCTTCGAACCTGCACGATCCTCCTGTCTCAGCCTCCCAAACGCGGGGGATTACAAGTATGTGCCACCACGCCCGGCCTATATACGAGTTTTAGAACAACAAAATCACTAGAACCACTCAAGTTTTAACACACTTGTAACATTTCACCTAATCACTGACTCCCAGATGAACAGCATGTGTGCATTTTTTTGTTTGTAGTACTAGGGATTGAACCCAGGGGTATTCTACCTCTGAGCTACACCACAGCCCTATTTTCTTTTTCTTTTTTCTTTTTTTTCTTTTTTTTTTTTTTTGTGGTACTGGGGTTCCTGGAAGCCCTTCTACCTCTGGGCTACACTCCCAGACCTATTTTTACCTTTTTTTTTTGGTGGAGGGGTCTGGGGATGGAACCCAGAGGCATTTAACCTCCAAGCTATACCCACTGCCCATTTTTTTATCCTTTATTTTGAAACAGGGTCTCACTGAGTTGCGGAGGGCCTCACTAAGTAGCTGATGTTGTCCGCGAACCACGATCCTCCTGTCTCAGCCTCCCGAATGCTGGGATTACAAGCGTGCGCCACCACGCCCAGCTTATTTTTACATTTTTATTTGGAAACAGGGTCTCCTAAACCAGCGCACATGCTGGCTTCGAACCTGCGCGATCCTCCTGTCTCTGCCTCCCAAGCGCAGGGATTACAAGCGTGCGCCACCACGCCCGGCCTATTTTTCATTTTAAAACAGGGTCTCAAGCTGGGCGTGGTGGCGCATTCGATTTTATAGAAAATTGAAAAATCATAAGATAATTGTGGTATTGCTGCACATATGGCAGGAATTTATTTATTTATTTATTTATTTATTTTTTGGTGGTACTGGGGTTCCTGGAAGCCCTTCTACCTCCGGGCTACACTCCCAGACCTATTTTTACATTTTTTTAAAATTTGGAAACAGGGTCTCCTAAGCCAGCGCGCGCGGCTGGCTTCGACCCTGCGCGATCCTCCTGTCTCCGCCTCCCAAGCACAGGGATTACAAGCGTGCGCCACCACGCCCGGCTATGGCAGGAATTTAAACAAACTATTACCAAAGAAATAAGTAGTCTAGATACAAATGTAATTAATAAAGAAAATATCATGAACTATTGTATAAAATGTTCTATCAATGAAAGCATTAAATATAAAACTTATGCTGTCAACTTATCTGTTACTATGGGGGAAAAGAATAGAACATGTAAATACAATTCATAATGAATCTAAATGACTTGATTTTAGTCAGTAATTTTACAAAGTGTATTAGAATCTTTCATCAGTGCTTCTCCTCTGTGGTTAGCTAGTTTCAGTCCCTCCATGACTACCTTCTGGAGTGTGTGCTAATGAGCAGAGCAAATGCTAAAAGGGAGGCAGCAGGAAGGGGCAGCTTGGGGAACGAACAGTTTGGAGTCTGAATAATCAGCCTGGGTATGATAAAAAGTTGACTTGCCTCCCCAACTACTGTTAGCTGGCAACCTATATTACAATAGTTGCTACATTTTTCCCAGAAAAAATGATTCGTAATACAGTGAGTAATAATGTCAGCTTTGTGAATTATTTATAGATTATTCTCTAGCAGAAGTAGGCCCAGGAACTGAGTGGGGTATGTATGACAGGCCTAAATGTCTAATTACTTTTAAAAAATTAGGTATTGATTTTTAAAATTTACTTGATATTTTGCATTAGTCATCTATTAGTAGAAGTAATAGAAAGTGAGAATATGTAAGTACCTTATTAACCAAACCGAATATGTGACATTTTATATTAAAAAAGAGGAAGTGATTCTTTACCGAAGTATATCTCACTAATATACCTTGTGCATTTAAAATGGGATTCAAACCGGGCATGGTGGCGCACGCTTGTGATCCCAGCACTTGGGAGGCTGAGACAGGAGGATCATGCAGGTTCGAAGCCAGCCTCAGCTGGTTTAAGAGACCCTGTTTCCAAATAAAATATAAAATAGGTCTGGGAGTGTAGCCCGGAGGTAGAAGGCCCCTGGGTTCCATTCGCAGTACCATCAATAAAAATAAATAAATAAATAAATAAATAAGATGGGATTCAAATAAAAAAACTAATTCACAATATTTCTAGAATATACCTACTCTGGTATATATTTGCAAAATGAGAAATTTGTATATGTGTCAAGTAATCAAGAACCCAAATTAGCTGGGCGTGGTGATGCAGGCCTGTAATCCCAGTACTTGGGAGGCTACTACAGGAAGATCACAGCTTCAAGGACAGCGTCAGCAAGTAGTGAGACTCTTCAACCTACCAAGGTCATGTTTCCAAATAAAAAATAAAATCAGGCTTGGGGTACAGCTCAAAGGTAGAATGCCTCTGAATCCAATCCCCAGGGCCACATACACAGAGAACCCGAATTAAACACAGACTCTTGTGTTGGTGAGGAGTGAATGCAAAGCCCAGTGAAATGAGATGAAGCGACTTGGAAAGGCTTCCTGCGATGCCTTGAGTTCAGAATACCACAGGTGTGCTGTCCCACTGCGACGGGCCCCGCACACCTGTGCTAAGGTCTGGGTGTCATCAGGGGCCAGCTCTGTCCCATGACAAGCGCATTAGAGAGGTTTCTGAGGAACTTTGATTAAAAAGGGGTTTTTCCAAAGATAATAATACATTTTTATAGGTTTTTGTCAAAGTTTATCCTAGTTACCACTTTAATCCTTCTTCTGTGCTACGAATGCAACAGCTGCTAATGAAATTCAATGAGAACACTAAAGTGGGAGGTGTTGGAACCTCAAAGAAATAATATCCAAGGATATAACAAGATGGAAATATAAGCAGACTAAAATCAAATTAGACTGAATTCCAACGTGAAAGTGGACGTTCTGCTGGACACTGTAGTCCTGCAGTGGGCACCAAGTGCCTGAAAACAGAAATTATCTTCACACTTGGGCTTTGCTATAAAAACTAATTAAAATTATCCAAGGAAACGAGTGTAGTGGGCAGGCCTGTAACTCCAGTGCTTGGGAGGCTGAGAAAGGAGGAGCCTGGGCTTGAGGCCAGCCCCAGCAGTTTTAGCAAAGCTGTCAGCAACCCAGTGAGCCTTGTTTCAAAACAAAAATAAAATAGGGCTGGGGTGTAGCTCAGGAGGTAGAACACCCCTGGGTTCAACCCCCAGCACTACCAAAAAAAAAAAAAAAAATCCATGATAGTCAGAAAAAAAAAATTAAAAACCTAAAGTTACCCAGGTGAGGTAGCACACACCCACACACTGTAATCTCAGTTACTTGGGAGACTGAGACAGGAAAATTGAAAGTTTGAGGTCAGTTTGGGAAACTTAGTGAGACACTGTTTCAAAATAAAAAAAAAACAAGCTGTGGTGGCACATGCTAATAATCCCAGTACTTGAGAGGCCGAGACAGGAAGATCGCAGGTTTGATGCCAGCCTCAAGCTAATTAGTGAGGCCCTCCGCAACTTAGTGAGATCCAGTTTCAAAAATAAAGAATAAAAAATAGAGCTGGGGGTGTAGCTTGGAGGTAGAATGGCCCTGGGTTCCAATCCTCATTTTGGCAAAATAAATAAATAAATAAATAAATAAATAAATAAGAAAGAAGGTTTTTGGAAGAGCAATCCCCCAAAAAGGTCAGTGGCAGAGAGAGTGCTCCTGGGTTGATACCCCAACACTTGCAAAAACGAATACCTCACAATTAGAGATTATGACAGTCATCTGTAATCCTGTTAGGCAGGGATAACATTTTGGTGTATTTTCTCAGTCTTTTTTCTAGGTTTATGTATGGAATCTTTAACATAACTGGCAACATGGTCATTTGTAAATAAATAATATACATACATAAAAATAAAAGCCTTATTGAGATAGTCTGTCTAGTATAAAATTCTTCATTTTAAGTGTACAACTCAATGATGTGAGGGGGATTTACATAGTACGCAACCATTAACACAATCCAATTTTAGACATTTTTATCACTATTCATATTCTTAAACACTCATTTTAAGAGTTGCATAGTTGCTAGAGATATTCCTCATTTTGTTATATACATCTTAATTTTTATTAGTGTTTTTTTTGGGGGAAGATGAATGTTAAAGCAACAATTTCATTTGTTCACAATTTTGAGTGCCAACAATTTTGGCTAAGCTCAGTTTGCTTTTTCCTGCTGGTTTTACCTAAACATTATTTGTGTGACTGTGTTCACATGGTACATAGTCTTAGGTTTAGGCTTCTGATATGGGCACAGACTTTGATAAGATAGATATATCTACTAAATCCTCTAGCTTTATATGGTATCTTGGCTTTTAGGTCCTTAATATAGTTAATCAGTCAAAGTCAGAGTGGCATATTGTCTCACAACAATGGGGTTTTTGCCAAGATTCTCCTTGTACACTTTTCCATTTTAATTTTATTTTATTATTATTTTTTGAGGTACTGGGGATAGAACCCAGGGGCATTTTACCTCTGAGTTACACCCCTAGCTCTATTTTTTATTCTTTATTTTTGTTTTGTTTTGTTTGGTGGTACTGGGGATGGAAACCAGGGGCCTTCTACCTCGGGATATACTCCCAGACTTATTTTATATTTTATTTGGAAACAGGGTCTCTTAAACCAGTTGAGGCTGGCTTTGAACCTGCACGATCCTCCTGTCTCAGCCTCCCAAGCGCGGGGATTACAAGCGTGTGCCACCACGCTGGCTTATTCTTTATTTTTGAAACAGGGCCTCACTAAGTAGCTGAGGCTGTCCACAAACCACAATCCTCTGGTTTCAGCCTCCCAAATGCTGCCCATTTTTATTTTATATAGATAACTTATGCTTCTGAGAGTTAAGGTTGATGATATATTTCTGTGTAGTCTCCTTTATAAAAATAAAATGCTAAGCCGGGAGTAGTGGCACATACTTATAATCCCAGTACTTGGGAGGCTGCAACAGGAGGATCACAGGTTCACAGCCAGTCTCAGCAATTTAGTGAGGCCCCTTGCAATTCAGTGAGACCTGTTTCAAAATAAAAATAAATAATAGGGCTGGGGGTGTAGCTAGGAGGTAGATGGCCCCTGAGTTCCATCCCCAGTGTCCCCTGTACCAGTATTGGGAATGGCCTAGGAAGATTTGAGAAAGCTCTGGTTATTATATTTCAAAAATTGGTGAAAGGACTTGATTTCTGCCCCCAAAAAAGCATGCAACTATTCCAATGTAAATTAACCTAGCTAAAGATAATTAGCAAGTCTGTAAGAGAGGGGAACTAGGACTTCCTCATCCTCATTCTAAAGACAGGTTTACATAATTGGATAATCTAGCTAGGATGGGACATTCATGAAAAGAGACCTAGGCGGGGAAAGTACACCTTGGAAAGTAAGGGAGGTACCTGACAGGGACCTTTACTATGTCAGAATTACGTGAACAAGATGGAGGGTGTTGTGTATAAAAAGTCTGTTCCATGTTTTGTATCTTGGTGAATTCATTTGAACCACCCCGCCATGCCACTTCTGAATGGCACAGGCTATAACTGTCTTCTGTATTTCTATCTTTTTAATAAACTTCTTTAGATCTTCAGCAAGAGTCCGGGCTATTGCATAGTCATCCTTAGCTCAGGACAAGAACCTGCACCTTTTTATCTCTTTATCTTTTTCTGGTTTAAGGGAGATTGTGTCCGGGAGCCTCACAGGGGTCCCGGGGGCAGTTTCCCCAAACCATAAAGAACATCCCCCATACAAAATCATTAGGGATTTGATGTCCTGTTTACTAGTAGCAACTGCAATAGAGATCAAGTACTTAAGGGACAGGCCAAGGAACGCAAAGAAGCACCAGAAGGCAAAGGAGAAAGCAAACTAGCTTGAAGTGTGACTTGGTAATGCCATGGGATACAGGCAGGCCATGGCGGACAAGAAGGAAGGAATCAGGCAGCAAGAGGGCACTGCCCAAACCCCACCCCTGACACCGCTCTGAAGTTACGGATCTAAGACACTCCCAACAAAGGATATCAATGTGGTCTAGGAACTTAAGAAAGAAACCAAAAACTTACAAGGTAAAGCCTCCTGGAAAGTCCAGGCATACCTATGCACATTTATAATCTGGTCCTGACCCTCAGATTACCACTGCCTAATTGCAATCACATTAGCATAATGGTTTTGAGCGCCCCCACCCCATGGGCTTTCCCCAGTGCATTTCAGGGAAGTGGAAGCACATGGGGGATAAAGTAATATAAGCGTATAATGTCTATATCCCCTCTATCCGGCCCAGGGATCACTTAGAGATCTTTCTCTACCCACCACTAAATTACATCAAAGATGCTCAGAACAAGCAGCTCAGGGTCCTGCCTGGCTCTGAACTGATTATAGACACACAGCCCTCCTTTCTTTACTGGGAGGAGCCATTGTCTTTTGCTCTCAATAAATCTGAGTCGGATGTGGTACACTTGGGAGGCTGAGACAGGAGGATTGCAATTTGCAGTGAGCCTCAGCTATTTAGTGAGATCCTGTTTCAAAATAAATAATGAAAAAATAGACCTGAGGGTTCAGTTTGGAGTTAGACTGCCCCTAGGTTCAATCCCCAGTACCACATTAAAAAAGAAAAATCTGTTTGTTGTTTGCTAAGTATGTGTCTGTTCAAATTCTTTTTTTTGGTGGTAATGGGGATGGAACCCAGGGACCTTCTACCTCTGGGCTATACTCCCAGACCTATTTTATATTTTATTTGGAAACAGGGTCTCGCTAAATTGCTGAGAGCCTCACTACGTAGCTGAGGCTGACGATACTCGTGTCTCAGCCTCCCAAGCGAGGGGATTACAAGCATGTGCCACCACACCTGGTCTATTCCAATTCTTTGTTTGGGATACCAAGAACCTACAAACACACGAGGATCACCTCCCACTGGCAACAATGGGTCTGGTTGGTAATAGTTCTGCATGTTTTATGTGATTCAGTATGACAGAGTGTCATGTCCAAAAATACTTTTGGGCTGAGTGTGGTGGTGCACGCCTGTAATCCCAGCATTCGGGAGGCTGAGACCAGAGGATTGCGGTTCATGGACAGCCTCAGCTACTTAGTGAGGCCCTCAGCAACTCAGTGTGACCCTGTTTCAAAATAAAGAATGAAAAATAGAGCAGGGGCTGTAGCTCAGAGGTCAAATGCCCCTGGGTTCTATCCCCAGACCTGCAAAAAAAAAAAAAAAAAAAAGAGAAATACTTTTGGTGAGATAACCATACCATACAATTTGGTGGCTAATGTTTTTGGTTATTTGTTTGTTTGTTTACAGTATTAGGGATTGGGATTGAGCCCAGGGGCATTCTACCTCTGAGCTACACCCCCAGTTCTATTTTTTATTCTATATTTTGAAAAAGGGCCTCATTTAGTTGCGGAGGGCCTAAGTAGCTGAGGCTGGCTGTGAACCTGAGATCCTCCTGTCTGAGCCTCCCAAGTATTGGGATTACAAGCATGCAACCACCAAGCCTGGCTAATTTATTTTATTTTTTATTTTATATTTTTGGTGGTACTAGGGATTGAACAAAGGGTACTCTATCTCTGAGACATGTTCCCAGTCCTATTTTATTTTACTTTATTTTATGGTGTTGAGGATTGAACCCAGGGACATTTTGCCTCCAAGATACATCCCTAGTCTCTAGTGAGACCCTGTTTCAAAAAGGGTGTAGCTCAGAGGTAGAATGCCCGGGTTTGATCCCTAGTAGCCCCCTAACAAATCTGGTAAGGCAGAAAACCAGGTTTCCCTCTTACCTGTGTGCTGCATGACAGTTATGGCCTGAGCATTACACTGGAGCTGTAGTATGTGTCGGAGCATGGCCACTCCCCAGATATTCAAATCTGCACACAACTCAGGAGTCACTGCTGCTCTGGGCTCTGAGGACTGAGGACCAGTGGCAAGGGCCTGTGAAGTGGTTGTTTCAAGATGCCTACACAGCGCAGAGACACTTAGAGCACAAAGGAATTTGTGCTCTGGGCTATGGTTTTCAGTATGGGGCAAAAGGTTGAAGACAGCATTATAATTGTTTTCATATTTTCCTTTAATATCACATCCGGGAACATGAGTCTCCATTATTTTACCATGTTCCTCAGTTTCTTCCTGGTCATAACTGAGTATCTTGACCAGATTCTTGCTTTCAGGTAAACAGATGTCCTTGTTACAAATTTCATCATGAAGTTTCCTTATGACTTCACCAACGTCCTCAAATCTAGCCAAAAGAGTCAACCTTAGGGCAACGTGGCAAAAGACGCCCAGTGTGAGAAGCAGACCCCCTAAAGAACACTCTGTGCTGTGGTAGAGCTCCCAGGCCTGCTGCTTGCACTCCTGGCTGCAATACTTGGCATAGCTGCAGCCATGGCAGGGAACAGTGGCCAAGGTGTGCTTTAGACATCTGTGACAGTAGAGGTCTCCATTAGAAACTCTGGCATCCCACTTGTTCTTTAGGCTGTGATGCAATGGTGGCATTTCTCCAGGGTTAAGGACACTCACAAAAGCATCCTCCTTCACCAGGAGCTCTCCTGGGAGAATGTCTTTTGTGGCAACTAGATACCGGCCTTTTAAAGGGTCTGTGCATAAGCTGATAGATGATGATGCCCTGGAAATTAGTTCATTCTCTTCCCTTAGGTCCAGATCCTCAAAGGCTTTGTATAGAGTTTGGGGGGAGGTTTCCAGGCAATTTTCCTTTTCTTTTACCTTCATTTTCAGATGATGGAGGTTTCTCTGCAGAATTTGAAATGGGGAAGCTTCCAGAGTTGGTTTGGCGGTAAAGTCACTTTCAAGATCACTGATAGTTTGGCTTGCTTCCTGTAGTCTTCCGAGGGCCACCAGGCATTCTGCCTTACGTAACAGCACCTTGGGTTGCAGTCTTTCTGGATACCCATGCATCTGTGCTCTGATGATGTCCTCAAGACATGTCTGAAACAGAAAGAAACCCGTAGGATGATCCTTAGTCCCTACTCTTTAATGTGTACTAAAAATTCTTCCAAAAATCTACATCTCCCTACCATACTGGGGATTGAACCCAGCCAGAGGCATTCACCACTGAGCTATACCCCCAGCACTTTTTATTTTGGGACAAGGTCTAAGTTGCTGAGGCTGGCTTTGAACTTTCAATTCTCCTGTCTTAGCATTCTGAGTAGCTGAGATTATAGGTGTGCACTACACATCTGGCTCTTAAATATTTCTAATTTTAAGGAAAAAAGTCTCACAAAATTATAGAGATTAAAAAGGGAAGACTTTGAAGCCAAACAAACCAGTATTCAAATACTTACTGTGCCTCTTATGCAAACAACTTCATCCATCCATCCATCAATCTTTCCTTCCTTCCCATTTTCTTTCTTTCCTGGTGCTATACCCCCAGCCCTATTTTTTATTCTTTTTTTTTCCCTTGGTGGTACTGGGGGTGGAACCCAGAGGCCTTCTACCTCCGGGCTATACTCCCAGACCTATTTTTTATTTGGAAACGGGGTCTCACTAAGTTGCTGAGATCCTCACTAGGTAGCTGAGGCTGGCTTCAAACCTGTGCGATCCTCCAGTCTCAGCCTCTGAAGCACGGGGATTACAAGCGTGCGCCACCACGCCCGGGTCTATTTTTTATTCTTTATTTTGAAACAAGATCTCACTAAGTTGCAGAGGGCCTCACTAAGTAGTTGTGATTGTCTGCAAACCTGCAATCATCCTGTCTCATCATCTTAAGTACTAGGATTAACAAGTGTGCACCACCACATTGGGCTTATTTTTTGTTTTAAAACAGGGTCTTGCTAGGTTGCTGGGGTCTCACTAAGTTGCTAAGGCTGTCCTTGAACCTGTGATTCTTCTGCGTCATTTTCCCAAGTACTGGGATTATGGGTGTGCACTACCACTCCTAGCTCACTTCCTTAAAAAAAAAAAAAAATTCCAGTGACACGCTGGCCACGGTGGCACATGCCTGTAGTGCCAGTACTTGGGAGGTTGAGAAAGGAGGATTGCGGTTCCCAGCCAGTCTCAGCTACTTAGTGAGGCCCTCCGCAACTTAGTGAGACCCTGTTTCAAAATAAAGAATATAAAATAGGGCAGGGGGTATAGTTCGTAGGTCGAATGCCCCTGGGTTCCATCCCCAGACCCGCAAACAAAACAAAACAAAAAACAAACAAAAAACACCAAAATACCAAGAGCCAGATGTGGTGGCACACTTATAATCCCAGCATTTGGGAGGCTGAGACAGGAGGATTGCGGCTCACAGCCAGCCCAAGCTACTTAGTGAGGCCCTTTGCAACCCAGCTAGACCCTGTTTCAAAATAAAGAAAAAAAAAATAATGCTGAACCATCCCCAATATCGCATAAAAGAAAAACCAAGAAAATATTTTGGAGGCATCTGGACATGATGTATTATTAGCAGCACACGGTGCATCTTGAGAACTGCTGACATTGTTTTTCTTTTTTTGGTGGTACTGGGGGTGGAACCCAGAGGTTTTCTACCTCCGGGCTATACTCCCAGACCCATTTATATTTTATTTGGAAACAGGGTCTCACTAAGTTGCTGAGAGCCTCACTAGTAGCTGAGGCTGGCTTCAAACCTGTGCAATCCTCCTGTCTCAGCTTCCCAATGTGGGGACTACAAGCGTGCGCCACCACGCCCGGCTTGCTGACATGTTTGATATAGTCCACAGCGCAGTTGGGTGTGCCATGGCGTTTTTTCCCTTTGGTCAACCAATACTACTGTAAATGGGTTATCTATGATAGGTGACATGAGTCAGGAGCGAGAACAAGTTTGGGTGTATATATGTGCTTTCTTTTTCTTTTTTTAAAGAAACATGAGTTTATTTTAAGTCAGAGAAAGACAAAGGGCAAAAACACCCCCCATGGTATGGATGGGTCCTCGAAAGAGAGGAGCCCTGTGCTTTCCATCCAGGTAACTGGGGTGCAGCCTAATTTCAGTGCTCACTGGAGAAGCAGGGAGGCCTCTCTAGCGAGGGCCTCCTCATACTCACTTCGTACTGGCCCAGGTGGAAGAGGGCTGCAGAGCGATTCGCATAGCACAATGACAAGTCTTCGGAGTTGGGCCTTGAGTGTGCCGCTCCCTGCAAAACAATGCTCTGGTTAAAGCTATCAGTGGGAACTAGCATCACTATTTTTTTTTTTCATATAATAAGAGTTCTACTGCTAAAGACTGAATAAAATGGGGAAAGGCTCTTTGTGTTCCAACTGCTTCAGCTTCATTTTGAACCACCTTAGAGCAAAGCTGTGAAAATCAAGTGAGGAAATACTTAACAATTTGAAGACAGCAGCTTCAGACAGACCTTCAATAGCAAACACTACTGAAGGCAAATGAAAAATGGAGGAAAATGTTTGCAAGCAAAATTACAGCACTTGCCTAGCTTATGTGAGGTCCTGCATTTGATCCCTGGCACTACAAAATAAAGTGGAAGGAAGGAAGGGAAGGAGGGGGGGAGAAGAGAGAAGGAAAGAAAATGGGTGATTAGCACAAATAGAAGTTCACTAAAGGAGAAATACAAATAACCTAGGCACAGTGGTGCATACCTGTAATCCCAGTACTTGGGAGGCTAAGACAGGAAAATTACAGGGTAGAGGCCAGTCTCAGCAATTTAAGTGACACCCTCAGCAACTTATGTGAGAAGCTGTTTCAAAATAAAAAGAGAGCCGGGCGTGGTGGCTCACACTTGTAATCTCAACATTCAGGAGGCTGAGACAGGAGGATCGCGATTCACGGACAGCCTCAGCTACTTTGTGCAACTCAATGAGACCCTGTTTCAAAAAAATAAAAAGACAAAAAATAGGGCTGGGTATATAGCTTGGAGGTAAATGCCCCTGGGTTTCACCTCCAGTATCTCAAAACAAAACAAAACAAAAAAATAAACAAAAAAAAAAAGAAAAAGAAAAAAAAAAAAGGAAAAGAAGAGAAAAGAAACTATAGCTGGGCGTGGTGGTGCACACTTGTAATCCCAGCATTTAGGAGGCTGAGACAGGAGGATCATGATTCATGGATAGCCTCAGCTAATTTGTGAGGCCCTTTGCAACTCAGTGAGACCCTGTTTCAAAATAAATAATAAAAAATTAGTGCTGGGGGTATAGTCAGAGGTAGAATCCCCTGAGTTCTATCTCCAGTACTGCAAAAAAAAAAAAAAAAAAAAAAAAAAAAAAAAAAGGAGGAATTCCTTTCTAATTATGACTGAAAATCCAGAAGTCATAAAAGGTTAATCATTTTTTTTTCCTTTGGTATTGGAGATTGAACCCTAAAGGGCTCTACCTCTGACCTACATGCTAGCCCTTTTTTAAATTTAATTTTAATTTTTTAGTGGTACTGGGGGTAGAACCCAGGGGCCTTTTACCTCTTGGCTATACCCCCAGCCCTATTTTATTTTTTATTAGAAAACAGGGTCTCACTAAATTGCTGGGGCTGTCTTCAAATCTGCAATCCTCCTGTCTCAGCCTCCTAAGTATTGGGATTATAGGAATGCACCGCTATGCCCCTATCGTGTGTGTGTGTGTGTGTGTGTGTGTGTGTGTGTGTGTGTGTGTGTTACTGGGGGTTGAACCCTTGAACCAAGGGACATTCTACCTCTGAGCTACACCTGCAGCTTATTTATTTATTTATTTATTTATTTATTTATTTATGGTGCTGGGGATGGAACTCAGGGGCATTCTACCTCTGAGCTACACCCCTAGCCCTATTTTTTATTCTTTATTTTGAAACAGGGTCTCACTAAGTTGCAAAGGACCTCATTAAGTAGCTGAGGCTGTCTGCAAACACAGAACCTCCTATCTCAGCTTCCTGAATGCTGGGATCACAAGCGTGAACCACCATGTCTAGCTTATTTTTTATTCTTTCTTCATTTCTTTATTTTTTGGTGAGACTGGGGTTCCTGGAAGCCCTTCTACCTCCGGGCTACACTCCCAGACCTATTTTTACATTTTTATTTGGAAACAGGGTCTCCTAAGCCAGCGCGCACGGCTGGCTTCAAACCTGCGCGATCCTCCTGTCTCTGCCTCCCAAGCACGGGGATTACAAGCATGCGCCACCACGCCCAGCTTTATTCTTTATTTTGAAAGAGTGTCACTAAGTTGCAGAGGGCCTTACTAAGTAGCTAAGGCTGGCTGTGAACCTGCGATCTGCGAATTTTGAAATAGGGTCTTGCTAAATTGCTGAGGCTGGCCTCAAACCTGTGATCCTCTTGTCTTAGCCTTCGATTCATTGGGATTACAGGTGTGCACCTTCATGTCCAGCAAAGGTTAATATATTTGACTGTCTAAAATAAATTTTTCACAGCCGGGTGTGGTAGCGCACGCTTGTAGTCCCAGCACTTGGGAGACTGAGACAGGAGGATCACATGGGTTCGAAGCCAGCCTCAGCTACTTAGTGAGGCTCTCAGCATCAGAGAGACCCTGTTTCCAAATAAAATATAAAAATAGGTCTGGGAGTGTAGCCTGGAGGTAGAAAGCCTCTGGGTTCTACCCCCAGTACCACAAAAAAATAAAGAAAAATGAATTCTTCACTGCAAAAACTAATAAAAACAATATAAAAACATTGGCTTGGTAGGCTGAGATAGAGGATCAAACGTTTGAACTCTGCTTCAGCATCTTAGTGAGACCCTGTTTCAAAATAAAAAATAAACTGTACATAATGGTGCATGCTTGTAATCCCAGCATTTGGGAGGCTGAGACAGGAGGATCATGGTTTGTGGACAGCCTCAGCTACTTAGTGAGGCCCTTTGCAACTCAGTGAGACCCTGTTTCAAAATGAAGAATAAAAATAGGGCTGGGGTGTAGCTTGGAGGTAGAATGCCCCTGGGTTTCATCCCCAGTACTGCCAAAAAATAAAAATAAATTTAAAAAAATATAAAGGGCTAGGGGTATAGCTTAGAGGTAGAATGTTCCTGGGTTCATTCTCTAGTACCACAAAAATAAATAAAACTGGAAAAAAGATTTCAACTTACAGGCAAAGAGCTAATTATTTATTTATTTATTTTTATTTATTTATTTTTTTTGCAGGTCTAGGGATGAAACCCAGGGGCATTCGACCTCCAAGCTACACCCCCTGCCCTATTTTTTTTTAATTCATTTTTTTGAAACAGGGTCTCACTAAGTTGCAGAGGGCCTCACTAAGTAGCTGAGGTTGTCTGCAAACAACGATTCTCCAGTCTCAGCTTCCTGAATGCTGGGATTATAAGTGTGTGCCACCACGCATGGCTAAGAACTAATTTCTTTATCAAGAGTTTTCTTGCTGGGAGTGGTGGCACAGGCTTGTAATCCCAGCATTTAGGAGGCTGAGACAGGAGGATTGTGGTTTGAGGACAACCTCAGCTACTTAGAAAGGCCCTTTGCAACTCAGTGAGACCCTGTTTCAAAATAAAGAACAAAAAATAATGTTGGGGGTGTAGCTCGAAGGTAGAACGCCCCTGGGTTCCATCCTCAGTACAAAAAAAAAAAAAAGTTTCTCTTCTTATTGCAATTTATAGGCAAAGAGCTAATTCTTTATCAAGAGTTTCTCCTTCTCCTCCTTCATGGTACTGGGGATGGAACCCAGGGGCATTTTACCTCTGAGCTATACCTCCAACCCTATTTTTTATTCTTTATTTTGAAACAGGATCTCACTCAGTTGCAAAGGGCCTAAGTAGTTGAAGTTGGCCAAGAACCATGATCCTCCTGTCTCAGCCTCCCAAATGCTGGGATTACAAGTGTGTGCCACCATGCCTGGTGCTATCATATTTTTTATTTTGAAACAGGGTCTAAGTTGCAGAGGGCCTCACAAGTTACTGAGGCTGGCTGGGAACCTGTGATCCTCCGGTCTCAGCCTCTCAAGTACTTGGGGTTATAAGCCTGTACCACCATGCCTAGCTTTTATCAAAAGTTTTCTATAAGCCAAGCATGGTGGTGCAGACTTATAATTCCAGCATTTGGGAGAGTGAGACAGGAGGATCACAGATTCCCAGCCAGCCTCAGTAACTTGTGAGGCCCTCTGCAACTTAGTGAGACCCTGTTTCAAAATAAAGAATAAAAAAAAAAAAAAGGGCTGAGTGTGTACATCAGAGGTAGAATGCCCCTAGGTTCCATCCCAAGCACTAGGGGAAAAATATTAGTTTTCTACAGATCAATAAGATGACAACCAATATTTCTTTTCTTTTTTTGCGGTTCTGGGTGTGGAACCCAGGGGCATTTTACCTCTGAGCTACAGCCCAGCCCTAATTTTTCACTGATTGATTGATTGATTGATTGAGGTACTGGGGGTGGAACCCAGGGGCTTTTCTACCTCCAGGCTATACGAATTTAAACTTTATTTGGAAACAGGGTCTCACTAAGTTGCTGAGAGCCTCACTCAGTAGCTGAGGCTGGGAAACCTATGCCATCTTCCTGTCTCAGCCTCCCAAGCGCTGGGATTACAAGTGTGCGCCACCATGCCCGGCTTATTTTTTATTCTTTATTTTTGAAACAGGGTCTCACTGAGTTGCAAGGGGCTTCACTAAGTAGCTAAGGCTGCCTGCAAACCGTGGTCCTTCCGTCTCTGCCTCCCGAATTCTGGGATTACAAATGTGTGCCACCATGCTCGGCTGACAACCAATATATTAGTAGGAAAATATACAAATGATTTGGACAGTTCTTATGGGAAATATAAATAACTCTTAGAAATATGAGAAAATTTTAATCTGATTTCATCAACAAAATGCAAATTAAAAGATACCATTTTTCACCCATCTGGCAAAGAAAAACAATGTCAGGGTGTGGTGGTACATGCTTGTAATCCCAGTACTGAGGAGGCTAAAACAGGAGGACCAAATTCAAGGTTAGCATCAGCATCTTAGCAAGACTTTATTTTTATTTTTTTGTGGTTCTAAGGATTGAACCTAGGGGCATTCTACCTCTGAGTTACATCCCCAACCCTACTTTTATTCTTTGGTTTGAAACAGGGTCACTAAATTGCAGAGTGCCTCACTAAGTAGCTGAGGCTAGCCAAGAACCTGGGATTTTCCTGTCTCAGCCTCCTAGATTATAAGAATATGCCACCACGTTGGGCTCAAGACTCTGTTTCAAAAAAAAAAAAAAAAAGAAAGAAAGAAAGAAAGAAAAAAGCTAGGCATGGTTGCTCATGCTTGTAATCCCAGTACTTGGGAGGCTGAGGTTTTTACAAAATGAGGTTTTGCTTGGGAGGATCGGGTTTGCAGACAGCCTTAGTGAGACCCTGTTTCAAATAAAGAATAAAAAATTGGCCTGTAGCTGGGCCTGGTGGTGCACGCTTGTAATCCCAGCATTCGGGAGGCTGAGACTGGAGGATCACGGTTCCTGGACAGCCTCAGCTACTTAGTGAGGCTCTTTGCAACTCAGTGAGACCCTGTTTCAAAATAAAGAATAAAAAAACAGGGCTGGGGGTGTATCTCAGAGGTAGAATGCTCCTGGGTTCCATCCCCAGACCCACACATACACATACACACAAATCTGGGTGTAGCCAGGCATGATGGTGCACACT
The DNA here is from genome assembly GCF_963383645.1 of Muscardinus avellanarius. Classification (NCBI taxonomy): domain Eukaryota; kingdom Metazoa; phylum Chordata; class Mammalia; order Rodentia; family Gliridae; genus Muscardinus; species Muscardinus avellanarius. The sequence continues at coordinate 22,260,770 of NC_137802.1, read as the reverse complement.
TGTAATTCCAGCATTTGGGAGGCTGACACTGAAGAATTACAGTTCTCTGACAACCTCAGCTATATAGTGAGGCCCCTCGCAACTCAATGAGACCCTCTTTCAAAAATAAAAAGACTACATGATAGGGCTGGGGTGTAGCTCAAAGGTACAATTGGGTTATTGGGTCTGGTTGGAAATATGAGTTCAATCCCCAACACCACAAAAAAAAAAAAAAAAAAAAGGCTAGGGGTATAGGGTGGAAGTAGAATGCCTCTGAGTTAAATCCCTAGTACCAAAAAAAAAAAAAAAAGCATTTGAATTGGCAAATAGGCGAGATAACAGGTATTCTTGTTATGTTGTTGCTATTGGAACCGTAATTGGTCTGATGATTTTGGAGGGTAATTTAGCAATATATGTAAAAATTTTCTTACGATATATTTTATATAAAATCTCTGCTGCCCCAGCAATTCCTTTTCTAGAAATTTATCTCATAAATATAATCATTTATCTTACAAAAATTTGCAAAATGACATCCATGCAAAGTTTCTCATCAAAGAATTGGTTGATATAGCAAAAGATAAGAAACAACCTAAATATTAATCTATAGGATACTAATTAAATTATGATCCATCCATACATATATTATAGTACTAAGGATAGGAACCAGGGGAATTCTATTTTTGAGATACACCTCCAGCTCTATTTTAATTTTTTAATCTTAAAACAGGGTCTCAGAGCTGGGTGTGGTGGCGCACGCTTGTAATCCCAGCATTCGGGAGGCTGAGACCCGAGTATCACGGTTCGCGAACAGCCTTAGCTACTTAGTGAGGCCCTCTGCAACTCAGTGAGACCTGGTTTCAAAATAAAGAATAAAAAATAGGGCAGGGGATGTAGCTTGGAGGTCTAATGCCCCTGGATTTCATCCCCAGACCCAGAAAAAAAAAAAAAAAAAGGACAGGGGGTATAGCTTGGAGGTTGAACGCCCCTGGGTTCCATCACCCCACCCCCCAAAAAAGAAACATGATCTCAGTAAGTTGCAGATGGTCTCACTAGTTGAGGCTGTCCTCAACCTGCGATTCTCCTGTTTTAACCTCCTAAGTACTGAGAATACAAGCGTGAGCCACCACGCCTGGCTTATGATACATCTATTTAATAAAATATCATAAAAAGAATGAGTAAACTCTTTATGTACTAATGTAGAATTATCTCCAAACTATTATTAAGTGTAAATATATGGTGCTGAATAATATATATAGAATGTTGTTATTCATATGAATTGAGAGTATGTGTATAGGAGTGAAGATTACTTATTTATTTGATCAAACCAAAGGCCAGCCGGGCGTGGTGGCGCACACTTGTAATCCCAGCATTTGAGAGGCTGAGATAGAAGGATCCGGGTTCACGGACAGCCTCAGCTACTTAGTGAGGCCCTCTGCAACTCAGTGAGATCCTGCTTCAAAATAAAGAATAAGCCGGGTGTGGTGGTGCATGCTTGTAATCCCCGCACTTGGAAGGCAGAGACAGGAGGATCGCGTAGGTTTGAAGCCAGCTATGCTGGCTTAAGAGACCCTGTTTCCAAATAAAAATATAAAATAGGTCTGGAAGTGTAGCCCAGAGGTAGAAGGGTTTCCAGGAACCCCCGTACAAAAAAAAAAAAAAAAAAAAAAAAAAAAAAGAAAAAAAGAAGAATAAAAAACAGGACTGGGGATGTTGCTCAGAGGTAGAATGCCCCTGGGTTCCACCCCCAGTAGCCCTCACACACAAAAACCCAAGGCCTGGTGCATACTAGTCATGCACTCCACCACTGAGCTATAATCCTAGCCCTATTTTTTTTTTTAACCCAGGGACATTCTGCCTCCGAGCTATACTCCTGGCCCTATTTTTTATTTTATTTTCTTATTTTTTATTTTTTGGTGGTCCTAGGGGTGAAACATAGGGGCTTTCTACCTCCAGGCTATACTCCCAGACCTATTTTATACCTTATTTAGAAACAGGGTCACACTAAGTTGTTGAGAGCCTCACTAAGTAGCTGAGACTGGCTTCGAACCTGCGCGATCCTCCTGTCTCAGCCTCCCAAGCGCTGGGATTACAAGGGTGTGGCACCACACCCAGATTTTATTCTTTATTTTGAAACAGGGTCTCATTATGTTTTGGAGGACCTCACTAAGTAGCTGAGACTGGCCTGAAACCTGTTATTCTCCTGTCTCAGTCTCCCAAATACTGAGATTACAAGCGTGTACCACCACACTAGATCCCTGGCCTTATTTTTAATTAATATTTTTTGTGTGAGTGTGTTACTAGAGATTAAACTATGGGGCATTTTACCTCTGAGATACATCCCCAGCCCTATTTTTTTTTTTTTTTGAAATAGGGTCTCACAGCCTGGTGTGGTGGTGCACACTTGTAATCCCTGCGCTTGGGAGGCAGAGACAGGAGGATCACACAGGTTCAAAGCCAGCTGCGCTGGTTTAAGAGACCCTGTTCCCAAATTTTAAAAAGTATAAAAAAAATAGGTCTGGGGGTGTAGCCCAGAGTTAGAAGGTTTTCCAGTACCACCAAAAAAAGAAAAAAAAAAAAAAAGAAAGAAAAAAAAAATGAAATAGGGTCTCACCACATTTGAGGGTCTCGTTAAATTGCTGAAGCTGGGATTACAGGTGTGTGCCATCACACCCAACTTTAACATTTTTTTTAAGAGACAGATCTCACTATTTACTCAGGATGGTCTCAAACTCCTGGACTAAAGTGATCCTCCTACCTCAGCCCCCCACATAGGTGTTACTGAAAGGCACCTGCAACTGTACCCTGCCTTTTATTCATTTATATATGTGTGAAATATGGTATATTATGGCTAGCTCATGGGAAACAAGGTGGCTTGGGGGCAGGAGAGGTAGACTATACTGTATATTTTTATAACTTTTGAAATATAACTATGCTAACATATTTCCCATTTAAAAATGGATAGATATAATAATAAAACCATAATAATCTGTATTGCCTAGGATATGGAGAAATAAACATTCCATGCTCTGTCAAAAGGAATGTCAACTAGTTCTGTCCTAGAGAATGATTCAGCACTAGGTATGAAAGGCCTCAAAAATATATTCTCTTTGACCTAGCAATTGCCCTTCTATAAATTTATCCTAAGAAAATAATCAGTCATATACCAATATTTGCATAGAAAGATACTCATTGTAGCATCATGATACCAATATGTCAACATCAGATGTTAAATTAAGTATGTTTCTTCTCTGTAATAGAACACTAAGCCAGCTGTAAAATATCATGTTATAGTGAAAAACTTAATAACATAAAAAAATGGGTGCAATAAATTGTTGAAGGTAAAAATAGGTTACAAAATAGTAAGTGTAGCATTATCCCAATTTTGTAAAAGAAAAACACATTTTCGGAGGAAAATTTCTAGACAAATGGATATAAGTAAGAATGTTACAGTTTCTATCACTGGTTATGAGATTTTTTTTTTACTTTTTATATTTCTCTCTATTTTCCAAAGTAACATATATTACTTTTACAAAAAAGCAACAAATGTCATTTTTAAAAAGAAAGAAAATAGCTTTCTGGAAAACTGCAAAGCACCATAATCACCGCAATACTAGCTTCATGAAATGGGAAGCTCATATCCTTCTACATCCACAGCAAACCTGAAATTTTGGCCTGACTTGATGTTTTGTGTGTGTGGTACTGGGGATTGAACCCAGGAGCCTTCTACCCCTGAGCTACATTGCCAGCCTTATTTGATTTTTTATTTGGAAACAGGGTCTTGTTAAGTTGCTGAAGACCTTGTCAAGTTGCAGACACTGGTCTTGAACTAGTATCCTCCTGTCGGAGCTTCCCAAGTACTGGGATTACAGGTGTGTGCCACCACACCTATCTCTTTTTCTATTTTTTTTTTTTTAGTCTTTTTTCTTTGAACAATTTTCCATCCATGTGATCAGTCTTTCTTTCTTTCTTTCCTTTCTTTCTCTTTCTTCTTTTTTCTTTCTGTCCTTCCTTCCTTCCTTCCTTCCTTCCTTCTTTCTTTCTTTCTTACTTTCTTTCTTTCCTTTCTTTCTCTTTTGTGGTGCTGGGGATCAAACCTAGGGCCCCATGCACTGTAGGTAAGTGCTCTTCCACTGAGTTTTATTACTAGTCCTTCAAGTGAACGCATTTATGATGTACAAGCATGAGGCAGAAGAGATGCACTCTAAAGAACTATTCAGCCATTTATCACTGGACCATTATATCTAATGGATTTTATCCTTCAGCAATCTGTAAAGCTTACATTATTTACCCAAATACATTGTTTTACTAGCTGTAGAAACTGCTGTTGTAATTTTTGTTTTTGGAAAATTAATTCCAAACTTAAGAGAGTATAGTCCTATTAAAGATTTAGAATAAGGGTACACCCTTCAAATAACCACTTTCTTTTTCTTTTTGGGGGTGTTGGGAGTCAGACTCAGGGTCTCATGCATGCTAAGCTAGCACTCTACACTGAGTCACATTTTTAGCCCCTTATATTCATTCTTTTAATGTACAAGATCGTAGAACTGGTGCAAGGGATTGAGACATTCTTGCTTTAAACCCATATGAAATTCTTAAAAGCCATAGAAGGAAGTCTCAGGGGATCTTGTTCCGGTCACTACCATGGAAGCAGGCCAATAAGAGTAAGCTTGTTCAAAGCCATCATTTGCAGAGCATGACGGTGGCCTGTGCTTGTAATCTCAGCATTTGGGAGGCTGAGACAGGAGGATCATGGTTTGTGGCAAGCCTCAGCTACTTAGTGAGGCCTTCTGCAACTTAGTGAGACCTTTTTTCAAAAAAAGAATAAAAAAATCAGGCTGGGGGTGTAGCTTGGAGGTAGAATGTCCTTGGGTTCCATCCTCATTACTCCAAAAAAAAAAAAAAAAAAAAAGCCATGATTCCTTAAAATCATCTCAGTGATGGTTAATATAGTTTAAAATATTTGCTGTCACTAATATGTTTACTGACAACTTTCAAAATGGAGTTCAAATGGGCTGTGGCCAATCAGCTTATTTTCCTTTATAAGTTAATCTAAGTCAATCTGATTGTAAGCCAGTACTATGGCTAGCTAAAAATCTAGTTGTTTTCTAAATCAAGACTATTGAGCTCATAGTCTCATCAGTCATTCAGACAAAAATGGCATACAATTCACTGCGAGTTCACAGACTGCAGAGCAAGGGGCCAATAAGACTAGTGTTATAAGGAATATGGGAAAAGAAGTTCCTTTATTTCCTTCCTTGGGATTGAAGCCAGGAATATTTCTGAGTTACACTCTCAGTTCTATTTTATTTTTATTTTGAAACAGGGTCTCACTAAGTTGCAAGTGTGGCCTTGACCTTGCAATTCTCCTGTCTCCACATCCCAAGTACTGGATTACAGGTGTGCATCCCCAGCTGGGAACACAAGTCTCCTAATGAAGTTCGGAGCCAGGCGTGGTGGTGCATGCCTGCAATCCGAGCTGCTAGGGAGGCTGAGGATCACAAGTTCAAGGTCAGGCTCGAAACTTGCCTAGCACGCACAAGACCCTGGTTCCGTCCTCAGCACCGCAAACCAAAAAAGAAAAAGAATTCAGGACATACAGATTTCCCTTTGTTCCCAAATGAAACCAACGGCAGAATTATGCCAATTTACTTTTTCAAATCCAATCCACAAATTATAGGCAAAAGTATCTGGATATGACGTTTAGCAACATTGCGCTATCTTCTTCAGAAATGTGCACTACTGAATTGCTGCACCAGGAGCATTTTACCTTAGAGTACAGCACTGCGGCTTCCATGTAATTCTTCTCTTGAAATTTTTTGTTTCCTTCTTCTCTATAGAAAATGGGAGCGTTGGGGTCCTTTTCCACCAAGTAACCTCTGGAGAGTCTTTTTAAAAACATCTCATCCTCAGGTCTTTGTGAAGAAAGAAAGAAAAAACAAAAAACAGGAATTTGTTATAACAGATATATATATATATATATATATATATATATATATATATATATATATATATATATTGGTACTAAGGATGGAACCCTGGGGCATTCGATCTCTGAGCTATACCCTAGCCCTATCAGCCCTATTTTTTTATTTTTATTTTTTCTTTATTATTTATTTATTTACTCTTTATTTTCTTTGTGGCACCAGAGACAGAACCCAGGGACATTCTACCTCCAACCTACATTTCTAGTCCTATTTTTTATCCTTTATTTAGAAACAGGGTCTAAATTGTGAAGGATCTCACTTAGTAGCTGAGGCTGGCCTCTAATCTTTGATCCTCCTGTCTCAGCCTCCTAAATACTGGGATTACAAGTGTGCGGCACCATACTACTTTATATTCTTTACTTTGAAATAGGGTCTAAGTTGCAGAGGGCTTCACTAAGTAGCTGAGGCTGGCCTTGAACCTGTGACCCTCCTGTCTCAGCCTTGTGTCTCTTCTTACAAGCCCACAAGATCTTGACGAGTTTTGTGTTTGTGTGTGTGTGTGTGTGTGTGTGTGTGTGTGTGTGTGTATGGAACCCAGTAGCATTCTACCTCTGAGTTACATTCCTAGTCCTATTTTTTATTCTTTATTTTGAAAAAGGGTCTCACTGAGTTACAAAGGGCCTCACTAAGTAGCTGAAGCTGTCCACAACTGCGACCTTCCTTTCTCAGCCTCCCCAATGCTAGGATTATAAGCGTGCACCACCATACCTGGCTCTTGATGAGCTAATTCTGTGTGTGTGTGTGTGTGTGTGTGTGTGTGTGTGTGTGTGCAGAGCTGAGGATGAAACCCAGAGGCTTTTCTACCTCCGGGCTATACTCCCAGACCTATTTTATATTTTATTTGGAAACAGGGTCTCACTAAGTTACTGAGAGGCTCGCTAAGTAGCTGAGGCTAGCTTCGAGCCTGTGCGATCCTCCTGTCTCAGCCTCCCAAGCCAGGGATTAAAAGTGTGCATGCCTGGCTCTTGAGCCATTTTTTATGATTTTGTTTTGAAGCACGGTTTGGATAGTTTGCTAAAAGTAGCTAAGTTTCTGAGGCTGTCCTAGAACCTGTGATCCTCTTGTCTCAGTCTCCCAAGTACCGGGACTAGAGGCATGCACCACCACACCCAGCTGATAGTGCTCTTTAATGTACAGAAAAAGATCCCCCCCTTTGGTACTGGGGATTGAACCCAGAGGCAATCTATCTCCAAGTCTCTCTAGGTTCCTGAGAGCCTTGCTAAGTTGTCGAGACTGGCTTTAAACCTATGATCTTCCTATCTCAGCCTCCTAAGCGCTGGATTTACAAAATGTGTCACTACACCCAAATAATGCATAGAAATTTTTTGTGTGTGTGGGTCTGGGAATGGAACCCATTCAACCTTTGAGTTACTCACCTGCCCTAATTTTTATTATTTATTTTGAAACTGGGTCTCACTGAGTTGCAGAGGGCCTCACTAAGTAGCTGAGGCTGTCCGCGAACCACAATCCTCCAGTCTCAGTCTCCCAAATGCTGGGATTTAAGCGTGTGCCACCACGCCAGGCTCTGGCTAGAAATTTAATTCTGATAAAGTCTTGCTTATTTTTCCTTTTGTTGCTTTTGGCTTTGCTGTCATATACAAGTAATCACTGCCAAATCCAATGTCATGAACATTTTTTTTCATGTTTTCTACTAAGTTTTCCAGTTTTAGCTCTTAACATTTAAGTTTTTGATCCAGTTTTGAATTAAAAGGTCCACCTTCATTCATTTGTATGTGTGGATTATAATTAGGACACAGACAAGAATAAATTTCCTTTTTCCTCCATCTCTGACTTCTTTTGGGGGGGAGGTTTGGGGATTGAACCCAGGGGGCATTTTACCTCCAAGCTACACCCCCAGCCCTATTTTTTATTCTTTAGGGCCTCACTACATAGCAGAGGCTGGCTGCGAATCTGAGATCCTGTCTTACTCTCCCAAATACTGATACTGAGATTACAGACATGTACCACCACGCCCAGCTCTAAATTTATTTATTTATTTATTTATTTATTTACTTACTTACTTACTTACTTACTTACTGCGGGTCTAAGGTTGTAACCCAGGGACATTCTACCTCCAAGCTACATCCCTTGTCCTATTTTTAATTCTTTAATTTGAAACAGGGTCTCACTAAGTTGCAGAGGGCCTCACTAAGTAGCTGAGGCTGTCTGCAAACTGTGATCCTCCAGTCCCAGCCACCGGACTGCTGGGATTACAGCTGTGCACCACCACGCCTGGCTTTCTAAATTTATTTTATTTATTTATTTATTTTATTTTTTTGCGGATTTGGGGATGGAACCCAGGGGCATTTGACCTCCAAGCTACACCCCCTGCCCTGTGTTTTTTATTCTTTATTTTGTAACAGGGTCTCACTAAGTTACAGAAGGCCTCACTAAGTAGCTGAGGCTGTCTGTGAATCGTGATCCTCAGATCTCAGCCTCTCGAATGCTGGGATTACAAACGTGCACCACCACCATGCCTGGCTTCTAAATTTATTTTAAAGCAGGGTCTTTCTTTCTAAGGTTCACTAAGTTGTGAAGAGCCTTACTAAGTAGCTGAGGCTGGCCATGAACCCAGATCCTCCTGTCTCAGCCTCCCAAGTACTGGGATTACAAGTGTGCGCCACCAAGCCCAGCCAGCCTCAGCTATTTAGTGAGGCCCTTTGCAACTCAGTGAGACCCTGTTTCAAAAAATAAGAATTAAAAAAAAAAAAAAACAGGACTGGACGTGTAGCTTGGAGGTAGAATGCCCCTGAGTTCCTTCCCTAGTACCAAGAAAAAAAAAAACACAAAAAAAAACCAAAAACAAAAAACTCTTTTAACTAACTTGTTTGTAAATAGAGAAGTTCAGACATGGATTAGTGAGTCACACCAGTGAGTCACACCAAGCAAACAAAAATAGAACGAATTATTAACTCCAAGGAAAACAACAGCTATATAAGAAATATACCTCTTGATTCATGTGAGTAATAGTTACAAAGACATTAGAAGGTCTCCACTGAGAGTTCATGTAATCAATATAATATGTTGTTGGTTTTATTGTAAATTATAGTTATAATGAAAGAGGGGAGTATACACGTGAGTTTGGAAAAAGAGTGTTAAATTCACACCTAAAACTAAATGCCAAAAGAAATAATTAAAATAATTTAAAATAGTTGCCTCTGGGGAACAGGAGTTAGAAATGGGGAAAATGATCCAGCATTTGGGAGGCTGAGACCAGAGGATCGCGGTTCGCGGACAGCCTCAGCTACTTAGTGAGGCCCTCTGCAACTCAGTGAGACCTGGTTTCAAAATAAAGAATAAAAAGTTGGGCTGGGCTTATAGCTCAGAAGTAGAATACCGCTGGGTTCCAACCTGAGTACCGAAAAAAAAAAAAAAAAAGGAAAGAAATGGGAAAAATGGGATAAAAGGTTATTCTTTTTCTTTGTAAGCTTTTCAATAAGTACTTATTTCTTTAACTATATATGCATATTAATCTCACAAAAAATAACAAAAAAGGAAGCCGGGCGTAGTGGCGCACGCTTATAATCCCAGCATTCGGGAGGCTGAGACCAGAGGATAGCGATTTGTGGACAGCTCAGATACTTAGTGAGGCCTTCTGCAACTCAGTGAGACCCTGTTTAAAAAAAAAAGAATAGGGCAGGGGGTATAGCTCGGAGGTCGAATGCCCCTGTGTTTCATCCCCAGACCTGAAAAAAAAAAAAAAAGGAAAATAATTCCACTTACTAAGGCATCAGAGGTCTACACAGTTTCTGGGTTTTTTTGTTTTTGGTTTGTTTGTTTTTTCAGTACTGGGGATGGAACCCAGGGGCATTCTACCTCGGAGCTACATCCTCAGCCCTATTTTTTTATTGTTTATTTTGAAACAGGGTGTCACTAAGTTGTAGAGGGCCTCACTCAGTAGCTCAGGCTGGCCACAAACCTGGATCCTCCGGTCTCAGCCTCCCGAATGCTGGGATTACAAGTGTGCGCCACCACGCCCGGCTCCAGTCTACACACTTTTACAGAATATTTCTACCATTCTTTAAGCACCACAGAATCCCTATATTGTATAAACTACTTCAGAGCATAGAAAGAGATGGGAAGCCCTCCGATTCATTCTAAGATTTCCATGACTGTGATACTAAGAGTCAACAGATAGAGCACAAAAAACATGTAGGCTACTATCATTTATGAACAAAGATAAAAAAAAGTCCTAAAAATAGTATTAGGAAGTTGATTCTAGCAGGATGTTAAATAAATGTTAGGTTGGGCAGGAGAGTGATACACACCTGTAATCCCAGTGATTCAGGAGGCTGTGACAATCTCTTCTAAGCAGCAAATTACATAGAAGTGTACTCTTCTATTTTGTAACTGGAGCTTAAGCTCCATTTTGTAAAGGCACATGTGTCTGTATGTTCTACTAACTGAATCTTCCAGAATGTCAGTCATCTTAGCTCATATGATTTTGGTTGGCCTGAGTCTTCCATCTTAGCTCATATAACTTTTAGTTGACCAGGAATCTTCCGAAATATTAAACTTTGTTTTAGACTTTCTGTCTTTGAAAGCATCCAATTGCCCAGAGTTGTGAACCCTAGCCCTCACCCATCAGGGCAAGGGGCACAATTGCATCAGGGATAAAAACTGAGTGGACTGCCCGCCTGGCTCACCAGATGCGCTTGCTTACTAGATGTCAGCTGCACATCCTTCTGTGCAGAAGCAAATTGCTTTGCCAAGTTACTTTCTATTTCATGATTTTTTTATTTGCAGCTCCCATATAATCTGTTTCTAACAAGGCTGAGGCAGGAGGATTAGAAATCTGAGGCTAGCCTTGGCAGCTTAGTGAGACTATCTTAAAAAAAAAAAGTCTAGGGTAGGAGCTCCATGGTAAAATGCCCCTGGGTTCAATTCTCAGGATCAAAGAAGCTAACAAACTTGATTTTAATGAAACAGTTTAGCCCTAAACAGTCAACTCATGAAAACCTACTGATTTATTTATTGGCAATGGGAATAGAACTCAGGCGCCTTCTACCTCTGGACTATACCCCCTAGACTAATTTTATTTCTTTGGAAACAGGGTCTCACTAAATTGTGGAGGGCCTCGCTTCAAAGCCGAGATTGACTCTGAACCCGCCATCCTCCTTTCTCAGCTTCCCAAGTACTGGGTTTACAAGTGTGTACCATACCTGGCTAAACCTACCGATGAAAATCCTACACTAACAGATTAAATAAGAAAATGACCATTCCTTCCTAAATACATAAAAAGTATTTAATTAATTCAATATCTACTTATGATAAAAACTTTAGTATTTAAGAATGTAGGGCATTTTTTTCCTTTTTCCCCCCTTTTTTGTGATAATGAGGATTGAACTCAGGGTCTTCTACCTTTGAGATATGCCCCCAGCGTATTTTATTTTTATTTTTTGTGCCACAGGGGATTGAACCCAGGGAATTCTGTTTCCGAGCTGTACCCTCAGCTACACAAAGTTACTTAGTCTAAATTTCCATGTGCATTGGCATAATAATGATGAAGTCATGTGAAAGTACATTTTGGTGGACAACTATAAGATGATAAAAAAAACCCTTACCTTTTTTTAACTCTTACCTTTTATTTATATCTCCAATCATTAATTAGAGAATGTAAGGGGGGGCTTATATAAAATGACAACAAAAAAAACTTACAATAGGCTGGGTGTGGTGGTGACTTATAATCCCAGTACTTGGGAGTCTGACACCAGAGGATCACAGGACCTTTCAGCAATCTAGTGATATCCTGTTTCAAAACAAAAGATAAAAAGGGCTGGGGTTGTTGCTAAGAGATAGAATGCCCCTGGCTTCAATCCTCAGTACCACAAAAAAACAACAAACAAAAAACCTTACAACAAGTAAGAATAATTAGAACAGGAAATGTGCAAGACCTAAATACAGAAAACCATAAAGCTTTACTTTAGTCGGATAAAGAGACTTAATACTGTAAAGATGTCAGGTCTTCCTAAATGAACTTATAAATACAGCACAATCATAATAAAAAACCCAACAACTTTTTTATGGAACTTGACAAGCCAATTCTAAAGTTCACATGAGGCAAATATACACAGCATGGTCATAATATTCTTGCAAAAGGACAGTGTCTATTTAAATGTGTGTGGAAGCTTGGCTTTACAGAAAGCAAGGCTACATTTGCACTAGAGTCCCTGTTTTGAAAACCCCCTCTTCTTACTTCTGGTAAGTCTCAGGGGGCAGACCATCCCTTGAGTTGAAGTGGGGGACTTGCAACATCGAAATGGGCTGGGGATGCAGTATAAATGGCTATAATGTCAATCTGAAGAGCTCCACTTCACTGTGACTGCACCGTGACATGAGCCCAACCCATAACTTTTTGCTGAAACGCTCCAGAAAGGAGATGGCCTCTTTTGCTGAGGTTATTAAACTCTCAGGGTGTGTGTAAGGCTGTCAAGGGTTACAATATCCACCTGATGCAGAGAGTCTGCCTGAGAGATAAGAAATATGGAGTCTGATGACATCCTTTGAGCCTCTGGATACAAACCAGCCTGAAAATACTTCTGCTTTTGGATGCCCTAGTTTCATAGCTATAAATTTCATAATTTGAGCTGAGTTTCTGTTATTTGAAACTGAAAAAGTTCTAAAATGATACTGTAGCCAAGTGTGGTGACCCAGCCCTGTAATCTCAGCATTTGGGAGGCTGAGACAGGACTATAGCAGTTTGCAGGCAGCCTCAGCTACTTAGTGAGGCCCTTTGCAACTCAGTGAGACCGTGTTTCAAAATAAGGAATAAAAAAATAGGGATGAGGGTGTAGCTCAGAGGTAGAATGCCCCTGGGTTCCATCCCAGTACCATGAAAATAAAATGATACTGTAAAGTCATGGTAATTAAAACTCTTTGGAGCTGGGTTTGTAATCTCAGTATTTGGGAGGTTGAGACAGGAGGATCCGGATTCATTGCCAGCCTCAGCTACTTAATTAGGCACTCTGAAACTTAGTTTCAAAATAAAGAATAAAAAATTGGAGCAGGGCATGGTGGCACATGCTTGTAATCCCAGTATTCGAGAGGCTGAGACCCGAGGATCACAGTTTTCGGACAGTCTTAGATACTTAGTGAGGCCCTCTGCAACTCAGTGAGACTCAGTTTCAAAATAAAGAATAAAAAATAGGGGAGGGGCTGTAGCTCGGAGGTAGAATGCCCCTGGGTTCCATCTCCAGACCTGCAAAAAAAAAAAAAATCTGGCTGACGGTGTAGTTCAAAGGTAGAATACCCTGAGTTCCATCTCTAATACTGCAAAAAAAAAAAGGAAAAATGGGCAAAGAACACAGCAATTCACAGAAGAAATATAAATGGGCTATAATGTCTAGTAATCAGAGAAGTGAAAATTAAAAAGAGTTTTTTGTCCTTAAGGTTAGGTTTTTTTTTTTTTTTTGGTACTGAGGATGGAACCCAGGAGCATTCTACCTCCAAGTTACACCCCCAGCCCTACTTTTTTCTTATTCTTTATTTTGAAACAGGGTCTCACTAAATTGTGGAGGGGCTCACTAAGTAGCTGAGGCTGTCCACGAACCACGATCTTCGGTTTCAGCTTCCTGAATGCTGGGATTACAAGCGTGCACCACTAAGCCCGACTTTTTTTTTTTTTTTTTTTCTGGTACTGGGGATTGAACCCAGAGGCATTCTACCTTTGAGCTACACTCCCAAACCTATCTTTTATTTCTTTCTTTCTATCTATCTATCTATCTATCTATCTATCTATCTATTTAGTGGGGGGGGGTACTGGCGTGGGACCCAGGGGCTTTTCTATCTCCGGGCTATACTCCCAGACCTATTTTATATTTTATTTTGGAAATGGGGTCTCACTAAGTTGCTGAGAGCCTCACTAAGTAGCTGAGGCTGGCTTTGAACCTGTGCGATCCTCCTGTCTCAGCCTCCAAAGCACTGGGATTACAAGTGTGCGCCACCATGCCTGGCTTTATTTTTATTTTGAAACAGGGTGTACCTAGGCTGAGAGTTTCGCTACTTGCTGAGGCTGTCCTCGAATCTGCTATCTCCTGTCTCAGCCTCCCGAAGTACTGGAACTACGAGATTGTGCCATCATACCTGGCTTAAATTGGTAGTCTTTCTGAAAAGCAATTTGGCAGTATCTATTCAATTTAAAGTGCTCATAACCAATGATATTGTAATTCTTAAGGGTCAATCCTAATTTCTTAGATATATGTCCAAAAACATACACAAAAGTTGTTTACTGCAGCTTTGTAACAGTAAAACAACTGAAAATAATTGTGCATCAATAGAGAGATAAATTGTGACACAATTATACTAGCAATATCACATGGTTGTTAAGAAGATTAAGGTATGATTTTGAAAAATCATTAAAAGCCAGGTATACTGTTCATGCCTGTATCCCACTACTTGGAAGGCTGAGACAGAAGGATCACAGGTTCAAGGATAGCCTCGGCAATGTATGGAGTCTCTCAGCAACTTAGACACTATTGCAAAACAAAAAAGAAAAAGAGCTGGGAGCCAGGCATGGTGGTGCACACTTCTAGCTCAGCATTTGGGAGGCTAAGACAGGAGGATCACAGTTTGGTTCGTGGACAGCCTCAGTTACTACTTAGTGAATAAAATAAAGAATAAAATAAAGAATAAAAAATAGGGCTGGGGGTAGCTTGGAGGTAGAATTGCCCTGTGTTCCATCCCCAGTACCATAAAAACAAAACAAAAAGCTTAAAAAACAACACACAATGCACATTTATATACAAATGTATGAGAACAAAGAGAAATTCTAGAAAACAGTAGCAACTGGGCACCCCTGTGAAAGAAAGGTAAGAAGCAACTTTTTTACTTTATTAAATATTATTTTCATCTTTTACAGTGAGAATGTATTTGTATCTTATATTCCACTGCAACTTAGTGAGACCTCTGCAACTTAGTGAGACCTTGTTTCAAAATAAAGAATAAGGCCGGGGAGGTGGCGCAGGCTTGTAATCCCCATGCTTGGGAGGCTGAGACAGGAGGATCACATGGGTTCGAAGCCAGCCTCAGCTACTTAGTGAGGCTCTCAGCAACTTAGTGAAACCCTGTTTCCAAATAAAATATTAAAAAAGGTCTGGGAGTATAGCCCGGAGGTAGAATGCCTCTGAGTTCCACCCCCAGTACCACCAAAAAAAAAAAAAAAAAAAGAATAAAAAAAAAGAATAAGAGGGTTGGGGATAAGCCTGGCATGGTGGAGCACACTTGTAATCCCCACGCTTAGGAGGCTGAGACAGGAGGATCACGCAGGTTCGAAGCCAGCCTCAGCTACTTATTGAGGTTCTCAGCAACTTAGTGAGACCCTGTTTCCAAATAAAGTATAAACTAGATCTGGGAGTATAGCCTGGAGGTAGAAAGCCTCTGGGTTTCACCCTCGGTACCACAAAAAAGAAAAAAAAAAAAAAAAGAGGGTTGTGGGATATAGTTCAGAGGTAGAATGCCCTTAGGTTCAATCCCCAGTGTTCCCCAAAAAGGTCTAACCCTAATGATACAAAGTACCTGAATTGACAAGGCTCAAAATTGAATTTGTTATTGCATTCATTTAATATCCGAGTACCTACGAAGTTCACGGCACTGTGCTGGTTCCTGGGACAAAGATAAAGATGTCTGCCTTGAATTGGAAAGGTATGTGTTTGTGAATCTGCATAGTGAGGTTCTCATTTATATGCCATTTCAGCACCAATACATATCAGTTGCTAAACTCAGAACTTTTTACATATTACTAAGCTGTTACTCATACAATACTTATTTAGCATTTAAGTTTTATGCACTCTTCCTGCCTATAGAAAGACAAATATAAGCCAGGCATGATGGCGAACACCTGTAATGCCAGTACTTGGGAGGCTGAAACAGGATTGCAGGTTTGAGGACAGCCTCAACAACTTAGTGAGATATTCAGCAACCTAGTGAGACCCTGTTTCAAAACAACAACAACAAAAACATGCTGGGGTGTATCTTGAAGGTAGAATACCTCTGGGTTCAATCCCCAGTACCAAGAATAAAAAAGAAAGAAAGGCAAATATAAACACAATCTCTGTCCTCAGAGTTTGGTGGGCGGCAAGGATAGGCATAGGAAAACAGAAAGTTGCTGCTACGGTCTAGCTATCATAACTCAGATTAAGGAAGTAGAGAGAGTATATTAGTTTTTCGTGCTGACATAAGGCACTGCCACAAATTTAGCTTTAATCAACAAAAATTTATTACATGGGTCTTCGCAATACCCTAAAATTAACTGTTGTTAGAGAGGCTGGGACAAGACAATCCCTTGTGCTCTTCCTTTCCAAATTGGGCCCGGCAAAATGGCTCCCGCAAAAAAGGGTGGCGAGGAGAAGAAGGGCCGTTCAGCCATCAACGCGGTGGCGACGCGGAAGTACACCATCAATATTCACAAGCGCATCCATGGAGTGGGTTTCAAGAGCACTCAAGGAGATCCGGAAATCTGCCATGAAGGAGATGGGGACTCCAGATGTGCGCATTGATACCAGGCTCAACAAAGCCGTCTGGGCCAAAGGAATCAGGAATGTTCCGTATCGGTTTCGTGTGCGATTGTCCAGAGAGCGGAATGAGGATGAAGACTCACCCAACAAACTTTATACCTTGGTCACCTACGTTCCCTTTACCACCTTCAAAAATCTGCAGTAAACGTGGATGAGAACTAACCACTGAAAGCCAAATAAAAGTTATAAAGCTGAAGAAAAAAAAAGCCGAGACAAGAAAATTGTAGGTTCTAAGCCAGCCTCAGCAACTTCGTAAGCCCTTCAGCAATGTAGTGAGACCTTCAAAATTAAAAAAAAAAAGGAGACCTGGGGATGTGGCTCAGAGATAGAATACATCTGGGTTCAACTTCCAGCACCAAACCAGACCAAACAAACAACAACAACAACAAAAATCCATGCGTTTGTTTTTAGGTATGTTGGATTTTAAGTATCTCTGACTTCCAAGTAGCGGGATGAATTTAGACTTCTGACTCTCAGAAGAGAGGTCAGGCTTGGAGACAAAATTCTAAGGGTATTCTGATTATAGATGGAAACTGATGTTATGGGTATAAATGTGACTACCTCAGTTGAGAATACAAAGTGAGAAGAGAGCCCAGGCTGGAGTCCTGAGGAATTCCAATATTAAAGAACCAGACAAATCATCATCTTCAATTTATATTCCTGTCAGTGAAGCAAAACTTCAAATGATCCTTGTTAATTACATTTTTCTGTGAGTAAACCATATCAATTATCTTGTGAAAACTGCCTAATACCCAAAGTTTCACCAGCAGTTCCCTATCATTTTTGGAAATTCTATAAAGAAAATCCACAGATCCTGTAGTGCTTGGGACATTTTTCAAACTTCAAGTCATGACTCAGTGGGTCATGAAATTAACTTAGTGGGCCCTGATTAGCATTTTTATAATGAGATGAGTAGAAGGGAAAACATCACAGTGCATTAGGTGTAGTGAGTATCTATATTCTCTTGCTTGGTGAACTTAGTTTCATGGCTCTCAACACCATGTTCAACTCCCAAATCTGTATCTTTATTCTGGGCCTCTCCCCTAAATTCTAGACTCATTTAGACATCTCCAATTGCAAGTGTTTATTTGTAAAAAACATTCTGAGCTGTGGTGTCTATTATGTACCTCAAACTCTAATGTGAAGCCTTGCTCTTTCTTCCATTTCAAACAGTCCCACTTCAGCCTTGCAGGTGATGGCAATGTCATCCTTCCACCCACAGCCTTATGGCCTAAATCCCTAGACTCACTTTTTACTTCTCACATTCTCTAACACATCCTGTCAGGATATGCTATTAAATCTACCTTAGAATTCAGTTGTTTCTCTCAATCCCCACAACTACTACCCTGGTCCAAGTTACCATCATCTCATCTCGCACCTGAGTTAGTGAGACAGCCCTACAGGCCTCCTGTAGGAGGAGCTGCCACCAGCTCCCTCTACCATCCAGCCCCAGAACAGCAGTCAAAGTTCTTTAAAAAAGGGGCCAGGGCTGGGGGTAGGGCACTTGCCTAGCTTGTGCTAGGCTGAGCACATGCCAGATTGAGATTCTCTTTTAAAATAAGATATAAGCCGGGCATGGTGGCGCACACTTGTAATCCCAGTGCTTGGGAGACTAAGACAGGAGGATCGCACAGGTTCGAAGCTAGCCTCAGCTACTTAGTGAGGCTTTCAGCAACTTGGTGAAAACCTGTTTCAAAATAAAGTATAAAATAGGCCTGGAGGTAGGGGTTCCACCTCTAGTAGCACCAAAATAAATAAATAAATAAAAATAAAATATAAGCTGGGCATGGTGGCATATGCCTATAATCTGAGTATTTAAAAGGGAATGCTGGCCTGGCGTGGTGGTGCATGCTTGTAATCCCCGTGCTTGGGAGGCCGAGACAGGAGGATCGCACAGGTTCAAAGCCAGCCTCAGCCTCAGCTACTTAGTGAGGCTTTCAGCAACTTAGTGAGACCCTGTTTAAAAAAAAAAAAAAGGTCTGGGAGTATAGCCCAGAGGTAGAAAGCCTCTGGGACAGCCTCAGCAATGTAGTGAAACCCTGTTTCAAAATAAAAGTTTGGGGGTATGCCCCTGGGTTCAATCCCTAATATGAATCAATCAATATTCATTGAAAGAAAGAAATTTTGGGAAACTTCACTGTCAGGTGTTTTGTTTTGGTGGTACTGGGGTGGAAACCAGGGGCTTTTCTACCTCCGGGCTGTACTCCTAGACCTATTTTATACTTTATTTGGAAACAGGGTCTCACTAAGTTGCTGAGAGCATCGCTAAGTAGTTGAGGGTGGCTTTAAACCTGTGCGATCCTCCTGTCTCAACCTCCCAAGCTCTGGGATTACAACTGCCTGACCTCACCATCAATTTTCTATATATGTATGTTTTTTATTAGGTTGTAGTTAAGAGAGTTTGAAAATTACTGGAGTTAAGAACATATGATTTTAAAGTCCTTTTCTAATTTGAAATATGAATTTCTGTGGGCAATCAGAAAATCTCCACTATATCCTTTGGGAGGTTGTAAAGCTCACAGCCCAGTGACTATAGCAAGGCATTGGATTATTGAAAATACAACACAGATAGTTGGGGGGGCAGTCCCTTGTAATCCCAGCATTTGGTAGGCTGAGACAGGAAGATTGTGGTTCACAGACAGCCTCAGCTTAGTGAGGCCTTACAACTCAGTGAGACCCAGTTTCAAAATAAAGAATAAAAATAGGGCTGGGGGTGTAGCTTGGAGGTAGAATGCCCCTGGGTTCCAGCCCCAGTATCACAAAAAACAAAAACAAAAACAAAAAAAACCACACACAAACAAAAATAGAAATACAACACAGATGCTGAAAAAGCAAAATAGTTCTTATTACCTCTTCCATAATCAAAGGTTAGAAAACTAACTGTGAAACCAGCCAAGAACTGCAAAGTGCTCCCAAATACATAAATCTTAACATTTCCATCAAAAGAGATATTATTATGAAGCAAATGACAAAAGAGAATATTTTCCAGATCAAATTCTCCCTGGTTAGCTGGGCATGGTGGTGCACACTTGTAATCCCAGTACTTGGGAGGCTGAGACAGGAGGATCACAAATTCAGGGCCAGCCTCAGCTATTCAATGAGGTCCTTCTTAACTTAATGAGACCCTGTTTGAAAATAAAGAATAAAAATTAGGGTTGGCACTGGGCGTGGTGGCACACGCTTGTAATCCCAGTATTTGGGAGGCTGAGACAGGAGGATTGCGGTTTGCGGCCAGCCTCAGCTACTTAGTGAGGTTCTTTTAAACTCAGTGAGACCCTGTTTCAAAATAAAGAATAACAGGGCTGGGGCGTAGCTTGGTGGTGAATGCCTCTGGGTTCCATTCCCAGTACTACAAAAAAAAAAAAAAAAAAAATCCCTGGTTAAAACTTCCATTCACTTACTGAAGAAGTGAGGAGGAGTGAAGAAAGATATCACTCAAAGTCTCCGCTGTAGATATTGTGATCTGAATGGACTTTGGGAGTAAAGACCACTTCTGAAGGAGGTATGATTTCCATTCATCCACAGGCAGATCCATGCTACTTTAGATCTATAAAGTGAAAAAGAAGATAGGAATTCAAATTTCTACATGTACAATCTGAAAAATCAAGTTTTCATCCAAGCAAGTATAAAACAACAAAATAATCTTTTGGTCTTTTTCTATAGTTGTTCTTATGCTGAAGAAGACTCTATAGTCTTTCATAACAACTCACCATCCTTTCATTCAGAGATATTTATTGAAAACCTATTTAATTCTAGGAACTATCCTAAGTGGTGATTAAACAAAGACAAGTTAGATTACAGAAGGTAACAACATCCCAGCCCTTCTAGATCTCCACCTAGTTTAGTTGCTCAAATCATTCCAGATTTTTTTAAATTTAACTATTCAAATATTCTATTTCTCACATAGATGAGTTTTCTTCTTCAAACCCCAGGCTTCAGTAAAACGTTCACATCTCTTGCCGGGGATTCTTTGCAGAGCCTCGTACCTAATCTCCAGACTCTGTTTCATCCTTTCTTCTCTTTCAATCCATCCTCTGCCTTAAATGCATCGGTGCTCTTCCTGACATACAGGGAGACCCAACTTGACCCGTGGCTTAGTTTCTAATTCTCTCCTCTAGTTTACCATACTGAGCTTGCCAGGTGATTTCATCTCTCCAGAGTTGTTCCATAGGTCATTCGTGCTTCCAGGATCATTCCTACTGCCACTTGGAGCACACCTGGTACGTTTCCACGCTTATTTGACTCAGTTCAAACGGTTCCTCCTCGGGAAAGCCTTCCCTACTTTTCTGTCTGCACGCTTGAGGTCCGTCGACCTAAAGTTTGGGTTTCAAAGGGCGGAAACTCCCCAGACAGACTGTGCTCTCTTCCGAGGGCGGAGACCCGGCCTTATTTACCTTCTGAGGACCCCACGGTGCCAAGCTCAGGGCCTGGCACGGGCGGTAGGCCTGCACTGGGTTGCTGGAGGAACTAGGTCACTGCTTTGCCTATATTTAGAAGCAAAGTAATAAAAAAAGCAGCTCAGACTGTTCTCTGAGTTGCCAGTCTGTCCATCCGTCAATTTGTCTCAGCGGGGATGCTTCAGAAAGCCGGCTGAAAGGGCTTTGGAAACCGGGGCCTTCCGCCTTCTCAGCAGGACCCGGCCACGCCTGGCGTGCCGCTCAGCTCGGCGCCCCGCCCCCAGGCCTAGCCGCCCATCCCGCCATCCACGCCCCGCCATCCATCCCGCCATCCACGCATTTCGCCACTAAGCCTCGAACCCGGCGGCGGGAAAGTCACGTGAACCAACACGCGTCGGCCAATGAGGAGTCTGCTCGGCGCCTAGGCCCGCCCCCGTGCCGCGCGCACGTCCGGGGCCTGAGTGGCGCGCGCAGCTCCTCCGACCAATCGTTGCGCAGCCCGCGGGACTCCCGGTAGTGAAGCTGGGGCTGCGGAGGAGCGCGAGCGCGGGAGTTAGTGCGGTGCAGCCATGGTCAGCCACCTGAGCGAGGGGGCCATTTCGGTGAGGAAACGCCTGGGAACCGGGTGGGGAGTAGTGTGGAGTGAAGAAGGGGAAGGGAGCCGTGGGCCCTAGGATTCTCTGCGGTAAAAGGAGAAGCAGGGCCGGGGGTGTGAGAATAGAACAGGAAAATAGACCCGGGGTGTCTTTCCTATCATCACCTCTCAAAGGATTGTCTTTTGTCTGACGTTTCTTCTACTTAAAATAAAAACCCCTCCTCCCTCTCTCCCAGGGCCACTCAGTCCTCTTTCCTTCATCCACAGCCCAACTTTATTCTAGAGTTGTTTTTATCCATTTCATTTCCCATGAGTTCTTTTTTTCTTTAAGTATTAGGCATTGAACCCAGGGGCATTCTACCTCCGAGCTACACCCCAACCCTATTTTTTCTTTATTTTGAAACAAGGTTTCACTAAGTAGCTGAGGCTGGCTGCGAACCAGCGATCTTCGGCTCTCAGCTTTCCAAGTACTGGAATTACCAGCGTGCGCCCCCACGCCGGTCTTCAAGAGCTCGTTAGCCTTCTCGATTCAGACGTTCTCCTGATCCTTGTATGCCTCCATGTCCTAAGTCCGGCAGCCCCTTTCAGTTTCCAGTTTACCTGAATTCTCAGAAGTATTTGGGTCTGTTGATCTTTGCTGCTTTTCTGCTAACACTGCCTTCTTTGGGGTTGTGTGGCTCAGCCTGGCAGCTCGTTTCTCGTCTTATTTGCAGGGTTTCTTTTGTAAATTTTTGTTGACTTCAGTTTTCATCTAGGCCCTCTTCTCCCCGGGCAATTCATTACCATATCATTTGCTTACTAATTTATGTCAAGTGTTCACCAAGGCCAGCCACCTTTCCTCTAAAAGACAGGCTTCTATAATCTGTCTCCCCACCTGATTCTCAAACTCATCTTAAATTCAACATATTCCAAAGCAAATTTGTTATCTTGCTAAGTCTGAGTCTTTTGATGTTCCTATCAATAAAGAGTGCCATTATTCATCAAATTATGCTAGCAAGAATAGTCATTCTTTCTACATTATCCATCACTCTGGAGGTCCAGTTTATCATCAAGTGCAGGATTTTTTTTTTATCTCCATGCAGTTCTTTTAAGACCATCTCTATTATTCCTAGCACATGTCATTTCTTGCCCAGACAGCTCCCACTTCATTCTCATCATAGCGTCTGATTTCTTTCCAGCTTGTTTTTCTTTTTAAATTTATTTTTTTTATATTTTTATTTCTTATCTATTCGGTGGTACTAGGAGTGGAACCCAGAGGCTTTCTACCTCTGGGCTATACTTCCAGACCTATTTGATATATTTTTTTATTTGGAAACAGGGTCTCACTAAGTTGCCGAGGATGGCTTCAAACCTGTACGATCCTCCTGTCTCAGCCTTCCAAGCACGGGGATTACAAGCTTGCTCCACCATGCCAGGCTTCCTTTTTAAATTTAAATTTCCAATGTCTTGCATATTCTTGCCTCCCTTGACACCCAAGGCCATTCTTTTTCTTCTGCCTACTGCCTAGATTGTTCTTTATTGTTCCCTCAAAGGCTAACATAATGTTCAAACTCAGCTCAGTTCTTACTGCTTCAGGAAGTCTTCTTTGACCTTACATACTAGACTAAATCCCTTTATTTTGAAACCCTAATTCCTTTTTTTCCCACTTATTAGAAGTGTGACTTTGGGTGCACAATAGTAACTTCTTTTACTTCCTTTTCTTTTTCTGTCTTTTTTTGGCACTGTGGATCGAATCCAGGGCTGCTACTTAGCTACATCTCGGCCCCATTCTTTTTCTTTTCTGCGAATTGAGGGTAATGATACTTAGCAACTATTGACTAAGGTTAGTGGGGGAACTAAGTGTATTATTTCACATAAAGTACTTAGCTCACTGCCTAATACATAGTAAACGCTCAGTATACACTTCTTATTAATAATCACAGAAGTAAATTTACATATTTTGTTTGTTCAATTAATTTCTGTCCCCCCTCCTCCCATTGTAAATCCCATGAGGCATGTAATCATGTTCTGCATTATTTTACTCAGCATAGTATCCCCAGTACTCAGCAGTGCTGGCAGTTTTTAGGTGTCCAGTAAATTTTGATAGTTGCATGAATTAATAAGGCAGTGAACGGGACAGAGCTGGTAGAAAAGAGAGGCAGCTTAGAGGGAAACAGAAAGGGAAAGAATAATTGTGAGAGTTAAGTGAATATTTGAATAAGTTCGGAATTGATTAATGTGGAAGCCAGGTGCTCCCTTGCACCTTTAAAACAAAGGAAAGATTTTTCACCTTTATAAAGTTCAGTATGTGAAGGATCTGGCTGTAACACCCGCCACCCCATTGATTGTCAGGGTTGATTCAGCTGATCTGGCTGGCTCTGTGGGTGTCCTCTTTCTCCCTCACCACTCTATGTGTGTCCCTCCTGAATAGAGGAGGACTGGTCTTCAGTCAGGGGTATCTGAGTAGCTGCACTCCCTTGTTAGAACTTCCAAAGGAGCTCAAGGCCCATTCGTGGAAAATGTGGGATAATCAAGCTTCCAAGACTCCAAACACATCCGAATTATGCACTGCACGTGCCAGTCTGCATTTTGTGTGTCTGTGTGTGTGGGGGGTGCTGGGGTTCCTGGAAACCCTCCTACCTCTGGGCTACACTCCCAGACCTATTCTTATACTTTTTTTAAATTTAGAAACAGGGTCTCTTAAACCAGCCCAGCTGGCTTCGAACCTGCGTATTCCTCCTGTCTCCGCCTCCCAAGCACGGAGGTTACAAGTGGAGATTATAAGCATGCTCCACCACCACGCCCGGCTAGTCTGCATTTCTTTAAAAAATTTTTTAAAAAAAGTGGGCAGGGTGGCACACACTTGTAATCCCAGCATTTGGGAGGCTGAGACAGGGGGGATCCTGGTTCTCGGATAGCCTCAGTTACTACTTAGTGAGGGCCTTTGCAACTCAGCGAGACACTTTCAAAATAAAGAATAAAAAAATAGGGCTGGGGGTGTAGCTTGGAGGTAGAATGCCCCTGGGTTCTATCCCTAGTTCCTTAAAAAAAAATTTTTTTAAAGCCAGGCATGGTGACACATGCTTGTAATCCCAGCATTCGGGAGGCTGAGATAGGAGGATCACAGTTGGCAGACAGCCTCTGCTACTACTTAATGAGGCCCTTTTCAACTCAATGAGACCCTGTTTCAAAATAAAGAATAAAAAATAGGGCTAGGTGTGTAGCTTGGAGGTAGAATGCCCCTGGGTTCCATCCCCAGTACCGCAAAAAAAAAAAAAAAAGTTTGTACTGTTAAACATTATTTGAGTTTTGTTTACAAATGAAGTTTTCATATGTGTTTGTGTTGGAGTATGGACAACTTTGATTTTCAGCTAAAGCAAGTATCATTTTAGCTTAAAAGACAGGCCCCAGATGGGTCTCTGTGGCATACTATATATATACTTGTATATATTTATATTTATATACTATTTATAAATATATATATATATATATTTTTTTTTTTTTTTTCGGGTCTGGGGATGGAACCCAGGGGCATTTGACCTCTGAGCTACACCTCCTGCCCTGTTTTTTATTTATTTTGAAACAGGGCCTCACTAAGTAGCTGAGGCTGTCTGCCACCCACGATCCTCTGTTCTCAGCCCCCCGAATGCTGGGATTACAAGCGTGTGCCACCACACCTGGCAACATTATCTTAAATAATATAGAAAAAAGGCAAAGGGAACTAATACTTAAGACCATTTCCACAGAGACAGATACTTTCTTTTTTGCAATACTAGAGATTGAATACAGGGATGCTTGACCACTGAGCTACATCTCTAGCTTTTACATTTTTTATTTTCAGACAGGGTTTTGCTGAGTTGCTCAGGCTGGCTGGAATTTAGCAACCTCTTGTATCAGCATTCTGAGTTGCTGGGATTATAGGTATATACGTGGCCCAATGTTATACTTTCTTTTCCCCCCAGGGGTTTTTTACTTCTGATTTACACTCCCATCCTAATTTTCTTTATTTTTATTTTAAAAATTTTTTATTTTTATTTACTTATTTATTTATTGTGGTACTGGGGATGAAACCCAGGGGCATTCTACCTCCAAGCTATACCCCTAGCCCTATTTTTTTGAAACAGGGTCTCACTGAGTTTTTGGGGTACTGGGAATGGAACCCTGGGGCATTGTGCCTTCAAGCTCCATCCCGGTCCTATTTTTTTTAGTCTTTTTATTTTTCGAAACAGGTCTCACTGAGTGCAAAGGGTCTTGCTAAGTAGCTGAGGCTGTGAACCTTAATGCAAATGTGTGCCACCACGACAGGCCTTTGATTGATTTTTTTTTTTTTTTTTTTTTTTTTTTTTTTTGGTACTGGGAATGGAAACCAGGGGCACTGTCCCTCTGAGCTACACCCCCAGCCCTATTCTGTAGTCTTTTTATTTTTGAAACAGGGTTTCACTGAGTTGCGAAGGGCTTCACTAAGTAGCTTAGGCTCAGCCTCCTGAATGCTGGGATTACAAACGTGCGCCACCGCACCCAGACCCTTTGATTTTTTTTTCTTTTTCTTTTTTTTTTTTTTTGGTGGTACTGAGGGTGGAACCCAGGGCCTTTTTCTACCTCTGGGCTATATTCCCAGACCTTTTTTATACTTTATTTGAAAACAGGGTCTCACTAAGTTGCTGAGAGCCTCACTAAGTAGCTGAGGCTGGCTTTGAACCTATGCAATCCTCCTGTCTCAGCCTCCCAAGCACTGGGATTACAGTGGGCCACCATGCCCGGCGGCCCCTTTGATTTTTAAAAGGTCTCGCTAAATTCCTGAGGCTGGCCATGAACACGTGGTCAACCTCCCAAGTACTGAGATTATAAGTGTGCTACCACACCCTGCTGATAGATACTTTATAATAGTACCTAACTAACCCTATAAGGTGTGTTTTAATCAGTACCCCATATTTAGTGCAGAGAGGTTGAATTTGACCATGGAAAAGGATTTGATAGCATGTTTCCTGTTGCCTTTATTTTTTTTTTCCAGCATTGGGAATTGAACCCAAGGGCTTTCTACCTTCAAACTCCACCCTATTTTTTATTCTTTATTTTGAAAGAAAGTCTCACTAAATTCTGGAGGGCCTTACTAAGTAGCCGAGGCTGGTCCCAAACCTTTGATCCTCCTAATTTAGCCTCCCAAGTACTGGGATTACAGGCATGTGCCACTATGCCAGGCTTTGTTGCCTTCTATTTTTTACTAGCAGTGTGATTGATTTTTTTTTTTTTTTTTTTTTTGCATACTTTGGATTGAACTCCGGGACATTCTACCTCTGAGCTACACCCCAGCTCAATTTTTGTTTTTTTCAGTACCAGGAATTGAATCTGGGGGCATTCTATCTCCAAGCTACACCCTCAGCCTTATTTTTTATTCTTTATTTTTGTAACAGGGTCTCACCAAGTTGTAGAGGGTCTCACTAAGTAGCTAAGACTGTCCACACACTGTGATCCTTCTGCCTCAGCTTCTCAAGTGCTGGGATTACAAGTGTGCTTGACTACACCCAGCTCCACCCAGCTCTAATTTGGAAATTTTTAAACAATTTTATCTTCAGTGCATGTGTCATGTTATTTGTCCAAGAAAAAAGTAATCTTACAAACTGGGTGTGGTGGCGCAGGCTTGTAATCCCTGTACTTGGGAGGCTGAAACAAGAGGATCACAGGTTCGAGGACAGCTTCAGCAAGTAGTGAGACACTCATAACCTAGAGAGATCCTGTTTTGAAAATAAAAATAGGGCTGGAGGTGTAGCTCAGAGATAGAATGCCTGAGTTCAATCCCCAGTACCAAAAAAAGGTACTTTACAATGCATATTTGTTATGACACATTTTAAATTAAAAAGAATGATAATGCATGCATGAGTTTTAAAATCAAATAGAAGAGAGTTTTTTAATGAAATTACTGACCTTCTGTCCCACCTTGCCCATTTCTATTCCCTAGAAATAACTACCTTTAACAAAACCATCTTCAGTCAAACATAGTGGCACATGTTTGTAATCCCAGTGCTTGGGAGACTGAGGCAGGAAGATCACAGGTATCAACCTAGTTAGACCCTGTTTCAAAATAAAGAATTAACAACAACAACAACAAAAATAGGGCTAGGGATGTACTCAGAGGTAGAATGCCCCTGGGTTGAATCTCTAGTACCTCAAAGAAAAAAAATACCATCTTCATTGAAGTTTCATTTATATATAAAGAAGTACACTAGCAGGTGACAGACGCTTGTAATCCTAAGCATATGTCATCCCAAACTGGGAGTGAAGCTTGGAGGTAAAATACCCCTAGGTTCAAGCCCCAGTACCAAAAATAATAATAATGACAATGATGAGGAAAAATAATGAAGTACACTTACTTTAAGTGTACAGTTTGATGAGTTTTGACAAATCATACATCTCTAACCATACCACACCAACATATAGAACATTTCCATCAAGCCACATGTTTTTTCTTGATTCTTCCTCATTCCCTACCATCACCTTAGGTAACCATTCTTCTGGTTTCTGTCATTATCAGCTCATTCTGATGGTTCTAAAACTTTGTATGAAGAGCCGGGCATACTTAGTTCTTGAGAAGCTGAGATAGGATCGCAGGTTTGAGGACAGCTTCAGAAAGTTGTGAGACTTATCAGCCTAGCCAGACTCTTATCCAAATAAGAAAATTGTTTTGGGGGTGTATCTTTAAAGGTAGAATGCTTCTGGGTTCAATCCCTAGTACCATACACACAAATTTTATATAAAAAAATTTTTTTTACCTTTTTTTTTTTTCTTTCTGGGGATTGACAGACTCAAGGGCATTCTATCTTCAAGCTATACTCCCAGCCCCCAGAATTTTGGGTGATTCTGGAGATTGAATCCAGGGACATTCCACCTCTGAACACCCCCCCAGCACTTGGAGATTGAACTCAGGGACTTTCTACATCTGGGCTACACCCCTAGACCTACTTTTATTATTTTGCCAACTTTATTTTTCAGTCTTTTTGTTTTTGAAACAGAGTCTCACTTAATCCTCCAGTCTCCGCCTCCTGAATGCTAGGATTACAAGCATGCTCCAACAAGCCTGGCTATTTTTTATTTTGACACAAGACTTCACTAAGTAGCTGAGACTGGCCTCAAACCTGTGATCCTCCTGCTCACCCTCCCAAGTACTGGGATTACAAGTGTGTGCTACCACGTGTGGCTTATTTTTTAGCTATTATAAATGAAGATGGTATGAATGTTTACGTACCAGTCTTTGTAGATATATTTATATTACAAAATTATTCATAATATATAAAGTATATAATGTGGGTTACATATTAAACTTTATATAATCTAGATTTATTTATTTATTTATTTATTTTTGCAGTACTAGGGATGGAACCGAGGGGCATTCTACCTCCACGCTTCATTCCTGGTTCTATTTATTATTATTATTTTTTGAAACAGGGTCTCATTGAGTTGCAAAGAGCCTCACTAAGTAGTTGAGGCTGTCTGCAAACCACGATCCTCCTGTCTCAGCCTCCCGAATGCTGGGATTACATGTGTGTGCCACCACACTGGGCTAATCTAGGTACTTATAAGTAAATATAAATTATTCATAAATAAATATTTGGGAGTGCAGTTGCTGGGGTATATTGTTTATTTTTATTTATTTATTTATTGTGGGTCTGGGGATGGAACCCAGGGGCATTCTACCTCCAAGCTACAGCCTCTGCCCTATTTTTTATTCTTTATTTTGAAGCCGGTTTCTCTCTGAGTTGCAGAGGGCCTCACTAAGTAGCTGAGGCTGTCTGCGAACCACGATCCTCCATTCTCAGCCTCCCGAATGCTGGGATTACAAGCGTGTGCCACCACTCCCGGCTGCTGGGTTATATTGTAACTGAATGCTTAACTTTAACAACCTGTTTTGTGGAATGTTTATGAAATGTTCCATATTGTGTATCATCAGTCTTTTTAAATTTTTTTCCATTTTAAAATTTAACATTTATTTTAAATAGGAAAGCATTTCTAGTGCTACGGGCATCAAGGTATTTAAAAGGCATCAAAATCTGGTGCATAGCAACCCTGGATCATAAAGGCTTTTATTCTTGAGGGCGGCAGCAAAGTAGCCCCCAGAGGGTCTTGCAAGGACCCCGTGTGAGGCAGCTACCCCAGGGCAAGGGGGTAGAAACAAATCTGGCCATGTCTCTGAAACTTCACCTGAAAGTCACCCCCTTTCCCCTTCAAAGGAAGCTTAGGGCTTCCAACCACAGTAACCCTGAAGTAAATCTTACTATCCATACCGTCAAAATTCACTTTCAAAGAGAATTTGAAAATGTCCAGCTTTTAAGAGGGGCCAGAACAATTCATCAAAGGCTAGACACCGTTCCATGACTAATTTTAGGGGAGACATCTATCTAAAAGATGTTTTAAAAATAAAAACAAGCCCGGCATGGTGGTGCATGCTTGTAATCCCCTCGCTTGGGAGGCTGAGACAGGAGGATTGCCCAGGTTTGAAGCCAACCTCATCTACTTAGTGAGGCTCTCAGCAACTTAGTGAGACCCTGTTTCCAAACAAAATATAGAATAAGTCTGGGAGTATAGCCCGGAGGTAGAAAAGCCCCTGGGTTTCACCCCCAGTACCACACACACACACACAAAGAAAATCTTCCTCATCCTGAGTC
The DNA here is from genome assembly GCF_963383645.1 of Muscardinus avellanarius. Lineage (NCBI taxonomy): Eukaryota > Metazoa > Chordata > Mammalia > Rodentia > Gliridae > Muscardinus > Muscardinus avellanarius. The sequence goes on along the minus strand of NC_137802.1, from coordinate 22,230,668 downwards.
AGTAGATCCTATCCTGCAGACTACAGGTGGTGAGCAACAGGCCAGGCTCTTGCTCAGGCCATCTTTTTAAATTTAATTATGCTGGAGAATGTGAAATGTTGTTTCACTGTGGGCTTTCCATCTTTCTTTCTTTCTTCCCTTCCTCCTTTCTTTCTTTTTTTGGTACTGGGGATTAAATTAAGGAGATTCTCCCTCTGAGCTACATCCCAGCCCTATTTTTTATTTTTATTTTGAAACAGCGTATCACTAGGTTGATGTGAGTCTCACTACTTGCTGAGGCTGCCCTTAAACCTGCAATTCCCCTTCTCAGCCTTCCAAGTCCTGGCATTACAAACATGTCACCACTCCTGGCTTCACTGTGTTTTGTGTGTATATGTGTATGTGTGTGTTGCTGGGGATGGAACTCAGGGGTCTTATTTGGAAATAGGGTCTTGCTAAGTTGCTGAGAGCCTCACTAAGTTACTGAGACTGGCTTTGACCCTTTGGTTCTTGTCTCAGTCTCCCATGTACTGGAATCACAGGAGTGTGCCTCTGCCTGGATCACTGTGATTTTAGCATCTTTTCCTTCGCTTGTTGGCCATTTCTGCATCTAGGGGAGTGTTTGCCCAGCCCAGCGTTTTGGCACATAACTATAATCCCAGTACTTAGGAGGTCGAGATAGGATGATCAAGTTTCAAAATAAAGAATTAAAAAATAGGGCTGAGCTGGGTGTAGTGGTGCACGCTTGTGATCCCAGCATTCGAGAGGCTGAGACCTGAGGTTCACAGTTCGTAGACAGCCTCAGCTACTTAGTAAGACCCTGTTTCAAAGTAAAGAATAAAAAATAGGGCAGGAGGTGTAGCTCGGAGGTCAAAAGCCTCTGGGTTTCATCCCCAGACCTGCAAAAGAAAGAAAGAAAGAAAATAAGAAAATAGGGCTGAGAGTGTAGCATGGAGTAAGAATGCCCTGGGTTCAATCCCCAGTACTGCAAAATAGAGCTGGAGGTGTAACTCAGAGGTAAATGCCCCTGGGTTCCATTCCTAGTACCAAAAAATAAAATAAAATAAAATAAAAGGTAGCCGGGCAGGTGGTGCATACTTGTAATCCCAGCACTTGGGAGGCTGAGACAGGAGGATCTCAGGTTTGCAGTCAGCCTTAGCAACTTAGCAAGACCCTATTTCAAAATTAAAAATAGGCCTGGGAGTATCTCTTGGAGATAGAATGTCCCTGGGGGCTCTCAGTCCCCAATACCCAGAGACATTCTGCCTTCAAGCTGTATCTCCAGTCCTTTTCTTTTTTTTTTTCTTTTTTTCTGCTTTGAGCAGGTTCTATTGATATATGCTTTTGTAATCCCAGCACTTGGGAGGCTGAGACAGGAGGTTTACAGGTTCTGGGCCAGCCTCAGCTACTTAATGAAGCCCTCCCCAACTTAGTGAGATCCTCTTTCAAAATAAAGAAGACAAAAGCTCAGATAGAATGCCTCTGGGTTCCACCCCCAGTACCACCTTTGAAAGAGTCTGTTGAGAGTCTTGCTCTACGTTGATGAGGTTGGTCTTGAACCTGAGATCCTCCTGTCTCAGCCTCCCAGGTACTGAGATTACAGGTATAAGCTACCATACCCAGCCTACAAATCTTTTGTTCTGTGTTTTCTTCCAGACATTTTATAGTTACAGCTTTGCTTCCAGGACTTTGAACTTGTTTCAAGTTTACTTTTCTTTGTAGTCTAGATCATTTTTTCCATATACATTCAGTTGTTCTAGCATTATATTGAAAAGACTATCTTGTTCCATTGAGTTACTTTGTCAGCTTTCACAAAATCAATTTACTATGCATGTGGAGGTCTATTTCTGGATTATCTGTTCTGCAGTTGACCTGTATATTGATTCTAAAGTTTCATACTAAGCCAGGAAATTTGGTAGCAGCTTTGCTTTTTCAAGATCATTTTACAATTCTAGGTTCTTTGCATTTTTATTTACATTTTAGAATCAGCTTTTTTGTTTTTTGTTTTTTTGTGTGTGTGGTACTGGGGTTCCTGGAAGCCCTTCTACCTCCAGGCTACACTCCCAGACCTATTTTTACATTTTTTAAACTTGGAAACAGGGTCTCCTAAGCCAGCCGCGCTACGCGATCCTCCTGTCTCTGCCTCCCAAGTGCGGGGATTACAAGCGTGCGCCACCACGCCCAGCAGAATCAGCTTGTTTCTAATAAAGCCTATTGAGATTTTTATTGGGATTGCAGTATGGATTGCAGTTGGGAAACAGTTGATTATCTTACAGAGTCTTTCAAACCATGAACATGGTATGTCTCTTAGGTTTTCTTTAATTTCTTTCAGAAGTGTTTTGTAGTTTGCTTTTTGTAAATCTCGCATATGTATTGTTAAATTTATTCCTAGGTATTTTACTTTTACTTTTTTTTTTTTTTTTTTTTGCAGGTCTGGGGGTGGAACCCAGGGACATTCAACCTCCGAGCTATACCCCTGCCCTATTTTTTATTCTTTATTTTGAAACAGGGTCTCACTAAGTTGTGGAGGGTCTCACTAAGTAGCTGAGGCTGAGAACCATGGTCCTCCAGTCTCAGCCTCCCAAATGCTGGGATTACAAGTGTGTGCCACCACGCCCGGCTCATATATATATATATATATATATATATATATATATATATATATTTTTTTTTTTTTTTTTTTTTTTTTTTTTTGGTGGTACTGGGGGTAGAACTGGGGGTGGAACCCAGAGGCTTCTACCTCCGGATTATACTCCCAGACCTTTTTTATATTTTATTTGGAAACAGGGTCTCACTAAGTTGCTGAAAGCCTCACTAAATAGCTGAGGCTGGCTTTGAACCCGTGCGATCCTCCTGTCTCAGCCTCCCAAGCGCAGGGATTACAAGTGTGTGCCACCACGCCCGGCTCCTTTATATTTTTTGAAACATAATCCAGCTAGGTTGCTAAGAGAGTCTTGCTAAGTTCCTGAGACTGATCTTGAGGCTGTGATTCTCCTGTCTCAGACTTCCACACTTGCACCACCATGCCTGACTTTTTTTTAACTTCTTAGGGTGGAAGCTTGGATATTGACGCCAAACATTTTTTCCCCTCCTGTATAAGCATTTCAAGCTATAATTTTGTCTCTAAGCATTACTCTTGCTATATCCTATAAATCTAGATCAATTATACTTTTATTTTTATTCAGCTATTAATACTTTATAACTGTCCCCATAATTTTTTCTTCAAATGGTGAGTTATTTAGAAGTATGTTACAAAAGCTGAGCATGGTGGTACATGCTTGTAATCCCAGTACCTGGGAGGCTGAGACAGTAGGATTGCAGGTTTGAAGCCAGCCTCAGCAACTTAGTGAGGCCCTTTGCAACTTAGATCTTGTTTCAAAATAAAAATAATAAAATAGGGCTGGGAGTGTAGCTTAGAGATAGAATAACTCTGAGTTCAATCCTTAGTACCACCAAAAAAACAACAGAGCCGGCCGTAGTGGCGCATGCTTGTAATCCCCGCGCTTGGGAGACGGAGACAGGTAGATGGTACAGGTTCGAAGCCAGCCGCGCTGGCGTAAGAGACCCTGTTTCAAAAATATAAAATAGGTCTGGGAGTGTAGCCCGGAGGTAGAAGGGTTTCCAAGAACTCCAGTACCACCAAAAAAACAACAGAAAAAGCATGTTGCCTAGTTTCCAAATATCTGAGTTGGGGGTGATTCTGGATATATTACTGTTGATTTTTAATTTCAGTGTGATCAGATAATGTATCCTATATGAAGTTTTTTTGTGTGTGTTTTCTGCAGTTAAATGATGTAATTAGGTCAGGTTGGTTTATAGTTCAAGTTTCCTATATTCTTCATGTATATATTATTATTACTGTTTGGTCTGTTTGCTAACTGAAAGAAGAATGTTAAAACCCAATTGTAGCTGGGCATGGTGGCACATGCTGTAATCCCAGCATTTGCAAGGATGAAATGAGAGAATCTGGGTTTGTGGACAGCCTCAGTGAGGCTCTTTGCAATTCAGTGAGACCCTGTTTCAAAAAATAAAGAATAAAGCCAGGCATGGTGGCGCACACTTGTAATCCCAGCATTTGGGAAGCTGAGACCGGAGGATCGTGGTTCGCAGACAGCCTCAGCTACTTAGTGAGGACCTCTGCAACTAGTGAGACCCGGTTTCAAAATAAAGAATAAAAAATAGGGCAGGGGGTGTAGCTCGAAGGTCGAATGCCCCTGGGTTCCACCCCCAGACCCGCAAAAAAAAAAAAAAAAAAAAAAAGAATGAAAAATAGGGCTGTGGGGGTAGCTCAGAGGTAGAATGCCCCTGGGTTCCACCCCCAATACCACACACACACACACACACACACAAATTGCAGAGCCCGGTGTGATGGTGCACGTTTCTAATCCCAGTACTTGAGAGGCTGAGACAGGAGGATCACAGGTTGGAGGACAGCCTCAGATACTTAGGCCATTTACAACTAGTGAGACTGTTTCAGAGTAAAAAATGAAACAGGGCTGGGAGTGTAGCTCAGAGGAAGAATGACCCTGGGTTCCATCCCCAATACTAAGAGAAAAAAATTTCAAAAAGAAAGCCAATTGTAATTGTAGATTTGCCCCTTTTTTTCCCATTTAATTTTGTCAGTTTTTTATTCATGTATTTTGACGCTTTATTGTTAGGAGCACATCTCACACACACACACCCCACATACATATTACAGTCTTCACTGGGCCTGTTATTTTGAACCCAGGGCATTCTACCTCCGAGCTACACCCTCAGCCCTGTTTTATTTTTATTTTGAAACAGAATGTCACTAGGTTAATGAGTCTTAATATATGCTGCTGCTGTCCTCAAACCTGCCGTCCTCATCCTAGCCTCGCCTTGCTAAGCATGTGCCACCTGGCTTGGCTTTTCTTTTTTTTCTCTTGAAACAGGATCTTGCTAGATTGTAAGAGTCTCACTACTTGCTGAGGCTGGCCTCAAAGCTGCCATCTTTCTGTCTTAGCCTCCCAAGGGTCACAGGCATGTGCCACCATGCCCAGCTTTTGACTTTTTGAATGATTGTTTTAGGCTATATGTCTTAATCAGCTTGGGATACTGTTTTTTTTTTTTTTTTTTTAAGTCCTGAAAATGAGTGGCTAAACAACAATCATTTACTTTCTCATATTTCTGGAAGTTGTGAAGTCTGAGATCAGGGTGAGGGTAGATTTAGTTCATTGAGGGCCCGAGTTTTGGCTTTTTTATTGCTATCATCTTGCTGTGTGCTCACACGTTCTCTTAGAGGGAGAGAGCTCTGATTTTTCTCTTATAAAGACACTAATCCCTCTGTGGAGACTTCATGTTTAGTTTCATCTAAAACCAAAAGGCTTTACATAATGCCATCACAATGAGGATTGGGGTTTCAACATGAATTTGGGGGGAGGCACAGACAATCAGTCCATAGTTTTAATGGCTCACACTTGTAATCTCAGTACTTGGGAACTGAGACAGGAGGAAGGAATTGCTTTTGCTTTTGTGGATTATGGCTATAATATCATATTTGAACTTATAACTGAGATGTTTAAAAATATTTACTCATTTAATAATAAGCTCACTCATTAATATAATATTGAATGTAAAACATAATTTTGAAGCAAAATAGTGGAAAGCCTGGCATGGTGGTACATGCTTGTAATCCCAGTACTTGGGAGGCTGAGACAGGACGATTGCAGGTTCGCTGCCAGCCTCAGCTACTGAGGTCTCCGCAACTTAGTGAGACCCTGTTTCAAAATAAATAATAAAAAATAGGACTGGGGTGTAGCTCAGAGGTAGAGTGCCCCTGGGTTCAATCCTCAGTACCTCAAAAAAAAAAAAAAAAGAAAAAGAAAAAAAAAGGTGGAAAAGTGGTATTGTTTTATATTTTTTGTACATTGTGTGTGTGTACGTGTGTGTGCATGTGTGCACGCACTTTATTTGCAGTACTGGAGATTGAACCCTGGAGCATTCTTGCTCTGAGCTACGTACCCTCAGCCCTATTTTTTTATTCTCTATTTAAACAGTTCTCACTAGGTTGCCAAAGTTGGCCGCGAACCTGTGATCCTCCTGTCTCAGCCTCTCAAGTACTGGAATTAGAAGCGTGCACCACCATGCTCTGCCATCATGTATGTTCTTTTGGGATTGAATGTAGGGCCATTCTACTTTTAAGCTACCACCCACAGCTCTGTTTGTTTGTTTGTTTGTTTGTTTATACTGAGGATGGAACCCAGGGGCATTCTACCTCTGAGCTACACCCCCAGCCCTATTTTTTTTATATTTATTTATTTACTTAGTGGTACTGGGAGTGGAACGCAGGGATTTTTCTACCTCCAGGTTATACTCCCAGCCCTATTTTTTATACTTTATTTGGAAACAGGGTCTCACTAAGTTGCTGAGAGCCTCACTAAGTGCCGAGGCTGGTTTGAACCTGTGTGATCCTGTCTCAGCCTCCCAAGCGCTGGAATTACAAGAGTGTGCCACATGCCCAGAGCTCTATTCTTTATTTTGAAACAAGGTCTCACTGAGTTGCAAAGGGCCTCAGTAAGTAGCTGAGGCTGTCCACAAACCATGATCCTCCCGTCTCAGCCTTCCAAATGCTGGGATTACAAGCATGTGCTACCACACCAGACTTTTTTATTTTGAAATAGGGTCTTACTGAGTGGCTGAGGCTGGTCTTGAGTGTGTGATCCTCCTTTTTCAGCTTCTCAAATACTGGGATTGCAGGCTTGTGCCGCCGTGCCCATATTTTATTCTAGCATGTCCCCTGAGCTGATATTGCCCACCTGGGAACCTATGAACTAGATGAGGAAAATATGGTCTCACACAAAAAATGTAGTTTGAAAAGGGAAGAATGTTTTCATAGTTTTTCAGGCCCCTCTTTGTTTATTTGTTTGTTTGCTGGTGATTAAACCTGGTGGCTCATCTGTGCTCGGCACGTTGAGCTATGTCTATCCTGCCTCACCCCCATTTTTGTTGTTCTTTTGGCACAAAGCACTGGGGATTGAACCAGGGGTGCTTTACCACTGAGCTACACCCCGGCCCTATTGTATTTTTTGTTTTGAAACCAGGTCTTGCTATGTTACTGAGGCTGGTGTCTAACCTGTGATGCTCCTGTCTCAATACTGAGATTCTAGGTCTGCACCACCAATCCTGGCTCTGAGCCCTTTTTATGTGTAAGTTTTGTTTTGTGACAGGCTCTCCATAAGTCAGTGAGGCTGGCTTTGAACTTGGGATCTTCTTACCTCCATGTCCCAAGTAGCTAGGATTGTAGGTGTGCAGTACTTTTTAATTTTTATTTTGAAACGGGATCTCTCTAAGCTGCCTAGGCTGGCCTCAGACTTTTGATCTTTCTGCCTCAGTCTCCTGAGTTGCTGGGATTACAGGCATGCCTGACCACACCAGGCCCCATGTGTTATTTCCAATATGCATTATTTACTTGGAAAATATTGGCTCATTGTATTATGCATTATGCAGATCTTCTAATTCTTGATGTATTATGTCAAAAAATTTATGTTCACTAATATAACTACTGATTTAATGAGAACAATCTGTAAATATTGGAAAGCTTTAGAGTTGATGGTAGTGGATACAGATGCTTGAAAGTTCTGGTTTTTTTTTTTTTACAAGAAAACTATTGGCAACAAATACTATTTATTACTTTTTCTGAAAATAAGTCCATTTATGATTTTACTATTTGTCCAGAATGATAAATTAGACTTTTCAACTGATTGGCTCTGAATAGGCTCTCTTATCTGTATCATCTCTAAATAGCAATATTATCTATAGTTTCTTCCAATTACCAAACTATAGAAATATGTGTTTTTAATTGTGATTTAAATGCATATCTCACAAGAAGCTTTTGTTCTTTCAGGCTATAATGCAACAGGGAGATACAAACATAAAACCCATTCTCCAAGTCATTGTAAGTACCTATATATGTTTTATTTCAAACATTTTTAAGACTCATATAATGTTTTATGAAAGACTTACAGATTTTTCTACTTCAAGAAATTCTCCCTGTCATCTCACAAAACGCACACGCACACGCACACACACCAGTCTACATTGTACCTTAGGAGAGGGATCAGGCCTTTTTTCTTGAATGTTAGCTAAAGTTAAATCTTTGGAGGTTCATATTTAAGGTTTTACCTCTGTGTTCTTTTCCACAGTTGGTAGATGACTATAATACTGCACATGATAATAGCTATACTTTTGTCTCCTTGTCCTTAGGTTTATCTTGTTCAAATCTGCCCTGCATAAAACTTCCAGAGATATGTCTAAAATGAATTTGTCTACTTGAAATTTACCTAACATCTATTTAAGGAATCTCAAATTTAGTGAAAATTTCAAACATCAGTAGAAGCAAAATCCAGGATCATACATCCAGAATTTGAGAGATTAGGCCTGCTATTTCTGGCTAATCTCAGGTGCCAGTCATCGGCAGGTTGTTTACTTATTATATTTCAGGATGCTGCCTGTGGTCACCTTCACATTAGGTTAGATGTCTCAGCTCTGCCCCCATCTCATTAGGTACAAACATTGCTTATGTCTCTCTGCTTTCTTCTGCCACAGTTGGAATACCCCTTTAGGGCAAGGTCCCCCCCATCTTAGGTTTTAGCATGTTTTTTATAAATAGATTATAAATAGATAAAATAAGGTACCTAATATATACAAAGGTGTGTGTGTGTGTGTGTGTGTGTGTGTGTGTGTGTGTGTGTGTGTTTAAGCATTTGTGATTATCAGCCAAATTTTGGTTAGGGGAAAGAAAATAAAAGTGTTGGCAGTTCATTTTAGTTGTGTTTAATGTTAGTGGAGAGAGGTTGGTAGGAAAATCATATAATCCAATTTTCTTTCATTGGGATTTAGGTGTCAAGAGAATGAGTAAGCAGTTCATTTTGTCTTGAACTGATGGTTAAATTCTGCCACTAAGGTTTACTTAAATCTGGAGATTAGGCAGAAACCTGGCTAATGAATTAAGTTTTCTATCCTAGAACATCCGCCCCATTACTACAGGGAATAGTCCACCTCGTTACCGACTGCTTATGAGTGATGGATTGCACACTCTGTCATGTGAGTATGATATATAATTCTAAGAACTTGTGAGTATTAGCCAGGTGTGGTAATATGTGCTTGTAATCCCAGCACTTGTGAGGCTGAGACAGGAGGATCACAGGTTTGCAGCCAGCCTCAGCTACTTTGTGAGGCCCTTTGCATCTTGGTGAGACCCTGTTTCAAAAAAGGAATAAAAAATAGAGCTGGGATGTAGCTTAGAGGTAGAATGCCCTTGGGTTCGATTCCTGGGTACCACATGCACACACAAAATAAATAAAATAAATAAGAATTTTTAAGTATTTATAAAATAAAAGCACACCTAACCCTTTGATTGCAATAAATGGGGCTGTTCCTAAAGTCTGTGTTTGCTTAGCTGTGCGCTTCATTTTAGACAGTTGCAGTTGACAGCATTTTAACAATAGATAAAGTGGAAAGCTATCTATTTATATATATTATAAAAAGTTATCTATATATATATCTATATATATCATACTTGGTTTACTTAATATTCTCTAACTGGTGCTCTATGTTTTCTTTGATTGATTTCCCTAAGAATGATACTGACATTTAGTGAATGATAAGTTAACTATCTTATACTTGTGTTTTTGGAAGGTTTTATTTCTCTGTTGGAACCTTTAAAAAGAAGAGAGGAGAGAATTTACAGAATATATGTGTTTGCTGTGTTTAGTAACATTGTGAAGGACCTAGAAAGGATTCTTTTAGTCTTTGTTATGAAACCTGAATGATGCAAAAAATTATTTTGAGCCCCTTAAGAAATATACACATTTAAGTTGGGCATAGTGGTGTGCACCAGTATTCCCAGAACGTGAGGGGCTGAGACAGGAGGATTGCAAATTCAAGGACAAACTCAACAACTTAGCAAGCCCCTGTTTCAAAACAAAGTCTTTGTTTCCCCTGGTATTCCCCAGTACCACACACACTAAAAAAAAAGAGAGAGAGAGAGAGAGAGAAATACTTTTAAGAGTAGCACTAACATGTTTAACACATAGTAAACAATTTTTGATTTGCAACATCTGATTGGTTTTATTATTTTTTTCCAGCAGTGCATTCTACCTCCAGCTCTATATTTTATTCTTTATTTTGAAACAGGGTCTTGCTAAGTTGCAGGGAGCATCATTAAGTAGCTGAGGATGGCCATCAACCACGATCCTCCTGTTTCAACTTCCTAAAATGCTGGGATTACAAGTGTGCGCGGCTTATTCTTTATTTTGAAACAGGGTCTCACTGAGTTTCGGAGGACCTCACTAAGTAGCTGAGGCTGTCCGCAAACCACGATCCTCCCGGTCTCAGCCTCCCAAATGCTGGGATTGAATTTAAATAGAAACTTTTTTGTGTGTACAGTACTAGTAATGAAACTCAAAGGTTTTCTACCTCTGGGCTACACTCCCAGACCTATTTTATATTTTATTTGGAAACAGGGTATCGCTAAGTTTCTTTTTTCTTTTTTCTTTTTTCTTTTTTTTTTTTTTTTTGGTGGTGGTACTGGGGATGGAACCCAGGGGCCCTCTACCTCTGGGCTATACTCCCAAACCTATTTTTTATTTGGAGACAGGGTCCTCTTAAGCCAGCTAAGGCTGGCTTTGAACCGGCACGATCCTCCTGTCTCAGCCTCCCAAGCACGGGGATTACAAGGGGATTACAAGCGTGTGCCACCAGCCACCACACCCGGCAAATTTAAATAGAATCTTTTTTTTTTTTTTTTTTTTTTTTTTTTTGGTGGTACTGGGGTTCCTGGAAGCCCTCCTACCTCCGGGCTACACTCCCAGACCTATTTTTACATTTTTATTTGGAGACAGGGTCTCCTAAGCCAGCGCGCTCGGCTGGCTTCGAACCTTCGCGATCCTCCTGTCTCTGCCTCCCAAGTGCGGGGATTACAAGTGTGCGCCACCACGCCCGACTAAATAGAAACTTTTAAATCATTATTTTCTTTTGTGATCAGCTTTCAGATTCTTTTTTTGTGTGTGTGTGGTATGGGGGTGGGGGGTGGAACCCAGGGACTTTTCTACCTCTGGGCTATACTCCCAGAGCTATTTTATACTTTATTTGGAAACAGGGTCTCACAAAGACCCTGCTAAGAGCCTCACAAAGTAGCTGAGGCTGGCATTGAACCTGTGTGATCCTCCAGTCTCAGCCTCCCAAGTGCTGGGATTACAAGCATGCACCACCACACCCAGCTTTTTTTTTTTTTTTTTTTTAACAAAAGCCTCAAGTTAAGCTGGGCGTGGTAGCATACACTTGTAATCACAGTACTTGGGAGGCTGAGACAGGATGATTGTGCAGATTGAAAGCCAGCTTCAGCTACTTAGTGAGGTTCTCAGCAACTTAGTGAAACCCTATTTCCAAATAAAATATAAAATAGGTCTGGGAGTATAGCCTGGAGGTAGAAAGACTCTGGGTTTCATCCCCAGTACCACCAAAAAAAAAAAAAAAACTAGTTTATTTACATAATATGTTTTAATACATATCAAAGTTTCAAGTCATTTTGAGCCTGGTGTGGTGGCGCACACTTGTAATCCCAGCATTTGGGAGGCTGAGACTGGAGGATCACGGTTCACGGACAGCCTGAGCTACTTAGTGAGGCCCTCCGTAACTCAGTGAGACCCTGTTTCAACATAAAGAATAAAAAATTGGGCAAGGTGTGTAGCTCGGAGGTCAAATGCCTCTGGGTTCCATCCCAAGACCCACAAAAAAAAAAAAAAGTAGTCATTCTGAATTTCAAATAAGAAATTACAATATTCAGAGCTGGGCTACGTGGTGTACCTTGTAATCTCAGCATTCAAAAGACTGAGACCTGAGGATCTCAGACAGCCTCAGCTACTTAGTGAGGCCCTCCGCAGCTTAGTGAGACCCTGTTTCAAATTAAAGAATAAAAACTAGGGCAAGGGGTGTAGCTCGGAGGTCGAATGCCCTCGGGTTCCATCACCACACCTGCAAAAAAAAAAATTACAATATTCAGTATTAATTAAAAGAAAAAAATGCTGGTCATTCATGGACTTTAGTCCAAAATGAAAATGCAGAAAGCACTTATTTAGCTTTCAGTTTCTTAAGACCAAAATGTTTTAGATGCTAAAGTAATCTCTGTGTTTTTCAGCTTTCATGTTGGCAACACAGTTGAACCCTCTTGTTGAGGAAGGACGATTGTCTAGCAATTGTATTTGCCAGATTAACCGGTTTATTGTTAACACACTGAAAGATGGAAGGTATGTGTTTTTTGTGTTTTATGTTATTGTGGAATGGGAACTAATTTCTTGAATAGAGAAGTATGATGGATGCCAAAATTCAGTTAGAAGATTAAAAAAGGTAATGATGAGTTTTAGCCCAGGTGATTTAACCATGGTACCAAGGGAAGGAAAATAGGGAAACAAATTGGAAATCTCAGAGCAGAAGATTAAAGCAGAATGCATAACTGTACTTAATTCTAGTCTATTCAGCGCCGGTTTTAGTATCTTGTGTGTGTGTATGTGTGTGGTACTGGGGATGAGGGGCATTCTACCTTCAAGCTACACCCCTTGCCCTACTTTTCATTCTTTATTTTGAAACAGGGTCTCACTGAGTTGAAAAGGGCCTCACTAAGTAGCTGAGGCTGTCTGCCAACCCCATCCTCCTGTCTCAGCCTCCTAAATACTGGGATTACAAGCGTGTGCCACCTTGCCCGGCTCTATTTTTAATGTCTTTTAATGAAGAGATCACTTACTATAGCAAAAAAACATATTTACTTATATATTGCTGTCCCTTTTTTGCAGTCTTAAACCTTTCATAGTAAACACAGTATTCAGCCAATAAGAATAATATTAAGTACTGATGTTACATGTTAGTAATACAGTAGTGGACAGAATTGTTATTCTCATTGCCAGATGGCTTGTTTATGAGGGAAAAGCTTTATATACTTTTTTTTTTTTTTTTTTTTTTGGTGGTACTGGGGGTGGAACCCAGAGGCTTTCTACCTCCAGCCTATACTCCCAGACCTTTTTTATATTTTTATTTGGAAACAGGGTCTCACTAAGTTGCTGGAAGCCTCACTGAGTAGCTGAGGCTGGCTTCGAACCTGCGCGATCCTCCTGTCTCAGCCTCCCAAGTGCGGGGATTACAAGCGTGCGCCACCACGCCCGGCCATTTATATACCGTTTTCATCTCAAGTTTTTTATTTTCAGTTACAAGATGCCACTAAAACATATGATACGCAAATATGAAAAGTGTTCCTTTGTTAGTAAGGATATAACAAGGCTGTATTACATTTTCTGTACATTTCCAAACAACTTTTTTGATTTATTTTTGTTGACTATATCTTTATTCTTCTTTTAACTTTCTCTTAATAGTGTTTGATGACTTTTATAACAACATAGGTTCAATCAAATTTTCTCTTTAGCCGGGCGTGGTGGCGCACGCTTTTAATCCCAGCACTTGGGAGGCGGAGACAGGAGGATTGCACAGGTTTGAAGCCGGACCTGCTGGCTTAAGAGACCCTGTTTCCAAATAAAAAAAATATAAAATAGGTCTGGGAGTGTAGCCTGGAGGAAGAAGGGTTTCCAGGAACCCCAGTACCACCAAAAAACACCCAAAAATTCTCTTTAGGTCTTTTTTTCTAATTTTGTGTTTCTACTGTTCTTATATTTTTTCTTTTCTTTTTTCTGTTCTTATCTTGGATTGCGTTTTCTCTTTTTCTTTTTTCCTACTGGCTTGTAAGCTATACATTATTTTTGTCTCTGTGTGTAGTTTTTGGTTTTTGTTTTTTGGTGGTGGTACTGGGGGTGGAACCCAGGGGCCTTCTACCTCCGAGCTATACCCCCAGCTCTATTTTATTTGGAAACAGTCTCGCTAAGTTGCTGAGAGCCTGCTGAGGCTGACTTTGAACCTGCCTTCCTCCAGTCTCAGCCTCCCAGGTACTGGGATTACAGGCATGTACCACCATGCCCAACTCTCTGTGTGTAATATTTATTTATTTATTTATTTATTTATTTATTTATTTATTTATTTGTGTGTGTGTGGTACTCGAGATGGAACCAGGGGCTTTCTACCTCTGGGCTACAGGCCCAGATCTATTTTATATTTCTTTTGGAAACAGGGTCTTAACTAAGTTTCTGAGAGCCTCACTAAGTAGCTGAGCCTGGCTTTGAACCTACATGATCTTCCTGTCTTAGCCTCCCAAGTACAAACATGTACTTGGTATTAGCCTCCCAAGTACAAACATGGTATTACAAACATGTGCCACCATGGTCGGCTTGTGTGTAATTTTTTAAATAAAATTTAAAAAAAAATTTATATTTGAGCCAGTCTCCAAATAAAGTGAGACCTTGTTTCCAAATAAAAAATAAAATATAGCCAGGCGTGGTGGTGCATGCTTGTAATCCCAGCATTCGGGAGGCTGGGACCGGAGAATGGCAGTTTGCGGACAGCCTCAGCTACCTAGTGAGGCCCTCTGCTACTCAGTGAGACCCGGTTTTAAAATAAAGAATAAAGCCAAGCATGGTGGCGTACGCTTGTAATCCTCAGAGACAGGAGGATCGCGCAGGTTCGAAGCGAGCCTCGCGCGCTGGCTTAGGAGACCCTGTTTTCAAATAAAAATGTAAAAATAGGTCTGGGAGTGTAGCCCGGAGGTAGAAGGGCATCCAGGAACCCCAGTACCACCAAAAAAATAATAATAAAATAAAGAATAAAAAATAGGGCATGGGGTGTAGCTGGGAGGTCGAATGCCTCTGGGTTCCACCCCCAGACCCGCAAAAATAAAATATGTCTGATGGTGTAAACTGGAGGTAGAACGCCCATTAGTTTCATCCCCAGTACTACCAAAAAATCTATATTTGAGTTAAAAAATATTCAGATATAGGTCAATGTTTTTACTATCTTACCAAATAAAACATTCTTAAAATGATATGTGTTCAGCTGGGCATGATGGCGCATGCTTGTAATCCCAGCATTTAGGAGGCTGAGACCAGAAGATCTCAGTTCACAGACAGTTTCAGCTACTTAGTGAGAATTAAAAATAGGGCAGGGGGTCAAATGCCCCTGGGTTCCATCCCCAGACCTGCAAAAAAGTGTGTGTGTGTGTGTGTGTGTGTGTGTGTGTGTGTGTGTGTTCAGATTTTCCGATTATTTTTATTTCCTCTAGTTTTGTTACTTTTATAAGCACTGTATAATCAGTGCCTCAGATTTGCCCATAGTTGGTTAGCTCATCTTTTCCTCTTTAACCATGTTCCTTCTTGATTCAATTTCCAAAGTATGTCATTTTTTAGAAATTCCTTTTTTTAAGCCAGGCTTGGTGTCACCTGCTTGTAATCCCAGCATTTGGGAAGCTGAAACAGGAGGATCTTGATCTTGGTTTGCAGACAGCTTCAGCTACTTAGGTCATTTGCAACTCAGTGAGACCCTGTTTCAAAATAAAGAATAAAGATGCCGGGCGTGGTGGCACACGCTTGTAATCCCAGTGCATTGGAGGCTGAGACAGGAGGATCCTGCCTGTTCTAAGCCAGCCTCAGCTACTTAGTACACTATAAAATAACAATAAAGCATATTACATAGGAAATAATATAAACCATTAATAAGGTTGTTTAGGAGGAGCCTAGAATATTTTGCTGTGCTAGAAGAGTGGTGATTCAAACCTATTGAATAAAATACAAATTCACAAATCTATAAAATAGAATGCCATCTACTAAGTATAGAAGACAACATAATTAGAAAATCATCATTGGGCAGCCGGACATGGTGGCGCACGCATGTAATCCCAGCATTTGGGAAGCTGAGACAAGAGGATCATGGTTCGCAGACAGCCTCAGCTACTTAGAAAGGTCTTTTGCAACTCAGAGACCCTGTTTCAAAATAAGAATTTAAAAAAAAAATCATCATTGGTTACCATCATGGTAATGAGTAATTCATGCAAGAAACATCAATAGGTGCTGCAGAAGTTTTCCATGACTGCTAGAACAAACTAACACGAATTTGATGGTTTGAAACAATAGAAATTTAAGCTGGGCTTGGTGGCATACACTTGTAATCCCAGCGTTTGGGAGGCTGAGACAGGAGGATGGTGGTTTGAAGACAGCCTCAGCTACTACAGCCTCAGCTACTATTTAGTGAAGCCTTTTGCAACTCAGTGAGACCCTGTTTCAAAATAAACAAAAAATAGGGTTGGGGGTGTAGCTAGGAGGTAGAATCCCCATGGGCTCCATCCCCGGTACCTCAATCAATCAATCAATAAATAAATAAATAAAAATTTATAAAACAATAGAAACCTTTTTGTGTGGGACCCAGGCTTAAACCCAGGGGCGTTCTACCTCTAAACTATATCTCCAGCCCCATTTTATTACTTTTTAAAAATTTTTTTTAAATTTTATTAAGATATTGTATATAACAAAAATGCAGCATTTTAATTAAATTTAATTTAAGCCAAGCACAGTAGCATAAGCGTTATAATCCCAGTAGTTGGGAGACTGAGACGGGAGGATCCCAGGTTGGAGGACAGCCACAGCAAATAGACTCTCATCAACCTAGCAAGACTCTGTTTCAAAATACAAGTAAAAATAGGGCTGGGGCTATAGCTTGGAGGTAAAATGCTCGTGTTCAATTCCTAGTACCACAGAATTTTTTTTTAATTAAATATAGTGAAAAAAGTGAAAAATTAAAGGAAATATTTATGTAAGAATTGATGATCAAGTTATTCCGTATTGAAAACAGTTCGCAAGGGGAAGTAGTTTTAGCAAAATGATTATTGAGAAGCTGAGCGTGATGTTACATTTGTAATCCCAGTATTTGAGAGGCTGAGATTGGAGGATCACAGGTTTGTGGCCAGCCTCAGCAATTTAATAAGGTCATCTACAACTTAGTGAGACCCTGTGTTAAAATAAAAAAATAAAATAGGACTGAGAGTATAGCTCAGAGGTAAAATGCCCCTGGGTTCAATCTCCAGTCCCACACACAAAAATAAATAATGATTATTGAGGATAAGCTATTTAAATAACTTGTTATGCCAGGTGTGGTGACGCACACTTGTAAGCCCAGCACTTGGGAGGCTGAGACATGAAGATCGCACAGGTTCAAAGCCAGCCTCAGCTGCTTCGTGAGGCTCTCAGCAACTTACTGAGACCCTGTTTCCAAATAAAGTATAAAATAGGTCTGGGAGTGTAGCTCGGAGGTAGACAAGCCCATGGGTTCCACTCCAGTACCACACACAAAAATAATAATAAATAGCTTGCTATTTGTGAAGGGCTTCTGAATTTATTTATTCTAACTTGCTTCTTTTTGTTTGTAGGAGAGTAGTTATTTTGATGGATTTAGAAGTTTTGAAATCAGCTGAAGCAGTTGGATTAAAGATTGGCAATCCAGTGCCCTATAATGAAGGTAAAATGCTCTTTATAGGTGGTAGCCACCAATTTGGGTTATTAGCCTTAATAAATCACTTAATAAAGTGATTTAGGGGATCTAGTAACCAGGTTTTCATTTAGTATTTTTCAATACTGAAGTAATGATGTCTGAAATAAGAAGGGAAAATTAAGAAATAAAGTGTCTCAGACAACAATGTCACTACTATATTCAAGAAGATTGACCATACAACTTAAGAGGAAGGAAGACTGACTCTCTTCCAGTTTCTGGAGATTCAGAGGCTCAGTCCATGCGGGCCGGAGTTCAAGGCAAGGCGGTGGGAAAGCGCCAGGCCCCCAGAGGCCGGACGCAGGGAAGAGAGGTTTTCTGTAACCCACAGGCACACTGCAGAGACCCCTCAGCAACCAAGCTCCACTTACAACATTGCCACCTTTTTTCTTAAGGGTTAGGGAGATATTCTAAATCCAAACCACTACAGAGTATAATGGGCTTCTCTGGAAGATCCACTTAGACTAAAAAAGTACATAGGATATAGTGATAGAGATTATTATAGGATATGTATAATAATGAGAAATGTCTTCGCAAGATGATTTTAGGAAGCTGGGCATGATGGAACACACCTAAAGTCCCAGTCCTTGGAAGGCTGAGACACGGATCACAGGTTCAATGCCAGCATGCAATAACTTAGTAGGACCTTGTTTCAAAATAAAAAGAGCTGAGGATATAGCTCAGTGGTAGACCACTTCTGGGCTCAGTTCCCAGTACCACACACATAAACATGCAGAAAGTATGAAATACATTATCTATACTGCTTTGGTAGCACTCACTGCTAGTATAGGGATTTTGTGTGTGTGTGTGTGTGTGTGTGTGTGTGTGTGTGTGTGTGTGTGTTTTGTTTTTGTTTTTGTTTTTGTTTTTTTTTTTTTTTTTTGTGGTACTGGGGTTCCTGGAAGCCCTTCTACCTCCGGGCTACTCCCAGACCTATTTTTACATTTTTTGGAAACAGGGTCTACTAAGCCAGCGTGCGCGCGGCTGGCTTCAAAACTGTGTGATCCTCCTGTCTCTGCCTCCCAAGCGCGGGGATTACAAGTGTGTGCCACCATGCCCGGCCTGTTTTATTCTTTATAGTACTGGGGATTGAACCCAGGGGATTCTATCTTTGAGCCACACCCCCAGCCCTATTTTATTTTTTATTCTAAAACATGGTCTCACTAAATTACTGCATGCTAGCCGGGCATGGTGACAATGCTTGTAATCCCTGCACTTGGGAGGCGGAGACAGGAGGATCGTGCAGGTTCGAAGCCAGCTGCGCTGGTTTAAGAGACCCTGTTCCCAAATAAATAAATAAATTACTGCGTGCTGGCCTCAAACCTACTATTCTTCTGTCTTATCTTAGCCTCCCAAGTAAGTTACCCAGGATGATCTCAAACTTGTTATCCTCCTGCTTTAAATGGTTTAAGTATCTGGCTTATGGGTATGTGCCACACACCTGGATAATCTTGAGTATTTACATTGTGTGTGTGTGTGTGTGTGTGTGTGTGTGTGTGTGTGTGTGTGTGTGTGTGTGTGGTACTGGGGTTCCTGGAAGCCCTTCTACCTCTGGGCTACACTCCCAGACCTATTTTATACTTTTTTATTTGGACATAGGGTCTCTTAAGCCAGCGCGACTGGCTTCAAACCTGCGCGATCCTCCTGTCTCCGCCTCCCAAGTGCGGGGATTACGAGCGTGCGCCACCGCGCCCGGCGAGTATATTATTTATGATTAGGTTCTCTCACTTTTATTTGTCCTGTCTGGTTTTTCTGCTTTCTTTTGTCTGATTTTCTACTTTCTTTCAGGCTGGGTTTGTTTTCTTTTTCTGATTATTACGTCCTTTGTTTATTTTAGTATTATAATTCTGTTTTGTTATTCTATTGGTGCTATAGGATATATATAAATACATGCACTTTAGCTTATTATGGCCTCTTCATGAGTGATACAATTTCAAGTGTAGGATAAGAATGGTGATACCATTTCAGGTGTAGGATAGGAATCTTTCTTTACTAGTCAGGCGAATTAGCTCGTGGCTATAATTCCAGTACTTAGGAGGCTAAAACAGGACGATTTCAGGTTTGCGGCCAGCCTCAACAGCTCTATGAGGCCCTCTGCAAATTAGTAGACCCTATTTCAAAATAAAAAATAAAATAGGGCTAGGGTAGCTTAGAGGCAGAATGCCCTTGAGTTCCATTCCCAATACCACACACATGCACACTACTTTTTTTTTTTCTTTTCTCCCCTCTCAGTCTTTGTAATATAATTGTCAACCATTTTATTTTTACCTGTGTCATAATCTCATCATATTTTGTTACTATTTTTGTTTAAACAGTGTGTGTGTGTATGTGTTATTAGGGATGGAACCCAGGGGCATTCTACCTCTGAGCTATATATCCTAGCCCTATTTTTTATTCTTTATTTTGAAACAAGGTCTCACTAAGTTGCAAAGTTTAAGTAGCTGAGGCTGTCCATGAACCACAATCCTTCCATCTCAGCCTCCCAAGTACTGGGATTATAAGCGTGCACCACCACGCCCAGCTTAAACTCTTGTTTTTTGGGGGTTTTTTTTGTGGGTTTGGGGATGGAATCTAGGGGCATTTGACCTTCGAGCTACACCCTGTGCCCTTTTTTTTTTTTTTTTTTTTTAGTGGTACTGGGGGTGGAACCCAGAGGCTTTCTACCTCTGGCCTATACTCCCAAGACCTTTTTTGGTCTCACTAAGTTCCTGGAAGCCTCACTGAGTAGCTGAGGCTGGCTTCGAACCCGTGCGATCCTCCTGTCTCAACAGGGTCTCACTAAGTTGCAGAGGGCCTCACTAAGTAGCTGAGGCTGTTCGCAAACTGCGATCCTCAGGTCTCAGCCTCCCAAATGCTGGGATTACAAGTGCGCGCCACCAAGCCTGGCTGAAACAGTTATTTTTTAATGAATTTAAGTAATGAGAAAAAGTCTAACTGGGCTCACTGGCACATGCCTGTATTCTCAGTACTTCAGAGGCTGAAACTGAAAGATTGCAGATTTGAGACCATGTTTCAAAATAAAACATAAGAGCCAGGCGTGGTAGCACAAATTTCTCTGCAACTTAGACCCTTTTTCAAAATAAAGAATAAAAAATAGGGCTGGGGGTGTAGCTCGGAGGTAGAATGCCCCTAGGTTCAATCCTCAGCACCACCAAAAAATTATTTTTTAGTTGACTAAATTCAGCCTAGAAATAGGTAGAAATTCCAAAATATGCCTTAAGGTTCAAAGATATGTAGGGTTTGTTTTTGTCCGGGCTATATTCCCAGACCTATTATTTATTCATTTGTTTGTTTATTTTTATTTATTTATGGGTCTGGGGATGGAACCCAGGGGCATTCGACCTCCGAGCTACCCCTCTGCCCTATTTTTTTATTCTTTATTTTTAAATAGGGTCTCAGTAAGTTGCGAAGGGCCCCACTAAGTAGCTGAGGCTGTGAACCGCAATCCTCCAGTCTCAGCCTCCCAAATGCTGGGATTATAAGCGTGCACCACCACGCCCGGCTCGGACCTATTTTATATTTTATTTGGAAACAGGGTCTCACTAAGTTGCTGAGACTGGCTTTGAACTTGTGCGATCCTCCTGTCTCAGCCTCCCAAGCTCAGGGATTACAAGGGTGCGTCACCACACCCAGCCAAATTGGGTAGTTTTATATCTTACACAGACCACCAAATTTTGTTTGTGTTTATATAAATTCTATGTGCTTATATTATGGCTAATAATATTTTACTGAGACCTAAGTATATTACACAGTATTTAGTCATTAGTATTACTCATTACTGATATTGGCTACTCAATACTGATATCATTTCAGCCTGATTTTGCCTATTTTCTGACAACAGGATATTGTAATTATTATTGTCTCTTCTATATATTTTTTGTAGTTGACATACGAAGGTACTTGTAGGGCAAAGTGGTGCCCTGTAATCCCAGGAGACTTAGGAGGCTGAGACAGGAGGATCACAGGTTTGAGACTAGCCTCAGCAACCCTTTAAAAACAAAAACAAAAATTAGCCAGGTGTGATGGCTCAAGCTTGTAATCCCAGTTTTTGCGAGGTAGAGAAAGTAAGATTGCGGGTTTGAGGCCAGCATACCCTGTTTCGAAAAAATAAAAAAGTTAAATAGGGCTGGGGGTATAGCTTAGAAGTAGACTGCCCCTGCATTCAATCCCCAGTACCACAAAAATAAATGGAAGGAGGGAAGGGGAAAGGAAAGGAAAGGAAGGAGGGAGGACTGGGGGTATAATGTAGAGATAGAATACCTATTTGTTTCTCTGTATATTCCATTGTTTATAAGCTAATCTAATTTTTTTACTGCCTATGACTCGCTTTTTTTTTTTTTTTTTTTTTTCCCAGTACTGGGGATTGAACCCAGGGGCATTCTACCTCCAGACCACACCCCAGCCCTATTTTTTATTTTTTTTTTTTTTATTCTTTATTTTGAAGCGGGGCCTCACTAAGTTGCAAAGGGCCCCACTAATAGCTGAGGCTGCCCTCAAACCGCGATCCTCCTGTTTCAGCTTTCCAAATGCTGGGATTACAATCGAACACTACCATGCTTGGCAATGACTCAGTATTATAGTAGATAATAAAAATGATAGATATGAGTGCAAGTAACTTGAGTTGGAGTTGGCTTTTTTTTTTTTTTTTTTGTAGTACTGGGGATGGAACCCACGGGCATTGTACCTCTGAGCTATACCTCCAGCCCTATTTTTTTATTCTTTATTTTGAAACAGGGTCTCACTGAGTTGCAAGGGGCTTAAGTAGCTGAGGCTGTCTGCGAACCCTGATCCTCCTGTCTCAGCCTCTCAAATGCTGGGATTACAAGCTTGCGCCACCATGCCCCGCTGGAGTAGGCTCTTAAATAGACTGCTTTCCTCGTATGATGAGCCAATGATATGAAGCCAGCATAGAGGAAGAGTCCAAGAATTATGATACTAATCCATCTTAATTGGGATGGTTTGATTTGCAGGTGGCAAAAAACAGAAGATTATCAGAAACAGTCTGCATTGCTGCTTTGCGATGTAGTTTGATCTTTAGATCAGCTTCTCCTTGGCTCTAGGCTGACTTCTGTCAGGTCTTGTGGGTGGCTGTGTGCCCCAGTGCACTAATTGCAGGGCAGTTGACGCTGTTTAGAAAGTGGCAGGAGTCTTGCTATCCATTTGGTTCGGGGCTGTCTCTTGTGCCAGATTGACAAGCATAGTCCAAAGAAAGAGTTAAAGATTGCTCCAGTAAATGGATTGGCAGCTCTTCCTAATACCAGCAACTATGCTTAGTTATAGTCTGTATAATTAGAGTTATTGCTGCCAAGATTGGTTGTTTACAATAAAAAAAAGCTGGATGTGGTGAAGTGAATGGACCCAGTCTCAAGATTAGGTTTCCTCTTTCCAGCTGTGTGGCTGTGGACAGGTTATTTGACCTCTCTAACTCAGTTTTCCCATCTCTTAAGTTTTTTCAAATCTGTTTAAAGGGTATAATATATGTGTGTGTATGTACATACACACATCATAGTGCTATAAATTAATGGAATAATACACTTAACCCTGTACCGAGTACATAGTAAACACTAAGGAAATGGTAGCTATTATTCATTGGAAACTTGCGACATGTACCATATTTCATCAAATCTCAGAATCCAAGGATTATGCAGGGAATGGTGGTACATGCCTCTTAATTCCAGCTATTCATGAAGCTGAAGCCAGAGAATTATAAATTTAAGGCTACCCTGGGCAATTTAACAAGACCATGTCTCAAAATAAATTTTTTTTTTTTCGGGTCTGGGGGTGGAACCCAGGGGCATTCGACCTCTGAACTACACCTCCTGCCCTATTTTTTATTCTTTATTTTGAAACCAGGTCTCACTGAGTTGCAGAGGGCCTCACTAAGTAGCTGAGGCTGTCTACGAACCGTGATCCGCCGGTCTCAGCCTCCCTAATGCTGGGATTACAAGCATGCGCCACCACGCCCGGCTAAAATAAATTTTTAAAAGAGGTGAGTGGAGCCAGATGAGTTGGCTCCAATCCCAATACTTGGAGGTCAAGACAGTAGGATTGAAGGTTCATGGCCAGCCTCAGCAATTTAACAAGGCCCTCTGCAACTTAGATCCTGCTTCAAAATAAATAGGGCTGGAGGGTAAAGCTCAGGTAGAACTCTCCTGGGTTCAATTCCCAGTGCCATAAAAAAATTGATAAGCTGGGCATGGTGGCACACGCTTGTAATCCCCGGGCTTGAGAGGCGGAGACAGGAGGATCGCGCAGGTTTGAAGCCAGCCGCGCACGCTGGCTTAGGAGATCCTGTTTCTAAATAAAAAATATATAAAATAGGTCTGGGAGTGTAGCCCGGAGATAGAAGAGCTTCCAGGAACCCCAGTACCACACACACACACAAAAAAAAAAATCCGGGCGTGGTGGCACACGCTTGTAATCCCAGCATTCGGAACCTGGAGGATCGTGGTTCGCGGATAGCCTCAGCTACTTAGTGAGGCCCTCTGCAACTCAGTGAGCCCCTGTTTCAAGATAAAGAATAAAATATAGGGCAGGGGATATAGCTCGGAGGTCGAATGCCCTTGGGTTCCATCCCTAGACCCGCAAAAAAAAAAATTATTTATTTATTTATTTATTTATTTTTTTTTTTTTTTTTTTTTTTTTTTTTTTTGTGGGTCTGGGGATGGAACCCAGGGGCATTTGACCTCTGAGCTAAACCCGCTGCCCTATTTTTTATTCTTTATCTTGAAACCGGGTCTCACTGAGTTGCAGAGGGCCTCTTTAAGTAGCTGAGGCTGTCCGCGAGCCACAATCCTCCAGTCTCAGCCTCCCGAATGCTGGAATTACAAGCGTGCGCCACCACACCCTGCTAAATGAAATTTTTAAAAAAGAATAGTTGGGGAAAGCCAGTTGTGGTGGGGCATGCCTGTAATCCCAGTACTTGGGAGGCTGAGAAGGGGAGGTTCGAGGACAGCCCCCAGAACATTAGGCCCTTCACAACTGTTTAAAAAAAAAAAAAAAAAGAATAAGCCAAGCGTGGTGGTGCACAGAGACAGGAGGATCACACAGGTTCGAAGCCAGCCTCAGCGAGGCTCTCAGCAACTTAGTGAGACTCTGTTTCCAAATAAAATATAAAAATAGGTCTGGGAGTATAGCCCAGAGTTAGAAAGCATCTGGGTTCCACCCCAGTACCACCAAAAATATAAAGAATAAAATAGGACTGGGGTGCAGCTTAGAGGTAGAATATCTCTGGGTTTCATCCCCAGTACCATTTAAAGTAAGGGTTAGGGTATACAGGTGCAGTGATGTCAAATTAGTGAGATCCTATTTCAAACAAAATAAAAGGGCTAGGTACGAAAGTCAGATGTAGAATGCCCCTGGGTTCAATCCCTACTATGGAGGTGTGAATTAGGATGTATCTTAGTGGTGGAGCACTTACATAGCATGTACAAAGCCCTGGGGTCGATTCCCAATACCACTAAAAAGGAAAAAAAAATTTTTTTTTGCAGGACTTTGCATTGTATTATATACTGCTGAAATGCTCATTTTAGTTCACATATTCAAATATGAGCCAAACACAGTGCTGCATACCTGTAATCCTAGTACCCGAGAAGCTGAGACAGGATCACAGGTTAGAGGACATCCTCACAGCTTGGCAAGACCTTGTTCAGACTTTAAAAAAATAGGGCTGGGTGTGTAGCTCAGAGGTAGTACACCCTGGATTCAATCCTCAGTATACACACAAATGTGAAAAGTGTGTATCTTGCAATATTGCAGTAGGTAAAAAATAAGTTATATGTATGTATGTATACACATATTTTTATTTTATTTTTTTGAGACCCAGGCTGGTCTCAAACTCCTGGGCTCAAACCATTCCCCTGCCTCAAACTCTCTAATAACTAGGACTGCGGTACCCATTGCCATTTTTAATATCTGGAACTTTTTCATCTTCCCAATTAAAACTTCATACCCGCTGGGCGTGGTGGTGCACGCTTGTAATCCTGTGCTTGGAAGGCTGAGACAGGAGGATCATACAGGTTTGAAGCCAGCCTCAGCTACTTAGGCTCTCAGCAATTTAATGAGACCCTGTTTCCAAATAAAGTATAAAATAGGTGTGAGAGTGTAGCCAAGAGGTAGAAAGCAAAGCCTCTGGGTTCCATCCCTAGTACCACCAAAAAAAAAAAAAAAAAAATCATACCCATGCAATACCAACTCCGAGTTTCCACTCTTACCCATCTCTCTCTACTGATCACTTTTCTACTTTGTCTTTGTGGGTTTGACTACTTCAGGTTTATCCTAAGGGTCAGCTGTTTTTATGGAAATTGAATGTTTGTGATTCGCAATAACCAGTGACCACATCCTTTTCAAATAGAAATGCAAAGCAGCGGGCATGACCCAAAGAAAGAAATTTTAGATTTATTTATTTATTGGGTGATACTAGAGATTGAACCTGGGGGCATTCTACCTCTAAGCTACATCCCAACCCTACTTTTATTATTAGTTTGAAACAGGGTCTCGCTAGGTTGATGAGTCTCACTACTTTCTGAGACTGTCCTCAAACCAGCAGTCCTCTTGTCTCACTCTCAAGTTCCTAAGTACTGGGATTATAAGTGTGTGCCTGGCTCTAGTTTAGTTATTCTGAGACTTTATAAAGGAGAAGTAGGAACCGGGTGAAGGATAGCAGGCATTTGTGGGTTTTATTTATTTATTTATTCTACTGGGGATTGAACCCCAAGGGCATTCTATCTCCTAACTATACCCACAGCCCTATCTGTGTGTGTGTGTGTGTGTGTGTGTGTGTGTGTGTGTGTGTGTGTGTGGTGCTGGGGATGGAACCCAGGGGCTTTCTAAGTCTAGGCTATACTCCCAGACCTATTTTATATTTTATGTGGGAACAGAGTCTCACTAAGCTACTGAGAGCCTCACTAAGTAGCTGAGGCTGGCTTCGAACCTGTGCGATCCTCCTGTGTCAAAGTACTGGGATTACAAGCATACATTACCACACCTGGCAAGCATTTGTGTTTTTGTGATTCCATATTTGAGTTCGAATTTTGGTAATTCTTTTGAGTATATTTTTTGTAGCACGTAAAGATGCAGCTTTGGTTTTTTCCAACCACTTAGCTTTAATACTATTTACTGGGCATTTCTTTTCCTTCCTGATTTTTAAAAGGCTCACTTAAGAATTTAAAATTGTTCCTTCACATGACACATTGTCAGAGGAGACAGTTCTCCCGTGCAATTTCTTATGACACTTTTAAAATTTAGAGATAATGGAAAAGCCAAAAAGTAAACAGAAATTTCGGCGTCAATAATCTAGGCCCTTTTTCTGTGTAAATAAAATCTCTCCATTTTTTCTCCGTAATAAAAGCTAAAGAAAAAACTTTTCCCACTGTGGTATTGGAGATAGAACCTAGAACCCAGGGACATTTTACCTCTAAGCTAAACCCTCAGCCTCCCCCGCCCCAGTACTGGAGATGGAACCCAGGGGCATTGCACTTCCAAGCTCACTCCCAGTCCTAATTTTTTAGTCTTTTTATTTTTTTGAAACAGGGTCTCACTGAGTTCTGAAGAGCCTTGCTCTAAGTGGCTGAGGTCCATGAGCCGCGATCTCCCAGTCTCCGCCTCTTGAGTGCTGGGATTACAAGCATGTGCCAGCCACCACACCCGGCCTCTGCCCTACTTTTTATTCTTTGTTTTTGAACCAGGGTTTTGCTAAGTTGTGGAGGGCCTCACTAAGTAGCTGAGGTTGGTTATGAACCTGCAATCCTCCTGTCTCCGCTTCCCAAGTACCAGAATTACAAGTGTATGCCACCATGCCTGGCCAAGAAAAAACATTGTTTGTTTGTTTGTTTGTTTGTTTGTTTGTTTTTGCAGTACTAGGGATTGAACCCAGGGCCATTCTACCTCTGAGCTCCCCCTCCCCAGTCCTATTTTTATTCCTTATTTTGAAACAGTGTCTCACCAAGTAGCTGAGGCTGGCTGTAAACCTGAATCTTCCTAACTCAGCCTCCTAAATACTGGGATTACACACATGTGACGCCATGTACATTCTACCTCCTATACCCCCAGCCCTGTTTTTTATTCTTTATTTTGAAACCAGTGTCTCACTAAGTTGTGGAGGACCTCACTAAGTAGCTCAGGTTGGCTCCCAAGCTGTGATCCTCCTGTCTCAGCCTTCCAAGTACTGGGATTACAAGAGTGCACCACCACACCTGGCTAGGAAAAAACAATTCTATTTAACCTTTTTAATTTTATGCTAAAAATATTTATTCTGATGGCACAGTGATGTCTCATTTAGCTATGCCACTTAAGAGTAATAATGGCAGAAGTAAATGAAGTTGGTTTGTAGTATGTCCACTTGAGTTAGAACCTTGGGAAGCCCAGCAGGAACTTGAACTCAACAGTTGGAGAGGACAGCCGGGCGTGGTGGCGCATGCTTGGAATCCCCGCGCTTGGGAGGCAGAGACAGGAGGATCGCGGAGGTTTGAAGCCAGCCGCGCCGCTGGCTTAGGAGACCCTGTTTCCAAAATAAAATGTAAAAATAGGTCTGGGAGTATGGCCCGGAGGTAGAAGGGCTTCCAGGAACCCCAGTACCAAAAGAATAAAATAAATAAAAATTAAAAAAACATTTGGAGAGGACAGACAGGGTGGCAGGTAAGGAGCGTTTTAGGACACTCCATGATATTGTCCTGAGTTCTTGTGTGCTGTCATGGTGAGCAGACCAGATGAGGTTGACTTCTGCCTTAAGAGCCAATCACAGAGGCAAAAATCAATTTCCATAAATCTTTTTTTATTTTAAAATATGGATCGTATCTTAAAATACGGATCATATTACAGTTTTAACATCCTTCAACCTCATAAGCATTTGTATAAAGGGTGAGGGACAAATAAATGCTCTCATGGTATAGCGTTTCTTATTTTCTGCTGAGAGACATGTTCATCCCCTTCCTCTTCTAATCTTCCTGTTTCCTTGACACAGCTGCTCTGAACTCCGCCCTCGTCTCTCCCGCTGTGACAGTTCACTAGCACTCACGGTGCCTAAGACTCTCTCAACTCTTATTTTCTGCCAACTGTCAGTTGCAAAATAAGGTTACCTTTGTTTGGGAGGGAAAGGGGAGAGTCCTTTCTGAATGTCTCCTTTTCCTTTGAAGCAGGAGCACTTCAGAGACAATTGAACTGCTTTCAGGCTTTCCTATCACCCACCCTTTTCTTCTGATAGATCCTGCTACGAACACAGTTCTGTTGATGACATCGATTTGTTGCTATGGAAATAGAGGTAGTGTCACAGTTTCAGCTCAGTGACTTTACTGCAGGTTCTTCTAAGAGGAATGGGCAAGGCTTAGGGGAGAACCTCATTAAAACTGAAAGCTATTAATTATGAGCAGGTGAAAGGTAAATGGAACCAACTTTTTCTATAATGAGAACAAAAAGTGAGCCTCTGGCCTATTAGCACATTCTCTGCATGCAGTGGAAGGCCCCAGCATGAATTCTGACTTATGTGAAATTAAAAATGTACACTTTGCCAGAGTATTTTTTCTACTTAAATTTATTTATTTGTTTATTTGTTTGTTTATTTTGCAGAGCTGGGGATGGAACCCAAGGGCATTCTACCTCTGAGCTACACGCCCAGCCCTATTATTTATTCTTTATTTTGAAGCAGGGTCTCACTAAGTTGTGGAGGGCCTCACAAGTTGCTGAGGCTGCCCGCAAACCACAGTCCTCCTGTCTCAACCTCCCAAGTTCTGGGATTACCACCGTGTGCCACCATGCCTGGGAAATTTAAATCTCTTAATTCATGTTATTACACTAAAACAGCCTTTCCCTTTTGGTCTTCAGGACATGGGCAGCAACCACAGCAAGTCGTTCCTTCTCCAGTCTCAGCAGCCAATACACTAACCAGCAAGCCCCAGCAACAGAATGGGAGCTCAGGAATGGGTAAGACTGTCATGGGCTGGATGTGTGTTGGTTATGTTTGTCAGGCTTTTCAGTAATCCCTTGAAATTTAATCTGGAAATAAAGGGCATTTCTCAAATGCCATACATGAGAGTTGTAAATAATTCCAATTTTTATGTAGTATGTACTTTTTTTTGTTACTGGAGATTGAACCCAGAGGCATTCTACTACCAAGCCACACCCCCAGCTCTGTTTTATTTCCTATTTGGAAGGAGGGTCTCACTAGGTTGAGGAGGGCCTCGCTACATAATTGAGGTTGTCCTTGAACCTGTGATTCTTCTGTCTGAGCTTCTCAAGTACTGGGGTTATAAGCATGTGCCACCATACCCAGCTTATTTATTTATTTATTTATTTATTTATTTATTTATTTATTTATTTATTTTGTGATACTGGGGATAGAACTCAGGGGCATTCTACCTCTGAGCTACACCCTTCTTTATTTTGAAACAGGATCTCACTGAGTTGCAGAGGGCCTCACTAAGTAGCTGAGGCTGTCCACGAACTGCAATCCTCCTGTTTAGCCTCCCAAATGCTGGGATTATAAATGTGTACCACCACGCCTGACAGTTTTATTTGTTTGTTTGTTTGATGTGTATGGGGCATTCTACCTCCGAGCCATACCCCCAGCCCTATTTTTTATTCTTTATTTTGAAACAGGGTCTCGCTGAGTTGCAGAGGACCTCACTAAGTAGTTGAACCACAATCCTCTTGTCTCATCCTCCTGAATACTGAGATTACAAGCATGTGCCACCATGTCCGACTCTTATTTTTTATTTTGAAATAGGATCTCACTAATTTGCTGAGTTCAGGCTCGAACCTGCAAGCCTCCTGTGCCAGCCTTCCAAGTACCAGGATTACAGGCCTATGCCATTGTGTCCAGCTTTGAATATGCCTTTTCTTTTTTTGAGGGGGATGGTAGTACTGAGGATTAAACCCAGGGGTGATCCATCTCTGAGCTATCCCCTAGCCCCATTTTATTTTTATTTATTTTTATTTTATTTTTTGTGGTACTGGGGATGGAAACCAAAGACATTCTACCTCTGAGCTACTCCTCTGGCCCTATTTTTTATTCTTTATTTTGAAACAGGGCCTCACTAAGTTAGATGAAGCTGGCTGCAAACCTGTGATCCTCCTGTCTCAGGCTCCCCAGTGCTGGGATCACAAGTGTGTGCCACCACACCCAGCATCCGTATGCTTTTGCTCATCAGAATACTCTCTCAGTTAATAGTATATCTCGTGGTTTCTCACATCTTTATACTTTGAACCCTCTGCCTTTCTGTGTATTTGCATACCTTTTAAATTCTCACCTTCTAATTCTCTAGGATCCACTTACTAAGTTTCACTTATCTCTCTCCAAGTTTCTTGCTTCAAGCTCTTGAGTGTTTGTCATTTGCTTAAAGACAGAATCATTTATATTGGTCATAGGTTGTTTCTCAGTCTCATGAATGAGAAGTAATTTTTCTTTAACTCTGCAGTAGGTCCTGAGAGGCCTTGATAAAATCGTTTTGTTTATTCTCTGACCTTTGTTTTAGGTACCTCTTGATCTGGGAAGTCAACATTGAAAATTATATTTTTGTAGAATGTAGTTGGATTTATTTTTAGAGGTTTGTTTTTCTATTACAACATCACCCCTCTCTCCTCCCTTAAACTATGTTTCTCTTTCAATGGCAGCATGGTTCTAAGAAAAACAATGCTTCTGTGAAACTTGCAGGGCACATGACTTTTCTCTATGCGTCTTTTTTTTTTTTTTTTTTTTTTTTTTTTCAGGTCTGGGGATGGAACCCAGGGGGGCATTCAACCTCTGAGCTACACCCTCTGCCCCATTTTTTATTCTTTATTTTGAAACCAGGTCTCACTGAGTTGCAGAGGGCCTAAGTAGCTGAGGCTGTCCGCGAACTGTGATCCTCCAGTCTCAGCCTCCCGAATGCTGGGATTACAAGCGTGCGCCACCACGCCCGGCTCTGTTGTTTTTATCTACCTTGTAATATCTGATTCTATCATCTTCACACACCCCCTTTTTTGTGTATGTGGGGGGTGCTAGGAGTTGAACCCAGGGACATTCTTCCTCCAAGATATACCACACCCCCAGCCCTATTTTTTATTCTTTATTTTGCAACAGAGTCTCACTAAGTTGTAGAAAGCCTAACTAAATAGCTGATGCTATCCATAAACCTCGATCCTTCTGTCTCAGCCTCCCAAATGCTGGGATTACAGGTGTGCACCACCATGCCTGGCTTATTTTTATTTTGAAACAAGGTCTTATGGGATTTCTGAGAGCCTCACTATGTTGAGGCTGTACTTGAACCTACAATCCTCCTGTCTCAGCCTCCAAAGTACTGGGTTATAAGCATGCGCCACCATGCCCAGCTTATTCATCTCCCCTTAAAAATGGATCTCCTTAAGCTGGGCATGGTGGCGCATGCTTGTAATCCCAATACTTGGGAGGCTGAGACAGGAAGATCGCACGGGTTCGAAGCCAGCCTCAGCTACTTAGTGAGGCTCTCAGCACCTTAGTGAGACCCTGTTTCCAAATAAAATATAAAATAGGTCTGGGAGTGTATCCCGGAGGTAGAAAGCCCCTGGGTTCTATCCCAGTACTACCAAAAAAAAAAATGGATCTACTTATACATATCTCTCAAATGATACACTTATTGAAAAGGGTAATGGAATGGATTATCTAAAATGCTAAGTATTAAAGCCCCTTCAAGCTGAAATACAAGTAATACAAGATTTAGTCCTTCTTCCTTCACAGATTTATTTTTCTATTTATTTATTGTTACCTTATTAAAATTTATTAATTCATTTTACAGTATTGGGAGTTGAACCCAAATGCATTCTACCTTCAAGCTATACCCCATTCCTACTTATTTATTAATTCATTCATTTGTTCATTTAATTTTTATACTGGAGATTGAACCCAAAGACATTCTAACTTGGAGCTATATCTCCAACACTTTTTTTTTTTTTTTTTTTACTTTGAAGGTGGTCTTGCCAAGTTGCTGAGGCTGGCCTTGAACCTGTGGTCCTCCTATCTTAACCTTCCAAGCTGGGATTATAGGCATGCACTACCATACCCGGCTCCAAAAATCAATCTATTTATTTATTATTTTTGTGGTGCTAGGGATTGATCTAGGGATGTTCCAAGCTACACCCCAGCCCTATTTTTTATTCTTTATTTTGAAACAGGGTCTCACTGAGTTGCAAAGGGCCTCACTGAGTAGTTGAGGCTGTCTAAGAACCCAGATCCTCCTTTCTTAGCCTCCCAAATGCTGGGATTACAAGCTTGCAGCACCATGCCTGGCTTCATTTTTATTTTGAAATAAGATCTCCCTAGGTTGATGAGAGTCTCACTACTTGCTGAGGGTGTCTTCCAACCTGCAATCCCCCTGTCTCAGCTTCCCAAGTACTGGGATTACAAGCATGCACCACCACACCCAGCCAAAAATTTACTTTTAAAGATCAGTTAATGTTCTCTATATTGGGTGGTGAAAGAAAATGGACTGGATACTATACCTAGGAGAAGCCACCTGGTGTAGGTAAAAAGTTGGGTGGCTAAAAAAAAGTTGGATCAGCCAGGCATGGTGCCACACACTTGTAATCCTAGCAATTTGGGAGGCTGAGACAGGAGGATCATGGTTCAAGGACAGCCTCAGCTACTTAGTGAGGCCCTTTGCAACTCAATGAGACCCTGTTTCAAAATAAAGAATAAAAAATAGGGCTAGGAGTGTAGCTCAGAGGTAGATTGCCCCTGGGTTCCGTCCCCAGTACCAAAAAAAAAAGTCAAAGATAGCTGGGCTTGATGGCTCATGCTTGTATTTTATATTGTGAATGTATATATTCTTTTTTTGCGGGTCTGGGGATGGAACCCAGGGGCATTTGACCTCCGAGCTATATTCCCTGCCCTATTTTTTATTCTTTATTTTTTGAAACCAGGTCTCACTGAGTTGCAGAGGGCCTCACTAAGCAGCTGAGGCTGTCTGTGAACCGTGATCCTCCAGGTCTCAGCCTCCCGAATGCTGGGATTACAATCGTGCGCCACCACGCCCCGCTGTGAATGTATATATTCTCTAAGATATATATGTTTTCTTGTCATCTCGAGGCATTATTGCTGTTGTTTGTGTTCATCGCGTGATTCCTCAGTTAGAATTGAAAATTTTAGGATCTCAAACACTCATGTGAGTGTTTCTTACTAAGTGCTATAAGTACCAAGAATAGTATGGTACATGCTGTGGAAACTAGTGGGTTTGTATTTTTAGCCAAATTCTATTCTCAAGAAATGTTTTGATATAGAACATAGGGGATCATTGAATTCAATTAGGTTTTCTCAATTGGAGGGGAAAGCTCTAAAAATGCAGTGTGTATATAGAGGAACTCGCCTGCTAGCACCAAGGGGCAGCTGTATACACCTGAATGAAGGGGTGGGGTGGGGGTCTTGGTGCCACTCACCTATGTTTCTTAACCTTTGCTCCAGTTAAATGCCATCCTACAGGCATTGTTCTCGATCATTTTGACCTGTGATGATATTTGAGGTGATATATTGGTGATAGGTGCCCTTCACCTCCAATGTCCATCCTCTAGGTTCTTTACAGCCTAGCCTCCTCCTCCCCTTTTTTGTGCTGGAGATGAAACCCACAGCCTCACACATGCTAAGCAGGTAAATACCCTGCCACTGAGCTACATCCCTAGCCCTTGCTTTTTTCTTAATAGACTGGTGATTTGCCATCAGTTTCCCAGTTAATGAAGGTTGATTTTTCTTCTACAACCCATTTTCTTGCCTACTGATGCAAGAGAAAAGTTTCAGCAGGTGGCCCTCAGAAAGAATGGTTTGTATACTTACTGCCATTGCTCTCTTGACCTCAAGGTCATGAGCCCCCATGTGCCTCTCCTTCCCTGGCCTCTTGATTCAGTCTGTGTCTGATTGCATATTTCTTGGATACTAAGAAGGAAAAACTGCCTTTTGTTTTGTGTGATTTCACCAGTGACGTGTCAGTAATTAAAAGTATTATAAAGTTAAGTAGAATGATTGTTTTACATTTGTTTTTTAAAGGTTCCACTGTATCTAAGGCTTTTGGGGCCTCAAAAACATTCGGAAAACCTGGAGGGACCAGCCTTTCACATCCTTCTGGGGGAACGCAGTCCAAAGTGGTACCCATTGCCAGCCTCACCCCATACCAGTCCAAGTGAGTTGTTGTGCATAGAACAGGTGTACACTGTACTTTTTAAAAGGTATAAGGCAGCTGGATATAGTGGCTCACACTTGTAATCCCAGCATTTGGGAGGCTGAGACAGGAGGATTGTGGTTCTCAGCCAGCCTCAGCTACTTAGTGAGGCCCTTTGCAACCCAGTGAGACCGTTTCAAAATAAAGAATAATAAAAATAGGAGCTCGAGTGTAGCAGAGGTAGAATGCACCTGGGTTCCATCTGCAGTACCACCAAGAAAAAGGTATAAGAAGTTATTGTGGGCTCTTGTGTGATTTATGCATGAACTTCACAGTCATGACCACATAGAAAGGGTGGGTATTTTTCCCCCCTAAGAGGGAGGAGAGTAGGAAATGTGGCAACCTTTAACTTTCTTATCAAAAAGAATGGCAGAAGTAGCAATCTGCCATAGCCTGAGGGAAGGAAGGAAGAAAGGAGGGAGGAAGGAAGGATGGATGGATGGATGGGCGGATGGATGGATGGATGGGCGGATGGATGGATGGATGGATGGATGGATGGATGGATGGATGGATGGATGGATGGATGGATAAAAAATAGGGCAGGGAGTGTAGCTCAGAGGTCGAATGCCCCTGGTTCCATCCCCAGACCTGCAAAAAAAATTTTTACTGTTAGTGGCCATGGTGGGACATGCCCTTAATCCCAGTACTTGGGAGGCTGAGACAAGAGGATTGTAGGTTTAAGGCCTTCCTCGCAACTTAGTGTGAGATCTTGTTTCCAAGTAAAACAAAAATCAGTCAAGGTAGAATGCCCCTGGGTTTAATGCCCAGTATCACCAAAAAGAAAATGTTTTCTAATGCTTAAACCAGGTGTGATAGCGCATGCCTGTAATCTTAGTACTTGGAAAGCTGAACCTCAGCAACTTAGTGAGACCCTGTTTCAAAGTGAAAAATAAAATAGGGCTGGGAGTATAGCTCAGTGATAGAATGCCCCTGAGTTCCATTCTAAGTACTACCAAAAAAAATGCTGTTTAAAGAAAAGTTGATAGTCTTACAAATAAAATTATTTGTGCTAATGCTGAAGGTATTTGATCTTACAAAAGTAGATAGCTTTTGGTCTAAAAATTGTTACTATCATTTAGTTTGACTAAGATAATCTGTTCTATTTGTATTAACCACATTAATATACTCTAAACATATATATATATATATATATATATATATATATATATATATATATATGTATGTATATGTATATGTTTTTTTTTTTGTGGTGGTGGTACTGGGGTTCCTCTGGGCTACACTCCCAGACCTATTTTATATTTTTTTATTTGGAAACAGGGTCTCTTAAGCCAGCACAGCTGGCTTCATGCCCGGCCTAAACATATATTTCTATTTTATGACTTATTAAAAATTAATTTGAACTGGGCATGATGGCGCACACTTATAATCCCAGTACTTGGAAGGCTCAGACAGAAGAATTCAGGTTCACGGCCAGCCTCTGCAGCTTAGTGAGACCCTGTTTCAAAATAAATAATAGGCCTGGGGTGTCGCTTGGAGGTTGAATGCCCCTGGGTTCAATCCCCACTACCACAAAATATAAAAAGAATAATGATGATAATAATAATAATTTGAACACTGAGCCAGGCGTGGTGGAACACGCTTGTAATCCCAGTACTTGGGAGGCTGAGACTGGAGGATCCGGGTTCTCGGACAGCCTCAGCTCCTTAGAGAGGCCTTTTGTAACTCAGTGAGATCCTGTTTCAAAATAAAGAATTAAAAAAAAATAGGGCTGGGGCATAACTTGGAGGTAGATTGCCCCTGGGTTTCAACCCAAGTACTGCCCAAAAAAAAAAAAAAAATTGAGCTCTGAAAATTTGTTCTTTTTCAGAATTCTTTCAGATGTTTTTATTTATTTTTCAATATTTGGTAATATAAGGAAAATAATTTTCCCTGTGAAACTATAAGTAAGGTACCTAATGTGCCTAGCACCTACATTCAGGATGGGCATCAGGCCTAAGTCTCATCTCTTGGGCTGCCTCCTCCAGGAGCCCTTTTTGGTGTCTTACTGCTTCAGTGTATTCTTTTTTGGTGATCTACAAACACTGTTCTGTAGCCTTATATTTATCCTCAGCATGCATTAGAAATGAGGCCAAAGCCGGGCGTGGTGGCGCACGCTTGTAATCCCAACATTAGGGAGGCTGAGACCGGAAGACTGCGGTTCGCAGACAGCCTCAGCTACTTAGTGAGGCCCTCCGCAACTTAGTGAGACCCTGTTTCAAAATAATGAATAAAAAATAGGGCTGGGGGTGCAGCTTGGAGATAGAATGTCGCTGGGTATGGTGGTGCCTGCTTATAATCTCAGTACTTGGGAGGCTAAAACAGGAGGATTGCAGGTACCTGGCCAGCTTTGGTTATTTAGTGAGGGCTTCTGCAACTTAGTGAGACTTTGTTTCAAAATAAAGAATAAAAAATAGAGCAGGGGGAGTTTAGCTCAGAGGTAGAATGCCTCTGAGTTTCATCCCCAGTACCACAAAAAAAGAAATGAGATAGGAGTTTGATACCAGTTATATCAGTTCCCATAACTAAAAGTAGTGGCACAATGTAATTGCTGGTATTATTGCATTTTTTAGCTTAGAACCTTTTATTAAGGGAATATTGTTGCCTTGGTGACGGTTTAGAGGAGGGAGAGAGACTGTAAGTTTATTTATCTGACAATAGGATGAGTTGGTGTTAAATCATCTTGTATGTTTTACTATTTGCTTAACTGTCAAACCTGAAGTTATGTTGGGATATTAATTAGCTAGATTAAAATGCATCTGAGCTGGGCGTGGTGGCGCATGCGCATGTTTGAGGATCGCAGTTCACGGACAGCCTCAGCCACTTTGTGAGGCCCTCCACAACTTAGTGAGACCCTGTTTCAAAATAAAGAATAAAAAATAGGACAGGGGTGTAGCTCAGAGATCGAATGCCCCTGGGTTCCATCCCCAGACCCGGGGGGGGGTGCAGCTGACCTACAGCTGGGCATGGTGGCGCACACTTGTAATCCCTGCGCTTGGGAGGCGGAGACAGAAGGATAGCGCTGGTTCAGAGCCAGCCTTGCTGGCTTAAGAGACCCTGTTTCCACATAAAAAGTAAAAAAAAAAATAGGTCTGGGAGTGTAGCCCGGAGGTAGAAGGGCTTCCAGGAACCACAGTACCACCAAAAAAAAAAAAAAAAAATCTTACATAAAATAAGAAAGGTCATTGAATTTCTTGATCTGTATTCAAAGTAAGGTGCCCAGCAGTAACGTGCCCTTTGGTTTTTAGGTGGACTATTTGTGCTCGAGTTACCAACAAAAGCCAGATCCGAACGTGGAGCAATTCTCGAGGGGAAGGGAAGCTCTTTTCCATGGAACTAGTTGATGAAAGTGTAAGTATGTGCCCCATGGGCTCTGGAAACAGAGCTCACTCTACTGGCCTATGAGAGGGAAAAGAACAATAGGCCAGAAGCACAGGAGTCATGCTGTTTTTCCTTTTGTGTTAGTGCTCTGATGCTCTCTGGGATAGAGGGTTAAAGGTCATAAATAAGACCCTCCATCCTACAGGAAAGCATTGATAGCGGTAGAAGTTTGTTATTGTTTTTGTGGTGCTTGGGATTGAACCCAGGGACATTCTACTTCCCTGAGCTACATCCTCAGCCAATTTTTAAATTTTTATTTAGAAACAAGGTCTCACTAAGATGGGGATCGCCTCACCAAGTAGCTAAGGCTAGCTGCAAACCTGTTATCCTCCTGTCTCAACTTCCCAAGTGCTGTAATTATAAGCATGCGCCACCAAGCCCAGCTATTTATTATTTTGAAACAGGGTCTCACTAAGTTGCTGAGGGTTTCACTACTTGCTGAGGCTGGCCTCAAACCCACGATTCTTTTATCTCAGCCTCCCAAGTACTGAGATTACAAGCATGCACGACTACACCCAAAAGAAATTGTTTTATTTAGCCAGGTGTGGTGGCGCACGCTTGTAATCCCAGCATTGAGGAGGCTGAGACTGGAGGATCGCGGTTCACTGACAGCCTCAGCTGTCCTCCACAACTTAGTGAGACCCTGTTTCAAAATAAAAAATAAAAATAGGACAGGGGTGTAGCTCGGAGGTCAAATGACTCTGGGTTCCATTCAAAGACCTGCCCCCCAAAAAATTGTTTTCTAAGTGTGTGAGTATTTTTGTCAGGAAATCTGAGACACTCTGTCTGGTTTGCTGGAGGCTTAGTTGAAGCCCAGGGATGTGATATCTACTGGTGAGCAAAGTCGAACTATGGGCCCCAGCAGGAGGCATGCAACATCCAGTGGTCTGTGGGAAATAGGTTCTGATGGTGCGGTTTCTCAGTATGCTTTATTTAAACAAAACACAACCCTGATGGTAAAACAAAAACTTTCAAGATATGAAATCTTGAATCTTGATAGCTATATATTTGTCTGTTAGCTTTGCTTATAATTCCTAGAAGCATTATTGTCAAACTGTTGCCTATTTCCTTTTCTTGAGCCACCAAGAAAGAAGAGTTTCTTTTTTTAATGGAAGATAGTATAGTCACTGTCAAAATCTAATTTTCTGCCAATTGTCTAATCTGCACTTAGCTAAGATTTCAGCCACTAAAGTTTTGGGGTTTTGTTGTTTGTTTTGGTGTTACTGGCAGTTGAACTCAGGAGTGCTTTAGCCCTTTTATTTGAGACGTGGTCTACCAAATTGCACCAGGTTAGCCTTGAATTTACAGTCCTCTTGCTTCAACCTTCCAGGTAACTGGGATTAGAAGTGTGCACCACTGTTCCCCAGGCAGCTGTAACATTTTTAACTGACAGAAAAGTAAAAGTGATAGCCATATCTAACGAACATGTTGAAAACATGACTTGTGATAACGTTTGGGGCAGTAACTCCTGAATGAAAAGCAATTCATCACATAAGTTGGAAGCATGAGGGAAGCTGCTGGATCATCTGGGTTTGACACACTCCCCATGGCTTTGAGTCACCCAATATCCAAATTTTTGTTGTTGTTTTTATTGCTCGAATATTAAACTTGTCATGACCACGTATGGTGGCACACTCCTATAATCTCAGTACTTGGGAGGCTGAAACAGGAGGATCACAGGTTCAATCTAGCAAGACTCTCAAAAATAAAAATAAAATAGGGATGATGATGTAGCTGGTAGATAGAATACCCCGGGTTCAATCCCCAGTACTTTAAAAAAAAAAAAAAAAAGATTATTAAACTTTTCATTGATTTTAAGTTTCTAACTTGAGTTTGTTTGTTGTGCTGAGGATTGAACCCGGGGCATTGTTTCTCTAAGCTAGAACCCCAGCCCTGTTTTATTTTTTATTTAGAAATAGTCGCTAAGTTGCTGGCAGCTTCAGCAACTTAGACTCTACTTCAAAAAAATAAAATAGGGCTGGGGATCTAGCTCAGAGGTAGAAGACTCAAGGGAGATGATTACAAGATTAGCTAGTTGAACTGCTCTTATTTTATCAGAGCTGATGGCTTGAGTTTGTTACTATTAAGATGTAGGTTTCAAGTCGGGCATGGTGGCGCACACTTGTAATCCCAGCATTCGGGAGGCTGAGACTGGAGGATCGCGGTTCGCGGACAGCCTCAGCTACTTAGTGAGGCCCTCTGCAACTCAGACCCTGTTTCAAAATAAAGAATAAAAAATTGGGCAGGGGGTGTAGCTCGGAGGTCAAATGCCTCTGGGTTCCATCCCCAGACCCGCAAAAAAAAAAAAAAAAAAAAAAGATGTGGGTTTCTGCCAGGCATGGTGGCGCACACTTGTAATCCCAGCATTCAGGAGGCTAAGACCAGAGGATCACGGTTCACAGACAGCCTAAGCTACTTAGTGAGGCCCTCCGCCACTTAGTGAGACAGTTTCAAAATAAAGAATAAAAATTAGGGCATCGGTGTAGCTCCAAGGTCGAATGTCTCTAGGTTCCATCTCCAGACCTGCAAAAAAAAAGATATGGGTTTCTGGTGTGTCTCGGCCTTCTTGGTCCCAGGTCCCCTTTATGTTTGTGCCACTGCTCCAAAGATGTTATCTTGAGCTGAAGTGGTCTGCTTTTTTGCTGGTCAGACTTGATTTGAATACCACATTTAACCTATTCTCACTTCTGCAGGGTGAAATCAGAGCTACTGCTTTCAATGAACAAGTAGACAAGTTCTTCTCCCTTATTGAAGTGAATAAGGTATGGTAGTATTATTTCAAACTGACACAGAGATGGCACAGTGAGAACCAGGGGACTTTCTGTCATTGGAGGGTTATAAAATGGTAAAGGGTTTTTATGTCCTATCTGATAGACTGACCTGCATGCAATGGCTTTGCCTCTTTTGCAGGTGTATTATTTCTCAAAAGGCACCCTGAAGATTGCTAACAAACAATTCTCAGCTGTTAAAAACGACTATGAGATGACTTTCAATAATGAGACTTCTGTAATGCCCTGTGAGGATGGACATCATTTACCTACAGTTCAGTTTGATTTCACAGGGATCAATGACCTAGAGAACAAGCCGAAAGACTCACTTGTAGGTGAGTCTAAGTTTGAGAACATGAGCTTTATTTGCATTGTATGGGGAGGTGCAAAACTTAAGAATAGCTTTTGATCATATTATAATGGGAGTCTTGATCTGCTAAAACATTGTACCTGTGTTTTAGACATCATTGGGATCTGCAAGAGCTATGAAGATGCCACTAAGATCACTGTAAAGTCTAACAACAGAGAAGTTGCTAAGAGAAATATTTATTTGATGGACATGTCTGGGAAAATGGTGTCTGCTACTCTGTGGGGAGAAGATGTAAGTACATGGTATTGAGCGCAAAGCTCTGTAGGGAGCTTGTCTTGTCCTCTACGTTGTGGGGCTTTGGCCACATAGGTAGCAAAGAGTTGTGCTGTCTGGTAATTATTTTAAAACCTTTCTTTTTACCTCAGTGAGATGTACTGTGATTTCAGCTTTCCTCTGACTCTAGGAAAGTAGTGATAGATTGGTTTTCGTGTATCTTCGAGAAGATGCTTGTGTGTAAGGTCTGTCTTAAATAGATTCCATGTACATTAATTGCATTCACTCTGCTACTGATTGTTTTCCATAAAAGTATCCTGTGTGTTCTTCCTACCAGTGACACTTGTGTATTTGGTGTTCATTTTGCAGGCTGACAGGTTTGATGGTTCTAGACAGCCTGTGATGGCAATTAAAGGAGCCAGAGTTTCTGATTTTGGTGGACGGAGCCTCTCCATACTATCTTCAAGCACTATCATTGTGAATCCTGACATCCCAGAGGCCTATAAACTTCGTGGATGGTAAGTTTTGTGGAGCCAAACCTAGGGGTTATTTGAGCCCAGCCTTTGAGGTGAACTAGTTACCATCAGTATGAACTCTGCCAAACAGAAGGCTTCCTCACTAAAGGGAGTGGTTTCTATATTTCTTGGAGGCATTGTGCTTTCTGAGAGGATGGCTTTAAAGCCTTTAAATTGACAAATCCATAATCCCATGACAAACCTGGAGAGTCTGAGGAGGTGTTTAGAATGTATATGCTGTGTGCTTACCTCGATCCTGCCAATGCAGGTGTGGCCTCCTTTATACTACAGCACTGTTCACAGAGAATCTCTTTCTCTCCCAGGTTGATCTGTGGGGTAGGGGAGAATGTGCTTTCTTACTCTGTGAGTCTCTGGTACTGGTCACATCTTTCAGTGTGTATTCTCTGGACTCTGATAAAGCATGGTGGGAGCGTGGTGGGAACAATGAGCCTTTTGTTGGCATTATCCCCAAAGTGTTCAAGGGATGAGGAGAACCTGTTAAAATCTCACAATGCCAATCTTTTTAAGGCATTAAGACTCTACCTTAAAAGAGCACTTCATCCTGAAACAGTATGCTGGAACTGATGTGGTCAGAGAAAATACTTCAGCTCAAGCTTAAGTAATTGTCAGTTTCCAGCAGTTTCCAGTTTCTTAGGGTTTGACTCCAGAATTAGCTCGTATTTTATATTCCTCACTTTTGAGTCTAATGTGAACCCGTAGCGCTAGTATTTGAATAGTTTCATGAAACATCCACTGGAGTGTTCACAGCTCTTAAGCCATTCTCACAAGTACAGTCCACATACAAATATGTTAATTCTTCTGTTAGCTGGCGATGTGTTCTAAGACGGGCTGATTAATAGCATAACCAGAAGTAACATGGCTTTAGTCTGTTCTTGTTGCTTGATTTTCTTTGAGGCCCCAGAGCACAACCCCAGGCTAATTGCATGCCCACAATAATATGTTCATGTTTCACTTGTCAATAACTGATCTCAGACAACCTAAGAAGACATGGCTGTAGAACAAAATAATGGCACTGATCAAAGGGAAGTTCAGTGCACACATCCCAGCTAGGCAAGGATTAGCGATGTTTAGATCTTGACTAGCAAAGTGAAATTTTTGTTGTAAGAAGGGCTGCCTCTCTCCTTGCTCTGTTGACTCCTGATGAGCTATCTTTGGTGGCAAATATCTCCTTGGAGTTTTTGAAACCGTAAACTTGTGTAGCTGGTGGTGGTAAAGTAGCTTTATGGACATTGCTGTGCCTGCGTGATGGATTTAGATACCTACCTGACAGAATGAGAAGGCAATTGTCTGCAGCTTAGGGCAGTATCCATTCTGTTAGATGATCTTTGAGGAAACCTGTCCATATGTGGTTAGCATTTAGCTGTTCCCCTTCTAGGTGATGCTTGGCGTGTTTTTAATCTTAGGCTGACTGCTCTCTACCCCAGGTATGTTCCAGAGCCACTTTCTCCCTGGCCGCTTCCTTCATTAATGATAATTTAATACAAATTTAATATTGGTCTAAGTAAATCTCACTAAGAAAGAAAACCTACAAGAAAGTAGATAATGCCTTCTGATAGATTATTTGAGGTTATATTGCTCAGATTCAATATTGGGCTTATAGATTTTCCACCATGGAAATATTTTTTTTTTTTAATTTTATTTTATTGGTGCACTGTATTCATACATCATAGTGGGATACAAACTTTTGTAGACATACATGCACACATCGCCCAGTCAGCCCCCACCCGATCCCCACCCCATTCTCTCCCCATCCCTCCCTCCCATGCTTGGCTTAGTGGTTGACATCTAGTATTATAGCAATTTATCCAAAATTAAAAATGATAATCTCACATAACAGTTTCATTTGTCTGATACCAAGCTTTTGATGACTTAAAGATAACATTTCGATATTTCTTTTTGCTTTCTTTCTTACCAGAGAATATTTTTTTCTTTTTTTTAGGTGAAACTATCATATATTTATTTTTCAGAAAAAAATCTATCCTGATATGGAATATGGACTCTAGATACCCAAAACAATCTCGAAGCAAAAACAAAGCTAGAAGATGTATATTTTCTGATTTCAAACCATATAAAGCTACAATAATTGAAACAGTGTAGTACTGTTCTAAAGGCAGATATATAGACCATTGGAGTTAAATACAAGCCTAGAGCTAACTTCTTCCCTATATTGTCAAGTTTTTTTTGACAAGGTTTCCATGAAGATTTGGTGGTGGAAATAATAATTTTTTAACTAAATATTGTTGAAAAATAATAATTACATGGAAAAGAATAAAATTGGACCCTTACCTAATCCCACATACAAGTATTAACTCAAACTAGATAAAAGACCTAAATATAAATCTTAAGACTATAAACTTTTAGGAGAAAATCTGGGTCATAAAACCTCACAACATTGAAATTGGCAGTGATTTCTTGGATATGATTTCAATGGCACAGGCAACAGAAGAATATACAAACTCCCTAAAAAATAAAAGAAAATATTGTATATCCAAAGACAATGTAAACAGAGTTAAAAGTTACTAATAGAATTGGATAAAATATTTCCAAATGCTATATCTGAAGGTATATTAATATTCCAACTAGAAATCCTAAAAATTAACAACAATAAAGGCAAACAATACAATTTAGGGATAGGTAAAAGACTAACATAAATAATGAATCTCCACAGATAACCAATCTTAGTTGTCTGTTGGA
The DNA here is from genome assembly GCF_963383645.1 of Muscardinus avellanarius. Lineage (NCBI taxonomy): Eukaryota > Metazoa > Chordata > Mammalia > Rodentia > Gliridae > Muscardinus > Muscardinus avellanarius. The sequence goes on along the minus strand of NC_137802.1, from coordinate 22,186,150 downwards.
TGGAAACTCTTGTTTCTCTGGTTCTGGTGAGTGTTACCTATTTCTTCTTTGTAGTTAATCTCTTTGAGTATTTTCTCTAGCGCTGGTTTTGAAGACATAAATTCCTTCAGTTTCTGTTTGTCATGGAAGCTTCTTATTTCTCCATCTAATTTGATAGAAAGTTTTGCTGGGTAGGAAATTTTTGGCTGGAAGTTGTTTTCTTTCAGAGTTTGGAATATGTTACTCCAAGCCCTTCTGGCTCTCATGACTTGGTTTGGGAAGTCTGGAGTGATTCTAATTGGTTTGCCTCTGAATGTCACTTGGCCCTTTGTTTTTGTTGCCTTTAAGATTCTCTGCTTGGCTTCCACATTGGTCATTTTGACAATTATATGGCGTGGGGATCCTCTTCTCCGATCCTGTCTAAAGGGAGTTCTATACGTTTCCTGGATCTGTGTATCAACCTCTTGCTCTATATTTGGAAAATTTTCTGCTATTACTTCCTTGAAGAGATTGTTGATCCCTTTGGTATCACTTTCTTTTCCCTCCTCTATTCCAATTATTCTTAGGTTAGCTCTCTTAAGATGGGCCCATATTTCTTCAATGTCAGATTCCTGTTGTTGGATATCTTTTTCTAGATTAGAAACTATGCATTCATTTTTGGATTGCTCATCTTCTAAGAGCGAGATTCTGTTCTCCATGTGGTCTAATCGGTTGTTTGTGCTTTGAATTGAGGCCTTTACTTCATTAATTGCATCCCTTATCTCTTTCTGGCTCTCTCTGAGTTCTTTTCGAAGCACCTCTATTATTTCTACAGTTATTTTCCTGATTTGATCTTCTAGAAATCTCTGATTTTCTGTTTTATCAGGTTCTGATGTTGTGGGGTTGTGCACATTCATTACTTCAGTGTTATTCCTCTTTCCCATGATTTCGGAGGTTTGTGCCTTCTCTGGGTTCTTCCCTTGGGTCACTATGGCTTCACTTAAGGTGCTCTGGATCTCGAGTCTGTATTATCTCAGACCCTACTACTCCTTTACTGGGTTGTATCACAGAGTCTCCGACCCAGGGAGTCGATAGAGGCTGCTTTAAACTATGGGGGGTGCCAGGTTGCACGCTCTCCTATGGTGTGATATCTCTGCCACCACCACTCCCTCACTGGGTCAAGTCCCAGGAGGCACAATACTGGGATTTCTCCTCTGTGGCCCGCAATTTGACTCACTGTTCTTGAGTACGTAGATGCAGCTGTACTGGACTCGGTGAATTCACTGCTGCTGCCGCCGCCAGTGGCAATATGGCGCCTCTGCCACGCCCTCGGCCATGAGGCTGGCGTATTTTTTCTTCTCTGGTTTTGATTTCCACTCTGAATCCCTGCAGCGTGTGCTGAGCTCAGCCACTGGGAGCTTTAAATGCTGTCTGCGCCAAAAGATCCCGCCTGGCTGTTCCGCATCGGCTCACCTCGGCTTGCTGTAGCCGTCCGCTGAGTTCGCCGCTGCCGCCGGCAGTATGGCGCTGCTGCCGCGTCCTCGGGCGCGTGTGTCTCCTCTGTGGCCCTGAGCTCTGTTCTCAGTCCGCTTTCTCTCTGGAGCCTGGTGGTTTTTTTGTTTTTCTGGTGATGGTGTTTTCTGGCTATGAAAGGCGCTCTTTTTGTGGTAATGGAGATTGGTTGTTAGCGGGACTCTTAAGCCCCGCTTTTCTCGGTCGCCATCTCCATGGAAATATTTTTGGTTTACCTGTTACAACAATATGGTGACTGATCCTTTCCATACCAATACATATCTGCTGGCAGAGATGAGCACTAGTAGCCCAAAGGGACTATATAAGAATCACATCATTTGAGCCAGGTGTGGTGGCGCATGCTTGTAATCCCAGCATTCGGGAGGCTGAGACCTGGAGGATTGCGGTTCGCGGACAGCCTCAGCTACTTAGTGAGGCCCTCTGCAACTCAGTGAGACCCGGTTTCAAAATAAAGAATAAAAAATAGGGCAGGGGGTGTAGCCCGGAGGTCAAATGCCCCTGGGTTCCATCCCCAGACCCGCAAAAAAAAAAAAAAATCACATCATGGCTCTCTCTGGTTGACTTTCCCAGTTACTGTTCTGAAGCCTCAGGACTGTCACTGTTGGTTGATATGCATGACTAGTTTAGTAAAAGGGTCTGTGGCACTTTGGTATTATTTGTTGTGACCACTGGAGGGCATCAGGCAGATGAAATAAAAAGAAAGAAGCAGGTGTGGTGACCCATGCTTGTAATCCCAGTACTTGGGAGACTGAGACAGGAGGATCACAGGTTCATTTCCAGCCTCAGCTACTTATCATGGCCCTCCACAACTTAGTGAGACCCTGTTTCAAAATAAAGAGTAAGCCAGGTGTGGTGGCGCACGCTTGTAATCTCAGCATTTGGGAGGCTGAGGCAGGAAGATCGCTGTTCAAAGACAGCCTCAGCTGCTTAGTGAGGCCCTTTGCGACTCAGTGAGACCCTGTTTCAAAATAAAGAATAAAAAATAGGGCTGGAGGCCGGGCATAGTGGTGCATGCTTGTAATCCTAGCAATTGGGAGGCTGAGACAGGAGGATCGCACAGGTTTGAAGCCAGCCTCAACTACTTAGTGAGGCTCTTAGCAACTTAGTGAGACCCTGTTTCCAAATAAAGTATAAAATAGATTTGGGAGTACAGCCCACAGGTAGAAAAGGCCTACCACCAAAAAAAGGGGGGGGGGGCTGGAGGTGTTGCTCAGATGTAGAATACCCCTGGGTTCCATCCCCAGTACTGGGGAAAAAATAAATAAAAATAAACAAAATAAAGAGTAAAACATAGGGCTGGAGGTGTAGCTTGAAGGTAGAATGCCCCAAGGTTCGATCCCCAATACTGAGAAAGAAAAAAATGAAGGAAGGCCATTTTTTCAGTAGACTTTATGTACAACAAAAGATACCAAGTCCAGCCCACATGACCAATGTAAAAGCTGTGTAGGGACAGAGCAATGGTATCTGATAGGTAGAAACAAGTCGCACTTTTTTTTTTCTTTTGGTGGTACTGGGGTTCCTGGAAGCCCTTCTACCTCCGGGATACACTCCCATGGGCTACATTCCCAGACCTATTTTTTAACTTTTTTATTTGGAAACAGGGTCTCTTAAGCCAGCAAGGCTGGCTTTGAAACAGTGCGATCCTCCTGTCTCTGCCTCCCAAGCACGGGGATTACAAGCGTGCGCCACCACGCCCAGCCAAGTCGCACATTTGAAAAGTACATAAAGTACCTATTGTTTGTTTTTCCAGGTTTGACTCAGAGGGACAGGCCTTAGATGGTATTTCCATCTCTGATCTAAAGAGTGGAGGAACTGGAGGGAGCAATACCAACTGGAAAACTTTGTATGAGGTTAAATCGGAGAACCTGGGCCAGGGCGACAAGGTATATCACGTTCCTCGCTTTCTTCACAAAAGCATATACAAAGGGATGCGTTTTGAAATCTGGTTCTAATCAAAGCTATAATTACCCTGGCTCTGCTCAGAGAGCTTGGTGGGATGGTGTAGAATCGCCATTGGGGTGAGGGGGCCGCATTAGCAACTGGGAATATACTTGTGGCTCTGCAGCGTTGAGGCAGAGAGATGTGAAGAATTCTCAGAGGGATCTTGAAGAAGTAATGATCAACTTTGAGTTATGATGTGTACTGACTGCAGGTCTTTCTTTTATGATTGTTCCTACAAATCAAAGTGCTCACATATCGTGAAGGTATATTTTGAGCAGAGCTAGTCAGGCTCAGCGTCGGGCATTCGGCAGTCCCCCACGTGCTTTAGCTTCTGGTTAGCTGAGAGTTGCCGTTGTACCCTGACAAGGGTTGCTCTGTTTGACTTAGCTCTAACTTCCCTCTCAGTGTTTGTACTTAGAGCTGGGCGTGGTGGTGCACACCTGTAATCCCAGTACTTGGGAGGCTGAGGCAGGAGGACTGCATGGGTTGGAAGCCAGCCTCGGCTGCTTACTGAGGCTCTCAGCAACTCACCCTCTTTACAAATAAAGAATAAAAAATAGGGCTGGGGTGTAGCTCAGAGGTAGAATGCCCCTGGGTTCCATCCTCAGTACCACCACAAAAAAATGTTTGTACTTAATGACTTTCCTCCCATCGTGCTCTAACCTGCATTGTGTCATCAGCTCTGTAATGAAATCATCTCCCTGTATGCTCCCCTAAATAGTCCCTACTCCTTTATTGTATGTTGGTTTTGTTCCTACTGTCTTACTTCACTACACACCCAGTACCTTAAACTGCTGATATATAACATCCCGGGGATTGAGCATTGGGCAGATCTGTGTTGTCCTGTCATCAGAACAGCTGCTCCTTTAGTTCTCTTCTCACCCAGTTTCTCACTTAATATAAAGGTAGACAGCATGTAGTAAAATCAGGCATATTACAGTATCTGTCTGTACTTCGACTTTGAAGTCATGCTTTGAGTTTGAACCTAAACTGAAAATACAGAAAACCTCTTTACGGGTTCTCCTTGAAAACTTATTTTCTCTAGAGTTTTGTGGCACTGGGGATTGAATCCAGGGGCATTCTACCTCCGAGCTACACCCTCAGCCTTGTTTTTTATTTTGAAATAGGGTCTCACTAAGTTTCTGAGGCTGGCTGTGAATCTGTGATCCTCCTGTCTCGGCTTCCCAAATACTGGGATTGCAGGCATGTACCGCCACACCCTGGCTTCTAGAGCTTTCTAAGTTCTCCCCCCCCCCCACCTAGTACTGTGGGTGGAACCCACGGGCCTTCTACCTCCGAGCTACACCCCCAGCTCTCTTTTTTATTCTTTATTTTGAAACAGGGTCTCACTGAGTTGCAAAGGGCCTCACTAAGTAGCTGAGGCTGTCTGTGAACCGTGATCCTCCTGTCTCAGCCTCCCAAATGCTGGGATTACATGTATGCGCCACCACGCCCAGCTTATAGGTCTTTGTCTTTCATGCAGAGTTTAAGCAAAGAGAAAAGTAATGTCAGTTTTAATTAACTAATTGAGTCTAATTTTGAGTTAAATCTTACATTGATAAGGAATTATATGCTTTACAACTTAGTTTACTACCTTCATGGGTTTTGTACATAGCACAGGTGATTTTTGAAACTGCAATAATGAGTCACTTTTTTTTTTTTTTTTTTTTTTTTTTTTTGCGGGTCTGGGGATGGAACCCTGAGGCATTTGACCTCCGAGCTACAAGCCCTGCTCTATGTTTTATAATTTATTTTGAAACAGGATCTCACTAAGTTGCAGAGGGCCTCACTAAGTAGCTGGGGCTGCCCGCGAACCGCGATCCTCCAGTCTCAGCTTCCCAAATGCTAGGATTACAAGCGTGTGCCACCACGCCCAGCTTCATCAGTCACTTTTTGAGCTTAAGAATTAGAATACTTGTAAATGCTTACCCACTTTGGGCAAGTTTTGAGCTACCTCTGAAGCCCGCCTTAATATAGCCTTACTACTATGGGTCTCACTTTTTTATTTTCTCCTGAAGGCAGACTATTTTAGCTCTGTGGCGACAGTGGTGTATCTTCGCAAAGAGAACTCTATGTACCAGGCTTGCCCAACGCAGGATTGCAATAAGAAAGTGATTGACCAGCAGAATGGATTATACCGCTGTGAGAAGTGTGACAGTGAATTTGCCAGCTTTAAATACCGCATGATCCTATCGGTAAGTAGAAGGGGTAGATGAGAAGCACTGCAGTGTTTATTGAGCACTCGCATATGCCAGGCCCTGTGGATACAACAGGACAAACAAGATTGTTCATGGCAGGAAGCTTGCAGACAAGCGAGTGCTAAGAGCTTATATCGGGTCTATAAATAAGGAAGTAAGAGCCTTTCACTCAGCTGAATAGCAGTTTTCTACTCCTGAAAGCTTTTTATATGCAGAAGTTGCATTGAGACGGCCTGGCTGATTTCAGTCATCCGTGCATGCAATACAGTTACAGTAGTGGTGGCACTTGCCTGCTAACTCTTAGGAAGATAAATTAATATAAATTGGAGTTTTTGGAAAGCAGTAATTGTACTTACACAGCCAGCGCCTATGTATAGTTACTTTTTTGTGAATAAGCTCTTCCTCTAGGCTTAGTAGAACTGACTTCAGAAAAATATGACTGCGTGCTGATACAGCATTGTTGGTTTTTCGTAAAGATTGTTTTGCCAGACACAGTGGCACACAGCTGTATTCCCAGTACTTGGCAGGCAAGACAGGAGGATCGCAGGTTTAAGGCTAGCCTCTCAACAACTTGGTGAGACCAGTAGCAGCTTAGTGAGACCCTGTTTCAAAATGAAAAGGGTTGAGGGTGTAGCTCAGAGATAGAATGCCTCTGGGTTCCATCCCTAGTAACACCAAAAAGTAAAAATAAAGGTTTTGAAACAAAAGGAGCCTTCCTTCCCTCCTTCTCTCTTTCTATTCTGCACCCCAATCCATATTACCGGAAATGGAACCCAGGGGCATTGTACCTCCAAACTACACCCTCAGCCCAATTTTTTAGTCTTTTTTTTGGGGGGGGGGTACTGGGGTTCCTGGAAGCCCTTCTACCTCTGGGCTACACTCCCAGACCTATTTTTACATTTTTATTTGGAAACAGGGTCTCTTAAGCCAGCACGGCCTGTAATCCTAGTACTTAAGAGACCCTGTTTCCAAAACTAAAAAAAAAAAAATAGGTCTAGGAGTGTAGGATATAGAAGGGCTTCCAGGAGCCCCAGTACCACCAAAAAAAAAAAAATTATTTATTTATGGTTTTTGCAGTACTGGAGATGGAACCCAGGGACATCCTACCTCTGAGCTACACCCCCAGCCCTATTTTTTATTCGTGTGTGTGTGTGTGTGTGTGTGTGTGTGTGTGTGTGTTGCAGGGAATGGGATCCAGGGGCTTTCTACCCCCAGGCTACACTCTCGGGGACTAACAGAATCTTAAGTAGCTGAGGCTGGCTTCGAACCTGCGTGATCCTCCTGTCTCAGCCTCCCGAGTACTGGGAATACAAGCGTCAGCCACCACACCCAGCTCTTTTTTTTTTTTTCTTTTTTTTTTCTTTTTTTGGTGGTGCTGGGGTCCCTGGAAACCCTTCTACCTCCAGGCTACACCCCAGACCTATTTTTATTTGGAAACAGAGTCTCTTAAGCCAGAGAGGCTGGCTTCGAGCCTGCGCAATCCTCCTGTCTCCACCTCCAAAGCATGGGAATTACAAGCATGCACCACCACGCCCGGCTCATTCTTAATTTTTGAAACAGGGTCTCACTGAGTTGGGAAGGACCTCACTAAGTAGTAGCTGAAGCTGTCCTTGAATTGCAATCCTCCTGTCTCAGCCTCCCAAATGCTGGGATTACAAGTGTGTGTGCCACCATGCCCGGCTATTTTTTATTTTGAAACAGGGTCTCATTGAGTTGAGAAGGGCCTAAGTAGCTGAGGCTGTCCACAAACTGCGATCCTCTGGTCTCAGCCTCCCAAGTGCTGAGATTACAAACGTTCATGCCACCATGCCGGGCTAGATTCCTTTATTTTGAAACAAGATCTCACTAAGTTGCAGAAGTCCTCACTATGTTGCTGAGGCTGGCCCCCAAACCTGTGATCCTCCTGTCTCAGCCTTCCAAGTACTGGGATTACAAGACTGCGCCACTATGCCCAGCTTCAAAAACCTTTAAAATGAAAGGCAATTTAAAAAAAAAAAAAAAAAAACGCCAGGCGTGGTGGCGCTCGCTTGTAATCCCCGCGCTTGGGAGGCGGAGACAGGAGGATCGCACAGGTTTGAAGCCAGCCGCTTGCTCTGGCTTAAGAGACCCTGTTTCCAAATAAAAATATAAAAATAGGTCTGGGAGTGTAGCCCGGAGGTAGAAGGGCTTCCAGAACCCCAGTACCACCAAGAAAGAAAAAAGGAGAGGCCAAGTGCAGTGATGCATGCCTGTAAATCCTAGTGCTTGGGAAGTTGAGACAGCATGATCGCAGGTTTGAGGACAGCCTCAATAAGTAGTGAGACTCATCAGCCAAGCAAGACCCTCTTTCAAAGTAAAAATAAAATAGAGCTGGGAATATAATTCAAAGACAGACTGCCCTGAGGCTCAATCCCCAGTACCACCAACAAATGATAAAGGTATAAGAAAATGGACACTCTCGCCGGGCGTGGTGGCGCACGCTTGTAATCCCCGCGCTTGGGAGGCAGAAACAGGAGGTTCGCGCAGGTTCGAAGCCAGCCGCACGCGCTGGCTTAGGAGACCCTGTTTCCAAATAAAAATGTAAAAATAGGTCTGGGAGTGTAGCCCGGAGGTAGAAGGGCTTCCAGGAACCCTAGTACCACCAAAAAAAAAAAAGAAGAAAAAAAGAAAATGGATACTCTTGAGTTTTTCTACAAGGTGAGTTGGCAGTATATCAAAATCTTTAAAAATGTTTATTAAGCCAGGCGTGGTGGCGCACACTTGTAATCCCAGCATTCAGGAGGCTAAGACCAGAGGATTGCAGTTTGTGGACAGCCTCAGCTACTTAGTGAGGCCCTCACAACTCAGTGAGACCAGCTTCAAAATAAAGAATAAAAAATATAGGGTAGGGGGTATATCTCAGAGGTTAAATGTCCCTGGGTTCCATCCCCAGACCCTCAAAAAATTTTTTTATAATTTCTAACATTGTTAATGCCCACGGGGAATTTATTCTAAGGAAATAGCAAACTAATATTGTGGTAACTTAACTGTAATTCCAGGTATTTCAGAGGCTGAGGCAGGAAAATCACAAGTTTGAGGCCATCCTGAGTAATTTGGTCAGACCCTGTCTCAGAATGCAAAAATAAAGAAGACGGAGGATGTAGCTTGGTAGTAGAGTGCTTGTCTAGCATGCAGCAGGTATAAAGCCCTGGGTAGAACCCTAAGTACCACAAAAAAAAAAAGGGAAATAATTAGAGATATAACTATATAAAGTTGTCTAAGCCAGGCATGGTGGGGCACGCTTGTAATCCCAGTACTTGGGAGGTTGAGACAAGCGAATCACAGGTTCGCAGCCAGCCTCCGCAATTTAGTGAGACCCTTATTCAAAATAAAAGATAAAATAGGACTGAGGGTGTAGTTCAAACGTGGAATGCTCCTGGGCTCTATACCCAATACCACCAAAATAAAACAAAATGCCTATTTTGCTGTTGTTTATTTTGAAACGTTGGATACAGCATAAATGTTCTTCCTATTCTTTTTCTTAATTGTTGAATATCCATAGAGTGGAGTACTATGAAAGCCTTAGAATTTGCCACTTACTACTCAATAGTGTCAGCAGTTAAAATACCGCATACCATTGCCAATGAAGACTATTAACTGATATAAGTAAATTAATTGAAAATAGTACTTTTCATTAGCTTGTGTGCGCATGCACGCTCTCTCTTCCTCCGCCCCCCCTTGTGGTACCGTGGATGAAATCCAGGGGCCTTCTACTTCTGGACTATACTCCCAGACCTATTTTTCTATTTTATTTGGAAACAGGGTCTCACTAAGTTGCTGAGGTTGGCTTTGAACCTGTTTTTGAGCCTCCCAAGTACTGGGATTACAACCATGTGCTACCATGCCCGGCTTTTTATTCTTTATTTGGAAACGGGTTCTCACTGAGTTGCAAAGGCCCTCACCAGTAGTAGCTGAGGCTGTCTGCAAACCGTGATCCTCCTATCTCAGCCTCCCAAATGTTGGGATAACAAGTATGCACCACCATGCCTGGCTCCCTTTTTTTTTTTTTTTTTTTTTTTTTTTTTGCGGATCTGAGGATAGAACCCAGAGGCATTTGACCTCCAAGCTACACCCCCTGCCCTATTTTTTATTCTTTATTATTATTTATTTATTTTTGCAGTACTGGGAATGGAATCCAGGGGCATTTTACCTCTGAGCTACACCCTCAGCCCTATTATTCTTTATTTTGAAACAGTCTCACTAAGTTGCAAATAGCCTCACTAAGTAGAAGCTGAGGCTGTCCTCAAACCCCGATCCTCTTGTCTCAACCTCCCAAATGCTGGGATTACAAGCGTGAGCTACCATGCCTGGCTCCCTTTTTTATTTTGAAACAGGTACTCAGTAAGTTGCTGAAGGCTTTGCTAAATTGCTGGGGCTGGCCTGAAACCTGTGATCCTCCTGTCTCAGCCTCCCAACTACTGGGATTACAGATGTACGGCACCATAGTCAGCTTGATACTTTTTCATTCATCATAACAGTCTATATTAAAAGCTCCTTAGTATCAAAATACTTTTTGTTCTTATGTGTGTGTGATGCTGGGTATTGAACCCAGGGGCATTCTACCTCCAGACTACACCCCAGCCTTTTTTTATTTGGAAATCGAGTTTTGCTAATTTTCTGGCTGCGAACCTGTGATCCTCCTGTCTCCACCTCCCAAGTACTAGGATTACAGGCTCAAGATGCTCAGTTGCTTGTCTGTGCTGCTGAATGGGTTGAGAGTTAGCAAGGCCCATAGCACAGGCTCTGAAATTGTCCTTGTGGCTCACTGCTGACTTGGAACCACTCCCTAGAGGCTTTCCTTCTGACCAGAGAATGCAACATTTAAAATGCAGAGTATTCTCCAAACGTAGTAGTGCACACTTGTAATCCCAATACTTGGGAGGCTGAGACAGGAGGATTGCAGGTTTGCAGCCAGCCTCAGCTACTTAGTGAGACACTCCACAACTTAGTGAGACCCTGTTTCAAAATAAAGGGTAAAAAAATAGGGATGGGGGTATAGCTCGGAGAGGAATGCCTCTGGGTTCAATCCCCAGTACTGAAATAAATTAAATAAATAAATAAATAAATAAATAAATAAATAAATAAATAAAATGCAGAGGCCTGCTGGGTACCATGGTACACGCCTCTTATCCCAGTATTTGGGAGACTGAGACAGGCAAGCAAATTCAAAGCCAGCCTGTACAGCTTAGTGAGACACAGTTTCAAAGTTAAAGACAATAGTGAAAAAAGGAATGCGTGTTCAGTTGTAAAGTACCCCTGGGTTGATCTCCAGTACCACAAAATAAATAAGCCGGCACAGTGGTGTGGACCTGTGATCCTAATACTAGGGAGCTAATGCTTCTGAGACCTTCAGAATTCTAGTGAGACTGTTTCCAAATAAAATAGGGCTGGAGGTGTGGCTGGGAGGTAGAATGCCCCTGGGTTTAATCTCTAGCACCACAAAATATATACATACTTACAAACAGTGCAGAGAACTACCCTATTAGAGGCCTATTCAAAACCTTAGTCGAAAGAACATTGCATTTGGAAAGGAACTAGGTCTGATGTGCCTGGATCCTACATTGCAGGAAACTAGATGAGCATTATCTACACAGAGATCTGAAATCACATAACATATTGTGATTCAGACTACATTTTAGACTTTTCTCTATGATATATTTCACAGATTTTAGAAAAAATATAGTACAGGCCAGGCCATGGTAGTACATGCCTATAATCTTGGTATGTGGGAGGCTGAGTCAAGAGGATCACAGATCTAAAGCCAACCTTTGCAATTTAGTAAGAACTTGTTTCAAAATAAAACATAAATAAGGATGGGGGCATAGCTCAGAGGTAGATGCCCCTGGGTTCAATGTCGGATACCGGAAAGAAAAGAAACAATATAGTACAGGTGCCCCTCAGCCTCAGCTGGGTTATATCCTGATACAAACTCACTGTAAGTTGAAAATTAGTACATCTACCGAATATCATAGCTTAGCCTACCTTTTTTTTTTTTTTTTTTTTTTTTGTGGTACTGGGGTTCCTGGAAACCCTTCTACCTCCAGGCTACACTCCCAGACCTATTTTTATATTTTTATTTGGAAACGGTCTCTTAAGCCAGCAAGGCTAGCTTCGAACCTGCGCGATCCTCCTGTCTCCACCTCCCAAGCGCAGGGATTACAAGCGAGCGCCACCACGCCCAGCCTGCTTAGCCTATTTTAAGCGTGCCCAGAACACTTAAAAAGTGGAAAGTTGGTAAGCCAGACCACCCCATCATAAGCCAGAAACTGTATGTATGGTAATATTTTTTTCTTTGGCAATTGTTTTAACAAGTGGGAAAAGTTAATCTTCCATATTCTTTAGTATGTCTTTTATTATTTCTTTACTGAAATAATAGAGTTGTGTTTTTTAGGCAAATATTGCAGATTTTCAAGAAAATCAGTGGGTGACTTGTTTCCAGGAGTCTGCTGAAGCTATCCTCGGACAGAACGCTGCTTATCTTGGAGAATTAAAAGAGAAGGTGAGCCACAGACTTTTATTACGGCTGTAATAAGTTCTCGTGCTGTAATACTGAGCCCATTTTTGCTGTTTGTTTTTTTTTTTTAATTTTGGTTTGCTTCTTTTGGGTATTCATAGTTTCTCTGTCCAGTGATTATTTGATTGTGCGTCTGATTTCTAAGTTTGTCTATTTGAGATGTAATTAACAATGAAGGAGTGAAGTCAAGTATAACAAAGCTCTGAACTACAGCACTTTCAGCCGAGCATAGTGATGCGCACTTGCAATTTGAGGACAGTCTCAGCAAGTACTGAGACTCATCACCCTATTGAGTCCCTGTTTGAGAATAAAAATAAAGCAGGGCTGGGGCAGCTCAGATATAGAATGCCCCTGGGTTCAGTCTCCAGCACCACAAAAAATAAATAAAGCACTTTAAGCAGAGCATAGTGGCAAATGCCTATAATCTCAGGACTTGGGAGGCTGAGAGGGGAGGATCGCGGTTCGCGGGCAGCCTCAGCTACTTAGTGAGGCAGGGTTGTAGCTCAGAGGTTGAATGCCCTTGGGCTCCATCCCCGCCCCCCGCAAAATAAATAAATAAAATAGGGATGGGGTGTGATCTGCAAGTAGAAGGACCCTGAGTTCCAATCCCAGAACCACAAAAATAAACAAAGCACTTTACAGGTATAAACCTCCAGGGGTTTTGTTTTGTTTTTATACTGGGGATGGAACCCAGGGGCTTTCTACCTACGGACTACATTCCCAGACCTATTTTATATTTTATTAGGAAACAGGGTCTCACTAAGTAAATGGGTCTGGCTTCGAACCTGCGCGATCCTCCTGTCTCAGCCTCCCAAATACTGGGATTCCAAGCGTGCGCCACCACGCCCGGCTTAAACCCATTGTTCTGTCCTTAGTATATCAGGGCTTTTGTGTCCCTTTTTGTGTGTGTGGCACTGGGGATTGAACCCAAGGGCATTCTACCATTGAGCAATACCCCAACCCATTTTATTTTTTTATTTTGAAACGGGGTTCTGCTAAATTAGTGAGGTTGGCCTCAAACCTGTAATCCTCCTCTCTCAGCCTCCCAAGTACTAAGATTACAGGTATGTAGCACCATGCCTGAGTTTGCCTCCTGTCTCTCAAGATCAGAAAGGTGCCAGCTGTGGTTGTGCAATTGGGAGTCTTGGGTCAGGAGGATCACACATTTGAGGACAACCTCAATGACATAGCGAGACTCTTAAGCAACCTACAAGACCTTTACTTTTTAAAAATTTTTTTTCTTTGTGGTACTGGAGATTGAGCCTGGTGGCATTCTACCTCTGAGCTACACCCTCAAACACAGTCTTGCAAGGTTAATAAGCGTCTCACTACTTGCTGAGGCTGTCCTCAAACCTGTGATCCTGCTGTCCTTGAACAGCAATCCTCCTGTCTCAGCCTCCCAAAATCTGGGATTACAGGTGTGTGCCACCACACCTGGCTAAAGCAAAAAAAAAATTTTAATAACTGGGGATGTAGTTCAGAGGCAGAATGCTCCTGGGTTCAATCCCCAGCAGCACCCCCCAAAAAAAGACCTGAATGGTGTCTTCTGAAATAACCCAAAATTTAGGTGTACCTAAAAGGTGAGTCAACTCCTAGTTTAAATAAACATAATAGAAGATACTTGCTATTTTAGATTGCCAGATGCTATTCTTTGTTCATTTGAGGGTTTTTTGTTTGTTTTTGCATTATTGAGGACTGAACCCTCTAGAGATATTTTACTTTCAAGTGAAACCACCAGCCTTTTTTTTTTTTTTTTTTTTTTCCCCTTAGTCTTGGGGATGAAACCCAGAGGCTTTCTACCCTCAGGCTACACTCCCAGACCTATTTTCTATATTTTCTATTTTATTTGGAAAGAAACAGGGTCTCACTAAGTTGCTGAGAGCCTCACTCAGTAGCTGAGGCTGGCTTCGAACCTGCACAATTCTGTCTCAGCCTCCCAAGTGCTGGGATTACAAGCGTGCTCCACCATACCTGGCTCCTTTTTTTTTTTTTTTTTTTTTTTTTTGGTGGTGGTGGTGGTGGTGGTGGGATTCCTGGAAACCCTTCTACCTCTGGGCTACACTCCCAGACCTATTTTTATGCTTCTTTATTTGGAAGCAGGGTTTCTTAAACCAGCACAGCTGGCTTCAAACCTGTGCAATCCTCCTGGCTCCGCCTCCCAAGTGTTGGGATTACAAGCGTGCACCACCATGCCTGGCTCCGGCTCCATTTTTTATTTTGAAACATGGTCTTGTTAAGTTACTAAGGCTGGCCTCAAACCTGTGATTCTCTTTTCTGAGCCTCCCAAGTATTGGGATTATAAGCATGTGCCTCCAACCTAGAGGCAGTTAGATGCAGTTCTTTAGCCAGGCACAGTGATGCATGGCTGTAATTTCAGTACTTGAGAGGCTGAGACAAGAAAATCACAGGCTTGAAGCCAACCTCACCATCTTAGGCAGACCCTCAGAAACTTAGGAAGATCCTGTGTTTTTTGTTTGTTTGTTTGTTTTGTTTTGTTTGTTTTTGTTTCTTTGTTTTTTGAGAGTCTGGGCATGGAACCCAGGGGCATTCGACCTCCGAGCTGTACCCCCCTGCCCTATTTTGTTTTGTTTTGTTTTGTTTTGTTGGTACTGAGGTTTCTGGAAGCCCTTCTACCTCAGGGCTACACTCCCAGACCTATTTTTTATAATTTTATTTGGAAACAGGGTCTCTTAAACCAGCACTGCTGGCTTCGAACCTGCACGATCCTCCTGTCTCCGCCTCCCAAACGCGGGGATTACAAGCGTGCGCCACCACGCCCGGCCCTGCCCTGTTTTTGATTCTTTATTTTGAAATGGTTTCGGTCTCACTAAGTTGTGAGGGCCTCACTAAGTAGCTGAGGCTGTCTGCAAACCGCTATTTTTCGGTCTCGGCCTCCTGAGTGTTGGGATTACAAGTGTGCACCATCACACCCGGTCCCATCCCTGGTTTTTAGTCTTTACTTCGAAACAGGGTCTCACTAAGTTGCTGAGGCTGGCCTTGAATCTGTGATCTTCCTGCCTCAGCCTCCCTAGTACCAGGATTACAATCGTGCTCCACCACGCCCAGCTGCCAGACTGTTTCAAAAAGAAAATTTTACCCGTTTTTATAAATTTGCATTTTTACATATTAGGTTTATTTAATACAGAGTAGATTGTTAATTATGCTACGCTTAGGAAAATAGTTGCTTAGATAAAACATATAAAAAACAAAAAAGAAAGAAAGAAAGAAGGAAAGAAAGAAAGAAAGAAAGAGAAAGAAAGAACAAACAATAAGCCAGGTGCAGTAGTTACACACCTATAATCCCAGTACTTGGGAGGCTGAGACAGGAGGATCACAGGTTCGAGGCCAGCCTCAGCTACTTAGGGAGGTCTTTCATAACTTAGTGAAACCCTGTTTCAAAACAAAGAATAAAAAATCGGGCTGGGAGTGTAGCTCAGAGGTAGAATGCCCCTGGGTTGCATCCTCAGTAACATGCACCAAAAAAGGACTGGGAATGTAGCTCAGTTGTAGAATGCTCTGGTTCATCAGACACACACACACACACACACACACACACACACACACAGGAATAAAAGCAATAATAAAAGCTGTGTTCTCTTGTGTGTAGAGGTGGCACTGGCAACTGGACTCAGAGGCATTCTACCTTAATCTGCTCTCCAGCCCTGTTTTATTTTTATTTGGAAGCAGTCTCAGGTTGCTGAGAGTCTCACTATTTGCTGAGACTGTCCTCAAACCTGGGATCCTCTCATCTCAGCCTCCCACGTACTGGGGTTAGAGGCGTGTGCCACCACACGCCAGCTAAAAGCCTTGTTTTCTAGACCATAAAAATTGGCATTGTCCACCAGGCGCGGTGGCGCACGCTTGTAATCCCCGCACTTGGGAGGCGGAGACAGGAGGATCGCGCAGGTTCGAAGCCAGCCATGCTGGCTTAAGAGACCCTGTTTCCAAATAAAAATATAAAATAGGTCTGAGAGTGTAGCCCAAGAAGGGTTCTATCCCCAGTACCACCAAAAAAAAATTGGCATCGTCCAAGTGCAGTGTCATATGCCTGAGATCCCAGTATTTATAAGGTCTGATGCAGGAGGATTGAATGTTAGAAGCTAGTCTCAACAATTTAGCAAGACCCCATTTCAATATTAATAAAAGGCGAGGGGTGTAACTTGGAGGTAGAGTGCTCCTGGTTCAATCTCCAGTGCAAAAAAACAACTTGGCATCCATCTGTATATACATGGTGTTATTTTTCCCCTCCCCATTTTGCCTAGCTGGTTAGAATGCTTAGGTACTTTTTATTTTTTTTTTTTTTCCTTTTAATACTGGGGTTCCTTTTAATACCAGAGACAGAGACATTCTACCTCCAAGCCATACCCCTGGCCTTTTTTTTTTTTTTTTTTTTTTTTTTTTTTTTTTTTTTCTTTTTTTCTTTTTTTCCTGGTACTGGGGTAGGGCTCAGGGCCTTTCTACCCCTGGGTTACACTCCCAGACCTATTTTATATTTTATTTCAAAACAGTGTCTCACTCTTTCACCATACACAGCTAGCCCTTTTTTCTTTCTTTTTCTTTTTACTTTTTCTTTTCTTTCTTTCTGGTACTAGGGATGGAACACAGGAGCATTCTACCTTCAAGCTACACCCCCATCCCTATTTTTTAATTTTTGAAACAGAGTCTCGCTGAATTGCAAAGAGCCTCACTAAGTAGCTGAGGCTGTCCATGAACTGCAATCCTCCAGTCTTAGCCTCCCAAGTGCCACCACAAGTGTGTGCCACCACGCATGACTCCAGGCCCATTTATTTATTTATTTATTTATTTATTTTCTGTACCAGGGATAGAACCCAGAGGCATTTACCTCCAAGCTACACCCCCAACCCTATTTTGTATTCTTTATTTTTGAAGCAGGGTCTCACTAAGTTGTGGAGGGCCTAAGTAGCTGAGGCTGTCTGCGAACTGCAATCCTCCTCTCTCAGCCTCTCGAATGCTGGGATTACAAACTTGCACCATCACGCCCGACTCACAACCTCTTTTTTAATTTGTCCATGCAATCTTTAAAAACAGTCCCAAGTCTTTTTACAGAAATAACTGGAATTACCTTTAAAGTGTGATATTATCTTTTATCTGTTTTGCCTGGTCCTCTATTTTCATATCAGATCTTAAAGTTCCAGAGAGCCTTCAGGATTCTTTATGAGCTTTTTATATTTGACTTTATTTCTGGTGAATGAGGACATATAGAACTCTTCCCTCAGGAACTGTTGTATTTTCTCTCTCTTTTTGACAGTACTAGGGATGGAATACAGGGCCTCATGCATGCTAAGAAAATGCCCTAATTTTTTTTACTTTTGAGACAGGGTCACACTAAATTTCTGAGGCTGGCCTGGGATTAATGGTCCCCGTTTTAGGAGTTGAGATTACAGGTGCAGGCTGCCACAGTGGGCTATAGAACCATGGTATTCTTGGACTATGTGTCCATGTTTTGTCTAATCTGGAAGAATAATAGCAGCTGGCATAGTTTTCTGAAGGTTTAACGCATTGTTTTACTTATATATTGAAAAGTCCAAGTAACATTTACAAAAAGCAATCTGTATGGTAAAGCCTTTTCCATGTTCCATGTGGCTTGCAAAATACTCTGCTTATGTGAGTGTTTTTATGTGTGTGTGTATTACTGGAGTTTTAACCCAAGGACATTCTACCTCTGAGCTACACCCCCTTGCCCTATTTATTCATTTATTTATTTATTTATTTATGGTGCTTGGGATGGGACCCAAGGGCATTCATTCTACCTCTGGGCTACACTTCCCAAACCTGATATATATATATATATATATATATATATATATATATATATATATATATATATATATATATATATATATTTTTTTTTTTTTTTTTTTTTTTTTTTTTTTTTTGGTACTGGGGGTGTAACCCAGAGGCTTTCTACCTCCGGGCTATACTCCCAAACCCTTTTTATATTTTATTTGGAAACAGGGTCTCACTAAGTTGCTGAAAGCCTCACTAAGTAGGTGAGGCTGGCTTCGAACCCTTGCGATCCTCCTGTCTCAGCCTCCCAAGTGCGGGGATTACAAGTGTGCGCCACCACGCCCGGCTCTGTTTTATATTTTATTTGGGAAAAGGGTCTCACTAAGTTGCTGAGAGCCTCACTAAGTAACTGAGGCTGGCTTCGAACCTGTGCAATCCTCCTGTCTCAGCCTCCCAAGTACCAGGACTACAAGTGTGTGCCACTATGCCCAGCTTGAGCTTTTATATTTATATAGTTTATAAGTTTATTTGATGTGTCTTTATATAAAATACAATCTTTAGTTCCTCTTACTTTACCAGAAATTTCTTTTCAAATAAAAAAACTCAAGTAGTAACTAAGGAATGCAAACAAGAGAGAGGACTGTTTTCAGACCTCTTAGACCTTTGCCTGTTCCTTACCTGTCTTCTCTGCTTGCTCACCAAATAAATAGCAATTCATATAGATGCTGAAGTAATGAAATACATGACATTTTGAACTTTCCTTCTGAGTATTTTTCCACCCAGTTAGTTGATGATGAGTATGCTGAGCCTCAGATTTATGTCATGCACACACTTGTAATCCTAGTACTTAGGAGGCTGAGACAGGAGGATCACTGTTCACAGACGAACTCAGCTACTTAGAGGCCCTCTGCAACTCAGTGAGACCCTGTTTCAAAATAAAGAACAAAAAATAGAGCTGGGGATGTAGCTTGGAGGTAGAATGCCCCTGGTTCCATTCCCAGTACTAAAGGAAAAAAAAAAAAAGATCTATGTCATTGCATTTAAAATCTTAGAAATGTATTTCCTAACATTACTATTAATTTTTTGTGAGAGGTAAAACACACATCAAATTTACCATTGTAAGCCGGGCATGGTGGCGCATGCTTGTAATCCCCGCATTTGGGAGGCGGAGACAGGAGGATCACACAGGTTCGAAGCCAGCCTCCACTGGCTTAAGAGACCCTGTTTCCAAATAAAAAATATAAAATAGGTCTGGGAGTGTAGCCTGGAGATAGAAGGCCCTGGGTTCCATCCCCAGTTCCACCAAAAAATAAAAATAAAAATAAAAAAAGTCTTATGGAGCAAGGTACATTGGCACACTCAGTATTATCCCAGCTATTAGAAAGACTTGAGACGGGAGGATCATAGGCTCAAGGCCAGTGAGGGAAAATGAGTAAGGCCCTGTCTTAAAGGGCTGGGATGTAAGTCAGATGCCCTTCGTTTCTGTCCTCAGTGTTGGGGGCGGGGGAGACATAACCGCCGGGCGCCATGGTGCATGCTGGTCTGTAATCTAAGTGCTTGAGAGTCTAAGACAGGATCACAGGCCTAAAACCAGCCTCAGCAACTCAGGCTCACAGTATAGCAAGACCCTGTTTCCAAATAAAAGTAAATAAGCCTGAGGGTATAACTTGGAGGTAAAATGCCCCAGGGCTCAATCCCTAGCACCATAAGAAACTAAAAATCTTATGAATTTTTCCAAGTAGTTTCCATACGTAAAGTTTTTGTGTTTATTTTGACAGAACGAGCAGGCTTTTGAAGAAGTTTTCCAGAATGCCAACTTTAGATCTTTCACATTCAGAATCAGGGTCAAACTGGAGACCTACAATGTAAGTGGTCATGGGGCCAGGGCTTGGGTGGGTGTGGGGTGACAGTGACTGCTGGTGGCCGAGTCACCAGGCAGCCCCTCAGGCCGCGGCGCGTCACCTCCATCCTCAGCTGAGGAATGGACAGTGAGAAAAATGTATTAGGGCTTTTCCATTAAAACCTGTGTGGTTTGGGTTCTAAAAATCAAAATATGAATCATGCATGATGGCACATGCCTATAATCACTTGGGGAGGCTGAGACAGGGAGATCACAGATTAGAAATCAGCCTCGCCAATTTAAAGAGTTTCTCAGCAATCTAGCAAGACCCTGTTTCAAAAATTTTCCCTTTTTTTTTTTTTTTTTTTTTTTGGTGGTACTGGGGTTCCTGGAAGCCCTTCTACCTCCGGGCTACACTCCCAGAGTTTTTTGTTTGTTGTTTTTTTGTTTTTTGTTTTTTTTTTTGAAACAGGGTCTCCTAAGCCAGCGCACATGGCTGGCTTCGAACCTGCGCGATCCTCCTGTCTCTGCCTCCCAAGCGCGGGGATTACAAGCGTGCGCCGCCACGCCCGGCGAGACGCTGTTTTAAAATAAAGAATTAAAAAAAAAAAATAGGGCAGGGGGTGTAGCTCAGAGGTTGAATGCCCCTGGATTCCAGACCCATAAAAATAAAATTAAATAAATAAATATAAAATTTTAAGAAAATTAAAGAAAGACCACATTATTTAACCTTGAACATTCCTTAAATTGCCCGTTATATAGTTGTGTACCATAATAAAGCATATGCTGGTCTGCATCCTTTATACGTATCATCTCACTTGAACCTTACGGCAGCCTCCGTGTCATAACTACTGTACCCCGTGTTACCAGCGAAAGGATGTGGGCATACAGAGAGTGAGTCTCTGGCCTGAAGTCTTGTGCTGGGAATCAGCAGAGCTAAGATTCTAGCCCAGGAAGCCTTATCCCAAGCTGTGCTCTTAACCACGCCTGTCAATATCAGTACTCTTAAAATCACTGAGCATCAGCACTGCGATAAACACTTGCTCGACCTTTACACGGTCTCTGGGCACTGCCCTGTTCTGCCTCTGAAGGCCCCACTCAGTCCCTGGCAGTGAGCTCACACGTGAGCAGGGGAGCTGCCAGCACCTCTGCCGGCTGCAGGGTTTGCTCTTCTGTGTTGTCATCAGACCTTAGTGCTAGGCCCTGTTGTCCTGGTATTACTCAAAGAAAGCGCAGTGCCAGAGGCCACCTTGCCCAGATCTGAGGCGGTACCCTCGCAGGTCCCTCTCTGCTGAAGGTGCCTTTTCTTTGACAGCATCTCAGCTTTTCTTGAGATGTAAGTCAACTCTCAGAACTAGCTGTTTGGCTTCAGGCAAGTTACTGATCCTCTCTGTGCTCCTGTTTGCCTTTCTGTAAAGAGAAGAGACTAGAGGTGCCCTTCAAAGTCCAGTCCACCAGGAGTCAGGTGTCTGGGTGTTGGGAGCCTGTGAACAGGAGGGAGAGGGCCTGGGAGAGAGGGGGTTCTGGGTACTGCCCCAGCCCCAGGAGTTCTGGGCTGGGCTCTTGCTCACACATGCTCTGTGGGAGTTACTGAACTCTGAACCCAGTGTGTCTGTTTCCTCCTGCTGGGCTTATTGAAACCACTGAAGCAAAGAGGGTTATCACCACCCTCCATGCTGGGGCTTCTGTCGCTCACAAACTGCTTTTTTCTATTCAAAGGACGAGTCTCGAATTAAGGCCACCGTGATGGACGTGAAGCCCGTGGACTACAGAGACTACGGCAGAAGGCTGATCATGAACATCAGGAGAAATGCAATGATGTAGCAGTGGTGCTGATTGGGCAGAAGTTTGAAAATAGCTGAAATGGAGTTCACACATGCACGCGCGCGCACACACACACACACACACACACACACGTGACAGTACTGCATCATCTGTGTGTGCAGAGCGCTTCTGGTGGACTGGCAGTTTCCCCTGTAAGATTTCATTATTTTCAAGCAGCAATTATGTCACAAATAATTGACCCTAACTCTGCCGATAGTGAAATAAATTATGTCACTTGGGTTTTGCATCTCCAGTGATGACACCTCTACCACTCAGGTTCTTCCTGAAAGGAGCAGAAACATGGTGGTAGGGAAGGCAGTGTGTCTTCCTGGAATTCAAAGCCTCCGCCTTTGTAGAAGTGCCACGTCGTTTTTAATGCTTGCAGTGGCAGTAGGGTAGAATTATTAATCAAAGGCATATCTTTATATCTGAAGACGATCCTTCCTTCAGGGTTTAATAGATTTAATAGACTGAGTCAGATGGGTCTGATATTAATCAAAATTGTCTCTTCTGAGGACGGCTGATAAGCATTGACTTGCCGTCCCCTAGGGACATCCAGGCAACTACAAAGCGTTGCTTGAGTTTCACTTCAATTAATGTTGCATTTTGGTTGGTAACCACACACTGCTTCTACCTGTACATATTTCTTGTATTTGTACATTTCGTTTCTTGATTAAAGCTATGTTAATTAGGATTTTGAAGGGAGAAGCTTTTTGTTTCCCTAGCTTTGTTTTAATAAACAGTATATTCTTTGCATGTGAATACTACTTTCTTTGACTGCAAAGGGTTCTTTTGACTGGAAAGCAATTAATTAGCCTTCATAATAAATGTTCACTTGGGACAGATGTTAACTCATTACAAACTCAGAGATTAGTCCAAGGCCCACAGACCATTCTTCCTAATGTTTGCAACCCTGAAATGCATCTTTAAAAGAACAAAAACACAAAATGAAAAAAGCCATTGTGCCTGAGAATGATGATCCGGCACTTTGGGATTTTATTGATGTTTACACAGTAGTCTAACACCAACCGGGCTTTGAAATGTGTATAGACAGTGAGCGAGTAAGAAAACAATCATTATGCTACTGAGCTTTTCAGTCAGCAAGAACATGCCTTGCTCTGTGTGTTCCTAATCATACTAATTATCCATCCGGTTGCTGCAGCCCAGCTTGGCATGTGCAGCATCTCCCAACGCCCAGGCAGTGTTGCCGTTGGCCTGCAGCTGCGGGCTCTGGCTTTTCGTTTGTGCTCACAGCATGTGGAGGTTTTGTGGAGCCAGAGTGCTGCCGTCCTGTCTGCTCCATCCTTAGCTGTCCTTTTCTGGGAGGACCCAGCCAGCCCGACTGGATGACTCCCGCGGCCAGGGACACAGATGTACTTTCTCCCAGGCCCACTGATTGTGGAAACATGTTTCTCTTCACCTGGCCCCAGACTCAGGACATGGGAATTGGGTCACACTTGATTCTTTGAGGCTGCCCCAGTTCTTTGAAGCTCTTTTCTAGCTGACCCTGCTTATCAAGCATTGACTAGAAAATTACCATCTTCAGCGCTGCTTGGGATTGACAAATTGTGGGTTGAGGATGGTAATCCATTTCGGTCCAGTAGCCAGTCTTTTATATCTACTACTTCCAGCGTCCTTTCCCCTCCCCAGCATGTATCTGCTCAGTGAGGAGTCCCGACCAGCACTTCCAGGATTCCTGGAGACGGCTGGACCAGTCTCCACTTCGTCAGTGGCAGGTGTGAGGAAACCTGCACACCTATGCGGATGTGATCAGAAATCCAGGGGGAGAGGGAGGGAGGGGCGGGGAGAGGGAGGGAGGGGCGGAGGGAGGAGTTGGCTCCTGGAGGGAAGATGCTTAACAGATTTCCCTACTAAAAAATCAGATCACCAGCAGAGCAGCCTCGAAAATTGGCTCCACTGTTATGCTTTTAAGAGATTTAGGTCCCAGAGGGTTGCCTAAGTAGATTCTGGCCCACGGTTCTTAGAATTCTCTTGGATATAGTTTACCTCGAAAGGCTGTTCATGTTGTTCTATTTCTTATCTTTCACTTAAGAGATCAATGTTTATTTTGTGGACACCATGACATCAGCGTTAAGCAATTAGGAGAAAAAAATCTAATAATTTTGCCTTTATTTTAAATGATTTTTAATTCCCTCTAGTCTCATTGTAAAATAGAAAATAAATAAATATGTAGTTAATTTGATTTCTGTCCATATTTTCAGTGTTTGATGCTTTCCATTAAAGCTCTGCTAATCTCTAGTGTGCCATTCTGACTTTTTTGAACTGTGGGGTCAAAACTACCCCTTCCCTCCCCCTCTTTTTTTTCTGAGTGGCCTGTCTTCAAAAAGTACAAATAATATTGATCATAGTATTTAATACACTAATGAAACCCATGGATATTGACTTCATAATTAATGTACTGTCTAAAAGTGAGGCTTGGCAGCCCTGTACATAAAGGTTTATATTGACTTGTGTTTCTTTGGTGATGCACCTGCCAAGGTTTTATTTATAGAAAACGAAACAAGTTGCTCAGCCTTTCCTCCTCTGCGCTTGTTAGGAGGCCACTGGTCCCCTAGTAAATTGATTGTTTCCTTGTCTCAAAGAGTGAGTTTCTTTTTTTAACCCTCCACCTTTTTACATGGCTTGGTAGCACTTAGTCTTATAATCCACTCTGGAGGGAGAATTTTGGCTTTTACAAACACCTTTGGAAATAATTGTGTTCTCAAAAAGAATAGAGTTTTTGGTGTTTTATTTTTACTTGTTGAGGAACCTTAACCAAGTGAGTTTATTACTAAGCCGATGTTGACCTTTGTTGATGCTTGTTAAAGGATTAAAAAAAAAAAAAAGGGAAAGGGGAAGATTTGGACCACTATTTCTTAAGCAGGCAATCCACACTCATTTCAGAAAAATAACTTGCAGATAAAAGCCAAAATCACCCATAATTCTGCCAAACAGCAATAATCACTTGTTTGGCTGACGTCTTTCTATGAATATACACCTATAAGTACAGTTTTCGGCCTGGCATGATTCCCAGCAGTTGGGTGGCTGAAACAGGAAGATCACAGGTTCAAAACCAGCTTCAGCAATTTAGACTCTTAGTCTTAGTAACCTAGCAAGACCTGTTTTAAAATAAAGGGCTGGGGGTGGGGGGGGGGGCGGGTGTAACTCATAGAAAATCCCTAGGTTCAGTTCTAGGTAACACACCAAGTAAATAGAAGCCGGGCATGGTGTTGTATGCTTGTAATCCCGATATGTGGGAGGCTGAGACAGAAGGGTCTGGGTTCAAAGCCAGCCTCAGCTACTTAGGCCCTTTGCAATTTAGGCCTTGTTTCAAAATAAAGCATAAAAATTAGGGCTAAGGTGCCGGGAATGCTGGCGCATGCTTATAATCCCAGTGCTTGGGAGGCTGAGAAAGGAGGATCGCACAGGTTCAAAGCCAGCCTCAGCTACTTAGGCTCTCAGCAACTTAGTGAGACCCTGTTTCCAAATAAAGTGCAAAATAGGTCTGGGAGTATAACCCAGAGGTAGAAAGCCTCTGAGTTCCACCCCCCAGTACCACCAAAAAAAATTTTTTAAATAGGGCTAGGGTATAGCTCAAAAGTAGAATACACCTGAGTTCCATCCCACCAAAATATAGTAAGTAAATACAATTTTAATACAAAGTGGGGGGATATGGGTGTGGTGTAGTGATAGAGTGCTTATGTAGTATGCACAAGACCCTGGATTTGATCTCCAAAATTGCAAAAAATAAAATGGGACCCTCCCACACATACCATTCTGTTATACCTTCTAGCATTATTAGGATGGCTGGCTTTTTTTTTTTCCCCCCAGTGCTGGGGATGGAACCCAGGGGCATTCTACCTTCAAGCTACACCCCCAGCCCTATTTTTTATTCTTTATTTTGAAGCAGGGTCTCACTGAGTTGCAAGGGGCCTCGCTAAGTAGCTGAGGTTGTCATCAAACCTCGATCCTCCCTTCTCGGCCTCCCAAATGCTGGTATTACAAGTGTGCGCCACCACGCCCGGCTCATTGTCTTTTCTTTTTTGATGAAAGTAGATCATCATTTTAGTGGTATCTGGCTGTGTGAATATGTAAATTTATGGAGCTGAATCACTCTTGCCAGATGCTTATCCTTTTTTGCTACAAACTCAGGTTCTACTTTGTGGCCCTGTGAAAATACACGCCTGGGCTTCTTGTTCTGCTGGGATCTCTGATTAATTTTCCATTACCTTCCAATGATAACTCCTCTCACCTTGTGGACCATCAATGGCTGCCAGGTGATTTGAACAGACCCTTAGAAGCAGGGGGATTAAGGAGAATTGGAAGGGAGACTTTTTTGTTTTGTTTTGTTAACTACACCCCCAGCCCTGGTTAGTTGGTTGGTTGGTTGTTTTTTCTTTTTTTCTTTGTTTCTTCCTTTCTTCATTCTTTCTTTCTTTCTCTATTTTGCTGTACTGGGGATGGAATTCAGGGGCATTCTACCTCCAAGCTACACCCCAGCCCTATTTTTTATTCTTTATTTTGAAACAGGGTCTCACTGAGTTGCAAAGTGCCTCACTAAGTAGCTGAGGTTGTCCACGAACCGCAATCCTCCTGTCTCAGCTTCCCAAAAGCTAGGATTACAAGCACCTGCCACCATGACTGGCTCTATTGTTTATTTGAAACAGGGTCTTACTAAGTTGGGGGAGCCTCGCTAAGTAGCTGAGGCTGTCCACAAACCTGTTATCCTCCTGTCTCAGCCTCCCAGTACTGGGATTACAAGTATGTGTCACCACGCCCAGCTTTTTACTTCTTATTTTGAAACAGGGCCTCACTAAGCTGTGGAAAACCTCACCAAATTTCTAAGGCTGGCCTGGAACCTGCGATCCTCCTGTCTCAGCCTCCCAAGTTGGGAGTACAAGCGTGCACCACCACACCTGGCTGTCCCTGACCCCGTGTTGGGTTTGTCAGAGTTGTGGCTTGCCAGTGAACTTGTGGGTGTGCTGAGACTAAGCCAGCCCCTGGCTGTTTTCATTGCCTGTGAGCTTTGCCAGGCTTTTCATGGCTATCACCTCACACCCCCTACTTCTTTAGCAGTTGATAAACCTCAAAATGTATAATTTTCAAGAAAACAATACATTTTTCCCAGCCTCAACTAGACCTCATGAAAAACAATCCCACCCACCTCATGTGAAATATTTATATCCAATTCAAAAGTCATCACGTAGACTTTTAATAACAGTGAGCCATTCTTATAAAATTGTACCTACTCCCAAGTGTATTACCCAGTTGGTAATTGGGAGGTTGTGCTGTCATTAAAAATGACAGCCTCTTCAGATAATGTGCTTGGTGCTTGTAAAATGCAGATCACCCAGCCTATATTTAACTTGTGTGTGGTACGGCTTCCTTTCAATGGTTAGGTAACCGAGGGACGGTGCTAAAGCTGGAAGCTCGCAGCAGGAAGCAGCTCCGCTCCTGCACACCCTGCCCTCGAGTGCAGCCAGAACAACTGGAGCTTTTTAAAAATAAGCCCCAATTGGACTCTCATCTCCTCTCCCCGTTGACACTGCTGCTCATGTTGAAGTGTATTTATATCTTCAGTCAGCCATGGTGCAGAGGTCACTGCTATTGGCCTAGAATTTGAGAGGCTTATAGGTTTGCCTAGGAAGCTGATCTCGCCAGCACTTGGGCTTGCAATGCCCAGCTCGTCTTCTGTCCCATAACACCCCCTCCCACTACCAGTGAGCTCCTTCCCCTCTAGTTATTTAAAATACGAATAGCTTTTTAAGGTGCATCTCTGCAAAGGAGTTCTCTTCCTCTAATGGGCTCTCTCTAGGCAGCAAACCTTCCATAAAGGAGCCTAATTAAGCAAAGAGAGTGGTTCGTCTTGCTTGCCACGTTTCAGGAATCTAGCAGTTTGGAAGATGGCAGCATCCTTCTTTAGAGCCATGATGTTAATAATGTTCTTTTGTCTCATGCCAGAGTCCTTTAGCTAGCATCGTGTGTGTCCCCAATCCCGTCTCGCTTCTCCATCTTTTAGAGGAAGATTTGCTCTCAAGGACTTTTCTTTTTTTTTTTTTTTTTTTTTAGAAAATCCTTATTAAAGTTACTCTTTAAGGATCAAACTCAAGCCGAGCCTTCCTGGTTGAAAGAGGTGCTGTGGGCAAGCGTGTTGATCTGTAGTGGAGGCACGTGCAGACTTTCCGGGAAGATGCCTGTCAGTCAACTGGGGCTCTTGTGGTGAGGGCCTCTCCCCGGCTTCATCTGAGGACGAATTGAAGGTGTTAGCAGGCTTAACCAGGCAGGATCGCTCACGGCTGATGCGCACACTGCGCATGCCTTCTAACAGAACCTTTAGCTCCTGGAGCCAGCTCTTCATTTTGTGTGTGTTATTAAAGCGCGGGTGACTAGGAAAAGCAGAACCCTCTTAATTAGAGAGCGACATTCTTGCATAGTAGTAGTATTCCATATGTGGCATAATTGTCACAGCAAATTACCAGTTAGGTTAAATATTGAGCCGGCAGCTCTTGGAGCCTCAGTGATTTGCTCCACGCTGCCCGCCCGCCCCATCCCGCCCACCCCCACCATCACCTGCTACCCCCACTCTAACTTGGTCTTCTGCCAAGTGGTAGCTTTTAAGTGAGGCTTAGAGAAGATACACTTTACGGTGGGAGCGATAAATCTGGCTTTGGGCAAGTTACAGGATGCCAGGAACATCTGAACGAGGGGAGGGGGCAATTTCTGCTCGGCATGGGGGGGCATGCGGGGTCATCCAGCTATAAAACTTTTCATTCCATCCGTGTATCTTAAGATGGCTGTCTCCAGTGTGAGACTACAACCTGAAATGCCAAGGGAAAAGCAAAGGAAATATAAGACTTGGTCCCTTCTCTCAACTTGGCGAGGGAAAGGTTCACAAAAGAGAACATTTTCTTGAGGGGGGTTGGGTTTGTGTGTGTGGTGCGGGGATTGAATCCAGGGGCATTCTACCTCTGTGCTACGCTCCCAGAACTATTTCATTTTTTATTTGGAGATAGGGTCTTGCTAAGTTGCTGAGAACCTCGCTAAGTTGCTAAGACTGGCTTCCAATGTACAATCCTCCCATCTCAGCCTTCCAGACATGCACCACCACACTTGGCCCTAGAAGAACACATTTTACCAACAAGCAGAGCAGTTCAGAGCAGATGGAGCATGGGGTGTGGGAGAAGAGTCCCACACCACAACGTGCGAACTGTCACCATGAGAGTGGGAAGAATGGATTGACAGGAGGAGAAGAAAATCTCCAGCTCAAGCCAAAGGGACAACCTGCTTCATAGGAGAAGGTAAACGGCGCAGGTTTCACCAAGGAAATTAGCTTGGTTTGAGTGGTAGATCTTGGTAGAAAAATAATGAATGAGACTGCTGAACACCAGAACGACCTGGATCTTGATTTCCTTGGAGCTTAATACTTAAGCCCTGTGAAATGTAGGTCTTTGTTGTTGACTGACCTTTCCGTTGCTCACAGAGCTGGTGCTCCCACAAGCCAGGTAGAGGCAGACTGCTCCAGTGCAGCCTGCCTCTGCTTAGCCAACTAGATCGCTCAGGAAACCCTGCGGGGGATGTTATTGGAGTGCTGGGCACTCGGTTCCTCACAAGCTTCATGCTGGGCTGCTCATTTCCTTTGAACAAAGATAGACTGGCTCCCTCTCTTGTTGATGGAATGAAAATTCTCTCTTGCATTATGGCTCATGCGATAACTTCGGTGGTGGTATGGGGATAATGAAGACTCTCTTAATGTCTTCAGTTAAACCCGTAATATCAGTCTGTCAAACTTCAGCTGACTGTGGGAATCTAACCCAGTTTTTTACTTCGAAATGTCTAAAGCCCGCCTGTGGCACCTTCCAAGGCACTCACGAGGAGCCAGCCCCCGTTTGTGTGTTTCCTGGGACATACTTAGAAGCCAGTATGCTCATTTCTTGACTCCAGAATTGTGCCCATCTCAACCTCAGGTCAGTTTTCTCAGATGATTTCCGCCACCACATCACCCTTCTTAGGCTCTTAGCCACCAGCATACTGGTTTAGTACCCCCAAAGGAAGAGAAGTCATTTTGTTTTGGCAAAGGGGGAAATGAATGCTTCAGGACCTGCCTAGGTCTAATTAGTCTAGACAGTAAGCAGAGTTGCTCTGCACAGGAGGGACGTGTGCACGTGCCCAGTGGTATGTGCACACGTGTTGTGTGCATGTGTGTCTCAGCTATGCAGTACATGCTGGCTCAGGCAGGCTGCTGTATCTTTGGCTTGGCACCCTTCCTGCCCTGTTTCTCAAGATGGCTGGTGGATCTTGCCACCTTATAACCCCAGAAAACATCCCACACACCCCCATGGATAAGTAACCAGGCCAGATAGGATGTCAAGGGAACTTTGCAACGTGCCTGAATGACTTAGGAAATGGGGGCCACGTGCTGAGGCAGAGGAAGAGGAAACGGGGAGGAGCAGGGAGAGGAATCGGTGGGGAGAGAGGTCATTTTAACCTAAATTAAATAATGGAAATGACAATTATGAACAGCAATAAGAGCAATGATTCTGCAGCCAGAACTACAAGACCATGACAAATGGCTCTCCAGGGAAACAGGCGCGGCCTCCTCTCCTGGAGTCAGGAAAGGGTCCCTCCACCAACCAGGCTGGGAGGCAGAGCCTGCAGCAGCCTGATTTAGCTTGGAAGTTAAAATCGCTCAAGCAGTTTATAGAAACACCCGAGTGAGCTGCCGCGCACAATCAGTAGGCAGGATCCAGAGATGATGGCATAAATGTTTCAAATGTGCTCAGGGTAATTAGTTTTGAATTACCATGTGCATATTTTAAACATTTAAATGATTATCCCCAGGTTTTTGAAAACAGTTTCTCACCACCCCCCGCTTAATATCACCACCCCCGGCCCCCGGCACATCCTCCCCACGGTAGAGCGGTCGCGCTGGGACCAGCCAGGTGAGCAGAGCTGAGTTGCGGGAGCCACTAGACCCTCAGATCCAGGCGGGGTGTGCGCAGCCGGGTGGGCCCCGGACCTTGCTTCCTCCAAGCCAATGTCATCTGCGCGTTTTTCAAAAATGATTTGTTCAAGTTTTCCATTGTGCATGAAAATGCAATTTCCATTTGGGGAGCTTCCCCTTACCACCCTGCCCCCTGCCCCATTTTATTTTATGAAGCCTCAGACTGCTAGGAACCAGGTCAGATGACTAGCGTTTGGTGATTTTGTTGTTGGCTGTTGTTGCTGTACTGGAGATGGAACCCAGGGGCATTCGACCTCCGAGCTACACCCCCAGCCCAATTTTTTATTCTTTATTTTGAGACAAGGTCTCACTAAGTTGCGGAGGGCCTCACTAAATAGCTGAGGCTGGTACTGAACCTGCGATCCTCCTGTCTCAGCCTCCCAAGTACTGGGATTATAAGTGTGTGCCACGACACCAAGCTACATTTGGGGTTTTGAACCAGTGACCTTGGTCACTGGGCAGTTTGGTGTTCTGGTCAGAACACAAATAGTAGTTTCTTAAATCCCTAATTCAGAGCCAGGCATGGTGGCACAAAGGAAAGGACAAAGGTTTTAAAGCACAGACCCCCTTGAACCCTCTCTGCCTCCAACAGGAGTTGTTAATAGCAGCGCCCTCAGGTGTTTGTTTATTTGTTTGTTTGTTGTGGTACTGGGGATTGAACCCAGGGGCATTCTACCTCTGAGCTACACCCCTAGCCCTATTTTATTTTTTTATTTTGAAACCGGGTCTCACTGAGTTGCAAGGGGCTTCACTAAGTAGCTGACCGCAATCCTCCAGTCTCAGCATCCTCCAGTCTCAGCCTCCCCAATGCTGGGATTACAAGCGTGCGCCACAAGGCCCAGCTACCCCCCTCAGGTATCTTTTTTTTTTTTTTTTTGGTGGTACTGGGGTGGAACCCTTCTACCTCTGGGCTACACTCCCCTACCCATTTTATATTATTTATTTGGAAACAGGGTCTCTTAAAGCCAGAGAGGCTGGCTTCGAACCTGCACTATCCTCCTGTCTCCGCCTCCCAAGCGCAGGGATTACAGGCTTGCGCCACCACGCCCGGCTTCCTTAACAGAGGCTCTTTGCAGACTTGAGAAAGGGTGTTTAAAATCAGCTCTCTAAACTGGGCGTGGTGGCACACGCTTGTAATCCCAGCATTCGGGAGGCTGAGACCGGAGGATCGCGGTTCGTGGACAGCCTCAGCTACTTAGTGAGGCCCTCTGCAACTCAGTGAGACCCGGTTTCAAAATAAAAAATAAAAAATAGGGTAGGGGTGTAGCTCGGAGGTAAAATGTCCCTGGGTTCCATCTCCAGACCCGCAAAAAAATGTTTTTTTAATAAAATAAAAATAAAACCAGCTCTCTAAACCAGATGTGGTGATGCACGCTTGTAATCCCAGTACTTGGGAGGCTGAGACAGGGGGATCAGGGTTCACAGCCAGCCTCAGGTACTTAGTGAGGCCCTCCTTGACTTAGTGAGACCCTGTTTAAAAAAATAAAGAATAA
Organism: Muscardinus avellanarius; assembly: GCF_963383645.1. Lineage (NCBI taxonomy): Eukaryota > Metazoa > Chordata > Mammalia > Rodentia > Gliridae > Muscardinus > Muscardinus avellanarius. The sequence continues at coordinate 22,154,082 of NC_137802.1, read as the reverse complement.
AGCCGGGCGTGGTGGCACACGCTTGTAATCCTCGCGCTTGGGAGGCTGAGACAGGAGGATCTCACAGGTTCAAAGCCAGCCTCAGCTACTTAGTGAGGCTCTCAGCAACTTAGTGAGACCCTGTTTCCAAATAAAATGTAAAATAGGTCTGGGAGTGTAGCCCGGAGGTAGAAGGCCTCTGGGTTCCATCCCCAGTACCACACACACACACAAAAAAAAGAATAAAAAATGGAGCTGGAGGTATAGCTCAGAGGTAAAATGATCCTGGGTTCAGTCCCCAGCACCACACACACACACGCACACACACACACACACACACACACACACACACACACGTCAGCTCTCTAACTTTATAAATACCTGAATTGTGTATTTTATTTATTTATTTATTTATTTATTATTTATGTATTTATTTAGTGGTGCTAGGAATTGAACCTAGGGCATTCTACCTCCGAGCTACACCTCAGACCTATTTTTTTATTTTTTATTTTGAAATATGGGCTCTCTACTTGCTAATGCCGGCTTTAAACCTGCGGTCCTCTGGGATTACAGGCATGTGCCACCATGCCTGTTTTGAATACCTTGAATTCAGAACTGTGTTTTGGAAATGTGGCCCTGCAGTTCTTTTCACCATGTAATACGGTGTTTTTCCAGCAGGTGGAGCTGGGAGATAAAAACTATGAGCTGGTTCCCGGGACCTTTGAGTGGGAGCTATCTATGTTGAGATCCTGATTGAATGAAAATTGTTCATTATGCAAACTGTCTGGTTCAGTACACAGAGGCAGCCCCCAGGCACAGACCCCAAGTATTTGCTTTCTCTCTCCCTGGATTAAAATATATGAACTGCTTTGATGTAATTTTATAACAAAGCCTAATAGAAATTTTATTTCTTCTGAAGCTGCCTGTCATTTCCTATCCCCCCTTTCTTCTGTCCTATTAATACCCTACAGTCAAGGATATGCAGTTCTGAGTATATACTGTGTTTGAGGATGAGAACACTGTGCTTTCCTCAGCAATGGCTTGAGTTATTTAAACACAGTTATACCACTTGCAATATGTTTAATCTCTTGGTTTTCTCCCCCCCCCCACTATTTATCATTTTAATGGAATGCTACAGAATATTACATTATGTAATGTGTTTAAAATGATAAATTATATTAGAAAAATATTGAATAGGAGTTCTTAATGGTAAGTGGGTTTTGTGGAAATATTTTCTCATTAGATCAGCTGCTCATGGGGCAGGAATTGTAAGGATTTGGGAATAAGCTATATTTATGACCTATTTGGCTAATTAAAATTAAAGCATAATTTTAGCATGAAGTTCCTGCAAGACTTTGCAGAGAAGGGGGAGAAAGAAACTTGCCCAAATCCAGTTACTTTTAAATGTCAGTTGCCATAACAACTTCGCATGAGCCATATTTTTACTTGAAAATTCCTTTTAGGATTCAGTTGCTATAATAATTTGCCTTGGCTCTTTTTAGGAGGCATATTTTCCTATTGTGATCATTTTAAGGCTTTCATTACTGTAACAAAAATGACCATGTAAACCTCAACTCTACATTTTTCTATGTGATAGAGCAGAGTGATCCCCCAAGGCCAAGTTCTGGGGATCCATTGTGGCAAGATCCAGGGCCCTTCTGGGAATAAATTATAAAAACAACATAATTTTTTAAAGCAAAATTGTTAAGCTTTTCTGTGTCCTCAGAAGGTGTGTGTGTGTGTGTGTGTGTGTGTGTGTGTGTGTGTGTGCCTGCATGTGTTTTGCCAGAAATAGAACCCAGGCCTCACAAATGCTAGGCAAGGGCTCTACCACTGAGATACAGCCCCAGCAGTATATTCTGTGTGTTTCTGAGGCAAGTGCCAGTCTGACTCTCTCAAGGAAGGGTGGGTCCACTCGTGTCTGCTGCAGCCGTAGGCAGCCGTCAAGGGAGTTGTTCATGGAGCTGCTGGTATTTGACAACTGAGTAAAACAATCCCTAAAGTATTTACTTAGAAGCAAAGTGGCAGCAGAGTAAAGTTCAGTGCCCTTTCTCTTGCTGTGTGGCTGTCAACCTTAATTCATTAGAAAATACGACCTCAGAGAAGCACCTTCCTCTGAGACCTGTTGTGGCCACAGGCATCCCAGCAGGATGAGCGGCTGCCAGCCTTCGGGATCTGCCCCTGGCTGACCCTGGCCAGGGCCGGCTCATGGTGCGATGAAAAGGGCTTGCAAATGGGAAGATCATTCAACTTCTGAAGAGTGCGGCTTCCACCTCCTCGACGAGGCTGGGCTGTCCGGCTGGTGTTCTGTGTCTCTGGAGAAAGCTGTAACCAAGCCTCTGGCTTTCGTGACACCATAGCTCTTCTACTGTCTTTTCTCTCCCTCTGCCACCTTTCCTCCTCCCTTCCCAACTCTTGGGTGGGATCTGAAGTGACCACAACTTTTCAGAATCTGAACCTTGAAAAGGGTCAATGGGATTCTGTGAGGAGGACAGTGGAGAAGAAGAGGACCTCATCTTCTCCTCCTCCTCCTCCTCCTCCTCCTCCTCCTCCTCCTCCTCCTCCTCCTTCTCCTCCTTCTCCTCTTTGGTGCTGGGGATTGAACCCAGGGGCATTCTGCCTCTGAGCTACACCCCCAGCCAAATATTTTTATTCTTTATTTTGAAACAGGATCTCACTGCATTGCAGAGGGCCTCACTGAGTAGCTGAGGCTGTCCCCAAACAGGGATCCTCTGGTCTCAGCCTCCCAAATGCTGGGATTACAAGTGTGCGCCACCATGCCCGGCTTTTATTCTTTATTTTGAAACAGGGTCTCACTAAGTTGCAAAGGGCCTCACTAAGTAGCTGAGGTTGTCCACAAACCCGGATCCTCCTGTCCCAGCCTTCCAAATGCTGGGATTACAAGCATGCACCACCACGCCCAGGTATTTATTTATTTATTTTACCATACTGGGGATGGAACCCAGGGGCATTCTACCTTTGAGCTACACCACCAGCCCAAGTTTTTTTTTTTTTTTTTTTTAGTCTTTTCCTGCCTCCCAAACCCTGGAATTATAAGCGTGCACCACCACGCCCAGCTGACCTTTTTATTTTGAAACAGTCTCACTAGTTTGCTGAGAGTCTCACTAAATTGCTGAAGCTGTCCTTGAACCTATGATCCTTCTGTCTCTGTCTCTGAAATACTGGGGTTTCAGGCCTGTGCCACCACACCCGGATAGTTACTAATCTCTTACTGTACCTATTTTGTGTGTGTATGTGTGTGGTACTGGGGTTCCTGGAAACCCTTCTATCTCCGGGCTACACTACCAGAACTATTTTTTATATCTTTATTTGAAAACAGGGTCTCTTGAACCAGCGCGGCTGGCTTCGAACCTGTGTGATCCTCCTGTCTCCGCCTCCCAAGTGCAGGGATTACAAGCGTGCGCCACCAAGCCCGGCTTGTACCTAATTTATAAATTGAATTTTATCATAAATATGTGTGCTTGTTTCTGTTGTTATAGTACTTGAGATTGGATCCAGGAGCATTGTACCTCTGAGTTACACCTTCAACACTTTTTATTTGGAAACAGGGTCCTAGCAGTCGTTGGTGGCATGTGCTTGTAGTCCCATGTAATCCCACTTAATAAAAAATAAAATAGGGCTGAAGGGTCTACCTCAGAGTTAGAACATCCCTGGGTTCAATTTCCAATACAGGAAGGAAGGCTAAGATGCTGAGAGTGACCTTGAACCTGTGATCTTCCTCTCTCAGCCTCCTAAGTACTGGGATGAGAGGCATGCACCACCACACATCATAGGTATGTGGGGGGAAACTTGGTACACAAGCGTTTGATAGCATCCGAGGCCTCATGCATTCACTGGGGGCCTTAGAAGGCATCCCTCTGGGTACAGGGACGAGTGTACTTTATTTTCTCCTCCAGGTGAGCAGACGTTGGAGGTCCATACTTACATGCAAGAGAAATCTTGGGCAGGAAAGGCGAGCTGCTCTTTTCAAACCTCAGTGATATGCCTGTGGAAGAGACTTTGATGAAGGTTTGCATCTGTTTGGGGATGTTCAGCCTTTTGATTGCTCTGTATACGTCCACTGAAATGTAATACTTGACATTTCTTGAGATCAGTTGTTTTTGTTTTTTTTTTTTTAACCAAGTGTAACTGAACTATATGTTCAGGGAAATGGAAATAAAACATTATTGCTTGGTTTAGAGACAAAGCTGAATTTCACCCTCACCCTGCTGTGAGGACACTCATTCTTTCCCCACTCTCCAGCACTGGGCACAGGAGGCAGGCTGCTCTTTGCACATGATGGAGGGGGCCCAGAGAGAAGACCATATGAGAACTCCATGGTCAGACCGATGATCGCAGGTTCAAGGCCAGCCTGCAACTCAACAGACCCTGTCTCACAATTAAGCTTTTTTTTGTGTGTGTGGGTCTGGGGATGGAACCCAGGGGCTTTCTACCTCTGGGCTCTACTCCCAGGCCTACTTTATATTTTATAAAGGAAGCAGGGTCTCACTAAGCTGCTGAGAGCCTCACTAAGTAGCTGAGGCTGGCTTCAAATCTGTGCAATCCTCCTGTCTCAGCCTCTCAAATACTGGGATTACAAATGTGCGCCACAACACCTGGCTGTAGGTCAGTTTTTATTCAATCAAAGAGTTTCCTAATGATCCAACCAATGACATAATAGGTCCAACCAAAAGAACCAACCAATGATGTAATAGGTCACGTTAGAATACAATGAGTATCTATCCCTTTTCCATTAGGAAAAGGCTGCAAAACAGTTGCAAAGCTCCTAAGGAAGCAGAGCCCTAGTCGGGCATGGTGACACACACCTGTCATCCCAGTACTTTCCAGGCTGAGACAGGATGACTGCAGGTTCACGGCCAGTCACAGCAACTTAGTGAAGCCTCAGCGACTTAATGAGGCCCTCTGCAACTTAGTGAGGCCCTTGGCAACTTAGCAAGACTCTATTTCCAAATAAAAAATAAAATAGAGGTCGGGTGTAGCTCAGAGATAGAATGCCCCTGGGTTCAAACCCCAGTACCAAAAAGAAGAAGGAGAGCCAGGCGTGGTGGTGCACACTTGTAATCCCAGCATTCAGAAGGCTGAGACAGGAGGATCGCGATTCGCGAACAGCCTCAGCTACTTAGTGAGGCCCTCTGCAACTTAGTGAGACCCTGTTTCAAATAAAGAATAAAAATTAGGGCAGGAGGTATAGCTCGGAGGTCAAATGCCCCTGGGTTCCATCCCTGGACCTGCAAAAATAAAATAAATAAGTAAATAAATAAATAAATAATAAAAATAGGGCTGGGGTGTAACTCAGAGGTAAAATGCCCCTGGGTTCCATCCCCAGCACAGAAAAAAAACAAAAACAATAACAAAACAACCTCAGCAACTCCATGAGGCTCATATCAACTTAACTAGACCCTGTTTCCCAATTTTAAAAAAAAATAGGAAAAATAGGAACAGGGATGTGGCTCAGAGGTAGAATGGCCCTGGGTCCAATCCTTAGCACCACAAAAAAAAAAAAAAAAAAAAAAAAAAATAGAAAGAAAGGAAAGAAGGGAAAGGAACAGAAAGAAAAAAGAAAAAGAAAGAAAAGAAAAGGAAAGGAAAAAAGAAAGATATCACCTCAGAGAGAAGGAACTTGAGTCTGAGTGACACTCTGAGATAGCAAAATGGATTTGGAAGGTATGGCCTGGCTTTGAAGAAAGCCTAGATATACCTGTGGCTTTGTTACAGATGCAGATTCACAGCTCCCCCAGGGGCTTCTGGGAAATTCCCACAGGCAGGCAGAAGATTCAGTGCAAGGCTGAGGAGCCATAGAGAGGATGCATTGTCCTGGGAGCCTGTCTCCAGATGGCTTTGGCTGGCATAGTGGGGTGAATGGTTGTCCCCAGGAAGATAAGTTTACCCAGAACCTCTGATTGTGCCCTTATGTGGGAAGAGGATATTTGCAAATATAATTATGTCAAGGACCTCAGGACAAGATCATTTGCATTAGGGTAGCCCATACATTTGATGACAGGTGTTCTTACCAGAGAATAGAAGGAGATAGGACACACAGACAAGGTGATATGGTGACAGGCCAAAATTTGAGTGGTACAGCTATGAGCCAAGGATTGCCAGGGAGTTCTGGCAACCACTGGAAGCTAAGAGAAAGCTTCTACCTCAGAGATTCTCCCTCAGAGCTTCCAGAAGGAATCAGCCTTACTACACTCTTGATTTTAGACTCCCAGTCTCCAGAACTGGACAGGATGAGTTTCTGCTGTTTTCAGCCACCCAGCCTGTGGTCACTTGTCTCAGCAACTCTAGGAGACTCATACAGCCTATTTTTCTGCCATCTTGAATTCTCTCGTGTTCCTTGGGCCCTGTCAGTGAGGGGAGCCAAGGCTCACTCAGGTCTCCCCAGCTGGAATCCCTCACTCCAAGTGCTTTTCTGTTAGCATCCTCCATGCATAGCCCAGTACTCACTCCTCCTCCTCCTCCTCCTCCTCCTCCTCCTCCTCCTCCTCCTCCTTACTTCTTCTTTCTCTCTCTCTCTCCTCTCTCTCTCTCTCTCTCTCTCTCTCTCTCTCTCTCTCTCTGGTACTGGGGATGGAACGCAGGGGCATTCTACCTCTGAACTACACCCCCAGCCCTATTTTTCTATTTATTATTTTTGAAACAGGGTCTCATTGAGTTGCAAAGGGCCTCACTAAGTAGCTGAGGCTGGCTACAAACCCAGATCCTCCTGTCTCAGCCTCCCAAATGCTGGGATTACAAACTTGTACCACCATGCCTGGCCTCCTGCTTCATTTTTTTTTTTTTTTTTTGGTGGTACTAGAGGTGGAAACCAGAGGCTTTCTACCTCCGGGCTATACTCCCAGACCTATTTTATATTTTATTTGGAAACAGGGTCTCACTAAGTTGCTGAGAGCCTCACTAAGTAGCTGAGGCTGGCTTCGAACCTGCGCGATCCTCTTGTCTCAGCCTCCCAAGCGCAGGGATTACAAACGTGCGCCACCACGCTGGGCCCTATTTCACTTTTTTTTTTTTTTTTTTTTTTGGTGGTACTGGGGTTCCTGGAAGCCCTTCTATCTCCGGACTACACTCCCAAACCTATTTTTACATTTTTATTTGGAAACAGGGTCTCCTAAGCCAGCGCGCGCGGCTGGCTTCGAACCTGCGCGATCCTCCTGTCTCTGCCTCCCAAGCGCGGGGATTACAAGCGTGCGCCACCACGCCCGGCTCTATTTCACTTTTTATTTGGAAACAAGGTCTTGTTAAGTTGCCAAGGGCCTCACTAAGTTGCTGAGGCTGGCCTTGAACCTACGATCCTCTTGTCTCAGCCTCCCAAGTGCTGGGATGACAGGTGTGTGCCACTGCACTGGGCTCTACTCTTCTTTACCCCCAAGTGCTTCCCGGAGTCTGCTTCCTTCAACATTAGGTACAATTTCATTGTACACTTAGTGACTTTTTTTTGTTTCATTGCTCAATGACATTTGAGCCAAGTACTGGGGAACCTAGGGCCATCAACACAGAACCCAGATCCTACTTAAAAAAAAAGAAAAAGAAAGCGTATCTTCCACAAGAAGAAGGTTTTTGAAAACCACTTTGGAAAAAAGGAAAAGTGGCACCAAGCATGCAGTCCACAGCTTTCAGCCACATCCCGCCAGCTGTAGATTTCACCTGGATACAGCTGTTTTTCTCTTTCTTTAGCATCATACTCTGTAGTAGCTAAGTGCCCAGTGTCACCACAGTGAGTTTTCATGTTGAAAGACACTTTAATGAGAGAGTTGGCAGCAAGTTCTGCACCTCAGTGGGTATTGTTCCCTGGAAAAAGTTTTTAGCTAACGAGTTTGGGGGCTTTGATCTGGGAAGCACCATGGAGATGAGCAGCAGGCCCCGGGCCGCTGGCTTTGTAGAGGAGCATGAGACAGTGCTGTTTTTCAAGAGCTGGCGATCAGTCCCAAGGTCCTGAAGGTGGGCCCAGGAGGAGGGCAGGGGACTGGGGACCCCACCCTCCTCTCTGCTGCCTCCCTCCTTGACCTGCTTTCTCCTGGGGGAGGAGCAAAAGCCCTGGTGTGGATGTTTGGCCTTGGGTGGTTCTTTCCTGCTTTTCAGACAGAAGTGTACCCTCTTGTTTAGCCCAGGACAGCATGGAAATAAAGACATCATTCTTTAGGGACCTTTGTTGACGTCGCCCTTACGCATCACATCAGGGAGCCGTCTCTGGTCTGTGCTCTGAGGAGAGACCATCCATTTACCCTGCCACTGGCTGGGAGCACCAAAGTGCTTGTGCTGGAGCCTGTTACTACAGAATGTCAAACACACTGGCTGAGCCAGGCGTGGTGGTGAAACCCTGTGTCAAAAAATAAAGAATAAAAAATAGGGCTGGCCAAGCAAGGCCGGGATCGGAGCCTGCAGAGGGGTTAGGCCGGTGCTGGGGCCAACAGCCGGCATCGGAGCCTTCCGTGAGGCAAGGCCATTATTGAGGCCTCTGAGGCCAGGATTGGAGCCTGCCGAGGGGTTAGACCGGTGCTGGGGCCAGCGAGGCCAAGATTGGAGCCTGCTGTGAGGCAAGGCCGGTGCTGGGGCCTCCGAGGCCGGGATCGGAGCCTGCCGAGGGGTCAGGCCAGTGCCGGTGCCAGCGTGGCCGGGATCGGAGCCTTCCGTGAGGCAAGGCCGTTATTGAGGCCTCCGAGGCCGGGATCGGAGCCTGCCGCGAGGAAGGCCGATGCTGGGGCCTCCGAGGCCTGGATGGGAGCCAGCTGAGGGGTTAGGCCGGTGCCGGGGCCACTGGCCGGCATCGGAGCCTTCCATGAGGCAAGGCCACTACTGAGGCCTCCGAGGCCTGGATCGGAGCCTGCCGAGGGGTTAGGCCGATGCCGGGGCCATCGGCTAACATCGGAGCCTGCCGTGAGGCAAGGCCGTGCTGGGGCCTCCGAGGCCGGGATTGGAGCCAGCTGAGGGGTTAGGCCAGTGTCGGGGCCAGCAAGGCCAGAACCGGGGCCTCCCATGAGGCAAGGCTACTGCTTGAACCAGCGAGGTCTGATCAGTCCACCAGGTAGCCAGGCCACTACTGGGGCCGTCAAGAGTGGGATCGGTACTTGCAACACGGCATGCACAGAAAAATATCGCAGAAAATTAAAACCAGATGCTTCCCCTAATCAGCAATAACTAGGAGGAAAGGGGCAACAGGAAGTGGTCGAGCTATAGAAAGGGCCCTATAGTGAAGCAATTAAGGTGACCAATCAGAGGGTATGGAATAGGGGAGGATGGAGCCTCTTTAAAAAGCAGGAGGTACATAAACACATGTATCAAAGTTAATCACCAAACAAGCATGGGATTGAGGGAGGGGGAGGGAATGGGATGGGGGCTGGATGAGGGCTAATTGGATGATGTGTGCTTGTATATCCTCTCAAGTCTTATATTCCAATGTGATGTATGATTACAATGCACCAATAAAAATAAATTAAAAAAAAAATAGGGCTGGCCAGCCTTGGTGGCACACACTTGTAATCCCAGCATTCGGGAGGCTGAGACTGGAGGATTGTGATTCGAGGACACCCTCAGCTACTTAGTGAGGCCCTCTGCAACTTAGTGAGACTCTGTCTTAAAGAATAAAAAATAGGGCAGAGGGTGTAGCTCGGAGGTCGAATGCCCCTGGGTTCCATCCCCAGTACAAAAAAAACACCATCTGAGCCGGGCATGGTGGCACACGCTTGTAATCCCAGCATTTGGGAGGCTGAGACCGGAGGATCACGGTTCACGGACAACCTCAGCTACTTAGTGAGGCCCTCTGCAACTCAGTGAGACCCTGTTTCAAAATAAACAAGAAGCTGGTTGTGGTGGCGCACACTTGTAATCCCCACGCTTGGGAGGCAGAGACAGGAGGATCGCGCAGGTTCGAAGCCAGCCGCGCGCGCTGGCTTAGGAGACCCTGTTTCCAAATAAAAATGTAAAAATAGGTCTGGGAGTGCAGCCCAGAGGTAGATGGGCTTCCAGGAACTCCAGTACCACCACAAAAAAAAAAAAAAAAAAAAAAATTGGGCAGGGGGTGTAACTCGGAGGTCAAATACCTCTGGGTTCCATCCCCAGACCCGCAAAAAACAACAACAAACAAACAAACAAAAAAACCACACCATCTATAACCAATTGTCAGGTTCTTTTTTTTGGTGGTACTAGAGATGGAACCCAGAGGCTACCTCCGGGATATACTCCCAGACCTATTTTATATTTTATTTGGAAACAGGGTGTCACTAAGTTGCTGAGAGCCTCACTAACTGAGGCTAGCTTCGAACCTGTGCGCTCCTCCTGTCTCAGCCTCCCACGCGCGGGGATTACAAGTGTGACCACCACGCCCAGTTCTCAGGTTCTTTTTGTTGTCATATTGGGGATTGAACCCAGAGGCGCTCTACTTTCAAGCTACACACTCAGCTTTTTACTATATTATTATTACTATTATTATTAGGTACTGGGGATTGAACCCAGGGGCATTCTACCTCTGAGCTACACCTCAGCCTGTTTTACGTTTGTGTGTGTGTGTGTGTGTGTGTGTGTGTGTGTGTGTGTGTGTGTGTTTGGTACTGGGGATAGAACCCAGGGCATTCCAACTCCAAGCTACACCCCAACCCTATTTTTTATTCTTTATTTTTTGAAACAGGCTTTCACTGAGTTGCAAAGGACCTCACTAAGTAAGAGCTGAGGCTGTCTTTGAACCTAGGCCCAGGTTACATCTTGTTTTTGTTTTGTTTTGTTTTGAAACAATGTCTCACTAGGCTGCTGAATCTCGCTATGTTGGTGAGGGTGGCCTTGAACCTGTGACCCTCTTGTATCAGCCTTCTAAGTACTGGGATTACAGGTCTGTGCCACTACATCTGGCTGTGTGTGTGTGTGTGTGTGTGTGTGTGTGTGTGTGTGTGTGTCTATGTGTGTGTGTTACTGGGGATTTAACCCAGGGGCATTCTACCTCCAAGCTCCACCCCCAGCTCAAGTAGCTGAGGCTGTCCTCGAACCATGATCCTCCTATTTCAGCCTCCCGAATGCTGAGATTACAAGCATGTACCACCACACTCAAAGACTATTTTCTTTTTTTTTTTTTAATGGCATTTTCTGTGCAAGAATACTGAACGCTAGCCAGGCATGGTGGCACACACTTGTAATCCCAGTACTTGGGAGGCTGAAACAGGAGGATCACAGGTTTTAGGACAGCCTCAGCAAGTAGTGAGCCTCTCAGCAACCTACTGAGACCCTGTTTCAAAATAAAAATAAAATAGAGCTGAAGATGTAGCTCAGAGGTAGAATGCCCCTGGGTTAAATCCCCAGTAACACACACAAATGCACATGTGCATGCACGCGCACGTACACACACACACACACACACACACACACACACACACACACACAATACTGAATTCTGCTGAGAATCTGAGAAGGAAGGGGAGCATCAAGGACCAAAAGGAATGGAAAAATCTAGTGCTGTTCCCAAAAGAAGGTGGGTGAAAAGTGCTTCCCCATCCTCCTGGCGTGTGTGTGTGTGTGTGTGTGTGTGTGTGTGTGTGTGTGTGTGATGTTGAACACTGGGGCAATCTTTAAATGAAGCAACATTTAAACAGCATCTATTTACCTTTCACGACCTCTGCCTTGCTTCTTAATTACTGGCAGCATTTGACTTTCAAGGAGCCTCTTTTGCCCGTGGAATTCATCTCGTCTTCCTCCCATGGAGAGGCTGTGGCCTCCTCTGTGCCACGGTTGGTGGCACAGAGTGAGACATGGGGGTGAAGGCTGTGATCCGTGGAGGGCTGGTCCCTTCCCTTCCACGGAAAGGCAGCCTGCGTAAACGGAGCCCTTAGCGAAGCAGAGGGTGGGTGCGGTGGGGAGGCTGCGGCATGAAGTGTAAACATGATGATTGTTGTCTCTTTCGCTGGAGGTAAATAAATCAGCTTGGCGGGAGATTGGAGAGGTGGCTGGTGATGCTGTGTACTTACACGACGTCCCAAGCCTGGCCTCTTCAGTGCGCTTCAGACGTTGATTCATTACACCTTCCACCAGCCCGCGCAGGGAGGGAGGTGGAGAAAATGATTATCCAGGCTCTAAACCCAGGCACCAGGAGAGGTTAAGAGGCAGTAAGTTGGGAGGAAAGCACGCAGCCTCAGCAGCCTGTCCAGCGCGCCCACCACTAGATCACGCTTCACTTAGAAACAAGTAATTGTCAGGTAACCTATTTTTCAGGTCTAATTTCAGCATATGAAGGCTTTGTCTCCTCTGTACCTGAAAAATGTATGAGCTTATGGGCAGGAAAGAATGACTTTAATCAAATGTCGCACTTGTTTGGGGGACGAATCATTTGGGAGAGAAGGTTCTGCCCAGCAGGTGGTGCTGAGACTGTGGGGTCACCGCTGGGATTCCTAAATGGGCCAGAAGCTCATACATCCTAGGCTGGAGTCAAGCTGTGAAATAGAAGCTGGGCAAGTGTTTGTTTGTTTGTTTGTTTGTTTGTTTGTACTGGGAATTGAACCCAGGGGTATTCTACCTCTGAGCTACACCCCAGCCCTTTTTATTTTGAAACAGGGTTTCTCTGAGTTGCTGAGGCTGGCCTTGCACCTGGGATCCTCCCTCAGCTTCTCAAGCACTGGGATTATAGGTGTAAGCCAGGCAGTTTTAGACCTCAGAGGGGCAGGCAGTGCACTGGAATAATTCTCTGCAGGCTGCTGCTCTGCATTGGACAATCTGGGGCTTTCCTTGCCCTAAACCCTACAGCTCCCAGGGCACCTGAGAAGAGGGGAGAGAGCAGGCGAGTTGCCAGCAGAGCTGTGTTGCGTGGTTACCAAGGAGCAGGTGAGCAGAGGAAACAGCCTTTAGTGTCCCCAAAGACCAATTTCCTCCAGCCCCAGCAAGTGTGGGCCGTCTCCACCAAGCACCCACTGCCAGTGTGGTTATGGCTCGGCGTCTATCTCATGGCATCAAAGGTGGATGCAAGCCCAGCGCCTTCCAGGGGAGAGTGGTGGGACCCGATGTGTGCCTGGCTTCTTATGTGACGAAGGAGCAGCTGGCAAACCTGCGGAAGCATACTTCCTGGCCTTGGTGCCCGGAGGGGAGAGGGGGCAGGAAGTAGTGAGAGAAATCTCTGGTTTTATTTATTTTTGGTTCTGGGGATTGAACCCATAGGCATTCTACTTCCGAACTATACCCCAGCCCTTTTTATTTTGAAACAGGGTCTTGACAAGGCTGGCCTTGAACCTGCAATCTTTTTTTTGGTACTGGAATGGAACCCAGGTGGCTACCTCCGGGCTACACTCCGAGACCTATTTTATTTTATGTTATTTTGTGGGTTTGGGGATGGAACCCAGGGGCATTTGACTTCTGAGCTACACCCCCAACCCTATTTTTTATTCTTTTTTTATTTTTTATTTTTTATTTTTTTTATTTTTTGAGTGGTACTGGAGGTGGAACCCAGAGGCTTTCTACCTCTGGGCTATACTCCCAGACCTATTTTATGTTTTATTTGGAAACAGGGTCTTACTAAGTTGCTGAGAGCCTCACTAAGTAGCTGAGGCTGGCTTTGAACCTGTGCGATCCTCCTGTCTCAGACTTCCAAGCGCAGGGATTACAAGCGTGCGCCACCACGCCCGGTATATTCTTTTTTATTTTGAAACAGGGTCTCACTAAGTTGCAGAGGGCCTCACTAAGTAGCTGAGGCTGTCCAAGAATCGTGATCCTCTAGTCTTAGCCTCCCGAATGCTAGGATTACAAGTGTGTGCCACCATGCCCGGCTCCTATTTTATATTATATTTGGAAACAGGGTCTCTTTTTTTTTTTTTGGTGGTACTGGGGGTGGAACCCAGAGGCTTTCTACCTCCGGGCTATACTCCCAGACCTTTTTTATATTTTATTTGGAAACAGGGTCTCACTAGTTGCTGAGAGCCTCACTAAGTAGCTGAGGCTGGCTTCGAACCCGCGCGATCCTCCTGTCTCAGCCTCCCAAGCACAGGGATTACAAGCGTGCGCCACCACGCCTGGCACTAAACAAGGTCTCTTAAACCAGCCGAGGCTGGCTTCAAACCTGTGCGATCCTCCTGTCTCAGCCTCCCAAGCGGGGGCGGGGGCGGGGGTGTGTGTGTGTGTACAAGCATGTGCCACCATGCCCGGCTAGAACCTGCAACCTTCCTGTCTCAGCCTCTCAAGTATCAGGATTACAGGCGGCCCCACCACACCCAGCTCAACCCAAAGCCACGTGGCTCTGACTGATCCCAGCTGTATTGGGCAGGCCTTGTGGGGATATGATAGCAGGGAGTTAGTGCTGTGGTGGGTAGCTTGCCACCATTATCTGGATGTGATGCTTACCTTGTCCCCACTCTCTTCTGTCCCTCCCCTTTGCTTCCCCGCCCCACACCCCATATTCATTCTCTCTCTCTCTCTCTCTTTTTCTCACTCAGCCTCTCTGCTGAATTCTGCATTGACATCAGCACTTCCAAAAACAACAACAAAGGAAAGTAGGTCACTTGCAGTGCCAGATAGGAGCTGGCCCTGGTGCCAGCCGAGTCTGGGCACAGCCCTCCTCGTGGAGAGCAGGGGCGTACCCCCAAGCCCTGTGCCCATGCCTTGCGGGGAGCTTGTCTTTCCTGCTGTGTGCATCCTTGGAAGGAAGAGTAGACGCATGTATGTGGCCTGCATGCTGGCACACTGGCACGTGGCTGGGATTGCTGACTGTGAGCAACTTGGCATATGCTCCCTCCGGTGCTGGTATGGAGTTTGGAGGTGAAGAGGTCCAGGGTCCCTATCCCAGGTCTCCAACATGGAAGCCAGCCGGAAGACACACATGCTCATCAGCACATGTGTGTGCACAGCCTGCGGCCGCCTTCTCCTCCCTGTCTCTCAGGGGCTTCTTAAAGCCGAGCCTCTGCTTTCCCTGGCCCTGAGCTCCCAGTTCTACTTGAAAGATTACCCAACATGCTAATTGGGACTCCTGCTATGATTAAAAAGAAATTTCAGATTAGAGCCACCATGCCGTAGAGCGCAGGAAGAAAACAGCTCTTTATAAACCCAGCAGGAATAGACTTCAGTTTATTTTATTTTATATTTTTTAACTTTGAAAGAAGCTGCATCTTGCTGTTGTTTTGCCCGTGATGAGTCAAGTACAAATAGTCACCAGCAAGGCCCAAAGCATAAAGACAGGGGCGCTGGTGAAGAGATAAAACAGTAGCCTTTCCCTGCTCCCCTGCTCTTTATACAACCACCGCAATGGAGTTTTTTCTGCAAGCCTAGATCCTGCCTCCTCCGGCACCTTTGGCCTCCTGATTGGCAGATGCCATGTCCAGTCTGGGTCAGCCTCCGTTTAGGAGAAAGCTTTTCTGAGCTGCTGAGGGTTAGGAGCACATTTCAATCTAGTTCCCGGAAGCAATTAACTCTGGAGGCTCCCAGAGATGGCTGGGGGAGGGGAGGTTGGCTGGCGCTGTGGTCATTCAGGGGCCTGCGCTTCTGAATGAGGCTGCTCTGGGACTGAGCCCTGCAAAGCCACACTTCTAGATCTTATTAGCTTGGGGAGAGGACCCCCACTGCACATCCGCTTCCCTTAACATTTTACCTGTGTGTGTGTGTGTGTGTGTGTGTGTGTGTGTGTGTGTGTGTTACTGGGGATTGTACCAGTATTGGAATGGCCTAGGAAGATTTGGGAAAGCTCTGATTATTAATATATTTCAAAAGAAAATAATTGAGCCGGGTGTGGTGGCTCACGCTTGTAATCCCAGCATTCGGGAGGCTGAGACAGGAGGATCACGGTTCGCAGACAGCCTCAGCTACTTAGTGAGGCCCTCTGCAACTCAGTGAGACCCTGTTTCAAAAAAAAAAAAAAAAAATGGGCAGGGGTTGTAGCTCAGAGGTCAAATGCCTCTGGGTTCCAGCCCCAGACCCGCAAAAAAAAAAAAAAAAAAGATAATAATTGGTATATTTCAAAATAGTTGTGTCAAAATGGCGGCAGACATGGGTAAAGAAAGGCCTTGGTTTCTGCCTAAAACAGGCAGCTATTCCAGTGTAAATCAACCAAGCTCAAAGTAATTAACAAGTCTTTCTAAAGACAGATCTACATGATCTAGGGAGGATGGGGCAGGGTTTGACCTTGCCCTCCATGAAAGGAGACACCTCACCACACCTTGCTAGGGGTGGTACCTTACAGGGACGTTCACTACGTCAGAGTCACGCAAACAAGATGGAGGTCATGGGTATAAAAGTCTGGTCCACGTGTAAGCCCTTTGGTGTACTCATTCGAGTCATCCCTCATGCCATCTTGGCATGGGGCTGTATTTCTATTTTCTATATTTCTATCTTTCTAATAAACTTCTTTAAATCTTCAGCAACTGTCCAAGCTATGCATATTTATTCTTAGCTTAGGACAAGAATCCACGGTTTTTTTCTTCTGTTTGAAAGTGTGTCCGGGACTCTCGCAGGGGTTCCTGGGAAACAGTTTCCACAAACCATATTCTCCCAATCCGTAACAGGGATCTGGGGATCTGGGGGCATTTTACCTCTGAGCTATACCCCTAGCCCTATTTAATTTAATTTAAATTATTATTATTTGTGTGTGTGGGGGTGGTACTGGGGAATTCTACCTCCAAGCTACACCCCGGGCTCTTTTTATTTTGATTCTTTATTTTGAAACAGGGTCTCACTGAGTTGCAAAGGCCCTCACTAAGTAGCTGACGCTGTCTGCGAATGGTTATCTGCCGGTCTCAGCCTCCCAAACGCTGGGATTACAAGTGTGTACCACCATACCCAGCTTTATTTTTATTTTTTCGTGTGTGTGTGTGTGTGTGTGTGTGTGTGTGTCACTGGGGATTGAACCTAGGGGCGTTCTACCTCTCAGCTACACCTCCAGCTGGATTTGATTTCTTATTTGTAAATAGGGTCTCACTAATTTGCAGAGGGCCTCTCTAAATTGCTGAGGCTGGCTTGGAACCTGGAGTCTTTCTGTCTCAGGCTCCCAAGTACTAGGATTACAAACATGCGCCACCAGCCACCATACCCAGCTCCTATTTTATTATCTTTTATTTGGAAGCAGGGTCTCACTAAGCTCCTAAGACTGGCTGAAAACTTTGGATCCTCCTGTCTCAGCCGCCCAAGTACTGGGATTAAAGGCATGTAGCACCATACCCAACCGGCATCTTACTATTTATTTATTTATTTATTTTGTGGTACTGGAGATTGAACACAAAGGCATTCTACCTCTAACCTACAGCCCCAGCCCTATTTTATATTTGAAACAGGACCTCACTAAATCACGAAGGGCCTCAGTTGTTGAGACTGGCATTAGCCTTCCTTCTAGCCTCCCAAACACTGGGATGGCATCTCACGTTTTAAAGTAACTTTGGAGAGAGGGGGGAGTCCTTCCAACTCTTTTTATACCCAGCCAGAGGCCCCAAATACCCATTCCCTTGTTAGTATTTTAAAATTTTGACATTAAATCCCAATCCTCCCAAAAGGGAGCTATTTGACTTTATGTAAATAAAGCATCTCCTTAATATTGGCTTAATATTGGCTTCATTAAAAGATCCAAGAAAAGCCGGGTGTGCACGCTCGCAATCCAGCGCTGGGGAGGCTGAGACAGGATCGCGCAGGTCTGAAGCCAGCCTCAGCTACTGAGTGAGGCTCTCAGTAACTTAGTGGGACCCTGTTTCCAAATAAAGTATAAAAATAGGTCTGGGAGTATAGCCCAGAGGTAG
This sequence comes from Muscardinus avellanarius, assembly GCF_963383645.1. Lineage (NCBI taxonomy): Eukaryota > Metazoa > Chordata > Mammalia > Rodentia > Gliridae > Muscardinus > Muscardinus avellanarius. The sequence continues at coordinate 22,136,410 of NC_137802.1, read as the reverse complement.
AAAAGCCTCTTTTTTGTGGTACTGGGGGTAGCAAAAAAAAAAAAAAAAAAAATCCAGGAAAAGAGCATCAGTATTTGCTGATGGAAGAGTATAATTGTTTAAGAATAATGGCTAGTTAACTGCAAACAACGGGGAGACAGGTGATAAGGAGGAAAGGGGCTGTGTGACAGGGTGAGCAGCTCCTCATTGTAGTGGGTCTGGCCAGGGCCAGGGCCAGTGATAGGATGATGCGTGCACTGTCTGGCCAGACCCCCACAACAACCATTCCCAGAGTTTTGGGATCTCACAGAAGAGTAAAATTCCAAAAAGAACTGGGAGAGCCTTCCTTGGCTTGCCGATATTTTCCATGACTACCTAGAGACCCGGAGATTATAACAGCTTTTGTACACCAGTACCATCATCAATAGTTCATAAAGAAAGATCCTAGCCGGGCGTGGTGGCGCACGCTTGTAATCCCAGCATTTGGGAGGCGGAGACCAGAGGATGGCGGCTCGCAAACAGCCTCAGCCACTTAGCAAGGCCCTTGGCAACTCAGTGAGACCCTGTTTCAAAAATAAAAAGAGCCGGGCGTGGTGGCGGACGCTTGTAATCCCCGAGCTTGGGAGGCGGAGACAGGAGAATTGCGCTGGTTCGAAGCCAGCCTTGCTGGCTTAAGAGACCCTGTTTACAAATAAAAATATAAAATAGGTCTGGGAGTGTAGACCAGAGGTAGAAGGGTTTCCAGAAACCCCAGTACCACCAAAAAAAAAAAAAAAAAAAAAAAAAAGACTAGCCTGGTGTGGTGGTGCACGTAATCCCCCGTGCTTGGAAGGCTGAGACAGGAAATTGAGCAGGTTCGAAGCCAGCCTCAGCTACTTAGTGAGGCTCTCCCTGTTTCCAAATAAAATATAAAATAGGTCTCAGAGTGTAGTCCAGGGATAAAAAGGTCCCTCGGTTCCATCCCAATACCGAAAAAAAAAAAAAAAAAAAAAAAAAGACTAGGCCGGGCGTGGTGGTGCACATTTGTAATTCCATCATTCAGGAGGCTGAGACCGGAGGATCATAATTTGCGGACAGCCCTTCACAATTTAGTGAGACCCTGTTTCAAAATAAAGAATAAAAAATAGGGTAGGGGTGTAGCTCGGAGGTCGAATTCTCCTAAATTCCATCCCCTGACCCAATTAAAAAAAAAAAAAGACTAGAAATCAGGACTGGGGTTGTAGCTAGGAGGTACAGTGCCCCTGGGTTCCATCCACAGTACCACACACACACAAAAAAAAAACCCCACCAGTAATCCCATGACTTGGGAGGCTGAGACAGAAGGATCACAGGTTCAAAGACAGCCTCAGCAACCTAATGAGGCTGTCAGCAACTTAGTGAGACCCTGTTTCAAGATAAAGAATAAAATAGAGCTGGGGGTATAGTTTGGAGGTAGAATGTCCCTGGGTTCAATCCTCAATACTGGAAAGAAAGAAGAAGAAGAAAGAAAGAAGAAGAAAGAAAGAAAGAAAGAAGGAAAGAAGAAAGAAAGAAAAGAAAGAAGGAAGGAAAAAGGGGCTGGGTATGCTTGGAAATAGAATGCCTCTGGAGGACACGGACACACACACACGCACACACACATGCACACACACACACCTATAATCCCAGCACTTGAGAGGGGAGACAGGAGGATTGCAAATTCAAAGCCAGTGTCAGCTCAGTAACTTAGTGAGACCCTGTTTCAAAATAAAAAGGGCTGCCAGGCGTGGGGGCCCACGCTTGTAATCCCAGCATTCAGGAGGCTGAGACAGGAGGACTGCAGTTCATGGACAGCCTCAGCTACTTAGTGAGGCCCTTTGTAACTCAGTGAGACTGTTTCAAAATAAAGAATAAAAAACAGGGCTGGGGGTGTAGCTCGGAAATAAATGTGTTTCATTCCAAGTATCGCAAAATAATAAATAAATGAATAAATAAATAAATAAATAGAGCTGGAGTGTTAACGCAGAGGAAGAATGCCCCTGGGTTCCATCCGTACCACACACACACACACAAGTAGAACTCCCTCTCGCTCTTCCAGCCAAATAAAAGGATGTGATTTCAGAATAAAAGATTATCTTTAGATTGAATAAATTTGGCTCAATGAAAAGCTCACTATATTAATGTTTCTTTGCAAATCAGTGAAATCGCAATCACAGGCTCCCCTTGTCTTCAAACTAGCATTTGGCAAACACCTTTCCTGAGGAGCTCTGCTTCTGCCAGTTGCTTGGCTTCTAGAATGAAAAAGCAGCAGCGATGCTGGGCTTCCATTCAGCTGCTACTTGCGGCAGCTCTCCGCCCTTCCCCACCCCCTTTCCCCTGTGTGAGAGTGGGGAGGGAACATCGTTTCCAAAACCAAATTGGTCACAACTACTCAAGAATGACCATTTCGGCCACAGTCCTTGCAGGTCTTGGGATGAGCCCCCAAGGCAGAGCGCCACCTATGCCCTAGGGTGGAAAGTGTGGCCAGGCCTGAGATGAGCAGAAGTTAAATTAACTAGTGGGCACTAGTGGCTCTTTTTTAGGACCTGATGGAAAGTCCTCTCAAGACACTTGCAGATTCCCAGCAGGCCTTGCATTGAATTCCAGAAGGTTTCTGGACTCCTATTCTTCCTTCATACTCCTAGGCTTTGCAGGGAGACCCTGGTTAAGAATGCTGACTGGACAAATATTTCCTAATTTTCATTTCTCAGCCCAATAATGAAGTTACATTAAAAACCAATCAGGAGCCGGGCATGGTGGCGCACGCTTGTAATCCCAGCATTCAGGAGGCTGAGACAGGAGGATCTGGTTCACGGACAGCCTCAGCTACTTAGTAAGGCCTTTTGCAATTCAGTGAGACTCTGTTTCAAAATAAAGAATAATCACTAAGCCAAGCAAGGAAGGGAGGGACGGGGAGGGAATGGGGTGGTATTTGGGTAGGGGTTAAATCAGCGATGAGTACATGTTTATACACACAAGTTTTTTACCCCAATAAGTTGTATGAATATAATGCACCAATAAAAAATAAAGAAAGAAAGAAAGAAAGAATAAAAAATAGGGCTGGTGGTGTAGCTCAGAGGCCCTGGGTTCAATCCTTAGTACCACAAAAATAAATATAATTAATTAATTAATTAATTAAAAGGGGTATAGCTTGAAGATAGAACACTCCTGGGTTCAGTTACCAGCAACCACACACACACACACACACACACACACACACACACACAAGTTTCCAGTGTGTACCCATCTTACTGAGGTTTATGTGGGAAGGGCCACTAGTGACAGCCTGAGTTTGGGATTGCCAGAAATCCTTGGATTGATTTTACTTGGAGAAAGAAAGACAGATGGGGTAGATCCTGTCTTGGGCTCAGAAGCAGTTTTGTGTGTGTGTGTGTGTGTGTGTGTGTGTGTGTGTGTGTGCATGCTCAGTGCTAGGAACTGAACCCAAGAATATTCTCTGAGTTAAACCCCAGCCCTATTTTATTTTTATTTGGAAACAGGACCTCGCTAGGGTGATGAGAGTGTCTCTGCTTCCTCAGGCTGGCGGTGAACCTGGATCCTCCTGTCTCAGCCTTCCAAGTCCTGGGATTACAAGCATGTGCCACTGCGCCTAGCAGAAACGCAGGTCTGGATAACTAGAAGGCCCCATTTCTTACATAACTGCAAAGTAGGGGTTATAATCAAATCTCCCCAGGGAAGAGAAAACACATTTCTGTGTTATGAAGTCAGGTGTGTGAGGCTTGAAAATCCTGAGATACCCTCCAACTTCAAGATGTCTTCACATTTGAACTGGCCACTGGCCCTTGGAGAGGCTTGGGGGGAGAGCCTTGCGGGCTGGGGCCACGGCCTGGCTGGGACAACGCAGGGGCCGGATGGGTCAGCGACTCTGAGAAATGCAGCTGCTCCCAGAGAGGGAGCTGGCCGTAGAGCGCACTTGTGGCGGCCTGGGAGCCCAGTGCTAGCCGAGGGGAGGGAGAGGAGCTGAGCCGCAGGCACTGCATGTGAGGCTGGGAGTGTGCATGTGTGCATCGGGTGCCGTTCAGGGGATGGGGAAGGTGGCAACCAGACAGATTTGGAATTAGGGGGCAGCAGGTCAGCTTAGAGCGCACTACCCGGCCCCACTCTGCGCAGAGTACAGCTCGCCCTGTGGGTTTGAATCTCTTCTGCCAGGCTCTGGCCAAGGCTAACGGCTCATGGTGGCACAGGGGAGGAGGCCATGCAGGGGGCAGGGAGCGGGGGAGGATGTTGTTCCTGAAGAGGCTGGCGTGGAGTCTCTACCTTTGACTTTCCAAGTGCTAGACACTCAGTGGCACTTCAGATGCCACAGATAAAACAGAGAGAGACTCTCCCAGGGGCAGGTGAGAAGAGCATGAGGGTCAGAAACCTCAGCGGCTCTGGGGCTCAGACGCCTGGATAAAGAGTAAGTAGCCTTGGAGATCCCTGTGACCTCGCATGGCGGGGTGTGGGGGTGTCTAGGCGGCTAGGTGCCAGGGAGCACAGAGCCTCCAGGCACACATAGGACAGGCGAGGCACCTCCTCTGAGCCTCAGCCCCTTTGAGGCTCAGGCTGGGTGCACAGACCAGATCTGCTTCTTATCACACAACTGCCCGTGTCCCCGAAGGTGGTTCTAGTGGCCGGCACGTGTGTGACCTCTGTGCAACTGCCCCCTTGGCCCCTCTCCTGGCTGACCATAAAGAAGGACTTGGAAGCGTGATGGCGCACGCTTGTAATCCCCGCGCTTGGGAGGCTGAGACAGGAAGATCCTGCAGGTTCGAAGCCAGCCTCAGCTACTTCGTGAGGCTCTCAGCAACTTAGTGAGACCCTGTTTCCAATAAAATATAGAATAGGTCTGGGAATGTAGCCTTGAGGTAGAAAGCCCCTGGGTTCCACCCCCAGGACCACAAAAAAAAAAAAAAAAAAAAAAAAAAAAAAAAAGAGGGACTTGGTTTTCTACCTGCTGCCTCCTCCAGTGGAGTGCCAGTACATGGGGAGCTGGTTTGCTGCATTGTCAGGGCCTGGGTGTGTTGACCTCAGGAAGGTCCCATACCTGGCTGCATGAGGGAGGGGGCAGGCTGGTGCCCGAGTGGCGTGTGTGTACAGAACACATCTCTCCAGGCTGCCCTCCGTCTGTGCCTTTCCCTGCCCCTTACACAGGAACTGCCCCGCGGACCTTGCCGTTTCTCCCCAAGTGCCACTATATGTGTGCACCCCGCAGGGCCTTGCTCCGAGGCCTCCCTACCTTCAGCACCGCCGTCCCCGTGGGTCTGCGCCACTGGCCCCTTGTCAGTGAGAAAGTCCTATTTGGGGATTAGCCTTGTTTCCCTGGCTGGGGCAGCGAGCGGCCACCTGGGTGCTGTGACGTTGAGAGCATCATTATCTTGCCATGACTGCCCTGGGAGCCGTGGGCTGAGTGGCGTGTGTGCGACATGGAGAACAGGCCCCTGGCACCTCCTACACGGTTAGGTCCCAAACATTGGCGTTTCCTTCTTCCTCAGAGCGGGTCTCCCGGGAGATGGCACTTACAGAGATTGAAGAGTTTAATACACGTCTCGCTTCTTCTCTTTCTGGAGGCCCCCAGAGGGAGCGACGGGAGCACTCAGCCGCCTGGGCACGGGGAGCGGGAGGGGGTGGCCTGAGCCTCAGCCAATTTGGAAAGCACCGTGACCCAAGTGCATTCTGCAGCAGCAGTGTCAAACCCTGCCATTCAGGCATGCCATTAGTGTGCACGCCGCCACACAGAAAGCATGGCACAAAGGCACAGCCTTCCCCGCCCTCCCGGTGCTTAGAAACTAACGGCTCTAATGAGAAATGAGCGCTGAAAGGAGCGAGATGGGGGGGTGGGCCACGCGGTGCAGGCTGGCGCTGTGCTGGAGGAGGCTGACCCACTTCTTTTGGAAGCAAGGGGCCCACTGAAATGCCACTTAAATTAGCCACCGCTCCCTGTGCCGGGTCTCCTTTGTCCCTACCCCTCGTTACTCTCGCAAGAAGCTCTGCCTACAGGGCCCCACAGCTACTCTCTCCCCTCTTCTCCTTCTCCCCTGGGGCAACCGCTGCCCCTGCACCCAGTGGCCTTTTTTTTTTTTATGGCCACAAACCACTCTGACTCTGGTGGCCTCTTGAGATGGGCAAGGACAGCAGGGCGGACAGGCGGGCCTTCACTGCGCCTACGGTCCGCTTTCCTCCTGGCTTTTTGATTGTGCTGTGAGTTATTTAGCCAACAATAGATGTTTATGTATATTTTTTAGAGCTTGTATTTATTAACAGCCTGCAAAGGGGGAGACCAGGAGATTTATACAGAAAGTGCAGTGAGTTAAAAGGGACAATTAGAGGAACAGAAAGAGATATTGAGAACGGAATTGTAAAGGATATTTTAGTGCACAATCAAAGGCTCTTGAGATGTTTTCTTTTACAGAAGGTAAAAGAAAATTGGCCCATCACAAGCTGAGAGTGGAGGATTGGTGACATGGGATGGAGTAATGGCTGATGGAATAAATTCCTATTTAGAGGAAGGTGAAGCCAGAGAGCCCGGCTGAAAGATGAGCCAGAAGGCTGCAGCCAGGGCAAGGGGTTTTGAAACAGGCATTGGCTGGGCCCCCATCAAAATGTGCACTGGTAAGCTGGGCGTGGTGGCACACACTTGTAATCCCAGGACTTGGGAGGCTGGGACAGGAGGATCACACCTTAGCAGCCAGCCTCAGCTACTTATTGAGACCCTCTGCGACTTAGTACCGCCAAAAAAAAAACAAAAACAGGGAGGCTGAGACTGGAGGATCACGGTTCGCAGCCAGCCTCGGCTACTTAGTGAGGCCCTCTGCAACTCAGTGAGACCCTGTTTCAAAATAAGGAATAAAAAATAGGGCAGGGGATATAGCTCAGAGGTCAAATGCCTCTGGGTTCCACCCCCAAACCTGCAAAAAAAAAAAAAAAAAATAGGGCTGGGGGTGTAGCTAGGGGGTAGAATGACCCTAGGTTCCATCCCCAGTACCACACACACAAAAAAAAGTACATTTGCCCTTTCTTTCTTTCTTTCTTCCTTCCTTCCTTTTCTTTCTTTCTTCCTTTCTTTCTTTCTTTCTTTCTTTCTTTCTTTCTTTCTCTCTCTCTTTCTTTCTTTCTTCTTTCTTTCCCTTTCTTTTTTGGCACTGGTGATGGAACCCAAGGGCTTTTAACCTCTGGGCTACACTCCCAGACCTATTTTTATATATTTTTTAATTTGGAAACAGGGTCTCACTAAGCTGCTGAGAACCTTACTAAGTAGCTGAGGCTGGCTTCAAACCTGTGTGATCCTCTGGTCTCAGCCTCCCAAGTACTGGGATTACAAGTATGAGCTACCACGTCCGGCTATACTCGCCTGAAAGGCTGGTTCCCTCCAGTTCAGAGTAAAGGAGACCCTTTGGGAGTTGGGTCCCTCGAGGCCCAGTGGGGGTCTGGCCAGGGATGAGTAGGAACAGCCTGGGACTTGGTGCCAATATGAGGACTTCCAGGGCTCCTAACCTGCTCCTCAGTGTACTCATCCCCTCTGAGCCCAGAGCCCTGCAGCCTGTCCTCCAAGAAGCCTCACCCACCCTGCCCAGCTCCCCAGACCTGCTCACAGGGCTCCCTGGGCTCCCACTGGCCTTGGAGAGCAGGGCTAGTTCAGGGGTGGGGTCTTGGGGTCGCTGACAGTGGGCGGGGGTGGGCATGTGGGTGTGTGGGGTGGCGGCGGCAGGGGTGAGAGGGAGAGCAGAGGCGCGCGGAGCTGAGCGGTCACAGGGCACGTTCTGGGCTTGGAAGCAGCAGGTGTCTGGGGATGGGACTCTGGCCCAGGCAGATTTCCAGCCTGCTGGCGTAGGGAAGATCTGGCTGAGCAAGCTGCGATGATGAAGCTGGTGCCGAGGCACAGCAGAGAGGATGCCAGGGCGGGGACCACATGCTTGTGGAGAGCCCACGAAGGGAGCCCCAAGCTCCCCCACTTCCCAGGTAGGGCCCGAGTCTGAGTGGGACCCCTGGGACCCCCTCTTCCCGGCTGGTCCCCCATCGCACCAGCACAGTGTTCTCCACTCTCAACTCAGTTCTTTTTACCCAAACTGAGGGGGTGCTAGTGTGCACCCCAGACCTCAGCGTGTAATACTCCTCACACTCTTCTTCTTCTTCCCTTCAACCCCACCAGGCTGCCCTTCACTCCAGGATGACAGGGGGACAGAGCCAGACCTGTCAAAGACTGAGTGACCCCTGGTAGTCTAGGAGTCTCTCTGCATAAGGGCCTCCCAGGGCCCCGGGGCTTGGCTGGTTGCCTAAAATTCATTCAATAAACACTGACCAAGGGCCTCTGCATGTCAAGCATTGCTCAGGCTCCGGAGACATAAAAGTGAGAAGATGTGGTTCTCTATAAGGACTCAGAGCCTAGATGTGGGAAAAGGTATTCTTAATTGGTGCAGGATTGGTATCTGTGTTGGCACCCTTCCCCCGAAAGAGGAGCTTTGCTGGGATAATGGGAGTGGTCAGAGAGGGCTTCCAGGAGGAGGTGACTCTCTGATGGGTCCCAGAAGATGAGGAGCAGGCCAAGAAGAGTGTGGGAAGAGCCAGGCATGGGGGCCCACACTTGTAATCCCAGAACTTGGGATGCTGAGACAGGAGGATCACAGATTCAAGACCAGCCTCAGCAATAGTGAGACCTTGTTTTCAAATAAAAAATAGGTCTGGGGTTGCAGCCCAAAGGTAGAAACCCTCTGAGTTTCATCCTCAGTACCACACACAAAAATAAATAATAAATAAATAAATAGGGTGATGGCCTCAGTTCCCTTAGAAGAGAACAGGAATTCATATCTCCTACCCTGAAAGACTGGATCTGGTGAAGAGAGAGGCTTTGCCTAGCCCCTGACATGTCAACCTGCTTGAATGCTTGGGGCACTGTGTAACATACGAGCTGCAGAGTGACAAGCGACTTCATTAGAAAAGGAGCAGCCTTTATCCCCCATCTCCTAGAGGAGAAAGCTAAAAATACCGCCAGGGTCCTGGGCCCCCTGCCTGGCAACCAGAGACTCTGCTGGGCTGGGCAGAAGTGGGGCCTTTAGAAGATATTAGCATTTCTCCTGACATTCCACTTCCATAGTACAGGACCTACTAAGTCTTTTTTTTAATTTAATAAAGACTCTTGATTTTCTCACCAAGGACCTTGCTGTCTGAAGTTGGAATTGAAATCAATAAGATAACAACCTCCTTGGGTTCTAGGGGACAGTGGGCCCTGGCACTGGCTTGTGTTGGAGCACGGAGACCATCAGGGGGAACTGCAGGCCAAGATGACTGTTCTGCCGTCACCAGACCCCCTTCCGTGACTGTCCCAAGGCTTCTACCGACTGTCCAGCCCACCGCTCTCCGTCTGGGAAACTCGCTCCTTTCTCTGAAGCCAGGGAGGCAGATGCCAGCTTCGGGCCCTGTCCATTGCTGCGCGGGTCAGTCCCTGGCCTGCTGGAATCCTCTGTGGGCCCAGAACTGGCTGTTCCCTTCCTGCCTCCACTCAGCCCGTGAACATCAGGAGCTCAGCAGCCGCTGCCGAGACTCCAGGGAGCAGGCGGCAAGGACCCAGGACGAGTCTGCTCTGGGGAGAGACACAGAGCTGGTCCAGCCCAGTGCAGTCAGAATGTGGGCAGCGAATCGCTCCGTGCAGGGAGGGAAGAACCACAGAACAGAGAACAAACGTGTGCACGCGTGCGTGTGTGGTGCCCACTCGCGTGTGTCCCCTGAGTCAGTGTGCCCCTGTCCCTGCAGCTCCTCCCGCCAACACATGTGCCATCTTCTCAGAACTGTGCCTGGCCAGGCTCGCCCACCCCTCTGAAGCCTGGGAACTGTCACCCTGTCAGGAATGTGGGGTTAGGAAATGAAGAACAGGGTTCTTGTCCAAGAGAAAATTTTTTTTATTGTTGTTTTTCTCTCTTAATTGGATTCAGTGTTTTTCATTCCTCACACTCACACACACCCTTTCTGGTGGGGAATTCAGGTTTGTGCAAAGCGCAAGAGACTGCTTGCTCGGGGCCCCTGGTCAGCAGCCCCTCGCCCCCGTCTGGGCTTGCATGCTCCGTTCTATGCATGCTGCCTGTCCCCACTCTTGACCCCTGAGTCTGGCCCTCTGCCCATCCCCAGGCATCTCAGAAGGGCCAGAAGGGACAAGGCCTCTGTAATGCAGAAGTGCCTGAGATGGTTCTTGAGATGCCCTCATGGCGCCCCTTGGCCAAGCTGCACGGGGCCCTCGCCAGGTGGCCCACCAGAGAGCCTCGTGTTAAAATTCAGCAGCTGAGCTCTGCTGGGGCCTGGGTTCCTGCTCAGAATCTCCCGGCCTGTTCACACTGTCCCTGGCAAAACGCTAGGCTTGACGCTGTCCAATCTGTTGGACTGACACTCTAGGTGCTTCACTGCCTGCTGGCGTAGAACCCCAAACCCTGTGCTTCCCCCCTCTGTTCGGCTGGCCCCCAGCCTGGCGCCCTGACATCCACGAGCTGCTTCCGGCTTCTCACCCCGACGCCACAGCTTCTGCGGTCGGGGTGAGGGCAGCTGCTCGGGCGCCAGACAGGCTGTGTTGATATAAAAACCAGGTGATGTTCTAAATATCTAAGAATATTGGTCCCCTGAAGTTATCCTTACTGCTCCGGCTTCTCCCTAACCCTTCCCACGACACCTTGCCCAGGACCTCACCAGCCCAGGTCACACAGGAACTATTGGTGCCAGGTTGGTTGGGATTCTAGACAGAAATTCTATAACTTTTCTCCAGCAGATATAGTTTTCCATATAGTTTATAAACATGATAAGACATACAGTTTGGTAACAGAGTGGGGCAGGGAACCTGTGCATTTGTGTGTGTGTATATATATATATATATATATATGTATATGTGTGTGTATATATATATATATGTATGTATATGTGTGTGTGTATGTGTGTGTGTACATAGGTATAAAACTGCACCTTCTGTGAGAATCTCATTGCATGGGATGAAGTCCTAAATTTCAGCCTCTGATGATCTTTCCTTTGGTAATTGGTTCTTGGACCCCAGCAGTTGGGCCCGGGTCTGCCAGGGTTGCCTGAGACATCAGGAATGAGCTGCGTCACTCCCAAGGGAGCGACTGAAAGTGGCATAGTGTGGGATTTAGGACAGGCTGACTAAGTAGCCTCAGGCAAAGGCCAGGATGCCACCTGCCCACTGCTGGTCAATCCAACCAGCTCTTGGGAGGGCCTGGTTTTTTCTGAGTCCCACTCCTCCAGGGGCCCTTCAGCCCTCTCCATGTGATGGAAGTTCCTCGGAGCCCAGCTCCGTGAGGGGCACGTGTCACACTGCTGCTCATGAAGGATTCACTCTGCATGTCTTGCCCCTACTGGAGTGGATGCTGTCCGTAGGTGCTTGGTAGGGGCTGTCAGGGACAGCTGGGTGAGATGTGCTAATCCTCTCCCATGTAGGACTGTACACTTTGGGTTTATAATCCACCAGGTAGGGTCCAGACAGCAGCCGAAGGCCCAGTTGGCCTTTTCCTGAAACCCAGCAGATCCTCCACTTATAAGAAATTCTGTTCCTTGGTGAACACATGGCAGTGCTGGGTGCTGGTGTCCTGGGTCCTCAGCGGAGAGTGACTGCCAGCCCCAGTATCCAGACCAGGAGTGAGGCCCCCAGAGAGCTGCCTGAGGAGGCCTGCTGCACCCCACTGGGGGTGCGGATGGGGGTCCTGCGGGCACACTTGCCCTTCCTCTTGGGCCGTGCTGTGGGCATGATGTCAAAGCTGAACTTATGCTGGTAGTCAGGGGCATAGTCCTGTGGCTCGTGGGACTGCCTGCCAGCGCCCCCCTTGGAGACCTGGTTGCGGCTCCTGTGGCTGGTGCAGTTCTTGCCTGGCTTCTTGTAGCCAGACCTAGAGCCAGGCAGGTGGCTGTGTGGGTGGCCCTTGTCCCTGGCAGAGCCGCGGGGTGGGTGGTGCTCTTTTCGGGCAGCCCTGTCGGTGGTGGTTAGCGTGTGCGACTTGATCTGGTGCGGGGATGCGGGACCCGTGCAGTTCCGGAAGTCCTCGGCCCTCAGCAGCTTCAGGTCCCGGCCTTGCCACAGCTCGGGAGATGCGCAGGGGACCACGGAACTGGAGCCCCGGAACCTCCGCAGCCATTCCCACAGGGAGCGGGCCCTGCAGCCGCAGTCCCAGGCGTTCCCATTGAGGCGAAGGAACTCCAGGGCCACCAGGGGGGCCAGGCAGTCCCCCTGCAGCTCCGTGAGGCTGTTGTTGAAGAGAAAGAGGGTGGTAAGCCTGCGGAGGTCATGGAAAGCTTTGTGGTGGACCCACTGCAACTGGTTCTCGTGCAACAGCAGCCTGTCCAGGTTCACCAGGCCCCGGAAGGTGCCCTGGCCCAGGCTCCACAGCTTGTTGCCATGGAGGAACAGGTGGCTGAGGTTGACCAAGTCTACAAAGATGTCATCTTGGAGGTACTCAATGTGGTTGTCCTGCAGGTAGAGGTACTGCAGGCTGTGCAGACCGCCAAAGATGCCTGCAGGCAAGGCGCTGAGCCCACACTTATAGAGGTAGAGGGCGTGAAGCTTCACTAGGCCCTGGAAGGTCTCAGGTGCCAGTGTCCGCAGCTGACGGTTGTCGCCTAGGTCCAGCTCCTCTAGGTGCACAAAGCCCTCAAAGGTGCCGGGATCAATGTAGGTGATGTTGTTGGAATAGATCCACAGGGTGACCATGGTGGGGCTGAAGTGGCCCTGTTGGAGGAGAGTGATGCGGTTGTTCTGCAGGAAGATGCGCTCACTGTCCTCGGGGATGCCTTCAGGGATGGCAGCAAAGTTGTGTGCCTGGCAACTGACTGTCATGGGCGCCGGATAGCACACACAGTCCCGAGGGCAGCCGCCACCCAGGGGCAGCCCCGCAGCCAGCAACAGTAGCAGCAGTTCCACACAGCACTCTGGCAGGGAGAGAGAGATGGCACAACTGGTCAGGGTCTACCCGGGGAGATGGTAGGTAGGTGGGGTGCAGAGGGTGGGGTAGAGACTGGCATGTGGCCTTCCTGGGCCCACTGGGGATCTGTCCCCATCTGTGCTCATGCTCCAAGGCCCAGCCTGGATCTCCTCTGGGACTAGAAGCCTCTCCCTATTTTGTGGCACTCTATATCTACTGGGGATAAATCCCTAGCCTGGGCTGGGAGGTAAACTTGGGGTAAAGGCCCTGATCATCCTCATACCTCCTTAGCTTTGTCTGATAGCCCCTGAGTTCTTCCCAGACAGCTGAACCCAGGCCCCTCAGCCCTGCCCAGTGAGGGCCATGCCCATGGCCACAGGCAGCCGGCCGGCCTCCGGCTCTGGTCCCATCTCTGCCACTAGCCACCATTATCTGCAATCACAGATGGTCTAACGAAGTAAATATCTCATATGGAGTTTTGAGGAATCATTTTATTTAAATTATCCCTAATAACAAGCAAAGCATTCATGCCTGACACCAAAGTACACCTTGAAAGAGATTGCGTCTATAGTGTCTTTTACATCCTCAAATATGCGATGCCTCCTCTGTGCCTCAGTCTCCTCATTTCTACAGTGCGGATAACAATAGTTCTGCCTCACAGAGCTGTGTGGACGTATGGAGAGGGCACATGTCTGCAAGGGGTGGGGAACGGCACCAGGGCTGGCGCGTGAAGATGCTCTGGGGTCTGGGAATGGCCAGGCCGAGGCTGCCTCAGTCCACCTTCTGGGCCTCTCCCTTCCCCCGGCCTTGCTTCATCCTCCAGGCTGTGGCTGCAAAACAGGCCTTGCTCCTCGACTGTCCAGAGCATTTCCTCTGTTGCTTCCCTCTAATTGGGCATTAATTAGGCATTCGTTAATGGATCCTTAAAATAATTTATTTTCAGATGTGTCCAGCCTGTGGCCGGATAATAGCCCCATGCTCGTTATCAGGGCAGCCTCATTAGGGACGCCTGTCATTACCTGCCTCTTTCCAGGGTCACAGCTGCCCTAAGTGGCCCAGCAGGTGTGCCGGGGTGGAGGGGACCGGCTCCAGGCCTGCAGACACCCAGCCTGGGGGGCTGGGCCGCTACCCCCATCTGTCGTGGCCTCTCACCCCTTCTCTTCTGGAGTGTTCAGCTGGGCCTCTGAGGAGAGCCAGGGCGCCTGGGCAGTTCAGCTGCACCCAGAGGACAGAGAGAGCACACCCTCCTGGCCACTCCTGGGCCGATCAGCCACCTGCCTGGGCGCCCAGGCTACTGCTGCCTGGACCCAGCACTGTCCAGGCTCCTGGCTGAGAAGGTCTCACCAACACTGTCACCCCCTCATTCCCAGCAGAATCGGTGTCGTAAATAAGTGACAGCTCCCAGCTGTTGGGAGTGACGGGCTCCCAGAGAGTGGCAGCTGCTTCCCGTCCCCCTGTAATCACCCGGTTTCAACCGAACATTTGCAGCTCATAAAAATCATCGCACATAATTTAGCTTTTGCATAATTGGGTTCGGTTGTGATTTCAGAGCAATTATGACCTCGGCGGCGGTGGCAGCACAGCATCGAGGACGCTTCCTGAGCCAGGCTCAACTCTGGAGTTTCTGTAGGGCCTTCAGTCACCCCAGCCACTGCACAGCCTACAGCCCAGGCCAAGGCTGCAGCTGCCTCCGCCTTGGTTTCCCCTCCAGAGCACGCTAGATTCCATCTGCCCAGGGGCCCTGGCCCTGCAGGGGGAGGCAGGGACAAGAGGTAGGAGCCTGGGCTCCAAGTTGCAGCTGGCCCGCCCCACACCTTCAGCCTCCGCACCCAGGCTGCGAGGGGCGCACCGCCCTCCCTGGCTGCACCCGCAGCTCTCCTCACGCGGGTCCCATTCCTCGCCTGCCTGGGCTGCTTTCTTCCAGGAGGCCATACCTGGCACAATCTTCCCCAGGCCTTCTCCCTGCCATTCCCAGGGAGCCCAGGCTGTCCCCCCAGCTCACTGTGCCTGTCCTACATCTCGTGCTAATGGGGACCGAGCCTGGCCGACAGCCTCTACACGGGGCTTCCTAGACACAAGCCTTGCTCCCTTCAGTTCGTACCCTCGGGGCAGGGCTGCGGCAGGCTTAGCACTAATACCACTTGCCATTTGTACAGCTCACTGGAGTTTACCGAGGACTCCCGTCTGTGCTCCTCGTACCCTCAGACCTGCCCTGTGTGGACGCTGGGGGTCATCCTCTTCTGTCATGGCTCTGTCTCCATAAGGCCCTTCTCCATAAGAGAAGATGGAGGTGTACCCCTCAGACAGAAAGCAGTACCTCTAGGGGATGCCAGTGCATCAGAGAGACCCGGCCAGGACCTCAGTTTAGGAGAAAAGGGCAAATTGCCCAAAAATCTATGTGTGGGTGTAGAAGCTAACTTGTTTCTCTGTACTGGGGACTGAACTCAGGGACATTCTACCGCCGAGCTACACCCCCAGACTGATTTTGTTTTGAAACAGAGTCTTGCTAAATTGCTGAGAGCCTCACTAAGTTGCTGAGGTTGGCCTCGAACCTGCTATCCTACTGTCTCAGCCTCCCAAGTACTGGGATTACAAGCATGCGCCACCACACCCAGCAGACCAATTTCTGAATGCAGGTGCCCTTCCTCTGAGAGGGCCACAGGAGGGTGAGGGACCTCAGCCAAGACTTGGCCCAGAGCCGCCTACCTCAAAGAAGGCCGAGATAGGAGGACCACAGGTTGGAGGTCAATCTTAGCAATGTAGTAAAACTCTTAGCAACCTAGCAAACCCTGTTTCAAAACATAAAAAGGACTAAAGATGTAGCTCGGAGAAGGAGAAGAAGGAAAATAAGAGAAGGAGGAAGAGGTCCTGTGTTGGCGTCTGGGGCAACAGATCCATGGGAACTGCTTCCTTCTGAAGGCCAGAGGACAATGAAGGAAATTTTGGGACCAAGGCCCAGGGCAACTGCTCTCCATCTTCACTAGTGGCCAGATGTCCATCTGTGCCAGGGTCTGTGCCATCCCATGGGAGATGTGGGGCCTTGGCTGAGGCTGCTTCACTGCCCTGGAAGCCAGTCCATCTCCAAGACGCTCAACTAGCTGTTCCAGCCCTACCCACGCTGGCATCCCCTGCTTGAGCCAGCAGATGCCCTGCTCTGAACCATCACCCCGCTGGTTTCTTCCTGGGGAGGTGAGTAATGAGCCACCATAACTCCTCCAGTGCCCCCTCCACGTGGTCCTTGGGAGCCCCAACCAATCAACTGATGATCGGTTAATGTACTAACAAGGAGGCTTGTGCCTTTGCTGTGCAGTGTGTGTGTGTGCGTGCGTGCGTGTATATGTATATGTTACTGGGTATTGAACCCAGGGAGTTTTATCTCTGAGCCACACAACCCCCAGCCCTATTTTATTTTTTCATTTGAAACAGGGTCTCACTAGGTTGCTGAGAGCCTCACTACATTGTTCAGGCTGTTTTCAAACCTGTGATCTTCCTCTCTCAGCCTCCCAAGTACTGGGATTACAAGCATGTGTCACCACACCCGGCATTTATTTATTCATTCATTCATTCATTCATTTATTTGTGGTACCAGGAATGGAACCCAGGGGCATTCCACCTCCGAGCTACACCCCCAGCCCGATTTTTTATTCTTCATTTTGAAACAGGGTCTCACTGAGTTGCAGAGGGCCTCACTAAGTAGCTGAGGCTGTCCGTGAACCGCGATCCTCCTGTCTCAGCCTACCGAATGCTGGGATTACAGGCGTTCACCACCACAACTGGCTCATACACCTGGCTTTTGCTGTACATTTTAAGATTGCAAATTAGCAGGGGTCCAAGTCTCTGTGGCATGGCCCTTCCTGTGTCAGATAAGACTTGTTCTACAAGAGAGACCTGAAAAAGACACGCTGCCTTCCCCCAGCCTTCCTCCTACAGAGGATGTGCTCAGACACTCCAAAACCTCCAGGCCTCCCCCACTCTGAGCACACCAGTGTCTCAGAAGCCTCATACCTTCCTTTTTCCATTCAATACTTGCCCTGAGTCCACGAGTATCAGAGGTGCAGGAGAGGGAAGGGTCCAGGCGCGAACTGGGCCAGCAGATGGGGTCTCGCAATCCCAGCAGTCAGGCCAGGTGCTGGGGCCCAGGGCGGGTGCCTGGGGGTTCAGGAAGGCCCTGCCACCCCAACCACCTGCCTGCCTCTTTCTGTCAGTCAGCTGAAGTGGGGTTGAAAAGAACCTGCCCATGGGGCTGCCTGGGGTTCTGTGAGAAGAGCCTGCCCTGGGCCTAGTGCCGCAGCAGCACAAGCACAGGCGGGGGCTCTGTGTGCAGGTCCTCCTTCCTGCCAACCCAGGCCCAGCGTGCTGGGCGGGGCCACGAGGCAGGGATCTGGCCTGAGCAGCCTTAGATGTGCTGAAGAATAGCCCCCGGGGGGCTAGGCCTGGTGGGATGGGGGCAACAAAGGCCCCCAGGCTGGCACCTTTCCCCACCCCCTCCAGCTATGCAGGCTGGGGGCTCAGGCCTAGGATGGCCAGAGAGCTCCACACTGGGACCAGCACCCACAGGGCCTCAGAGATCCTGCAACTTCCCAACCCCTGGACCAGGACCGGGACTTGGACAAAGCCCTCGAAACCCCATGGGGAGGCACCACTGCGCAGAACCTCAGGGCCAGGCACTCACTGGTGAGCAGGGCAGCAGAGCAGGCTCACTCTGTGGCTGGCACCCCTGTGGCCCTGAGGTGGGACTGTGAGGTGCTCCGAGGCTTGGGGACTGGTCAGCCATGAGATGATCCTCTGGCTCTGTGACCCCCGCCCATCTCAGGGGCGAGCGCGCCCTCTTGCCCAGCCTTGCAGATGCTCCCCTCTGAGCCAGTCAATGTGTGGGCCAGGCTGGCTGCAATCAGAGCTGCTGGTGCCTCGGGCAACTTGGCACTTGTACTGCTTGTGAGTCTACTCCACCCTTGAAGACAAGGACCCCAGCCAGGGTACAGCTGGGCGCCATTTGGCCATCCCCCCTGCTGACTGTGATGGTGGGCAGGTAGGATGGCCAGCAGCGCCCTGCCCGTGGCACAGGACACTGGCAAGGCTCAGGCTTTGGAGCCAGAGGCCTGGTTTTAAATCCTGGCTCCTCCACTTAAACAAGTGTCCTCTTGTTCATGCAAGCCTCGTTTTCTTTTTCTCTCTCTCCTTCTTTCTTTCCCTTCCTTCCTTCCTTCCTTCCTTTCCTTTTCCCCCCCTGGTATTGGGGCTTAAACCCAGGGGCATTCTACACCTGCAGTCCTTTTTATTTCTTATTTTGAAAGGGGGGTCTCACCGCTGGGTGTGGTGGCTCACGCTTGTAATTCCAGCATTTGGGAGGCTGAGACAGGAGGATCATGGTTCATTGACAGCCTCAGCTACTTAGTGCGGCCCTTTGCAACTCAGTGAGACTCTGTTTCAAAATAAAGAATAAAAAATAGGGCTGGGCGGGAATAGCTTGTAGGTAGAATACCCCTGGGTTCCATCCACAGTACCACAAAAAAAGGCAGGGGGTCTCACCAAGTTTCAGAGATCCTTGCTAAGTTACCGAGGCTTGCCTCAAACCTATGATCCTCCTGTCTCAGTCTCCCAAGTACTGGGGTTGTAGGCACTACACCACCATGCCCAGCTAAGCCTTTTTCCTCACCCATAAAATTGGGTAATCACAGCCAGGCATGGTGGCACATGCCCTATTTATTTGGCATCCAATAAATAAATAAGCTCGTAACCCCAGTACTTGGGAAGCTGAGACAGAAGGATCACAGGTTTGTGGCTAGATTTAGCAATTTAGTGAGACCCATTTAAAAAAGAAAACAAAGAAACAAAAAATAGTGCTGGTAGTGTAGCTAAGAATGCCCCTGGGTTCAATCCCCAGTACTGGGGTTCCTGGAAGCCCTTCTACCTCCGGGCTACACTCCCAGACCTATTTTTACATTTTTATTTGGAAACAGGGTCTCCAGCGCGCACGGCTGGCTTCTAACCTATGCGATCCTCCTGTCTCTGCCTCCCAAGCGCGGGGGTTACAAGTGTGCGTCACCACGCCCGGCTTGGCACACACTTTTAATTCCAGCATTTGGGAGGCTGAGACGGGAGGATCACGGTTCGAGGACAGCCTCAGCTACTATTTAGTGAGGCCCCTTGCAACTCTGTGAGACCCTGTTTCAAAATAAAGAATAAGTTGGGTGTTGCGGCGCATGCTTGTAATCCCAGCATTTGGGAGGCTGAGACAGGAGGATCGCACAGGTTCAAAGCCAGCCTCAGCTACTTAGTGAGGCTCTCAGCAACTCAGTGAGACCCTGTTTCCAAATAAATATATAAAATGGGTCTGGGAGTGTAGCCCAGAGGCCCCTGAGTTCTATTCCTGGTACCACAAAATAAATAAGTAAATAAATAACAAAAAATAAAAAATAGGTCAGGGAGTATAGCTTGACAGTAGAATGGTCCCGGGTTCCATCCGACGTACCAAAAATAAAATAAAATAAAATAAAAAATAAAAAAAATCGGGTAATCATTTAAAGCTCTAGTCTTGTCCTTTCAATTGCAGATGACAGTATCTACCTGCATCACCCACATCTCCATTTGTCAAACCTAATCCATCCACACTGAGCTTTGCACTTCCCGTCCGGCCTCCTCCACTGCGTCCTCTCCCTCTCAGGCCCAGGCAGCCCAGGCCAAGCACCTTAGAGTCGTAGTGGCTTCTACCACACCCCACTCCCTGGAAATCTTGTCAGCCCAACATCAGAACTGATTTAGCATCACTCACTTCTGGCCATTGCTACCAGCACTTGCCTGGACTGCTGTCATGGTCTCCTAAGTGGTCCCTCTGCTCTGCCATCAGAGAGACTCAGCAAAAGTTTGAGTCCAGGCCGGGCCTGGTGGCGCACGCTTGTAATCCCAGAATTCAGGAGGCGGAGACAGGAGGATCGCGGTTCGCAGACAGCCTCAGCTACTTAATGAGGCCCTCTGCAACTCAGTGAGACCCAGTTTCTAAATAAAGAATAAAAAATAGGGCAGGGGGTGTAGCTCAGAGGTCGAATGCCCCTGGGTTCCACCCCAAGACCCGCAAAAAAAAAAAAAAAAAAAAAAAAAAAAAAGTTTGAGCCCAAAACATGCTGCTTCTGCCTAGCATGATGGCGCACACCTGTAATCCTAGCACTTGAGAGGCTGAAACAGGAGAATCACAGAGTCGAGGCCAGCCCCAGCAACTTAGTGAGGTCCTGTTTCAAAAAATAAAATAAGCTGGGTATGGTGGCACATGCTTGTAATCTCAGCACTTGGGAAGCTGAGACAGGAGGATCACATAGGTTCGAAGCCAGCCTCAGCTACTTAGTGAGGCTCTCAGCAACTTAGCGAGACCCTGTTTCCAAATAAAGTATAAAATAGGTCTGGGAGTATAGCCCGGAGGCAGAAAAGCCCCTGGGTTCCACCCCTAGTACCACCAAAACAAACAAACAAGTAAATAAATAAATGAAATAGGATTGGGGGTATAGCCCAGGGGTAGAAAGCTTCTGGGTTCAATATTTAGCATCCAATAAATAAATAAGCCAGGCATGGTGGCAAACACCTGTAATCCCAGTATTTGGGAGGCTGACACAGGAGGATTGCAGGTTGAAGGACACCCCAGCAAGTAGTGAGGCTCTTGTCAACCTAGCGAGCCCCTGTTTCAAAATCAAACTAAAATAGGGCTTGGGGTATAACTCAGAGGTAGAATGCTCTTGGGCTCAATCCCCAATACTACAAAGAAAGAGGAGAAAGAAGCCGGGCGTGGTGGCGCACGCTTGTAATCCCCACGCTTGGGAGGCTGAGACAAGAGGATCGCACGGTTCGAAGCCAGCCTCAGCTACTGAGTGAGGCTCTCGGCAACTTAGTGAGACCCTGTTTCCAAATAAAATATAAAATGGGTCTGGGAGTATAGCCTGGAGGTATAAAGCCTCTGGGTTCCACCCCCAGTATCACGAGAAAAAAAAAAAAAAAAGAGAAAGAAAGAAAGAAAGGAAAGAAAGGAAATGCTCCTCTGCCCAACCCCTTCATGGCTCCCACCTCACTTACAAGGTGTCTTCAAGTTTGTGCCAAGGCCCAGAGGCCCCAGCTTCCCGACTAGAGGCACTGTGTCCAGCCTTTGTATGTGCTGTTTGCTCTGCCTGGGTATCTGCGGGGCTCTGCAGGTGCCTACACATTTCAGAGGCGTCCCTTCCCAGCTTTACTTTCTCCTAGCATTCCTCCTCTTCCATATCCCATGTGTTTACTTGCTTATTTGCTTTCTTTCTCCTCCCACCAACTCCAGGAGGGCGGTGGTTTTGTCCAGTAAGTTCCCTGCACACAGTAGGCTCTCAGTGACGATGGCTGCATGAGCACAGGACCTTCCCGAGTCTTTGGGACGGCTGTGGGAGGAGACTCAGGTCATAGAAGGCTTCTGACGAGCTTGAGTCATAGAAGGTGCTCAATAGACCCCGCCGCCAGGGTGACAGACGCCGTCCTGGCTCTACACGAGGGCCCAGTGGGGCACGTGTGAGGTGACCAGAGCGCTCCGGGGGCAGGGCCCAGCACCAGGCCCACCCTGGGGCAGGGTGCCCAGGGCAGATTACTGGGACTAGAACTTTCCCAGGATGTGGGACTTACAATGCTAAAACAGGACAGTCCCAAACAAACCAGAACAAATTAATCACCCTAACGGGGCCAGGACTGTAACCCTTCCCCAAAAACACTTCTGGGTGCCGGAGGAGGAGGGGCTAAACTGGCAGACATGAAGCATGTGTGTCCCCTTGGGCCCAGGGCGCAGAGCCAGGGAGGCTGACCTGGGCCCAGCAGGGCCTGTCTGAATGTGTATGTGTTGCACTCATGTACAGGCCTGTGTATATACATGGAGGTGTTCGTGTACACAGCCACATGTCTGAGTACATATGTGTTGCACATGTAAACACACATTTGTCTCTGAGGACTGCAGATGTGGCCGGGGCCCCTTTCCCCTGCAGCTGAGAGGGGGTGGGGTCTTCTCCCCAGGGAGGGGCCATGAGATGCCCCGTTTTAACA
The DNA here is from genome assembly GCF_963383645.1 of Muscardinus avellanarius. Taxonomy (NCBI): domain Eukaryota; kingdom Metazoa; phylum Chordata; class Mammalia; order Rodentia; family Gliridae; genus Muscardinus; species Muscardinus avellanarius. The sequence continues at coordinate 22,114,493 of NC_137802.1, read as the reverse complement.
TGCATGCGTGCTCTGGCTCTCTCTGCCTTCAGCTCCATTTTCCTCCTGACACACTGTATTATGAAACTACTCCAGGCTCCTCCAGCTCGCCAGGATCACTCTCAACCAAGAAGTGGGCGGTTCCTCGTTGAAATAACCTTCCTACTTTCATCTGCCTGGGCTAGTCCTCTGGACCCAGCCTGCCCAGGAATGCTGTGCTAATTGGGCAGCAGATTTCTCAGGGGCCTTGTGGGAGCATCTCCTGGCCCCCCCTTCCTGCCCGTCTCGGGTCTGTCACTTCCTCACTTCAAGGGCTCTGCCTGGGGGCGGAACTGGAGACTGAAACAGGGGCATGGGCACCTGTAGCCAGGTGCCACTGGGATGCCACCAGTCCCTGGGTCCATGCTTTACTTGGGCCACCCTGGGCAGGAACCCTGCTGAGGCCTCAGTTTCTCAGTGTGGAATCAGGGAGTCAGCCTTCCAGGGGTGAGGAGCATTTGGTGAGCTTGCCCTGCTCTGCTCAGCCCTAGCTGTGGCTGTGCTGAAGGCACCCCGGAGTCAGAGGATGGTGTCACTACTGTCTTTAGTGAAGGGCGCTGCTTCCCAGACCACCTTAGGGCTCTCCCCAACCTCCAAGGAACCCGACCCCCACCCCCGCCACCCACCCTGAGGCCCTCAGCCCCAGAGCCCTGGCAGATGGAAGAACAGATCTGATGCTGAGGAGGGCTTAACCCAGGGCGGAGGCTCCCTGGTTAAGGGGAAGGAGCGCTGGCCCCTCTCCCGGCCCACCCACCTGCTTCCAGACCTGGCAATTCTGTAGGAAGCTGTGGGCCTGTGGGCTCCACTTCATCCCTGCAGATTCCCTTCCCCTCGGCTCATCAAATGTGTCCTCCTGTTTCTCAAATCTGCTCCTTAATTTGGGGGCTCAGTGCTGGGCTGACTCCATGGCTGGAGGTCTAAGGGTGAGAGGCGCAAGGGGGTGCCAAATCCTAAAGGCCCAAGCACTGGTATAGGTCTAAGTCATGCAAATCAGGAGATGGAACCCCACTTTTGAAAAATAGGGTGTAGCGCAGGCCTGTAATAGACAGGAGGATTGAGTCCAGCCTCAGCAACATAGCCAGACCTTGTTTCAAAATAAAAAATAGTTGGGTGTGGTGGTGCACGCTTGTAATCCCAGCATTCACAATGCTGAGACAGGAGGATTGCGGTTCGAGGACAGCCTCAGCTACTTAGTGAGGCCTTTTCCAACTTAGTGAGACCCTATTTCAAAATAAAGAATAAAAGCCGGGTGTGGTGGCGCACACTTGTAATCCCAGCATTTGGGAGGCTGAGACCAGAGGATCCCAGTTTGCAGATAGCCTCAATTACTAAGTGAGGCCCTCTGCAAATCAGTGAGACCCTTTTTCAAAATAAAGAATAAAAATTGGGCAGGGGGTATACCTTGGAGGTCGAATGCCTCTGGGTTCCATCCCCAGACCCGTAAAAAAAAAAAAAAGAATAAAAAATAGGGTTGAGGGTGTAGCTTGGAGGTAGAATGCCCCTGGGTTCCATCACTAGTACCACCCAAAAAAAGAAAGTAAGTAAGTAAATAAATAAATAAACAAAATAAAAAAATAACAGCTGGGCTTGGTGGCACACACTTATCATCCTAGTACTTGGGAAGCTGAGATGGGAGGATCACAGGTTCGTGGTCGAGGCCATTGTTTCAAAATAAAAAAATAGGTCTGGAATGTAGCTCAGAGGTAGAATGTTCCTGGGTTCAATCCATGGCATTTCCCCCCATATATCGTATATATCAAATAAAATCTACCAAAGGGCTGGGAATGAGGCTCACTGGTAGAGCACAGAGATGGTGTTGAAGTCCACGGGAATGGATGAGGCCACCCCAGAGAGTCAGGACAGAAGGAACGGAGTTGAAGATCACACCAGCACGATTCTGAACTTGGGCAAAGAAGGCGGCGCAGCCGGAGTGGGGTCAGAGGAAAGCAAAGACGGCGCAGCGTCGCCGAAGCCCAGAGGGTGTCCCGGAGAAAGGAGTGGATGGACCAGGGCTGCTGAGAGCTTGCGTGAGGACAGTGACGTGCCTGCTGACTGGGCAACGCAGCAGTCACGGTGGCCCTGGCGAGTTTCATCGTTGGCAGTGGGCACAGAGGACATGCTAGAGTGGGGTGCAGCGTGAGGGGGGGAGGCTGCGCTCCATCAGCCAGGACAGGCGAGTGTGACCCTGCATCACGATGGCCTGCAACCACCGAGGCTTCCGTGTCACTCATGAGACAGGAGCAGAGAGAGGCTCAGCAGGGCAGGGGGCCATTCTCTACCCACAACACTGCCCAGAAAAGACATCTGGGCAGGAATCGGGCGTGGTGGTGCACACCTGCAATCCACCTGCGATCCCAGGACTTGGGAGGCTGAGACAGGAGGATTGCAAGTTTGGAGCCAGCTTTCGCAACTTAGCAAGACCCTGTTCCAAAATAAAAAATAAAAAGGGCTGCAATGTAGGTTAGATATAGAACATTTCTGGGTTCAATCCCTAGCAACACACACACACACACACACACACACACACACACACACACACACGGCTGACACCTTCTCTTACCTCATTTGTTTCAAGTGACACCTGTCACTCTTGCTCACATTTCATTGGCCAAAATAAGTCACATGTGGGATGTGGTGGCACATGCCTGAAAATTCTAGTACCTTGGGAGGCTGAGACAGAAGAATAGCAGGTTGGAAGCCAGTCTCAGCAACTTAGTAAGATCCTGTTTCAAAATAAAACAATAAAATAGGGCAGGGGATATGGCCCAGAGGTAGAATGCCCCTGAGTTCAATCCCCAGTACCAAATAAAATACGTCATATGCCCTAGCTCTCCATCATGGGACAAGGAGGGCTTCTCTTGGCAGAGTTAGGAACAAGGAGCGTTTGGGGACGCCCAGAGTCACCATGCAGGGAGCTCCGCCTTGGAGGAGGCAGAGAAACAGCCAGGCCTCAGGGGGCGGGGTCACGGGACGTCATTATCATTATCATTATTATTATTGTTTTAAGTGGTACTGGGGATGGAACCCAGGGGTCTTCTACCTCTGGGCTACACCCTCAGACCTATTTTATATTTCTTTCCATTTATTTATTTATTTAATTTATTTATTTGTGGGTCTGGGGATGGAACCCAGGGGCATTTGACCTCCGAGCTACACCCCCTCCCCTATTTATTCTTTATTTTGAAACCGGGTCTCACTAAGTTGCAGAGAGCCTCACTGAGTAGCTGAGGCTGTCCACGAACCACGATCCTCCTGTCTCAGCCTCCCGGTTGCTGGGATTACAAGCGTGCGTCACCACGCCCGGCTTATATTTCTATTTAGAAACAGGGCCTCACCAAGTTGTTGAGAGCCTCACTAAGCTGCTGAGGTTGGCTCCAAACCTGCTATCCTCTTGTCTCAGCCTCCCAAGCACTGGGATTACAAGCATGCGCCAACATGCCTGGCCTATTTTTTCATTTTTAACTATTTGTATGTGTATGGTGCTGGGGACTGAACCCAGGGGCCCTCTACCACTAGGTCGGAGCAGGGGCGATGGCTGCCCCCAGCCCTGAAAATTCCAGTTGGCTGATGCATGGAACCGCAGTTAAACAGCAGTGGCCTAACTGCCCTGGCCACGTGTACAACGGCAAACACACGCCCCAACTCCCCGCTCTCCCCCGCCCTCAAGAAACAGCCCCACAAAAAGCCTGAACCTGCCGCCCTAGGTGCGAGCTTCACTGGCCCCACCTTTGGACCAGCGAACCTTGCGGAATTCGCCACCTCTTGCTTGAGGCTTTCTTGCCTCATTCCCCGCGTGGCAACCCTACACCGCTACATCCCCAGTCCCTTTTACTTTTAAACAGGTCTTGATAACTTGCTAAAGCTGTCCCTCAAACCTGTGATCTTCTTGCCTGAGCCTCCCAAATACTGGGATTATAGGCATGTGCCACCGTGCCTGGCTTTAATTTTTTTTAATTACAGTTTTTATCTTCAATTTTGTACACACTTGTGGGGAACAGTGTGACATTTCAACACTTGTATACAATTGTTATGATCAGATTAAGGTGATTGGCATACCCATCACTGCCAAACTTCATCATTCGTTTGTATTGGGAACATTCAAAATCCTCTCTGCTAGCTATTTTGGAATATACAATAAATTATCAACCATAGTTATCCTCCTGTGCTATGAACACTAGAAGTTTGTCTCCAACCACACCCCTGCACCCAGCAACCATCCTTTCTCCACCCCTCACCTTCCCAGGGCTTCTTTTTTGAAGTGGAAGAAACAGCCTATTTGCATGCCAATGAGCATGATCCAGGGACAGGGAGCGGAGAGGATGAGGCCCAAGCTCAAGAGAAACGGAGCTCTGCGGTGCAGGCGAGGCTAGAGGGGTCAGCCTCAGGTGGCTTCTGCTTTCTCCAGGAAGCAGGAAGGGTCGTTAGCTGAGAGGGAAGGCAGACAGCCGAGAACAAACAAAACAATTCAGTCTCCTGAGGGGCTGCTGGGCGCCCAGACAGCCTGGCTCTGGGGCTTTCTCCACAAATATTAGCTACTTGGATACAGCAAGAAACACAGAAGGGTCATCCCGGGCTGGGGCTTCCAGGGTAGATCACAGGGTAGGGAGTTGATGTCAAGGAGCCAGGTGTGGTGATGCATGCCTGTAATCCTAGTACTGGGGAGGCTGAGATAGGAGGATAGCAGGTTTGAGGCCAGCCTCAGCAATTTTATTTTATTTTAGCGCGTCTGGGGATGGAACCCAGAGGCATTTGACCTGGGGAGGCTGAGATAGGAGGATAGCAGGTTTGAGGCCAGCCTCAGCAATTTTATTTTATTTTAGCGCGTCTGGGGATGGAACCCAGAGGCATTTGACCTCTGAGCTATACTCTCTGCCCAATTTTTTTATTCTTAATTTTGAAACAGGGTCTCACTGATTTGTGGAGGGCCTCACTAAGTAGCTGAGGCTGTCCGTGATCCTCTGGTTTCAGCCTCCCAAATGCTGGGATTACAAACGTGGGCCACCACGCCCCAGCTTCAGCCTCAGCAATTTATTTATAACTCTATTTCAAAAAAAAAAAAAAAAAAAGGGGCTGGGGGGAAGCCGGGCGTGGTGGCGCACGCTTGTAATCCCAGCATTTGGGAGGCTGAAACCAGAGGATCACGGACAGCCTCAGCTACTTAGTGAGGCCCTCTGCAACTCAGTGAGACCCGGTTTCAAAATAAAGAATAAAAAAATAGAGCAGGGGGTGTAGCTCGAAGGTAGAATGCCCCTGGGTTCCATCCCCAGACTTGCAAAAAAGGGCCGGGGGTGTAAATCAGACGTAGACTGTCCCTGGGTTCAATGCCCAGTAGTGCGTGCGTGCACACGCACACACATACCCCAGGGAAGTTGAAGGTGTTGATAAGGGTTTCTAATCTCCTCTGACAGCCTCCACCCAAGCTCTAGTCACCTCTTGCTGGACTTCGCAGGATAAATGACTACCTGACTTCTAGGCCTCGCCCCACCGACCTTTCTCCTTGACCCCTCTGTGGAGTCTGTCCTGACTGGCCACTTGAGATACCCTGTGACCCCACGTGATGGTGCGCTTCCGTAATCCCAGGAACTTGGAAGGCTCTAGCAGGAGGATCGCTAGTTCAAGGCCAGCCTTAGCAATTTAGTGAGACCTTGTCTCAAGATATAAAATAAAAAACGCTGGGGTTATAGCTCAGTGGTACACTGCTGGGTTCAATCTCTGATACCAAAAAAAAAGAAAAAGAAAAGAAAAAAGACACCTTGTGGGGCCCTCGGGCATCTCAGGTCCCAAGGCTCAAACTGCCTCTTTTAGCCCTAAGCATGGTGGTGCACGCCTATACTTCCAGCACTTGGGAGGCTGCGACAGGTTTGAAGCCAGGCTCAGCAACTTAGCGAGGCTGTCAGCAACTTGGCAACACCCTTTCTCCAAATAAGAAATAAAATAGGACTGGGAATGTAGCTTGGAGATGAATGTCCTGGGGTTTAATCCCCAGTACCACAGACAACAACATAACCACAGAATTATCTGAGCGCCGTTCTAATTTGGGGAGCTACCTCTGCCCATCTCAGCCCCCAGGCCCAGAAGATCTGGCCTGGCTATTATGTAGCATGGGCTTCCCAGGCACTCCCCAGACCTCGTTTTCACCTTCCAGGTTTTTCCTTAAAGTCATCCATCATTATTTACTTTAATTTGAAAATAATACTTGCACCGGGCGTGGTGAGGCACACTTGTAATCCCAGCATTTGGGAGGCTGAGACAGGAGGATCGCAGTTCACGGACAGCCTCAGCTGCTTAGTGAGGCCCTTGGCCTGCGCACCATGATCCTCTTGTCTCAGCCTCCCAAATGCTGGGATTACAAGCATGCGGCACCACGCCTGGCTTGAGTGGGTGCAGGGGCACATACTTGTAATCCCAGTACTTGGGAGACTGAAGCAAAAGGATTCTAGGTTCGAGGACAACTTCAGCAATTTAGTAAAAATTGCAATTTAGTAAAAATTTTAGTAAAAATCCTGTTTCAAAATAAAACATAAAAAGAACTGGGGATATAGCTTGGAGGTAGAATGTTCCTGGGTTAAGCCCAGTACCACAAAAAAGAAAAGAAAAGAAAAGAAAATTCGGATCCCACAGTCATACTATACAAGCAGCTCTCTCCTGAGCATCTGCGTCGCCCCTTCTGCTCCTTTGGCAGTTCTGTGCTAAGGAGGTGATGGAGCCCAAGAGGCAGAGAAATGGGCCCTCACCCACCAGCCCTGTCCATGTACACTCGAACTTTGTAAAGAGGAATGCAGAGAGAGATCAGGGGCTGTGAGCACTGTGGGGCTCCCCTAGTTAGTGGGGTGAGAATGCTTGGAAAGTCTGGAGGTTGAGAAGGATCCATAAGGGGTGGAATTACAGCCAGAGGAAACAGCATATGCTAAGGCCTAAGGCCAGGGAAGCACTCAGTCAAGTGACAGAAGGAGAATGATACAATGACAGGCAAGACGTTTAGCGATGCAGAGGGTCCCACTGTATAGACAGAGTGCGATTCATTTAACTGGAAAACATTTAGAGTGCCTCTCATTTTTCAGTGTTTTAAGTTACTATTGCAGCTGGGTGTGGTGGCACACACTTGTAATTTTAGTACTTGGGAGTCTGAGACAGGAGAATAGCGGGTTCAAGGCCAGCCTCAGCAACGTGTGAGGCCCTCCATAACTTAGTGAGACCCTGTTTCAAAATAAAGAATAAAAAATTGGGCTGGGAGTAGAGCTCAGATGTAGAATGCTCCTGGGTTCTATCCCCAGTACCACACACACCCAAAGTTATTATGGCAGAAGTTGGTAATATTAATTGCCTATTAAGAGGCCTACTTAGGAGGGCCAGGGTGAAGGACACATCACTGTATATGTGACAGGAATTTTTAGTTTACTAGTATGTTGATATATTTATCAATTCTTGGATGAACCAGAAAAATTAAAACTAAATAACACTAAAGCCAGACATGGCAGTACATACCTGTAATCCCAATACTTGGGAGGCTGAAACAGGAGGATTGCAGGTTCAAGACCAGCCTCATCAACTTTAGTGAAACGCTCAGCAACCTAGCAAGATCCTGTTTCAAAAAATAAATAAAGCCGGACGTGGTGGCACATGCTTGTAATCCCAGCATTTGGGAGGCTGTGGCCGGAGGATCACAGTTCTCAGACAGCCTCAGCTACTTAGTGAGGCGCTCCGTAATTTAGTGAGACCCCTTTTCAAAATAAAGAATAAAAAAAAAAAACAGGGCAGCCGGGTGTGGTGGCGCACGCTTGTAATCCCAGCATTTGGGAGGCTGAGACTGGAGGATCGCGGTTCGCAGACAGCCTCAGCTACTTAGTGAGGTCCTCTGCAACTCAGTGAGACCCTGTTTCAAAATAAAGAATAAAAAATTGGGCAGGGGGAGTAGCTCAGAGGTCAAATGCCTCTGGGTTCCATCCCCAAGCTCGCAAAAAAAAAAAAAAAAAAAAAAAAAAAAACAGGGCAGGGGGTGTAGCTCGGAGGTCAAATGCTCCTGGATTTCATCCCTAGACCCGCCATATATAAATAAATAAATAAATAAATAAAGGCAGGCCGGGGGAGCTGGGCATGGTGGCGCACATTTGTAATTCCAGCATTTGGGAGGCTGAGACAGGAGGATTGTGGTTCACGTACAGCCTCAGCTACTTAGTGAGGCCCTCCACAACTTAGTGAAACCCTGTTTCCAAATAAAGAATAAAAAATAGGGCTGGGGTGTGCTCGGAGGTAGAATGCCCCTAGGTTTCGTCCCCAGTACCGCCAAAATATAAATAAATAAACAAACAAATAAATAAATAATAAAAAGGGCTGGGGGTATAGGTTGCAGGTGGAATGCTTCAGTGAGTTCAAGGGGGTAGAATGGGTTCCATCCCTAGTACATGTACACACACACACACACACACACACACACACACACACACACACAATAAATACAACTAAATAACACTGAAATGAACATCTTTGTGCACATGGCTCCAGCTAAAGTTTTGTGGGCTTTTTTCTTTTTCGGCGGTGCTGGGGATGAAACCCAGGGGCATTCTATCTCTGAGCTACACCCCAGCCCTATTTTTTTTAATTCTTTATTTTAAAAGAGGGTCTCACTGAGTTGCAAAGCGCCTCACTAAGTAGCTGAGGCTGGCCCCAAACCCAGATCCTCCTGTCTCAGCCTCCCGAATGCTGGGATTACAAGCGTGCGCCGCCACACCCGGTGTCCAGCTAAATTCTTGGTCCTTTTCTTAGGTGAAATTCATAGAGTTCTCACTGGGTGTAGTGGTACACAAATTGTAATCCCAGTACTTGGGAGACTGAGACAGGAAGATCTCAAGTTGTGCCAGCCTCAGCTACTCAGTGAGGCCTCTGCAACTCAGTGAGACCCTGTTTCAGAATAAATAAAAAATAGGGCTGGGGGTGTGGCTTGGGGATAGAATGCCCCTGGATTCAATCATCAGTTTGCCAAAAAAAAAAAAAAGAGTTCTCTTTTCTTTTTTTTTCTTTTCTCCTATTCTTTCCTTCTTTTCCTTCCTTCCTTCCTTCCTTCCTTCCTTCCTTCCTTCCTTTCTTTGTACTAGGGATTGAACCCAGGAGTATTCTACCACTGAACTAACAGCCCTATTTCATTCTGAAACAGGGTCTCAGTAAGTTGCTGAGGCTGGCCACGAACATGTGATCCTCCTGTCTCAGCCTCCTAAGTACTTGGATTACAGGTGTGCACCGCTGTATCTACCCTGCTTGAATCAAGGTTCTTTTGACCAACACTGATAAGTCACATTCCATAAAGTTTAGTTGATAAAGTTTTAAGTTGTACATCCAGAAAAATCACCAACCGTGGCAGCTTTCAGAGGTGCATCTGTTTCCTGTCTGCCCTCCCAACCAGACTGCTCGTGAGTCAGAAGAGACCTCCGCCTCCTATGAAGAACAGAGTGTGGGCAGCCAAAGGGGTTGACAGGTATTGAACCTCGTCTGTGTGACAGGCTCACCCATTGCAGGCGTGCACCTGCTCCATGTCTCCCACACGATTGTGAAAGTGTTCCTATTCCCCTTTCACCATTGAGAAAAATGAGAATTATCAAAGTGTAGTGATTTGCCCAAGATGGCGGAGCCAGAACTCACACAAGATTGGTGTGGGATAACGAGAGGAGAGACTGCACGCCTTTGAGGCCAAGGCTCGCTCAGAGACCCTTTCCAGTATCACCCCTACAGCCCCCCAACATGCCACTCCCCCACCTCCCACGCAGTGTCCTTGTTCACTTGCTAATAACCTCCTCCTCCCTCATCTCCCTTATGTATTTCCTCTCTTTAGGCTTCACACTCAGGAGACCAGGGAAGTGAACCAGGAGATGGGGAAGGACGTGGAAATTCTGTGTAATACCATCGTCTGTATCACAAAACTTGTCTTAAGTGCCAGCCCCAGGGATTTGCTGGAGTTGGCACGGCAGAGGTGGGGCTGAAGGTCAGATTAAATTGGGCTAGTAACTCCCAGAGGGATACTTGAAGGAAGTTGCTATAGAAAGGGTTTCTGGGGGCGCAAGCCACCGCGGCAGGCTGGCCAGCGGGTCAAGCCTGCATCGCAGGGCTTGGTGGTGACATGCCCGCGCTCACAGGAAGCCTGAAATCTTGCCTTTGCCTCCCAATAATGAGTGGGTATAAAAATGGATCTTGAATAAAATTGTCTGCAGTTTTCAAATTTCAAACTGCATTAGTCAAAATATATCAAATTTCCATGTACTGGCTTACCACCTGCTCAAAATCTGATCCCCTCTCAGCTGGAATATATTGAAATATGAATCACCCCAAGAGGCGAAAAGGAGCAGAGCTGAGGGTGAGGCCTTTTCCTGAGGTCCCTGCGGGCTAGCTGGGATCTGCCCCCACCCCAGCATGGTTTCTCTTATCTCCTGGGCGGCCCAGTCCTTCAGCCACCTGCTTCAGGTTTCTAAGGTAAACCCCTCTGCTCTGGGCAATCTATGCGGTACTGGGCAGGTGCCACACACCGCGGGACATCATTATTTCCTGTCCTCAAGCCTTTCATAAGCACCTATCATGTGCGGGGCATTCAAGCTCCCTAGAGAGGCAGATCTATAATCCTGTGGATATACCCAACAGTGAGTGTGTGTGTGTGTGTGTGTGTGTGTGTGTGTGTGTGTGTGTGGTATTACTGGGGATTGAACCCAGGGGGGGGGTTTACCTCTGAGCTACATCCCCAGCCCTATTTTATTTTTTATTTTGAAACAGGGTCTCACTAAATTGCTGAAGGCCTTGCTAAGTTACTGAGGCTGGCTGCGAACCAGCAATCCACCTGTCAGCCTCCTGAGCAAGGGGGTTGAAGCGTGTGCCACCATGTCTGGCTCAATAGTGACTTTTTTGTCCTGTCTGCTCACCTTCCTGAGCACAGGGCAAGGCTGGCCCTCCCTGCTGGAAACATTTTCTTTTATATTTTTGGTACTGAGGATTGAGCCCAGGGCTCTGAGCTATATTCACAGACATTTATTTGTTATTCTCTGGTCTCAGCCTCCCCAATACAGGAACTAAAGGCTTGCACCACCAAGCCCGGCCGTCTTCTTGGGAGATGGCATGGCTCCGCATCTCCCTTCCCCTGCCACACCTTGCTGGCTGTTGCTTCTTGGTCTGTTCTTTGTGGGTGTCATCTCTACATACCCAGATTCCCAGGACCCAGCCCTGGGACCTTTTCTCTCCCATAGTCACACCTTTCCCCAGGTGAGCCCACCCATGATTTACAATATCCCTCCATGGAATGAGGTAAGGTACCTGAACTCAATCAGTGCACCCGCCCGCCCGGCTGACATGGCCACGTAGGCGTGAGATGGAACGTGCACACTCAGCAGGTGCTCCGTGTGCGTCCCACGCAGGCAGACGGTGGGGCCGTTCTTTTGGCTGTTCAGACTGAAGTTATTTTCCAATCCTTCCTTTCCTTCATTCTCTTTTCCTTTGATCCCCTAAGTCCTACTGGTCCCACCGTCAAAATATGTCCCCAAGCCAGGCATGGTGACACATAACTGTAAACCCAGTATTTGGGAGGCTGAGACAGGAAGATCGCCGGTTTGAGGCCAGTCTCAGCAATTTAGCGAGACCCTCAGCAACCTAGGAAGACCCTATTTCAAAAAAATTGTTTTTTGGAACCCTTCTTCTACCTCCGGGCGACACTCCCAGACCTATTTTATATTTTTATTTGGAAACAGGGTCTCTTAAACCAGCAAGGCTGGCTTTGAACCTGCGCGATCCTCCTGTCTTCGCCTCCCAAGTGCGGGGATTACAAGCGTGGCCATCACGCCTGGCCCTGTTTCAAAATTAAAAAAAAAAAAAAAAAAGGGAGTGGAGCTCATAGGTAGAATGCTCCGAGTTCAACTTCCAGTACCAAACAAACAAAAAACTCCAACACAGGGCTGGGGTGTAGCTCAAAGGCAGAGCGCTTGGCTAGCATGTGCAAGGCCCTGGCTTGGAACCCTAGCAACACACACACACACAAACACACACACACACACACACACTATGATCATGTTACTTCCCTGTTTGAAATCTTCCAGTGGCTTCCCATTGGGTAAAACATTAGCAGGCCTTATCAGCCCTTAGGCCTCCTGATCAGCTCCTACTTCTCCAGCCCTGCCCTGTGCCACCCTCCGCATCACTAGCCCGCCAGCTTCTGTTCCGAGGCCTCCACGAGCTCATTCTTGCTTTGGAGGTTTTGTCTTGTTTTATGGTAAGGTGCAAAAATATTTACTACAGCCGGGCGTGGTGGCGCACGCTTGTAATCCCCGCACTTGGGAGGCGGAGACAGGAGGATTGTGCAGGTTCGAAGCCAGCCACGCCGGCTTAGGAGACCCTGTTTCCAAATAAAATATAAAATAGGTCTGGGAGTGTAGCCCGGAGGAAGAAGGGCTTCCAGGAACCCCAGTACCACCAAAAAAAAAAAAAAAAAAAAAAATTTTACTACAAATAAACACCAAATTTATTATCATAAAGCAAACAGGTCAGTGGCATGTAATACACTCACCGTGTTGCACAACCATCACCACTATCTAGTCCCAGAACATTTTCATCACCCGAAGGGAAACTCCACACCCATTAGCAGTCACTCCCTGTCCTTCCTCCCCAGCTCTGGGCAACCATTAACATGCTTTCAGTCTCTGGATATAACTCTCCCAGATAGTTAGCACAGATGCAATCATATGATGCTTGCCTTTGAGTTTTAGCACTGGCTGTTCCTGAGCCGTGTGTGTGTGTGTGTGTACTGAGGATTTAATCTAGGGGCATTCTACCTCTGAGCCACTCTCCATTCCATTTTACTTCTTATTTTAAAACAGGGTCTTGCTAAGTTGCTACGGGTCTCACTAAATGGCCTCAGACTTGTAATTCTGTCTTGGCTTCACAAATACTGGTATTACAGGTACGCACCACCACTTGCCCACTGTACTTTAGGGGTCTGGAGAAGGCCCGCTTTTTTCTTTCTTTTTCTTTTTTTTCTTTCCTTCCTTCCTTTTGTTTGTTTCTTTCCTTCCTTTTTTTTTTTTTTTTTTTAATGTAGTACTGGGGATGGAGCCCAGGGCTCTGAGCAACACGCCTGGTCCTATTTTTTATTCTTTAATTTGAAACAACCTCCCAAATACGAGGATTACAAGTGTGCGCCACCACGCCCAGCAAAGCCCACTTTTTGAATCCCTGGGAGGGAAGCAGAGCAAGTGAGCGTAGGTGCCCCCCTCACTGCCCGCCGCATCTTCCTGCACTCAGCCACCAGCTGCTCTGGGCACTGAGCTGTCTGTGAGCTGTGTCCTTCATTTCTCCTGATTGAATCAGAGTGGGCTGGCCCAGGCCCTGTGGCTCTGGAAGTCCAGCTGAGCTCCCAGGAGGAGAGGCCTTTCCCCAAAGCCTGGAGGTTCAGGGGGGCAAATTCAATTGTATACAAGGTGAGAACTATTAACCTGTCTGTGGACTGTGTGCCCTCACACTGCTCCCGTGGCCACTGTCCAGGCCACCTCTGCTGAGTCCCAGCCCTGCCACTCCCAGCTTCCCGCTGCTCCAGATATGCCTTTCCAGCTTTGTCCTCCAGCGGCCCATGGTGCCCATCAAGGATACACACAATTGTGAGCTGAGAAGGAAAGCAAGTCTGTGGGGAGTTGGCTCAAGCCTGGTCATCAGCCTTTCCCCACCCTTCCCATCCTCCAGCTCTGGGCATAATCTCCCAGGGACGAGCCTCTGGCTGCAGGCAAGGGCCAGGCGAATGGGGAATTCTGGGGTCTCAGGTCCCCAACATATGGTTTAGAGCTGTGCTGTCTGAGACAGTTGAGATGCGGCTGTTCCTTCAAAGGCTTCATATGAGAATGTAAAGCATGGCTGGACGTGGCCCACACCTGTACTCCCAGGACTGGGAAGCTGAGACAGGAGGATCACATGCCTGAGGACAGCCTCAGCAACTCTGCAAGGCTCAGCAACTTGTTAAGACCTTGTTTCCAAATAAAAATAATACGATGGTCTGGGGGTATAGCTCAGAGGAGGATGCCCCTGGGTTCAATCACTAGCAACACACACACACGAACCAGGCCAGCTCATCCACTCAGCCCAGGGGCAGATCATGGGCAGCTCCAGAATTAAGGAATGGTCTGTACTCTGGCTTGGTCAGCAGCCCACTGCCGCCACCTCCCGTAGTCCTCTCTGATGGCTCATTATTCCAGCATTCCCAGATGAGTGGAATTTTCCCTACTACCACCTAATCTCATCCCAGCTGATGTTATACAGTGACATGTGTGGAAGGCGCACACAATTCTCAAGACTGAGAGGAGAATGTTCCCACAGAAGGTGTGAACAGTTTTATTTTATTTTATTTTTTACTGAGGATTGAACCAAGGGGCATTCTACCTCTGAGCTGCACCACCAGCCCGATTTTTTTTTAATTCTGAACAGGGTTCCCCCTTCTCAAAGCTGGGATTCCCGGCCTGGACTCCATCACAGAGCTTAGTGCAGCGTCCTGGCGCGTCCCTAGCCAGGAGTTCCTGGGATGGGGAGTGCAAGCTTTGCTTTCTAGGTCTCTTCCTGTGTGGGTTTGAGTCTTGGGGACGGCCCCAACCCACTGACAAACCAAGAGACACTGGTGCTGGGTGGGCGAGGCTCCCGGAAGACAGGGCAGGTTCTCTGCCCCATCTCCTTCCTCCAACCCCAGTGACAGAAACTGGAGCCACTTGAGGTGGCCAGTCCAACATCTCAGCTGGTTCCAGCATCGCCACCACCCAGTGTGCCTTCTTCCACTCCACTCTCCTCTTGGAGCCCACCTTCCTCCCTGCCCCCACCGGCCCCTCACCTTCTCGGAGCCCAGGCCTGACTTCCTGACCTGGTCCTCTCACCTTCCCTTGTCCAAAGGTTTCATTCAGATGCTTCCAGGGAGAGTGAGGTGGCCAAGAAGACCTCGTCTTCCAGGCGGCAGCCTGGAAGCCAGGTCTATCCAGAGCCCCGGCTCCAGCCACCACTGTCCTGAAGGAGGGAGGGCAAGGAGGGAGGGCGAAGCCCTAAATAACCAGGTCTTTGGATTTTGCCAGAGGCTAGGATTCTGGAATTTTGCCTACAATTGGTTGGCACCAAACTTGACAAATAACAAAAACAAAACACAACTCCACCTGCAGCCTGGATTGTGCCGCAGGTCACTGTTGCTGACAGCTGTCTTCTCTGCGGTTGGGTCTTAGTCTTCCGTGCCCCCTGGCTCGGGCTTCAGTTCTCCGCCCCGCTATTCTCTGCTCCTCTCCGGCTATAAACTAGCTCAGGTCTCTCACACCGAACAGTCAACGCGCCCAACCAAAACCTCCCTGCACTGCGCCTCTCCCCTCCCTTCCTAGGTGAGGTTCTTGAAAAGGCCTGTCTTGGGGCAGTGGGCTCAATTCCTCTCCTGCCTCTCTCAAGCCCCACACCTGGGATTCGGCCCCTCTCACACAAACTCCCAGGCAGTGCCTAAACCCCACGGTTTCTAGTTTCATCTGACCTCAGAATCCCCTTGAAATCTCCTCCACTGATTTCTTTTTTTTTTTTTTTTTTAGGTACTGGGGATGGAACCCAGGGGCATTCTACCTCTGAGCTATACCCCTCAGCCCTATTTTTTATTCTTTATTTGATACAGGTCTCACTGAGTTGCAAAAGGCCTCACTAAGTAGTAGCTGCTAGGCAGGCCAGGCTGGTTCCCAGGAAGGGCTTCCGCCCTATGGCAAAGCTCCGGCCCTGCCCCCACACTTAGTTTCTGTTTCCTGGAAACTGCGCAGGCTGCCTGCTCGCCACTCCTGTTCCCGCTAGCGCAGTTCTGTCTAACCAATGAATTTAAAAGTCCACCTAGAGTCGGGCGTGGTGGCGCACACTTGTAATCCCAGCGCTTGAGAGCCTGAGACAGGAGGATCACACAGGTTCGAAGCCATCCTCAGCTACTTAGTGAGGCTCTCAGCAACTTAGTGAGACCCTGTTTCCAAATAAAATACAAAATAGGTCTGGGAGTATAGCCCAAAGGTAGAAGGCCCCTGGGTTCCACCCCCAGTGCCACACACACACACACACACACACACACACACACACACAGAGTCCACCTAGCTCCGATGGGACACTACATAGGGCTGACCTATGACAACTGACCAACTCAACTCACATATAATCCCACACACGGCCACATGCTCTCTCTCTGCCCGCTGCTTCTCCTGACTTCGTTGCCTAAATAAATCTCTTGGCTTGCACGGTTGTCTCTGGTACAGTTTTTTGCTCTTCAGTAGCTGAGGCTGTGCTCAAACCACGATCCTCCTGTCTCAGCCTCCTAAATGCTGGGATTAAAAGTGTGTGCCACCACACTTGGCTCCGGACTCTTATGACTCAACTTTCTTCTGGGTCTGTTCCAACCTATCTGGACATCTCTTCTCAGTGTCTGTCCTGGGTGACACTTCTCATTTTACCCATAGTGGGGGCTGGAGGTGTGGCTCAGTGGTAGAGCTCTTGCCTAGCAAGCACGCAGGAGGCCTTGGGTTCAATCCCTGGTATCATGGGGTGGAAGGGAAGGAAGCCAAACATAATACCACATTACAGTTTTATTCTCTATGCTAATATATATATATATATATATATATTTATTTATTTATTATTATTATATTTTTTGCATGGCATTGGGGATGGAACCCAGGGGCATTCTGCTTCCAACCTATACTCCTAGCCCTATTTTTTAATTCTTTATTTTGAAACAGGGCCTCACTGAGTTGCAAAGGGCCTCACTAAGTAGCTGAGGCTGTCCTTGAACCGTGATCCTCCGGTCTCAGCCTCACAAATGCTGGGATTACAAGCGTGCGCCACCACACCTGGCTTGAAATAATCTTTTGAGGATTTGCACTCAGTAACTGTTTGTCTCTGCCAGGCGTGGTGCTGCACATCTGTAATCCCAATACTTGGGAGGCTGAAAGAGAAGGATCACAGGTTCAAAGCCAGCCTCAGAAACTTAATGAGGCCCTCTGCAACTTAGTGAGAGCCTGTTTCAAATTAAAGAAGCCAGGCATGGTGGCGCACGCTTGGGAGGCTGAGACAGGAGGATCGTACAGTTTCGAAGCCAGCCTCAGCTACTTAGTGAGGCTCTCAGCAATTTAGTGCGACCCTGTTTCCAAATAAAATATAAAATAGGTCTGGGTGGATAGCCTGGAAGTAGAAAAGCCCCTGGGTTCCACCCGCAGTACCACAAAAAATTAATTAATAAACCGGGTGTGCTGGCACACGCTTGTAGTCCCAGCATTCAGGAGGCTGAGATAGGAGGATCGCGGTTAGAGGACATCCTCAGCTACTTAGTGAGGTCCTTTGCAATTCAGTGAGACCCTGTTTCGAAATAAAGAATAAAAAATAGGGATGGGGGTATAACTAGGAGGTAGTATGCTCCTGGGTTTCATCCCTAGACCCACACCAAAAAAAAAAAAAGTGTAAAAATCCCTGGGTTCCATCCCCAATATCACAAAAATAAAATAAAATAGGGCTGGGCGTATAGCTCAGAGATAGAACACCCATAGGTTCAATCCTCAGGACACACAGAGAAAAAAAACTTACTCTACCCACATCCCTTGGGGAGCACCATATGCTGATGACATCATAGCATCGGCATCATAGCTTTCTTCTAATTCCAAACCCACATCACCAAAGGCTTCTTGCACATACCAGTGAAAGTCCACTCTATGGCCCTAAAACAAAGTCACCCCTCTAAGCCTCCTGCCTCTTCCTGGGCCACCTTCTCAGGGACCACCTCTACTGCGGTCTCCTCAAACCCGAGACTCTGCATTCTCCCCTGGACTCTGCAGTCTTCTGGAGTCCACCGAGTCCTGCAGATTGCTTGTGCAGAACTTTCTTCCAATAGTGTAGCTGCCTCCTTCAATCTGCCTTCACCCTCGCCGCACTCCACCTTCTCTGCCTGAGAAGTTTTTCTGAAACTCAGCTCTGATGCTATCCTCTGAATATCCGTGGCCCTCTTTCAGGAGGATGTCTGACTTTTTGCCCAGTGCCCCAGCCCCGACTCAACATTCACTGGGGCACAAGCCCTGCCATATCAGCCTGTCGCAGTTCCTGGCAGGTGTCATGTCTAGTCTCCCATCCCCAGGCCAAGGTACGCTGTTCCCCACCTGAATGTTCCTCCTTCCCTTTTCCGCCTGTGTGATTCCCGCCTATTTTTCAAAGTGGATACGGATACGGGAGGAAGACTCTCCTCCCTTTGGGCTTCCTTAGAACAGAGTTTGACATGGCTGTGGAATTGTCAGTTTGCATGTAGGGTGTCTACAGCAAGTGAGAGACTAAATAGACAAATAAATAGTGCCAGACCATGTATAAAAATAGAACTCTGACCCACAATCTGCAGCAGCCAATCCAGGAAGCCAGCCCACTATCTACAAGTCACACACGTAGGAAGTCAGACCACTCGCCCCAGCACACAATCCAGAAAGCCCGACCGTAGCCCCTGTGAAAGTCAGCCCATCAGCCAGGACTTGATTAGCTTCCCTAATTTTTGTCCTGGCTTCTAACTTAGGACTGACCAAGAGAAAGTCAAATACGTACCCCTAACCAGATGCAGTGACACACGCCTGTATTAGGAGGCTGAAGCAGGAGGATCACAGGGTTTGAGGCCAGCCTCAGCAATTTAACAAGACCCTTAGCAACTTAGTGAGACCCTGTATCATGTATCAGAATAAAAAAGTAAAATGGGGCTGGGGGTGTAGCTCAGAGGTAGAATACCCCTGGGCTCAGTTGCTAATAACACACACACACACACACACACACACACACACACACACACACACCTCATGCTGAGACCTGACCAGCATGGTGGTGATTGGGAGGTGGTCCTAGTAGGTAGGGTTTGGGTCTTGGAGGCAGAGCCCACATGATGCACCTTTCTCCTGCAGGGGAGTTTTTGCTCTCCCAGAACTATGGTAGGTGCTACATGAGCAGGGTTTTTTTTTTTTTTTTTTTTTTTTTTTTGTGGTGCTGGGGGTTGAACAAAGAGGCATTATACCTCCAAGCTATATCCCTAGACCAGCTTTATTTATTTGGAAAAAGGGTCTCTTTAGGTTTCTGAGAGCCTCACTAAATTGCTAAGGCTGGCTTCGAACCTGCGATCCTCCTGTCTCAGCCTCCCAAGTACTGGAATTACAGGTGCACCACCACGCCCCCCTGAGCGGTTGTTATGCAGTGAGGCTGCTCTTCCTGTTCTCTCAAGCAACCACGTGCCCTCTGCCCTCTGCTGAGTTAAGCAGCACGAGGCCCTCTCCAAAAGCCAGGAGGCCAGTGCCACATTCTTTGACATCCTAGCCTCCAGAAAGTAAACCTGAGCCAAAATAAACCTGTTCCCTTTAAATGTTAACCAGTCTTGGGCATTCTGATATAACAAAGCAGCACAGAGACAAGGATGGGGCTTAAAACAAAACCATTCAGGACCTCATGACTGTGGTCAAACAGGCAGCAGGCGGCTCTCTCCTCACTGTGGTCGCATTCAGATGGTGACAGGGCTGGAGCCATCTGGGAACTGAACTAATACCAGGACACGGGGCCTCTTTTCCTCTCCTGTGGTATCAGGGTTTCTCCTCTTACTGTTGTCTCTTCATACGATCTAACAAGGTGGTGTGTGTGTGTGTGTGTGTGTGTGTGTGTGTGTGTGTGTGTGTGTGTGTCTGCGGACTGAACTCAGGGATATTCCAGACCTTTTTAGTTTAAAACAGAGCCTCACTAGTTTGCTGAGAATCTCACTAAATTGCTGAGACTGGTCTTGAACCTGTGATCATCCTGTCTCAGCCTCCCAAGCACTGGGATTACAGGCGTGTGCCACCACGCCTGGCAGTAGCTGGCCTTTATTCAGGGCCTCAGAGCTCCCTGAACTATGAAAGTAAGGCGGCCAGCCTTCCGAAGGAATGGCCAGAAGTGTCTCCTACTAGCGAAATCAAGTTGCAGCCCGAACCCAGACCCTAGGTGGGAGGGACCCTCCTAAGGATGTGAATAGCAAGAGCGTAGCTGCCCATCTTTGGAGCCTGGCCGCTGTCCATCTTCCTTCCCCAGTGACATGTGTTCCTGGGCTCTGTGCCCTGGGCACCCAGCAGGAGGCCTGTCCAAGTCAGTGCTCAGCAACACTTGATAACCAAGGGAATGGATGGAAGGACGGTGGCACCGACAGATGGACAGAAGGGCTCCATGCTGGCATCCCTGCCCGCAGGCCCCTGCCGCCACGTTTAGTTCACATAAACACTGCTCTCTGCTGCTCAACACTCCTCTATTTTTAAACCTCTCAAGCAGAAAGTGGTGCTTAACATTTTTTTAAATCAGGGATCCCTTAAGGGATCTCATGACAGCTGTAGAGACCCCTCCCTAGAGCAGGGCACCTTCGCGGCGCACTCATAGCACTGCAGCATAGTAATGGCGGCTGCCCTTATCAAGCATGTGCCATGCCAGTGGCCGGGTGACACGCTGCACCTCTCACTGGACTCAGTAACCTGAACACACTGCGAGGGCAATGCTCCCACTTAGTCCCATTTATGGATGGGAAAGCGAGGCTCAAAGAGGTGAAGGGAGAAGCCGGGCGTGGTGGCGCACGCTTGTAATCCCTGCCCTTGGGAAACTGAGACAGGAGGATCACACAGGTTCGAAGCCAGCCTCAGCTACTTAGTGAGGCTCTCAGCAACTTAGTGAGACCCTGTTTCCAAATAAAACATAAAAGAGGTCTGGGAGTATAGCCCGGAGGTAGAAAGCCCCTGGGTTCCACCCCCAATACCACAAAAACAAACAAAAAAAGAGGTGAAGGGAGAGCTAGAAAGCGGCAGAACAGGATTCAGAGTGGGCAGGTTTGGCCACAAAGCCCGACATTCCCAGCCCCAGTCCCACACAATTTCAGAAAGTTTGGGACATGAGGCACCACCTACAAACACCGAGATAAGAATTCCTTCTCCATACATTCCCAAAGTTCTGCTTCCTGATTTAAATACCCTTCCTGGCCAGCACTGCGGTGCGTGCCTGTAATCCCAGTTACTCAGGAGTCTGAGGAAGGAGGATCGGCAAATTCAAGGTCAGCCTGGGCAACTTGGCAAGACTGTCTCAGCTGGACATGGTGGCACACACCTGTAACCCCAGCACTTGGGAGGCTGAGACAAAGAGGATCTCCAGGTCAAGGACAGCCTCAGCAACTCTCAGCAACCTGGCAAGACCCTGTTTCAAAACAAAAAATAAAATAAAAAGGGTTGGGGTGTAGCTCAGAGGTAGAATGCCTCTGGATTCAATAAACAGTATCACAAAAAATCAAAAAGAATGTCTCAATATATAAAAAGGGCTGGGTATATAGCTCAGTGGTTGAGTGCCCCGGAGTGCCCTGGGTTCAACCACCAGTACCTAGGGGGGAAAAAAAGGAGTTTACTGGCTTCAGGGCCCTCAGTGATAATAAACCAGCCTCATCCAATGCACCCCAGGGTATTTCTGGCTGCTCTCAAAACACTTCTGCTCCTTCAGCCTGGTCACTCCAACCCTTCCCCCTGAAATGCCCTCTCTTTTCTCCCTTCCCCCAAGGATCAAGACTGCCTCTCCTTGAAGCTTTTCCAGAGCTTTCTTCCTTCTCTTTCTTTTTTTCTTTTTTTCTTTCTTTCTTTCTTTCTTTCTTTCTTTCTTTCTTTCTTTCTTCCTTCCTTCCTTCCTTCCTTCCTTCCTTCTCTCTCTCTCTCTCTCTCTCTCTCTCTCTCTCTCACTCTCTCTCTCTCTCCTCTCTTTCTTCTGGAAGCGTCCTTATTCCCTCCCCTGCATGGGGCTTTCACTATCTCTGGGGGAGTGTTATCTGCAGAGCCCCTTGAGAGACCCATACCTAGACCTTTCTCACCTGCGCACACAGACACGTGGCACCCACACTAGCGGGACAGGCCTCCTCCCAGGTGCCTTCTCTATGCTATGCTTGTGGTTTCTGAATCTTTAAACCCAAGGACTGAGTGGTCCTCTAGAGTGGCCTGGCCACAGGGGGCCACCTGGACCAGGCCTCCTTCCTGCAGAGAAGCAGGCACCCAAATGCAGTGCTGTAGCAGAGCTCAGGCTCCCACCCCACCTGCTGCTCCTGACACCTCCAGTCAAATGTTTCTTTTGCATTTTCAGTAGACACCATGCATGAAATCTGTGGCCATTTTGTTTCCTGATAACAATAAATAAGACTAAAGAGAATGTGTACATTATCAGCAGAATAGATGGCTTCTATGGGAAGTCACAGGACACAAGAAACACCAGCTTCTTGAGTTTCATGACTCTGCTCCCTGTTGTCCTTCTCACAAACCAGGCCACCAGTCAAGAGGGCACAATTCACGCACAAAACAAGATGGAAGACTGCCATGGGACAGAGCCACTGACCAGCCCTGCCCCCACCATCTCTTTCTTTCTTTTTTTCGTTTTTGCTACTGGGGATTGAACCCAGGGGCATTCTACCTCCAAGCTACCCCTCCGATCCTTTTTTACTTTTTTCTTAGTTTTGTTTATTGATTGATTGATTGTGGTACTGGAGATGGAACCCAGGGGCATTCTGCCTCCGAGCTACATCCCCAGCCCCTTTTTTTTCCCTTTCTTTCTTTTTCTTGGCACTAGGGATAAAACCCAGGGGCATTCTACCTCTGAGAGATACCTCTAGCCCTATTTTTTATTCTTTTTTTTTTTGTGATACTGGGGTTCCTGGAAGCCCTTCTACCTCCGGGCTACACTCCCAGACCTATTTTTACATTTTTATTTGGAAACAGGGTCTCCTAAGCCAGAGCACGCGGCTGGCTTCGAACCTGTGCGATCCTCCTGTCTCTGCCTCCCAAGCGCGGGGATTACAAGTGTACGCCACCACGCCCGGCTATTTTTTATTCTTTATTTTGAAATAGGGTCTCATTGAGTTGCAAAGGGCCTCACTATTAGTAGCTGAGGCTGTCCTTGAACCACGACTGTCCTACCTCTGCCTCCCAAATGCTGGGATTACAAGCATGTACTACCATGCCCCGCTATTCTTTATTTTGAAACAGGGTCTCACTGAGTTGCAAAGGGCCTCACTAAGTAGCTGAGGCTGTCCTCAAACCGCGATCCTCCTGTCTCAGTCTCCTGAAAGCTGGGATTACAAACGTACACCACCACGCCTGGCTGCTTTTTTTTTTTTTTTAATTTGAAGCAGATTCTCACTAGTTGCTGAGGCTGATCTCTAACCTGCAATCCTCCTCTCATGGTCTCCCAAATACTGGGAGATCCTCACCATGAGGAGATAGAAAGGAAATAGGCAGATAGGGAAAAGGCCTTGGTAGAAAAAAGTTAATTTCCTGAGTTTCCTGAGGGGCGACAAATTCCTGAAACTCCAAAGGCTCAGAGATAAGAAGGATCAGAGCTTCACAAAGCCATCCTGAGTTTCCTAATCAACAAACCCACCGAGCAAGTCTGGCATTCCTGAAAGGAGACCCTTCAAAAAACTTGCAAATGTCCTATGCAAATTCTCCTTGAAATCTCAAAGTCGCCCTAACCAAAAACGGACTTGCAAGCGGTCAGGCATGGCCAGTCAGATGGCATAAGCGGGGACTTCCTGCTCGGTACCCCCTCCCCTTTTGTGGAGCTGTTCTCTCTCTCTCTCTCTCTCTCTCTCTCTCTCTCTCTCTCTCTCTCTCTCTCTCGCAGGTCGTGTTGGCACTAAGAGAAGGCAGAGTGCTTCTGAAGGCATGTGGTGGCTTGGGCGACTCTCGAGTAGTGACCTGAAGGCCTCTGCTGGACATCATGGCTGACCAGGCCCCTAGGGATGACCTGTACCTCTTTTCTGGCAGATCGCGTGGACTCTGGGAGAAAGTAGTTTGCAACTGACGGCGACACTCGGTAGTGACCCTGAAGGCAGCTACTGGACCCCGGAGTTCCGACCGCCCCTATGGGGTGTTCGGCCACTTTTCTCTATTCCCTTCTGGCAGATAGTGCGGACTCTGGAAGAAAGCAGCCTGCACCTGAAGGCAATTCGGCTTGGGCTACTCTCAAGTATTGTCCTGAAGGCAGCTGCTGGACCCAGAGTTCCAGCCCCTTTGGGGGTGTTCAGCCACCCTTGCCCCATTCCCTGCTGCTTCCAATAAACCTTTTACTCCCCTTCCTGAGGTCCCATTCCCTGCTGCTTCCAATAAACCTTTTACTCCCCTTCCTGAGGTCTGCGGGTGTCATTCTTCGCTCTCCATAGACAAGAACTCGCCGGGGTCTTCTCGCAAGAAACCCCCCCGTTTCAACCATTTCTATCTCTGAAAGCTGGCCCCAGCCCCTCACAGCCAGCCTGAGAGTAGAGAGCTTACTGTCCGTTAGGCTCTGGATCAAACACTGCATACAATATCACATTTAGATTTTACTACAAGCAAAGTAATAATAAAATCCATTTTACAGATGAGGGAGACAAAGCTCAGAGAAGTAAATGACTTGTCTGGGACCACTATGTCAGCTGGGAGTCATGAACTAATTTGAGGAGGGTTCAGTAAAGAGACAGTTGACAAAGATGCGGGCAGGTGGGCTGGGATGTAGTTCGGTGGTAGAGGCCCTTGCCTGGCATGTGCAAGGACCTGGGTTTGATCCCCAGAACTGCAGAGAGACAAGGAGTGAGAAAGAGATAGAAATAAAATTTAATGTGGATAGGGCCTAGAGAATTCACATGGATAACCAGTAACAGGAAAGAAACCACTGGCATGATCATGCCAGGCCTGAAGGAGCAAAGGAAAGGACCAGAAATCAGATCCAGAACAGAGAAGAAGCGGGGAGCTGGAGCCTCACTCACTCTGCCTCTGGGCACCTGCCAGGGCCAGAGGGCAGGACCCAGTGGTGTCACAGCTCAGGTCAACCTTGCAGGCTCGGTGCCCGGCAGAGCGGACAAATGGATTTCCTGGCCTGTTCAGTAGCTGGAGCAGCGGAGCCTATACTGGAGCTCAGGTTTACCAGCTTCTGGAGGCCAAGCAGTTCAGCCTTCCACTACAGTATTCCTAGCAAGGAAGCTGGAGAGGGCTACGCACAAGCTTGGGGTCCCGGCCCCCTGACTGTTAGCTCCCCCAACCCAAGCACTACAGTCTAACTGCTGCCCTGCTTTCTACACAGCTCTGATCCCAAAAGGGACTTTATAGTTCTTTGAGTAGACATAGTTAGTAGAGGAGGTCGAGGAAGTCCCTAGCTGTGGGGAGCTGTGGTTCCACAATTAACCTAAAAGCCTCTTATTAGCATGTTGGCCTAAAAGGCCCCAATCACCCACACAGAAGTCAGTCTCCTCCTCCCAAATGGCTTCCAGCTTGGGGTAGGAAAAGGGTTTCAGCAAAGATGAGGGCTGAGGCTGTGTATGCGGTTCAGAGTATCACCCTTTTGGGGTGAAGGGGATTAGGCTTGCACCCCTGTTGCAGGAGAGTCAAAGCCAGTTAATGTCACATCATCTCAGCAAATCATGGGACATTTACAGATTGATTAAATAGCCAATTCTGACACAGTTTCTTTCAAGCTGCTCTACCTTGCAGGTGTGCAAATTTTGAGATAAAGAAAACCATTAGAGAGAAAGCACAATCTTCAAGGCCCACCTCTGAAACCAAAAAAATAAAAACAGTAGCCTGTACAATGTGCAATTAAGTTTCCAAATACTTGGGAGCCATGAGAAACACCATTCCTGCAGAGAACAGGTCTTTAAAGCAATTTTCTTGAACTCTATTCAGCACTCACTCAAAATGCCTTTTAAAAATAACATATGATTTCCCTCCCTCTCCAAATGTGCCCTTATTCTTTCTCTCTCCCAGGTAAGAATGAGCCGGCTTGGTTGTGAGAAATGCAGTTGCTTGTTTTTATAGGGGATGACTGACTATGTTTTCAGGAGGACAGATAATAAAGCCAAACAAACATCCCTGCCAGTGGTGCAGGGGTTTTGCTGAGGCGTAGGAAGGCCTGGGGGCCTTTGCCTATCCAAAGGCTGTGGTTGCAGGGCCCAGGCTCCACTCTGAGGAGCATCTGTTTGCAAGTTTAGACAATCGCCCCTCTCCCCAGGTGGAGATCGGTTCCCTGGAGAAAGAAGGTTCAGTTCTGCTGTAAGAGTTGCTAAGAATGAAAGATTCTTCTCTCTGCGTGAGGTGAAATGAGCTACAAAGAGGTGTAAGAGAGTGTGAGCCTGCGGAGGGAAACAGGACCCACCTCCTGGCCCTGCTGCCCAGCAGCAGTGTGACTGGGCTGGCTTAGCCGCGCCAAGTTCCTGAGTAATAAAATAAGATCTGTGAGAGCAGCTAAAGGGATGAGCTCCCTGAGGCAAAAGCTGGGGCTCAAGTCACTGTCCCGGGCCCCAAAAGGGTCACTACCCAGTGACCAACTAGGGTCACCAACTAGGGTTGACACTATGCAGGGACACAGCACAGGTTACAAAGACGCAGTATTACAAAATCAGCACTAAGGAGGCTCAGACAGGACGACAGAAGTGTCAAGGCCAACCTCAGCAACTTAGTGAGGCCCTCAGCAAGGTAGCCAGGGTTCAAAGTACAAAATAAAAAGGGTTGGGGTATAGCTCAGAAGTAGACTACCCCTGGGTCCAGTGGTACCCAATGCAAAAAAAAAAAAAAAAAAAAAAGCCAGGCATGGTAGCCCACATCTGTAATCCCAGTATTTGAGAGACCGAGACAGGATGATCACAGGTTCAAAGCCAGCCTCAGCAACTTAGTGAGACCCTGTTTCAAAATTAAAAAGAGGGTTGGGGGTATAATTCTGAGAGAGAATGTCCCTGGGTTTAATGCCCAGTACCCCCCCCCACACACACACAAAAGAAAAAAAGAAAGAAAGAAAGAAAGAAAAAGAGCTTCACTGTACTGGTATTGGGAAGAGGGTTTAAAATGTATTAATGTGTCAATACTGGGAAAGATGTCCAATCTTGAAATATGTCTTCTTTACTAAGAAAGCCAGGATTAGCTAACATGTCCTTGCATTCCTAAGAACAATCTAACACATTTTGGGGGAGAAGATGCCTCCCTCTCAGGCCATAAATCTGGGCCTGTGTTTGGAGACAGAGATGTCTCCCCCTTTAGGCCATAAATTCGGCTGGAGAGATAACAGAAGCAGAGCCAGGGTTAGAGATAAGGGGTAACATGATCTCCAAAAATCAGAGGGACCTGCTGGACTTAGACAGGATAAAAACTCAGTAAACTGGAGTTTGTTGGCATTTTCATTCGAATTGCCCCCCTATGCCCCGCTCCGGCACAGGGCTGTAACTATCTCTATATTTCTATCTTTTTAATAAACTTCTTTAAATCTTCAGCAGCTGTCCAAGCGATGAATACTTATTCTTAGCTTAGGACAAGAATCCATGGTTTTTCTATTTGTCTGTCTGTCTGTCTGGTGTGGGGGGGTTACTTTTCCACACACACAACACACACATCCCCCCCCAACCTATCCCCTGCAACATTCACCTTTGGATGGGACTTGGCTTTGAATCTCAACTCATTCTGTGTCTGTCCTTGGCTTCTCATCTCTGAAATGGGAACATTAATAATCTGAGACCCGATGAGCTAATTCATGTAAAGTGCTTAGCTCTGTCTGGCACAGAGTAAGTGCTTAATAAGCAGTTATTTCATTACCATTACAGCCTTCTTAGATCAGCCTCTATGTGCCAAAATTTAATAATGTTTTGTTTCTCTGTATTTATTTTTGCAGTTACTTTCTATTTATGGCAAATGATACTGAGTCTCCATTTACAGAAGTGTTATCAAGTTTCCTTTTTTAATACATTTATTTAAGCTAAAGTAGGTCAATCTACAGGAAAAAAAGGAAGTGAAAAAATGGTGCAGGTGCTACGCAGATGGGTGAGACACCGGCAAGTTGTGAGGCAGAGACTAATATTTGGGGAACACCCAGATACCCCAAGTGTAGGGCTGGAAGGCAGGCCCAGGACATGCCCCAACCCCTCCGCCCACTGTGCTGGTGACCCTGGTGACCTTGGGAGCTGAAAGGTTCGAGTCGCCCCTGCCCCACAGGGGGCGGGGCCGGAAGCTAGGAGGTGGAGCTCTGCGGTTCTCGGAGCCTGCTCTTCTCTACCTTCGGGATTCTCTTTGGAGCCACCATCATGTCTCAGGCGTGAATCCCCAGTTCCCCTGAGGATGACTTCCCCAAAATGAATGAGCCCTAAAGGGCCCTCCAAACCCTTCGCCTGCTGAGCCCAGCAGCGAAGCTCAGGATTATGAATCCAGAGGCGGGTCTGGCTGGAGGGCGCTGGGCTGCGGGATGGGGACCAGGGAGTGGGCGGGAGTAGGATCCCGTATCTTTGGGGAAGTAAACGCCATAGTTGTACAACTTCTTAGGAGAGACTCCGAGGAGCCAAGTAATAAAAACACCATCCTAGCGCTGCCAAGGTGTTACAACTCAGTCCCAGTTGCCTGGCAACCATGCAGGTACGTGATAGGACTAGCGGCGCTCCCTTGGAGCCAACCAACGCCCGTGGGACCGGCCCAGTTGGGGGCTGGCGCCCGGGCACCGGCTTGCACCCCACACCCGCATGCGCGACCCTCCAGCCGCCCCTCCTGCTACCCATTTCCAGCGGGAAGAACCGCCATTACCTCTGAGGACCGAGGTGGGGAAGCCGCCAGTGCTGCATTTAATCCCATCGTGTTCCTGTCTCAGCCGCCTCTAGGTACTGGATCATGGGCTCTGAATTGAGTCCCTGACCTGGCCCCCACTCTACTCCGCCCCAAAGCTACCACTTCAGAGCACCCCAAGGGGGGCAGATGACACCTGCCTAAGTAATCTGGGCTCTCCTTTGGCACATGATTTTTTTTTTTTTTTTTGGCGGTACTGGGACTAGAACCTAGTGGCATCCTACCTCGGAGCTACATCTCCAGCCCTATTTTTATTCTTTATTTTGAAGCAGGGTCTCACTAATTTGCCGAGAGCCTTACTCAGTTGCTGAGGCTGGCCCTGAACCTGTGATCCTCCTTTCTTAGCCTCCCAAGTACTAGGATTACAAGCGTAAGACACCACGCGCAGGAATACATTTTTGGCCTTCAGAGAAATCTGGTGGACTCCTGCAGTAGCCATCCAGCTGCAGCGTCCAGGTGGTTTCTGAACTAAATCTCCCAGCAACAACAGCCAGAAATAGAGGCGACGGACTCAGCTTGGAATTAGACCTGCCTTTGAATTCTAGCAGGTGCCTGGTCAGCTGTGTGACCTTGAGTTTCTCACTTAACCTTTCAGTTTATTCATCCGTAAAATGGGGAGGGGCGGGACCTACTTTATAGGGTTTAAGTGTGGTGATGTATAAGGACCATTTAGCATGGCGCTTAGCAAATACTTGGTCCTGGATTCATATCCAAACAATAAAAGGCTCCAGTGACATGTGGGAGCTGTTGCCACCAAGTCAGAGTTGTGGAATCTCCTACTTGGAGCAAGGTGGTACCCACTCCCAGTGTCCTGCGCAGAATGGCTGTGCCCAGGCAGCTCGCGTGGCCCCTGTACTTGCTACCTCCTGGCACCATTTACAACAACCCTACAGAACCAGAGTGAGGGGTGGGCATGGTGGCTCTCCACACTCACCGGCCCTGCCTTCCTCTCTGCTCTAAGGCACGGTTTTCCAAAGAGTTCTCATCAGCCTGCACGAAGATCCCCACCTTCCAGGGCAATCCTTGTTCACTTGCAATTCTTTAGGGCCAGGCACAGGCCCTGCTCCCCGCAGGAGAGAAAAGGGGGCCAGACCAGCCAACTTCAGCTCTGCCCAGTGGGGTGACCCTTCTCCTTGGGGAGCACCACCCTGCCTCTCTGCTCATCCTCTACTTCCACTTGCTCATCCTTGACTTCCACTGAGCACCAGACAGGCCAGCCAAGCGTGAAAGTGTTCATGCCAGTGAGCGTGTAGGGAAGGAAATCTCCTG
Source organism: Muscardinus avellanarius (assembly GCF_963383645.1). Taxonomy (NCBI): domain Eukaryota; kingdom Metazoa; phylum Chordata; class Mammalia; order Rodentia; family Gliridae; genus Muscardinus; species Muscardinus avellanarius. Next base: position 22,084,605 of record NC_137802.1, on the reverse strand, counting down.
ACTGAAGCAAAACCCCAGCCAGCCTTCTGGAAGGCTCTTGGGAAGCCACACTGAACCCCAGAGGCTTAAGGCCTAACACTCTGTGCCACACAGACTGGCCTGGGGGTGCCTCAAAATCCTTGCACTCCAAATTCACTAGGCTCAGGTTTCTTCAGAAATTTAATTCCAGCTGGGCATGATGGTACACGCCTATAATTCCAGTATTGGGAGGCTGAGATAGGAGAACTACAGGTTCAAAGTCAGCCTCAGCAACTTAGCAAGACCCTGTTAACAAGTAAAATAAATAAGGCTGGGATATAGCCTAGAAGTAGAAGGCTCCTAGGCTCCATACCTGGTACCACACCCACACAACTTAATTCCACTTCCCTGGAATCTCAGGCAACCTTTGACGTGTTTACATTGGAGTTTTCAGAGTTTCTGCTTTTTGCTGGACAGCCAGCAGACTAACATGTTAGCAGCAGAGCTGGACTCTGCTCTGGGTGTTGGGGCTTTCCCTCCCTGTTTCTTTATAGTTTTTAATTTTTATTTATTTTTTGAAGATTTAAAGAAGTTTATTTAAAAGATAGAAATACAGAAAATAGAAATACAGAAAATAGTTACAGCTCCATGCCAGAATGGCATGGGGGGAGGGTGGTCTGGGCCAATTCACCCCCCCCCTTTATAGTTTTTATACATTTCAGATTTCCTGCAGATGACATGTATATTCTTTATAGGTTAAAAAACAGTATAAATACACAAAAACAAAAGATTAATTAGTGGGCCTGCTTAGCAACCTGTTTAAATCCTTATCAGAAGTGGAACAGTGTTCCCAGGGGATGAACTGGCCCTTTCGCTGGCTGCTTCCTGGAGCCATGCTGGGCAGGAAGGGCAGCAAGGCACTGATGGAATAAAGTACTCCAGATGAGTCCTTATGGGCTCTCGGGGGAATGGCTGTGGTCTTAGCCAGCAGCAAAAGGCCAGCGGCTTCTTGGGAGCCACCTGCCTGGCGCACTGGCCAGAAACTGCCCTCTTAATAGAGGCCTAGAAATGAAGCCAACTCCATGTTGATATATTGTCTTGGCTCAGCTCTCTTTCCAAAGGCTGGAAGGAGGTGGGGGAGGTAGGTTGCCCTCTCTCATCCCCAGAGCTGCATCATCATCTGTAGATTGGTTGACCGGAGCCCATCCTCACCCAGCCCCTCACAAGTCACTGGCTTCTGCCTCTCAGCTGCATCCAGCATAAGCTGTGAATGCCACCACCTAGGTACCCAGGGAGCTCTGTGTGTCAGCCTTGAACACACTTGAACAGGTTGAAAAAGGTTCTGGCAGGTTCTTGAAAGCTCTAGAACCTTCCAGAAAAGAAAACTCATCAGGATGCCAGAGGGGAAAGGATGTAAACTCCGAGAAGCAGGAAGGCACCTCTAAAATAACAATGAAAATGTGCAGGTGCTGACCCCAGGGCCCACAGGATGTTCAGCACCACACAGCCCAGCAAGGTGGCTGCTATTCCCCTCTTCTAGATGAGAAATTCCAAGCTCAGAGAGGTTCAGGGGCTACTGCCAGCTCCCACAGGTAGAAAGCAGAACAGCCCGGTCCTCTGGCTCGGCTTCTTGCTCACGACAGCAACTTTCTCACCATCCTATGCTCAGTGCAGGGCCTGTTACACAGCTGGCACCCGGCAAATACCAGACAGATGAAGACAGGGATGGAGGTGGGCCCCAGCTTCTGTGTCCTCCCCACCTTCTACCTGCAAACGGACTTGCCCAAACCTGGGCCTGCTCTGTGCACGTCAGCAAAAACTGTGGGAAGGGGCAGTATGGCAGCTTGTGACTTCTCCCTAGATGCCCTGCAGGAGGCTCTCTTCCTTCCCAGAGGCAGATTCAGACGCTGGGCAACTCTGAAAGTAAAGTGAGGAAGATGGAGCTGGCTGGGCAGGAGGCCAGGAGAAAGCGCTTAGGAGCGCAATAGCAGGCAGGTCCCCGTTTACCCGCATCCTGGGTCTCCCTCACTGTGAGCTCCTTGAGGCCAGGGCTGGTCTTTTCACAGTTATTAGGTACCAGCAGTCGGCAACCAGAAAACTGGGCAAACGCCTCCAGAGGGCGGTAGGACAAATGGTGGAGAGCTCTGCTGAGACGCCAAGCTCTCCTGAGGATCCTGTTCAGGAACAACATCACCTCAGAGGCTGATTTACAGAGATCCTAACAAGGCATCCCCAACCCTCCCAAGGCCATGGGCCTTGTTTTATATTCATGACTTGTTATGACTTTTCATAAAGGGCCCCTCAAAAAACAAACACAACAACAAATTTAGAGTGCCACGAAACCTAGATACGGCCTGAAATGCCAAAATTTGGAAACTCCCTCCACCAAGAAAGGCGAGGCTATCCCTGCCACTGGCTTGCTTGCACATGGGAGCTGGTTTCCCTGGGCTGATGGACGCCCTGATGCAAAGGAAGCCCCAAGATCCTTTGTCAAGGCCATGTGTACACCCATGTCAAGGCCATGTGTACAGGGGATGAGGACATTATTCCCCTTCACACACACCACACCATTTAGCTACAATATCAAAGTCCAAAAATGTGTTTGAATGGCCGATTCTTTTAATACTGATGCATGTCCTGGTGCTCTTTTTCTTCTTCTTTTTTCTTGCCGGTCTGGGGATGGAACCCAGGGGCATTCGACCTCTGAGCTACACTCCCTGCCCTATTTTTTATTTTGGAACAGGGTCTCACTAAGTTATGGAGGGCCTCATTAAGTAGCTGAGGCTGTCCACGAACCCGATCCTCCAGTCTCAGCCTCCCAAATGCTGGGATTACAAGCGTGTGCCACCACCCAGCTTCTTTCTTCTACTTTTTTTTTTTTTTGCTTTTTGCATACTGGGATGGAACCAAGGGACATTCTACCTATGAGCTACACCACCGGCCCTATTTTTTATTCTTTATTTTGAAACAGAGTCTCACTAAGTTGCAGAGGGCCTCACTAAGTAGCTGAGGCTGTCTGCAAACCCAAGATCCTCCTGTCTCAGCCTCCCAAATACTAAGATTATAGGCATCTCCCATCATGCTGGCTATACATTGCTTTTTTTTTTTTTTTTTTTTCCTTGGCGGGTCTGGGGATGGAACTCAGGGGTGTTTGACCTGCAAGCTACATCCCCTGACCTATTTTTTTATTCTTTATTTTGGAACAGGGTCTCACTAAGTTGCAGAGGGCCTCACTAAGTAGCTGAGGCTGTCTGCAAACCACGATCTCCCAGTTTCAGCCTCCCAAATGCTGGGATTACAATCCCAGCATTTGCCACCATGCCCGGCCCCATACATTGCTATTTAATAATGTTCCTAGGGGTCCTGTGGCACAAATTTACTTGCTCCCTTTTTATGAAGCTCTCCTGCCTGGTGTTATGGTGTATACATGTGATTCCAGTATTTGAGAGGCTGAGACAAAAGGATTACAAGTTCAAGGCCAGCCTCAGCAACTTGGTGAGCTTCTCAGCAATATCACAAGACCTGCTCAGGGGTGTAACTCAGAGGTAGAATGACCCTGGGTTCAATCCCCAGTACAGAGGAAAGAAAAAGAAAAAGAGGCCAGAAAGGGAGAGGGAGAGGAGGAGGGAGAAGAGGGGGAGAGGAGAGGGAAAGGGAGAAAGTCTCCTGTCAGGCAAAGGAACTTTCCTGAAGGTGCATGAGGCAAAGGAACTTTCCTGAAGGTGCATGGGACTTGGCTTTGAGCTCGAGTCTGCTGGATTACAGGCCCCAGCTCTCACCATCAAGTGTTCATTTCCCCTGCACGCCATACCAGTGCGCTGTGTCCCCTCCTCCTCACAGTCAAATCTGCCTTAAAATATGGGTCTTTCCCTCTACTTGCTCCTCTTGGCCTCAAGCCACCTGCCTCCCACTTTCTGTCCCCAGGGCCTGCTAGTCACCCGGCAGATGGGAAACAAAGACCCCATTTCCATCCATCTGGATCCAGTCCTACCGAGTCCTCCTCCTGGGCCGCTGCTTCACTGGGGGACAGTTAATAGCTGTTGCTGATTACTGGACACTTATGCACGGAGCGACATAAGTCCGGCTTGCCTTCCCAGCTTAAAAGCTCAGATTAATCGCCCTGGGCTGCTTCTGTCACACACAGGGATATATTTTCTTCTTGGAATTTACAAGTAGTTCCATCTGAGAAATAAACAACCAGAGATAAAAATTACATTGTCACAGTGCAGGTGTGATAGATGTAGGAAGCAGCCCTTGTGGTCGCTGAGGAGGTTCTCTGCCAACAGAATCCACCAAATGAGACCTGGAGGAGCCCAGGTAAGGGGAAGGAGTTGCTGATGGGATCTCAGCCACAGAGAATGGAATCTCTGCAATTTACATTTCATCACTATAAATCATAGGGTTCTGAGTCAGGGTAAGAGGTTGATTGGCAGGAGACCTCCTCAGACTGCCCCACCTCTCAGCTGCAGTCTCCAGCTCTCTGGCCTGCGTGACAATAGGGTGTCCCCAAGGTGAATAGGGAGAAGGAAGCCACCTGACTAGAACCATGACAGCTCTGTCTAGCTCAGACACCAACCACCTGTCTGGTCTCTACTACTACTACTAGCAGATGGGAGAGCTAGGCCTACCAGTGGAAGAAGCCGCAGGAGACGGCCACAGAAAGACCATGTGTAATAATAACGATAATAATAACAGCATGGCGGTGCATGCTTGTAACTCAAGCATTTGAGAGGCTGAAACAGGAGGCTTACGGTTCATGGGCAATCTCAGCTACTTAGTAAGGCCCTTTACAACTCAGTGAGACCCTGTTTCAAAATAAAAAATAGGAGTTGGGCGTGGTGGCGCACGCTTGTAATCCCAGCATTTGGGAGGCTGAGACCAGAGGATCGTGGTTTGTGGACAGACTCAGCTACTTAGTGAGGCCCTCCGCAACTCAATGAGACCTGGTTTCAAAATCAAGAATAAAAAATAGGGCAGGGGGTGTAGCTCTAGGAATGAATGCCTGTTCGTGGCCATAATACCCTGCTTTTCTTTGGGGGGAACTTATTTACCCAACACTCCACTCCCTGTTTTCCCTGAGCTGGCTCCTGCCCTCCCTCCAGGATGGGCTTGTACTCGGTTACCACATACTCCCCGGCCTCAGAAACGGGTTCAAGGCTGAACATGAGCCAATGACTACAGCCCCATAAGGGTCCAAACTGACGAGGAAGAGAAGTTCTCTCTTCCTGGGAGGAGGGAGAGATGGCAGTCTGGAGCAGCTGGCACTTCAAGCCAAGATGCTGAGAAGGAACCAAGTCCTGACGACACCATGGGGTCAGGCTGCACCTGGGGATGAACCTGCTGAGTATCATGAGCCCGTGAGATTGTTTTTCCAAGAAGATGGATTTAAAGCCAGGCGTGGTAGCACATGGGTGTAATCCCAGCATTCGGGAGGCTGAGACCAGAGGATCGCGGTTCGCAGACAGCCTCAGCTATTTAGTGAGCCCCTCTGCAACTCAGTGAGACCCTGTTTCAAAATAAAGAATAAAGAAAAGGGCAGGGAATACAGCTCAGAGGTCGAATGCCTCTGGGTTTCATCCCCAGACCCGCAAAAAAAAAAAAAAAAAAAAAAAAAAAAAATTGGATTTCTGTCATTTGTAACCAGTATCCCAAACCTCAGGTCCCCAGGCACAGCCATCCCAAGGGGCTTTCTACCTCTAAAGCCATGTAATTTCAGGGCCATAGAAGCACAGTACACATTCATGCCTGCAGTGTAGATGTGTGTGGGTTCTCGGACACACACGTACATGTGTATGTACTTTCCACACAGATCCCCTCAGCATCCCTGGCCAGAGATAAGTGAGACCCCAGTGTTTGAACACCTCTTTCAAGAGGCAGTGGGCCTGCTCGCCTCCATGTCTTCTGTACTCAGGCGGCGCCCTGCCGGTGTTATTAAATGCTTTCTGAATGAAGCTGGGTGCAGTGGCACACGATTATAATCCTCATACTTGGGAGGCTGAGACAGGAAGATGGCAGTTTTAGGTCAGCCTCGGCAGGGGGTGTAACTCAGAATAAGTCTACCCCTGAGTTGAATCCCCAGTACCACTAAAAAAATAAAATAAAAAATAAAAAGGCCTGGGAGTGCCAGACATGGTGGTGCATGCCTGTAATCCTAGTACTTGAGAGGCCAAGATTGGAAGATTGGAGGTTCAAGGACAAACTCAGCAACTTAGTGAGACTCAGCAATCTAGTGAGACCCTGTTTCAAAACAAAAATAAAAAATAAAAAGGGCTGGGGGTGTGGCTTGGGGTAGAATGCCTCTAGGTTTAATCCCTGGTACCACAAATAAATAAATAAATAAATAAATAAATAAATAAATAAATAAATAAGTAAACAAACGAAATAAAAAGCAGGGGCATTATTCCAAGAGCTTTGAGAAGCCATTGGAAAATTGTAAGCCATCAAAGCATTCTGATCAAATCGCATTCTCTAACATGCCCTAACTGCAGCGAGGAGACCAAAGGCAAAGAAGAATCTGGAACGCCAGTTAGGAAGCTACTGCGAGGGTCCGAGGGTGAAATGTGGGAGCTGGTAGAAGCTGGCAGCGGCAGGGCGGGGAGAGAAGGGCTGGGCTTGGGCAGCATGCCGGGGCCGGACGCCACTGGTGGATGATGACGAGGGAGGATGATTCAGTCTGTGCTCAGCAGAGAGAGAACCAGATTCCACCGTCCTAGATATGGACCCTTCTATTAATGTGGTCAAAAATTATAGATGCTTTTTTGGAAGGCACATCAAACTTTCTGACTCACTGCTTGCAGGCAAACGCTTCATCATAATAATCCTTACTGGGACGAGAAGTCTCTACGTGAGTGAGCTGGAAGTCATGGAGTCCATGCCAAGCAGCCAGGTCATAGTCTCCAAAAAGGTGCCGCTGAGGCCAATCCCAAGGGCTGAGGCCAGAGAGCCACAGGGGAATTTATTTTAAAAATGAGAAGGAGGAGATAGTCATGGGCAGGGGCTAGTGCTCTCTACTTCCTCCAGGCTAGTGAATTTTTGAGACATTTAAAGAAAAACAAACAGGGGCTGGGGGTATAGCTCAGTGGTAGGGTGCCTGCTTAGCATGCACCAGGCCCTAGAGGAAAAAAAAAAAAAAAAGCTACAAAAAATGGTTATTTTCCAGCCTACACAAAAGACTACACTATCATGCAAAGCTGAAAATTCCAACTTTTATAACTCTATATAAAAGGTGGCACATACCAGGCATGGTGGGACACACCTGTAATCCTAGTACTTGGGAGGCTGAGACAGGAGGATGACAGTTTCAAGACCAGCACTTGGTAATGTAGCAAGACACTGTTTCAAAATAAAAAACAAAGCCAAGTGTGATGATGCAGGCCTGTAATCCCGGTACTTGAGAAGCTGAAACAGGAGGATCACAGGTTCAAGGCCAGCCTCAACAACTTGACAAAACCCTCAGCAACCTAGAAAGACTCTATTTCAAAATAAAAAGCAGGCTGAGCATGATGGCACATGCTTGTAATCCCGGGACTTGGGAGCTTGAGAAACCTAGAAAGACTCTATTTCAAAATAAAAAGCAGGCTGAGCATGATGGCACATGCTTGTAATCCCGGGACTTGGGAGCTTGAGACAGAAAGATTCCAGGTTCAAGGCCAGCCTCAGCAACTAAGTGAGACCCTGCTGCAAATGCTCTTCTGAATCAGAATCTTGAATCAGAATCTTTTCAAAGCTAGGCCTTTCTGTCTGTCGCACTGCCATTTCCTGCTTGCTAATGTTGCTCTGAGCTGCATCTCGAGGACAGGAGATGGTGTGCACTGAGCCCCACACACACCCTTATTTCCCACATAGGGCTCCCCTCAAGACCTGCAGCCATGTGGAAACGAGGGTCTGGACTGCAGGCAGAGAGAGAGTCCCTCTCTAGATTAACAGAGAGACAACCAACTTGGGATCTGGATGCCTGACCTCGGCCAATTAGTGCCTTGCTTGGTATAACCAACCGAGTCACAGATTCAATTCACAGATTCAATTCGATTCAGCAAACATTTATTAAGCATCTCGGTGCCAGCCGATCTTTGTCTGTTCTATAAGTGCAATGAAGCTCAGCCTTCTCTCCAGATTAAAGTTGTTTGCATTTCAAGGCAAAAAAGTAGGTTTTAAGTACCTCTAAGAGGCAGTAATGGATGCCTTGGGGAGGGGTGGGCATGCACTGGAGTGGAGGGAGAGTGGCTGAGTCACGGCCTTGAGTCAAGGTGGCAGGATCTGGCCGAAGACAGGGGAGGAAAAGTGGACTGAAGAGCAAGATAAAGGCTGGGGATTTTTGGGGTTTGCTTTTCTTTTTTTTAAACCCCCATGACTACTTTCTTTTTACTCAAAAAGATAATGTATGCATAGTAGATTTTTTTCAAAGAACACAAAAGGGTCTACAATGAAGTAAGTCCCCTTTCCTCTCCCAGACCTCCAGTCCCCAGTATCTTCCTTCAAAAGGCATCCCACTGTTAGCAGTTTCTTTTGTGTCTTTCCAGAAAATTTCTATCACGTACGAGTAACTCTTTCATTTTAAAACCCAAATGTTATCACAGTGTATTACCACTGCTTTTTCACTTAGCAATACATCTTGGCATCCTTCCCGTATCAGCACACAGAGGCACCCATTCCTTGGAGTACAGAATCCCAGTGCGTGGGGAGATTACAATCTACTCAATTAATCCCCTTCTGTTGGACTTTTAGGTTGTTTCCAGTTGTTGCTATTACACACAATGGCACTGTTCATGTTCCTATATGCGCATTTCTGTCCACGGGTGCAGATGAAGTTCCTGGAAGTGAAACTGCTATACTTAGACACGTGTGACTGTGACTGCGGCTGGGAAGTCCACCTGGAGTGCAGGACAGGGGATGGCACACACCATTTATCCTCCTTTGCACACTCAGGCCCCCAGTTCTTTTATGACATGTGTCACATTGAGCAAGGGACTGGACTACGTGTGCAAGGAAAGAGTTGTCCTCTGGATTCTTTTTTTTTTTTTTTTGGTGGTGGTACTGGGGGTGGAACCCAGAGGCTTTCTACCTCCGGGCTATACTCCCAGACCTTTTTTATATTTTATTTGGAAACAGTCTCACTAAGTTGCTGAAAGCTTCACTGAGTAGCTGAGGCTGGCTTAGAACCCGTGAGATCCTCCTGTCTCAGCCTCCCAAGCGCGGGGATCACAAGCGTGCGCCACCACGCCCGGCGTCCTCTGGGTTCTAAGAGAGTCAAGTTGTGTGTCTGAGGACCCAGCTGGGGTTAAGAGTGTACAGATACCCTTAACGTGGCAGAATCCACACCTGGCACACAATGGGTACTCCATCTGCATGGGCTTGGTTGGTACCGAGACTGCTATTCTGATTCACAGGTTACCCTGTCTTGCTAGTGGCCAGGAAAGCTCCCGGCTTGTCTGTGCAAGAGTCTAGAGGATTCAAAGCCACAGAACTGGGAGCCTGCTCAGCTCTGGAGCTGAGACAGGCAGTTCCCACTCATCACTGCTTGGCATCTGGAACTCCCAGGCCTTTGCCAATGCCTAATAAACACCATATTTCATGCTCTGCCACCGTCACTCACTGTCTCCTGCTGCCCGCGGATGGTGGCTGCCACGGCACAGTCAGCATTTCACCCTGACACAGGACTCCTATATGACCGGCTTTTTTCCTGAGTGAGTGAGGCCTGAATCATGTCACCATGGCCTAATGAAACCACAGCCATGTATTACTGGGTGTAGGAACGAATGTGGCAAGGACAGCAAAGCTTATATACATACTTAAAAAAAAAAAAAAATCAGCCCAAGCTGAGTGCGCACTGCTTGTAATCCCAGCGCTTGGGAGGCTGAGACAGGAGGATCACACAGGTTCGAAGCCAGCCTCAGCTACTTAGTGAGGCTCTCAGCAACTTAGTGAGACCCTGTTTCCAAATAAAGTATAAAATAGGTCTGGGAGTATAGCCTAGAGGTAGAAAAGCCCCCGGGTTCCACCCCCAGTACCACCAAAAAAAAAAAAAAAAAAAAAAAAAAAAAAAAAAAGGAAAAGAAACAGGGTCTCACTAAGTTGTGGAGGGCCTCACTAAGTAGCTGGGGCTGGCTGTGAACCTGGATCCTCCTGTCTCCAAGTACTGGGATTATAAATGTGTGCCACCAGACCTGGCTTGATAATAGATTATTTATGAATTTTTTTATAGAATGGCCTTATTCCAAAAATGACTTCAGCCAGTTGAGATAATGTATGTAAAGTGCCTGGCACATAGTAGCAGCTCAATAAGCCTCCATCCTCTCCCCTGCCCTTGTGCCTCAGTGTCCCCTTCAGAACCGAGCCCCCATTTCCAAGTGCTGCCATCCCTTAAAACACTTCTGGAACTTCCTTGTGAGGAACCTGGCTCAATTCTTTAGGCTCCTCTCTAGTGAATGGGGGGAAAAAATCTCAACAAAACAAGTCACAGCCTGTGAATTGTTTGTGAACTGTTCATTCTTTTGGCTACAACATAGTTTCAAATTGCTTTTGACCTTTCCAAAAAATCAAACCCATCCTAAAGGTCACTCACCACTGCCAAAGCTATTACAAAGGAAGATGTGGAGACATCTGAAGTAATTTCCCAAGAACTTGTCAACTCTTCTGAGCAAGCACAGCAGAACCGGAAGAAAAGCAGAGCCCTCCCTCGACGCAGCCGACTCCCCACAGGCCACCCTTAGAATACATCCATCCCACAGTCTTCACGGGAAAACCCACCTCACCTGTCTCAGTGCCCCTCTATGCACTCAGTTCCCAGCCTGGGGTTACAGGCTGTGTTTGGGTGGAATTCACAGACACCAGGTGTGAGGATTTGGGCCAGGGTGGGGAGGATGGAGCGGCCCTCCCTCCTTCTATTATGCGGACAATGAAAAAGGATCCCAGGAACCTGGGGCCAGAGATGGCTGTCTCTAGGAGTAGAGCAGTGTCTCCCCTGCGCCTGGGGAAACGTTTTGTTTTGAGACTGGATTTCACTATGTTGCTCAGGCTGGCCTTGAACTCCAGAGCTCAAAAGATCTCCTGCCTCAGGCTCCTGAGTATCCTGAGCCTGCTTCCAAATAATGGACATACCAACTCACCAGTCAAGGTGCACTTGGTCCCTCCAAAGGCAGAGACAGGGCGTAAATAGTCCATGGCCTGCATATTCTCAGCCTTTAGCCCCAGGCTTCCCAGGCTTCCTCAGCTCAAGAGCTGGCGGAAGGGCCTACTCCACCTTCTCTCGCTGGCTTGTGATCTTGTTCTTCCCAAACCCACAATTTGGAAAAAGCCCCTACCCCAACCTGACCTCACAGAAGGCTGAGAGCTGTGAGGCCGAGGGGCAGGACCCCAGACTCCAGAGTCAGCAGGCTGGATTCTCTGGATTCTTCTTTTTTTTGGCAGGTCTGGGGATGGAACTCAGGGGCCTTCGACCTCCGAGCTATACTGCCTGCCCTATTTTTAATTCTTTATTTTGAAACAGGGTCTCACTAAGTTGCAGAGGGCTTCACTAATAGCTGAGGCTATCCGTGAACCTCAGTCCTCCAGTCTCAGCCTCCCAAATGCTGGGATTACAAGCGTGGGCCATCATGCCTGGCTAGCAGGCTGGATTCAAATCCCAGCCCAGCAATGGACCAGCCGGTGACTTGAGACAACACAAGTTGACCCTGATGCTTCCCACTTCCAAGTCTCAGCTGGAAATGACATACCTGTAATCCCAGTACTTGAGAGATGAAGACAGGAGGATTGCTGGTTCAAGACCAGCCTTAATAATACCCCATTTCAAAAACAGAAAAAGGGAAAATAGGAATGTAGCTTGGAGGTAGAATGCCCCTGGATAAAAGGCATTCTAATTCATAATAGAATTATGAATAAAGGCATTCATAATAGAAGGAAGGAAGGAAGTACGTATTTGACTTGGGGAATAATTGGTTGAAAGAAGGCTTATCAAGATGGCCTGAAGCCAGGCATGGTGGAACACGCTTGTAACCCCAGCATTTAGGAGGCTGAGACAGGAGGATTGAGGTTCGTGGACAGCCTCAGCTACTTAGTGAGGCCCTTTGCAACTCAGTGAGACCCTGTTTCAAAATAAAGAATATAAAATAGGGCTGGGGTGTAGCTCAGAGGTAGAACACTCCTGGGTTCCATCCCCACACACATACACACACAAAAGATGATATGAGATGATGTAGATACCCTCGAGGACGACAGCACTTATCCCCAAGGCTCTGGGGCTGCAACATGTGGCTGCCCTGCTCTGGAAGGAAGCCTGGGACCTCTCTGTGTCCACACAGATGGAGCAAGCTACTGAAGCCCCAGCAGCAGCTGAGTTCTCCCTGGGAAAGCCATCAGGGGAGCAGAGCTTATGCAACCAGGAGGGCCTGGAACTGGCTCTGTGGGGCCAAGAATCCTTGCCCTCGCCTGCTCTCTGACTGTCACGGGAAGTTCCACCTGCGGGAAAGCAGTGAAGCACGGTGGTGTGCCCGGCGCTCAGGCCTGAAGAAGTGCCTCTGTGTCACGGTCATCCCTCTCAGGTGGCTTGCTACAAGATCTGCAGTCAAAGATAAACAAGTCTTTATCCTCCTGCTAATTGGTTCAAATCGATTGACCTTACAAGTGAGTCTCATGTATAACTGGTAAGAGACAGCCGGTATGCCAAGCAACCCGTGAACTTAACTAGCTGTCGCTCAAGTAACTGAGCAAGGCACATTAACCCAAATTCCTCAGAGCACCTTCTCCTGATAGGCCATCGTCCTCACTGGGCTAAAACATTTGCTGGGTCAACAGGCCTGCTCAAAGGCCCCTGGACCCTATTAGGCTGATGGAAATAATGGCAGTGTGGATTCCTTGGGGAGGTGAAGGGAACACTGAGTCTGTGGCTATGGTCTCTGGACACTGCCCTGTGCTGGCTTCGGCCACCTGGCAGGACCAAGGCCTGAGCCCCAAGCACTGGCAGAGGAGGAGCAAGCAATTTTCTTGCTACTCTTGAGATCTGATTTCCAGTGCTTTTTTTTTTTCCTGGTACTGGGGATGGAACGGGTGTGGGGGCATTGTAACTCTGAGCTACACCCCCAACCCTATTTTTTATTCTTTATTTTGAAAGAGGGTCTCACTGAGTTGCAAAGGGCCTCACTAAGTAGCTGAGGCTGGCCACAAACTGCGATCCTCCCATCTCAGCCTCCTGAATGCTGGGATTACAAAGGTCTGCCACCATCCCCAACTTCTCCGTTGCCTTTTTTTTTTTTTTTTTTTTTGGTGGTACTGGGGTTCCTGGAAACCCTTCTACCCCTTCTACCTCCGGGCTACACTCCCAGACCTATTTTTTATATTTTACTTGGAAACAGGGTGTCTTAAAGCCAGCGCGGCTGGCTCTGAACCTGCGCGGTCCTACTGTCTCCGCCTCCCCAGTGTGGGGATTATGAGCGTGCACCACCACGCCCGGCTTCTCTATTTCCTCAGATGATCTGTTTCCTCCTCAGCCTTCTCCTAGGATAGCTGGGGTCAGCCTCCCTGAACCCACCCCTGAGGCTGGGCCTCCACTCTTTCCACTTGGTCCCGGATGTTCGGATAAAGATAACAAACGGGCATTTGAGAGGCTGAGACAGGAGGATCATGGTTCACGCCAGCCTTGGCTGCTTGGTGAGGCCCTTGCAACTCAGTGAGGCCCTGATTCAAGATAAAGAATGAAAAATAGGGCTGGGGGGTAGTTTGGATGTAGAAAGTCCCTGGGTTCCATCCCCAGTAACACACACGCATACACACGCACACCACAACAAATAGAGCCAGGCATGGTAGCACACACTTGTAATTTCAGTACTTGGGAGGCTGAGACTGAAGGTTCACAGATTCAAGGCCAACCTCAGCTATTTAGTGAGGTTCTTGCAACTTAGTGAGACCCTGTTTCAAAATAAAAAATAAAATAGGACTAGGGGGGTAGCTCAGAGGTAGAATGCCCCTGGGTTCAACCTCCAGTACTGAAACAAAACAAAATGAAAACAGACACTGGGAGATGCTGAACAACCTTGGTTAGAGTCAAGAGGGGGACAGCAGCTTCCCAACCTCCCCTCAAGACCCCCCCCCCAGGTCCCCCTGTAGAGGGCTGGCTGCTGGCCAGGAGTGCCTCCCCTCAGGAGGAGCCAGCCAGCCCCAGCTTTTCTCTGCTCTATTAATAAACCTCAGCTGAGACCTCTCTGAGCCCCCCTCCTCGGGGTCTGATCCTCACTACTCTGTCTATCAGCCTGGCTTTTCACAAGCACTTAAATTCATGAGAAAAGGGGAAAGTGAAATCAGATAGAAATGCAGGTCTGTTTGCTGTTTTCTCCAATGAAATAGTTCTGGGTAAACAGCAGACGCCTTTGATGAAATCCCAGCAGGCTTAAACAATAAAGCTGGTTACAAACTCAATCTGGCGGAGATATCAGATCTGAAATTGTTTCAAAAAACATGTCAACATTTTCTAATGCTCCTAAAAAACACACACACACAAAACTTCCTGAGTTGCCCATTGGAGCCTGGGTCCCGGAGATGAGAGGGGCAGCTCCAGGTCTCAGTCTCTGCTCAGGCCTCCAGGGACTTAGTGCACCAGAAACAGGCTATTCCTGCTGCTGGGGTGGGGGCGGGGGGCTGCTGGCAGCTGCAGGAGCATTAATGGCCACTTCATGGTCACTGCCCGAATTAGGTAGGTCACCAGCCTCCCTCTAGTGTGCTGCCCCAGCCCCCCACCTGGCCTCCCTGCCTCCATCCTTAACTCCCGGGCTTATTTTTCTCCCCATTGCAGTAGGTGGAAGCTTTTAAAAATGTAAACCAAGCCGGGTGTGCTGGCACATGCTTATAAATCTCAGTACTTGGAGGGTGAGACAGGAGAATCTCGCAAGTTCGAAGCCAGCCTCGACTACTTAGTGAGGTTCACAACAGCTTAGTGAGACCCGGTTCCAAATAAAATATAAAATAGGTCTAGGAGTGTATCCCAGAGGTAGAAAGCCCCTGGGTTGCATCTCCAGTACACACACACACACACACACACACACACACACACACACTAAAATCAAACTGGGCGTGGTTGCATACGCTTGTAATCCCAGCATTTGGGAGGCTGAGACAGGAGTTTGCCAATAGCCTCAGCTACATAGTGAGGCCCTTTGCAATTCAGTGAGACCCTGTTTCAAAATAAATAAAAAACAGGGCTGGGGTATACCTCGGAGGTAGAATAGCACTGTATTCTATCCCCAGTACGCAAAAAACTAAAAATAAAAATGTGGCCGGGCGTGGTGGCGCACACTTGTAATCCCAGCATATTGTCCCTTGGCTTAAACCTCCAATGCCATTGCAGTACTTAGAATGAAATCCACATTCCTCCAGGGCCCAAGGATCAGCTGCTGCCTACTTCTCCCCACTGGCCACTCAGCTTTCTTCCCAGTCCTACGTCCAGTGTCTTCTCTGCCTCTGGGCCTTTGTACTTGCTAAAATCTGCCAGTGGGTTTTATCCAACACATTGTCCTGGGTCAGCTCCCGGATCACGGTCGGCTCCTGAGCTAATGTGGTTCTCTTCCCAGCCAAACACAATACCACATTACAGTGTTATTCTCTACTCTAAACCCAACCTCTTGCTCAAATCGCCTCTGGATGGTTTTCACTCAGTAACTGTTCCTCTCTGTCAGGTGTGGTGATGTACACTTGTAATCCCAGTACTTGGGAGGCTGAGACAGGAGGACCACAGGTTTGTGGGCAGCCTCAGCTACTTAGTGAGGCCCTCTGCAACTTAAGTGAGATTTATTTTGAAACTTAAGTTTCAAAATAAAGAATAAAAAATAGGGCAGGGGAGTGTAGCTTGGAGGTCGAATGTCCCTGGGTTCCATCCCCAGACCCACACACACACAAATAAAACAAAAAATTAAATTAAAAAACGGCTCCTGTCCTTTGGAATGCCGTCTGTGCGCTGGCCAGGCCTGCGTGCCTCCTGGCCAGCCTTACCGCATGCCGTAGGTGCTCACGAGGACCGGATCGCGCCTCGAAGCGCCCTCCAGGCCCACGGGCAGAGCCGGCACCCTCGCACCGCCCGGCCAGCCTCTCCCTAAGGGCCTCCCGCGCAGCCCGGCCACCCCAGCTCCCTCCCGGCTTTAGACCCGGCCCGCTGCTCCCCTTACTGCCTCCCTCGGGGCTGCTCTGCCTCCTGCACCCCGGCCAGCTCACAGGGCACCTGGAGGGGAGGTGGCGGGGGCAGCCGGCGGGAGGCTCCTCCCGGGCCTTCCCGGAAAAGCGAGGGGCCCTGCGCCGAGGGGCCTCCCCCGCCCGAGCCTGGGGCGGCGATGCCACCCCCACCCCGGCCCAGGGCGCCGGCCCCACCCTCCCCGCGATCGATCCGGCCTCTCCGCCTCATTAGGAGAGGAGCAGCGGGGCTGGCAGAGGAGCCCGACGGCTGCGGGGGGCGGGGGCCTCCTCGGCTCCCCGGCCCGGATTAAATATTTACTATGTTTTGCTCGGCCCTTGGGGGAGGTGCGGAGAGGACGGTCGCGTGGATCCCGGCGGAGGGGGCGGCGGTCCGGGTGGGGTCCGAGCTCACGGAGCCCAACGCCAGCCCTGCCAGGCCCAGAGGCTTTTCTCTCTCCCTTTGGCAGATGTGAAACCTGAGAAACCTGACGGAAGCCAGGCCTGCCCCAAGCCCGGAGCTCCCCGAGAGCCCGGGAGGCTGTGCTCAGGCGGCGGCCCTTCGCCCCGCTCGCCCCGCCTGGCCGCCGAGGGGAAGGGGCGGCTTCTCCCCACACTGCCGGCCCCCGGGGGCTCCGCGCGGAAAACACCCGCTGCCACGCAGGATCCGAGGGGCCTTCGGCACTCCCTCTCCGACACACCCAATTCCTAGGTGTCCAATTAACGTCCTCCCGGGGGCCGGCCGAGGAGCCCGCAGCCAAGCCTCTGCCCTAGTGGCGGCACACAGTCTAGAATGCACAAAACAGGGGCGGCCCCTCACCCACACACAGGCCGGGCCACTCCAGGGCCCCACCCTGCACACCCCATCACCCTAGAGCTGCTCACATCACGTTCTACACATTACATACACGCCCGCATGACCTCACCTCTGTGCATGTGTAATCTGTTACACACATGCACACACTAAGGAGTGGCTGCCCACCCACTGTGTGCCCACTGACAAAGATGCATACGTATTGCTGCCCTATCCCTACGCATGCATGAGCCGGCACACACCTCGAGTACACACAGAGTAGTTCGCCCACCTCCACCCCTGCCCGTGCTGGTGTAAGCCAGGTACACAGAACCTTCCGTCCCCCTCTTCCTGGCCCTCCACACATTGCATGTATGCACACATATGCACTGAAACACCTACCCCTACATATGTCACACACACACACACTCAGGGCCACCCACAAGCGCACTGACTGCAGGCGGCTGGAGAAGAGCTGCAGCCTCCAGCACTGCTCCTATTTAAAGAGAAGCTTGCTGGAAAAGGAACAAAAGCAAAGCTGGCTATAAATAGCCGCCTCCCTCCCTCTTTCCCTGCCCTCTGGTCTCCCTGCCCTGCCTCTCCTCTCCTGCCTAGGGCCCAAGCAGCCAGGGCAGGCCGGGGGGCGGGGTGGGGGAATGAGGCCTGGGGCCACAGTGCCAACTGCTGAGTGCTGGAGAGGGCCAGGGGCTCTGGCCTGGGTGGGTGCAGGGACACAGAGCTGGCCGCCTGCAAGAGGCAGGAAGGCCGCCCGGGGCCAGGCAGCTGCCTCAGCAGAACTGCAGGGCTGGGCAGCTGTGGTGGAGGGAGGCCAAGCAGCAGCACCTCTACCCGGTGCTACCTTCCAGCACAGGAGAGGCCTTTTCTGGTTTGGTTCCTGGGTGGCTTCTGGGGCCTACTGCCAGGCACGCTGGATATCTTGTCAGGCGTGGAGGGCAGAGGGATACAAGTCCTGCTTTGGGTTCCGGTGGGTCCACCTGTGGGTCCCAACAGCCTTGGGCAAAGTCCTACTACACTGTCCCGCCTCAGCTTCAACCCCCTCCTCAAGGGCCGTCAGAAATCATCCAAAAAACTGTTGTGCCTGCAAGCCCTTGGGAACTGTGGGGGGCCCTGGAAGTAGAGAGAAGATATACTGCCTTTCGTGGCTGAGAAGAATTCCTTAAAAGCAACAATAATTTTTTTTCTTTCTTTTTCTTTTCTTTTTTCTTTTTTTTCTTTTTTTTTTTGCAGTACTGGGGATGAAACCCAGAGGCATTCTACCTCCGAGCTGTACCCCCAGCCCTATTTTTTTATTAAATTTTTTTGGGGTTTTTTTGTGGTACTGGGGTTCCTGGAAGCCCTTCTACCTCTGGGCCACACTCCCAGACCTATTTTATACTTTATTTTTGGAAACAGGGTCTCTTAGCCAGCACGGCTGGCTTCAAACCAGCGTGATCTTCCTGTCTGCCTCCCAAGCGCGGGGATTAGAAGCATGGGCCACCACGCCCGGCTTTTATTAATTTTGAAACCTGGTCTCACTGAGTTGCAAAGGGCCTCACTAAGTAACAGGCTGATCCTCTGGTCTTCACCTCCCAAATGCTGAGATTACAAGGGTGCACCACCACACTCAGCTCACAATAATTTTTTTTTCGTATTTCGTTTATTCTATATTTACCATGGGCAGACATTGTACTGCCTTCACCTTACATGATCCTATATGAGGTAGATTCTATGTGTGTGTGTGTTACTGGGGATTGAACCCCAGTACAAAAGAAAAACTGAGACTCATGTGCTTGCTCTAAGGTCGCCCCTAAAACACAATGCCAGGTTGCAAAGTGGAACTGGGACGGAGACCCAAGCTCTCCTGGTTTCCTAAGTCCTTTACTGCTGGGGGCTGGAGGACCCTGGTTCTGCAGGTAACCCCGGGAGACCTGGGCTGAGTTAGGCTGCCTTCCTCAGGCTAGTTCAGGACTGCAGGATCCTCCCCAGCAGGGATTTGGTACCCTCCCAGCAACCCCCCTCCTCCCCGTCCCTCCCCACTCCCCTGGGGGCCTGCTGTGCTCCAGCCCTTGGGGGAGGGGTGGAGAGCTCAGGCACACCTACTTTCCAGGCTTTAATCCTTTTTGCTTAAAGGTTTTTTTGTGGGTTTTTTTTTTTTTCCCCTTGGGGAAGACTTGGTCTGATCAGAGGAGAGACGCAGGGAGCTGACAAGCTATGGAGAATGGAGGGGGGTGGGCGGCAAAAGGAAGAAATACATATTTATTACCCTCAATTATTAAAAAATAGTACCAGATCTTAGGACCTGCAGACACTGTAGCAGTTATTTGTGCAAGGACTATTTTTCTTCCTTTTCTTTCTCCGGTTTCTTTCTTTTTGTTAATTGTTGAGATTGTAATGTGGTTAGCTTGTTAGTAAAGCATTCTGGCCAATTCCCAGCAGGGTGGAATGGTCAGCTTTAGCAGACAGGCCAGTGGCCAAGGAGCCTCCGCATCCCAGCTGTAACAAGGGGCCAGGACCCCAACTCAGCAAGGAGGGGGACAGAAAGGTCTGTGCCCTCATTTTGGGCTCCCCAGCTGTATTTTTCTGTCTCTGTGGCTCTCTCAGGACAAGCCCTCCATTAGTAAGGGCCTTCCACCTGGATTCCTATTCTTTTTCAAGGGAGTGGCAGAAAAATCAATTCTGGCTTCCTCTTTGGGCAGGTGAGCCCGTGGCCCTTGGCACCCCCAGCTCCCAAGCCAGACCCTGCTCCTCCTGGCTGTGTATCTATCTGCTGCCAGGAGACAGGTCAGGAATGTCCCGCCAGGGTCCTAATGCTGCCGATTCCCCACTCTGTGGGCTGGTAGGTAGGGCAAGGTGGGGCTGGGAACAAAGGAGAGAAGAAATCCATACTAAGGAAAAAGTCCTGGGAGGCAAGCCTGCCAAGAGGAGGACCGTGGCACCCACCGTGGTACCCAAGAGTCCCTACAGAGTCTGGCACACAGGAGGCCCCCGTGCACGGCTATTGAATAATTGATGATGATCAACAGCAGCCTTGCTCCATTCCAGGAAGGCACTTTATATCCACTGTGTTACAACTCCCCAACCCCAAGAGGCAGGTAGCATTCACCCCTCTTCTCAGAAGATGAAACTGAGGCCCAGAGAATTAAAAGCGTTTGCCCCCGGGTCAAGTGAGTAGCAAAGTGGGGACCTGATTCCCACCTGGCTAGCTCCACAGGCCTTGCTCCTGTGTACTTGGCTGGATCCAGGGAGGCTGCAGAAATCCCAAGCAGACCAGAAATAAGGGCAAGAACAGTCAAGCGAGCAGCAGCGTCTACCAGGCACAGTGGTGTACACCGGCAATCCCAGCTACTCAGGAGCCAATGCAGAAGGGCCACAGATTCAAGGCTAGTCTGAGCATCTTAACACGAGATCTATATGACAATGGGGTTTGGGGACGGAGCTCAGTGCACATGGTTTCAACCCCCAACACTAGAAAAAAATTAGAATTAAAAAATAAAGCAGCGTCTGACAGTTCAAGAAACCAAGGCACAGGGCTGGGCAGGGTTTTCCTTTCTGATCTGCTCAGGAAGACAGACCCTGCTTCAGAGAGAAGAAAGAGGCAGATGAGGAGGAGGCAGAATGAAGGGCCAGCAGTTACTGGGTGATACACCAGTTTTCTGGGGAAACCTTCAACCTTGTCCCACTTTTCTTTTTTCTTTATATTTCTTTCTTTCTATATAAAGTATTAGAGATTGAACTCAGGGGCATTCTACCTCCAAACTATACCCCCAGTCCTGTTTATTACTGTTGTTGTTGTTTGTGTATGCAGTACTAGGGATTGAACCCAGAGGCTATACCCCCAGCCCTATTTTTTATTTATTTGGAAACAAGGTCTTGCTAGGTTGCTGAGAGCCTCACTAAATTGCTGAGGCTGGCTCCAAACCTGCGATCCTCCTGTCTCAGCCTCCCAAGTACTGGGATTACTGATATGTGCCACCAGGCCCAGCTCTTTCTTATTATTTATTTATTTGCAGTATTGGGGATGGAACCCAGTAGCATTCTACCTCTGAGCTACACCCCAGCCCTGTTTTTTATTTTTTATATTTTTGGTACTGGGGATGGAACCCAGGGGCTTTTCTACCTCTGGGCTGTACTCCCAGACCTATTTTATATTTTTTAATTTGGAAATGGGTTTCACTAAGTTGCTGAGAGCCTAAGTAGCTGAGGCTGGCTTCGAACCTGTGCGATCCTCCTGTCTCAGCTTCGAACCTGTGCGATCCTCCTGTCTTAGCCTCCCAAGCGCTGGGATTACAAGCATGCGCTACCACTCTGGCTGTTTTTTATTCTGTATTTTGAAACAGGGTCTCACTTATCTGCAATGGCCTAAATAGCTGATACTGTCCATGAACCGAGATCCTCCAGTCTCAGCCTCCTGAATACTGGGATTACAAGCGTGTGCCACCACACCTGGTTCTTATTTATTTTGAAATAGGGTTTCACTAAGTGGCTGAGGCTGGCCTCAAACCTGGGATCCTCCTTTCTCAGCCTCAGTGTAACACCTCATGCTTGTATTACAGGTGTGTGCCACCAGATAATACTCATCCCACCCATCCCACTTCTCTAAGCCAATGAAAACCAGGTAAGAAGGCTTCCCACAGTGGCCTCTTGAGCTGCCATCAAGGACTTCTCCCTGACATTGTGCAGAGAGGGGAGACAGTGAGGAGACTCCTCCCCAAACGGTGGGTCTTCTGCTCTAGGTGACCTGTCTCTGTGGGCCCTGAGATTCCTGTTCCTGGCCAGGGCTGGCAGGTGTCCATCCTAAGCACTCACAAGACTCAGCTGTAGATGCAGAAAGGTAATACTTGAAAGGACAGGCAGGTGTGGACTGCAGGAAGGCAGGCACAGGAATTGTGCTGGGAAGAAAGTTACTGTGGCTACGACTAACACTGAGGGCAGCGTTCAGAGAGTTCCCATTCTGGGTCAGGCCACAGTGAAGTGCCAAGAGCTTTTCGTCTTCACAGCTCTAACAACAAGATACTATCGGCCCCATTTTACAGAAGAAACTCAAGTCCAGGATTCCAACCTGTCTCACCAGACTCTGAGTGCTTAATCACCCCATTTGAGAATGAAGCTTAGCCACTGATCCTTGGGTTTTGTTCTGTGATACTGGGGATTGAACGAGGAGACTCTACCACTCAGCTCCATCTGCAGCCCTTTTTTACTGATTTATTTTGTGGTACTGGGGATGAAAATATAGGGCCATTCTACCTCTGAGCTACACCCCCCAGCCCTATTTTTTATTCTTTATTTTTAAATAGGGTCTCACTGAGATTCAAAGGACCTTATTAAGTAGCTGAGGTTGTTTACGAATCATGATCCTCCTGTCTCAGCCTCCCAAATGCTGCGTGAGCCACCATGCCCAGCTTCACAGCCCTTTTTATATTTATTTATTTATTTATTTGTGGTGCCAGGGATGGAATCCAGGCACATTCTACCTCTGAGCGACACTCCCAGCCCTATTTTTATTCTTCATTTTGAAACAAGGTCTCACCGAGTTGCAAAGGGCATCACTAAGTAGGTGAGGCTGTCTGCGAACCACAATCATCCTCTCAAACTCTCAAATGCTGGGATTGCAAATGTGTGCCACCACACCCAGTTTTTATTTTTATTTTTAAATTTTTATTATTTTGCGGGTCTGGGGATGGAACCCAGAGGCATTTGACCTCCAAGCTACACCCCCTGCCCCATTTTTTTTTTTTTAAATTTTGAAACAGGGTCTCACTGAGTTGCAGAGGGCCTAAGTAGCTGAGGCTGTCCGCAATCCACAATCCTCCTGTTTCAGCCTCCAAATGCTGAGATTACAAGCGTGCGCCACCACACCCAGCTCCGGCTTTTATTTTTATTTTGAGACAAGATCCTACTAAGTTGTCCAGGCTGGCCTCAAACTTTTGGTCCTGTGACATCAAGCCTCCCAAGTAGCTGGGAAAACAGATAGGAGCCACTGCACCCAGCTGCACTAACCCTTGGAATGAGCCTTCCCCACTGAGCCCTTTCTTTCCCTTTGTGGAATGGTTTGGTTTGGGGAGGGGGTATTGCACTGCCATTGAGCTACACCCTACCCCTTTTTATCTTTTATTTAGAAACAGGGTCTTGCTAAGTTGCTGAGGGTCTTGCTAAGAAAGAAACTGAGGCTGGCTTTGAACTTTTGATCCTCCTTAGCCTCCCAAGTAGAACCATTAGTACAACTAGAGAAGCCATGACTGTGGGCTTCACTGGGTAGAGCTACAGGGAGAGGCTGAGGATAGGATTCCGGACAGATAAGGGCTTTGTTATAGGCCAGCATGTCTTAGACATTTTATGCATTCTATGCATAATAATAATAATGTGGAATCAGCCACATTTTGGGGGGGAGTACTAGACATTGAACCCAGGGGCATTCTACATCTGAGCCAGACCCCTAGCCCTTTTTATTTAAAAAATTTTTTTCTTGTGTGTGTGTGGTACTGGGGATGGAACCCAGGGCATTCTACCTCTGAGCTACACCCCCCAGTTCTATTTTTTAGCCTTTATTTTTTTTGAAACGGGGTCTCACTGAGTTGCGAAGGACCCCACTAAGTAGCAGTTGAGGCTGTCCATGAACCGCGATCCTCCTGTCTCCACCTCCCGAATGCTGGGATTACACGCGTGCACCACCACATCCGGCCCTAAATTTTTGTTTTGAAATAAAGTCTCACGAAGTTGATGCAGTTCTTGCTAAGTTCCTGAGGCTGGCTGCAAACCTTTGAGCTTCCGGTCTCAGCTTTACAAGTACTGGGATCACAGGCGCGATCTGCTGTGCCCGGATTGGCTATTTCTAATACTGTGTGATGCAGGGCAAGCCACTGAGGCCCTCTGAGCTCGTTTCCTCCACGGAGCTATGAGATCTCTTCTAGCAATAAATCTGAAAGCGTCTACAAATCTGCCAAATACCCCGGTACAAGTGAGAAGCAAGGGGCATGTTCTTTCTCACCCCATCCTCAGAAGCCTTCTAGTGTCGCAAGCAGCCACTCACAAAGGAAAGGGATGCTCTGTAATCTCGACTTCGCCACTCACAGCCTGCCTGACTGGAGACCCAGCCTGTTTCATGGTCACGTCTCCAGCACACAGGTACCCATGTGCATACATGCACACACACGTGCACACATGGGCTCTCCTCTCCAATCTCTGGGCAGCTTCAGGGTCTTTTCTGGCTGCTGGTTGGGGTCTTACCAGTGGGTGTAATTGACCTCCCACAGCAGCCTCCACCCACCTGGCTCCCTGCAAAGGCCTCGGCCTTGCTCTTTCTCTTGAGGTTCCTGCCCCTGCCTGGGGCTGCTCAGAAGCCCATAAAGCTCAGGGGCCAAGGGTGCCAGTGGGTGGCCATGGCATGATCTCTATCAAGCTGAAGGGACTGGCAAGTTACATTATGAAGTATTTTGCAGACATTAAATTTGAGGCTTAAACTGGGCGTGGTAGCATATGCTTGTAATCCCAGTATTTGGGAGGCTGAGACCAGAGGATCGCAGTTCGCGGACAGCCTCAGCTACTTAGTGAGGCCCTTCGCAACTCACTGAGAATAAAAAATTGGGCAAGGGGTGTAGCTCAGAAGTCAAATGCCTCTGGGTTCCATCCCCAGACACACACACACACACACACACACACACACACACACACACAAAAAAAAAAAAAAAAAAACCAAAAAAAAAACTGAGGCTTAGCTGGACGTGGTGGCGCATGCTTGTAATCTCAGCATTTGGGAGGCTGAGACAGGAGGAACACGGTTTGAGGACAGCCTCAGCTACTTAGTGATGCCTTTTGCAACTCAGTGAGACCCTATTTCAAAATAAAGAATAAGAAATAGGGCTGGGGGGTATGGGTCAGAGGTAGAATGCCCCTGGGTTCCACCCCAGTACCGGAAAAAAAACCAAAAACAAAACAAAACTGAAGTTTAGCTGGGTGTGTTGATGTACACTTGTAATCCCAATACTTGGGAGGCTGAAATGGAGAACTGCAGATTCATGGCCATTTTCAGTAACTTATTGAGACCCTCAGCAACTTAGCAAGACCCTGTTTCAAAATAAAAAATAAAATGTAGCTGGGGGTATAGCTCAGAGGAGGAATACCTTTGGGTTCAATCCTCAGTACCATAAAAAAAGAAAGGAAAGAAGAAAAGGAAAAAGACCACAAACACAAATAAACAAACTGAGGCTTATGTTGGTGAGGTGGCTCATGCCTCTCCAGTGACTGGGGAGGCAGAGGCAGAAGTATCCCAAGTTCAAGGCCGGCATTTAGGAGAACCTGTTTGGAAAAAAAAAAAAAAAAAAAAAAGGAAAGAAAGAAAAAAAAAAAAAAGGGCCTGAGGCTTAGAACTGCCAACACAGAAAGGGTTTGGGATACACCGTTAATTAACAAGACAGGACACATTTGCATGAATGTAGGAAAGAGGCGCAGGATGATGTGTCAAAGGCACCAGGAGGGACGAGCTCCCCCACACTCTGGTCCTTGGGCTGTGGAATTAGAGTGATTTTCTTCTTTTTTGCCAATCTGTGTTTTTCCAATGTTTTCTGCCATGTGTCTGCATTACTTGACAAGTTCAAATAATTTGCTCTGTGGCTGTTGAGTCAATCAGCCCTCCTCCTCCCTGGGATTTAGGGTTCTGCAATAATCAGACACCTGCCAATTGGCTTTACAACTGACCTAACCACTGGTGTCGGGACGGTGCTCTGACCTGCCCAACCTTTCCTGCCAGGCCCTCCTCTTTGTACAAAGCCAACAAGCCCCAGGAGAAGGCCCCTCTCCAGGCACCTGCCGCCCCCACTCCAGGTGGTCCACCTACATGGGGTATTTTCCTTTCTCAAGTGTGTGGTACAACCTTCTTCATCAGGTTGTAAACTTCCTGAGAGACTGATACTCAGCCACCTCTCACTCCCCACTGTACCCAGACCACAGCTAGAGTTTATAGTTGCTCAGGCAAGGGTTGGGGTGTGGCTCAGTGGTGGATTTGCAAGCATAATGCCCTGAGTTCCATCCCCAGCACAGCAAACAAACAACTACTATGACTGAGTAGAGCCAAGTGTGGCAGCACACACCTGTAATCCCAGTACTTGGGAGGATTACAGGTTCAAGACCAGCCTCAGCAATTTAGCACAGCAACCTAGTGAGATCCTGTTTCAAAACAAAGAAAAACAAGTTGGGTGTGGTGACACACACTTGTAATCCCAGAATTGGGAGGCTGAGACAGAAGGATTGCGGTTCGCAGACAGCCTCAGCTACTTAGTGAGGCCATTTGCAACTCAGCGAGACCCTATTTCAAAATAAAGAATAAACAATCGGGCTGGGAGTGTAACTTGGGGGTAGACTGCCCCCAGGTTCCATCCCCAGTACTGCAAAAATAAATAAATAGCCGGGTGTTGTGGCACACGCTTGTAATCCCAGCGCTTGGGAGGCTGAGACAGGAGGATCACGCAGGTTTGAAGCCAGCCTCAGCTATTTAGTGAGGCTCTCAGCAACTTAGTGAGACACTGTTTCTAAATAAAGTATAAAACAGGTCTGAGAGTATAACCCAGAAGTAGAAAGCCCCTGGGTTCTACCCCCAGTACCACAACATAAACAAACAAACAAACAAATATTAAAAAATAAATAAGGCTGGACTTCCGGGAAGATGGCGACCGAGAAAAGCGGGGCTTAAGAGCCCCGCTAACAACCAATCTCCATTACCACAAAATCAGCGCCTTTCATAGCCAGAAAACACCATCACCAGAGAAACAAAAAAAACACCAGGCTCCACAGAGAAAGCGGTCTGAGAACAGAGCTCAGAGCCACAGAGGAGATACACCAGCCTCACCCCCAAGGACGCAGCAGCAGCGCCATATTGCCGGCGGCAGCGGCGAATTCACCAGACAGCTACAGCAAGCCGAGGTGAGCCGCTGCGGAACAGCCAGGCGGGATTTTTTTCAGCGCAGGGAACATCTAAAGCTCCCAGTGGCTGAGCTCAGCACATGCTGCAAGGACTCAGAGTGGAATTCAAAACCAAGAAGAAATAAGCCAGCCTCACGGCCAAGGGCGTAGCAGCGGCGCCATATTATCACCGGCGGCAGCAGCAGCGAATTCAACAAGTCCAGTACAACTACATCTGAGAACTCAAGAACAGTGAGTCAAACTGCGGGCCCCAGAGGAGAAATCCCAGTACTGTACTTCCTGGGACTTGACCCAGTGAGGGAGTGGCGGTGGCAGAGATATCACACCATAGGAGAACATGCAACCTGACACCCCCCCATAGTTTAAAGCAGCCTCGATCGACTCCCTGGGTCTGAGACTCTGCGATACAACCCAGTAAAGGAGTAGTGGGGTCTGAGATACTAACTCGAGATCCAGAGCACCTTAAGTGAAGTCATAGTGACCCAAGGGAAGAATCCAGAGAAGGCACAAACTTCCTAAATCATGGGAAAGAGGAATAACACTGGAGCAATGAATGCCCACAACCCCACAACATCAGAACCCGATAAAACAGAAAATCAGAGATTTCTAGAAGATCAAATCAGGAAAATAACTGTAGAAATAATAGAGGTGCTTCGAAAAGAACTCAGAGAGAGCCAAAAAGAGATAAAGGATGCAATTAATGAAGTAAAGGCCTCAATTCAAAGCACAAACAACCGATTAGACCACATGGAGAACAGAATCTCGCTCTTAGAAGATGATCATTCCAAAAATGAACGCATAGTTTCTAATCTAGAAAAAAATATCCAACAGCAGGAATCTGACATTGAAGAAATATGGGCCCATTTTAAGAGAGCTAACCTAAGAATAATTGGAATAGAGGAGGGAAAAGAAAGTGATACCAAAGGGATCAACAATCTCTTCAAGGAAGTAATAGCAGAAAATTTTCCAAACATAGAGCAAGAGGTTGATACACAGATCCAGGAAACTTATAGAACTCCCTTTAGACAGGATCGGAGAAGAGGATCCCCACGCCACATAATTGTCAAAATGACCAATGTGGAAGCCAAGCAGAGAATCTTAAAGGCAACAAAAACAAAGGGCCAAGTGACATTCAGAGGCAAACCCATTAGAATCACTCCAGACTTCCCAAACCAAGTCATGAGAGCCAGAAGGGCTTGGAGTAACATATTCCAAACTCTGAAAGAAAACAACTTCCAGCCCAAAATTTTCTACCCAGCAAAACTTTCTATCAAATTAGTTGGAAAAATAAGAAGCTTCCATGACAAACAGAAACTGAAGGAATTTATGTCTTCAAAACCAGCACTAGAGAAAATACTCAAAGAGATTAACTACAAAGAAGAAATAGGTAACACACACCAGAACCAGAGAAACAAGATTTTCCATCCAACAGACAACTAAGATTGGTTATCTGTGGAGATTCATTATTTATGTTAGTCTTTTACCTATCTCTAAATTGTATTGTTTGCCTTTATTGTTGTTAATTTTTAGGATTTCTAGTTGGAATATTAATATACCTTCAGATATAGCATTTGGAAATATTTTATCCAATTCTATTAGTAACTTTTAACTCTGTTTACATTGTCTCTGGATATACAATATCTTTTTATTTTTTAGGGAGTTTGTATACTCTTCTGTTGCCTGTGCCACTGAAATCATATCCAAGAAATCACTGCCAATTTCAATGTTGTGAGGTTTTATGACCCAGATTTTCTTCTAAAAGTTTATAGTCTTAAGATTTATATTTAGAAGCCGGGCGTGGTGGCGCACACTTGTAATCCCAGCATTCGGGAGGCTGAGACCAGAGGATCGCGGTTCGGGGACAGCCTCAGCTACTTAGTGAGGCCCTCCGCAACTCAGTGAGACCCGGTTTCAAAATAAAGAATAAAAAATAGGGCAGGGGGTGTAGCTCGGAGGTCAAATGCCCCTGGGTTCCACCCCCAGACCCACAAAAAAAAGAAAGAAAAAAAAAGATTTATATTTAGGTCTTTTATCTATTTTGAGTTAATACTTGTATATGGGATTAGGTAAGGGTCCAATTTTATTCTTTTCCATGTAATTATTATTTTTCAACAATATTTAGTTAAAAGATTATTATTTCCACCACCAACTGTTCGTGGAAACCTTGTCAAAAATAACTTGATAATATAGGGAAGAATTTAGCTCTAGGCTTGTATTTAACTCCAATGGTTTATATATCTGCCTTTATAACAGTACTACACTGTTTCAATTATTGTACTTTATATGGTTTGAAATCAGAAAATATATATCTTCTAGCTTTGTTCTTTTTCAAGATCGTTTTGGGTATCTAGAATCCATATTCCGTATTAGGATAGATTTTTTTCTGAAAAATAAATATATAAATATATGATAGTTTCACCTAAAAAAATAGAAAAAAAAATATTCTCTGGTAAGAAAGAAAGCAAAAAGAAATATTGAAATGTTATCTTTAAGTCATCAAAAGCTTGGTATCAGACAAATGAAACTGTTATGTGAGATTATCATTTTTAATTTTGGATAAATTGCTATAATACTAGATGTCAACCACTAAGCCAAGCATGGGAAGGAGGGATGGGGAGGGAACGGGGTGGGGATCGGGTGGGGGCTGACTGGGCGATGTGTGCATGTATGTCTACAAAAGTCTGTATCACACTATGATGTATGAATACAGTGCACCAATAAAAAAAAATGTAAAAAAATAAAAATAAATAAGGCTGAGCTGGGCATGGTGGCACACAAGCATTCGGGAGGCTGAGACTGGAGGATCGCGGTTCGCGGACAGCCTCAGCTACTTAGTGAGGCCTCTGCAACTCAGTGAGACCCGGTTTCAAAATACAGAATAAAAAATAGGCAGGGGGTGTAGCTTGGAGGTTGAATGCCCCTGGGTTCCATCCCCAGACCTGCAAAAATAAAATAAAATAAATAAGGCTGGAGGTATAGATTGGAGGTAGAATGCCCCAGGGTTCTATCCCCAGTGCTGCCAGAAAAAAAAAAAAAAGGAGGGGGCTGGTGATGTAGCTCAAAGGTAAAATTCCTTGGATTCAATCCCCAGTACCAAAAAAAGAGAGAGAGAGACAGACAGACAGACAGACAGACAGAGACAGCCAGGCTGCTGTATAAGTCAGGCAGTGGGTGAACAAGACGAGTCTGTGCTGCGTGCTTTGGAGCAACAGGGAAGGGCTTCGGGGAATCGTCTCTGACAGTACTCAGGGGGCAGCCTCGCCACAGAAACAGCTAAGAGAGGTCTGACCAAGATGGGGAGAGGGCCGACCGCTGCTCTTCCTCCTGCCCCTGTAGTACTGCGGCCTCGGTCTCTGAAACCTAGTCAGGAACTGATGGACTTCGAATGGCCCAGGCTATGGTCCTCTCCAGAGGCACCTGAGCCTACTCCACACACAGGCCGCTCAAAGGCCTGCCCTGCCCGCAGCCAGGCCAGAGGGAGCCACAGGTTTTATCAGCCGCACTCCAGCCTCAGGACCTGTACACTAGCTTTGGTTCCTCAGCCAAGAAAGGTCTTCCCAGGTGGAAGTTGACCGTCTTCCTCTACTTATTTTGCCTGGCTGCCTGCCTTCATTCCTGTGGCATTGGGGATTGAACCCACGGACATTCTTCTACAGCCTAATTTACAAATTTTGAAACAGGGCCTGGCTAAATTATCCAGGTTGGCTTTAAACCTGCCTCCCAAGCATTGGGATACAGGAGTGTATCACCAGGCCTGGGGGTGTAGCTTGGAGGTAGAATGCCCCTGGGTTAATCTCCAGTACCAAAAAAAAAAAAAAAAAGCCTAGCCAAGTTCCATAAAAGAATAGCAGTCTCCCTCCCTCTCCTCCCTCCCCCCCCCCCCCCCCCGCTCTCTCTCTCTCTGCACAGTGGCTCATGCTTACACTCCTAGTTACTTCGGAAGACAAGGCAGAAAAATGGCAAGTTGTGGCCAGCTTGGGAAAATTAGCAAAACTCTGTCTCAAAATAAAAAATAAAAAGGATTGGGGATGTAGCTCAATGGTAGAGCACTTGCCTGAGGCCCTGAGTTCAATCCTTAGTGCCACAAAAAATAAAACAACCGCTCCCTGGTTACCTTCTGCACTTTAATTATCTTCTAATCTTCCCCTAAGCACTTACCCCTATCTGAGTAGAGCTAATGGTCTATTGTCTACCTCCCCACCCCCAGATAGAACAGGAAATTTGGGTTTATCCATTGCTTCCTCCTCAGCAATAGGCTGCCTCCCAGGCAGCAACAGGCAGGTAGACATATGTCAAATGTACATCCCGCCAAGCCCCTCCTGGCTGAGAACATAAGGGAGCTGAGCCCGGTACAAAGGCACACACCTGAAATCCCAGGACTTGGGAGACTGAGACAGGAGGATTGCAGGTTCACAGCAAATGGTTGGTAACAGCAGGACCCCGTTACAAAATTTTAAAAAAGGGCTGGGAGCCAGGCATGATGGTATATGCCTGTAGTCCCAGTGCTTGGGAGGCTGAAACAGAAAGATCACAGGTTCAAAACCAGTCTCAGCAACTCTACCTCAAAACAATAAAAATTTTAAAAAAGGACTGGGGGTGTATCTTAGATGTAGAATGCCCCTGGATCCAATCCCCAATACTGAAAAGAAAACAAAACAGAACAAAAATATAAGAGGGGATGGGCAAGCCAGGCGTGGTGGCGCACTCTTGTAATCCCAGCATTCGGGAGTCTGAGACAGGAGGACCGGGATTTGAGGACAACCTCAGCTATTTAGTGAGACCCTTTGCAACTCAGTGAGATCTTGTTTCCAAACAAAGAATTAAAAAGTAAGGCAGGGGGTGTAACTCAAAGTAGAATGCCCCTGTGTTCCATCCTCAATACATAAAAAAAAAAAAAAAAACTGGTGATGTAGCTCAAAGGCAGAATACCCATTTCCATCCCCAGCACTACAAAATGAATGAATGAATAAATAAATAAAATTTTTAAATAAAGAATAAGCCAGGTGTGGTGGCACACGCCTCAGCTACTTAGTGAGGCTCTCAGCAACTTAGTGAAACCCTGTTTCCAAATAAAATATAAAATAGGTCTGGGAATTTAGCCCAGAGGTAGAAGGCCTCTGGGTTCTACCCCCAGTACCACACACACACAAAAAAAAGAATAAAATAGGGCCAGGGATGTAGTTCAGAGGTAGAGTGTCCCTAGGGTTCAATCCTCAGTACTACAAGGAAGAAGAAGGAGGAAAGAAAGAAAGAAAGAAAGAAAGAAAGAAAGAAAGAAAGAAAGAAAGAAAGAGGACAGCAAATTTAAAAAAAAAAGGGACCAACTCATCTATGTATAATAATCTGTAGGTGATCATGATTTATAAGGCCTGACATGAGCCATGGCATGGCTGGCTCAATTGGGATCTTCCTTCTGAGAAACCAAACTGGAAATACCAAGAATGTTAGAAACAGGGTCTCACTGAGTTGTCGAGGGCCTAAGTAGCTGAGGCTGTGCACGAACTGCAATCCTCCAGTCTCAGCCTCACAAATGCTGGGATTACAAGCCTGCACCACCACGCCCAGATTGGAAGGGCTGTCTTGATGGATAAGCTGAGGGTGGCCATACTGGGCCTATGCAAGGGGGAGCTCAGTGGTGCCAGTGGTGGGGGGTGGATGGCTGGTGGCGTGGACGGGGACTGGGCAAAAAGAGACCAGGAGAATGAACACAGTAAGCTGCACTTCCTAGAGCCAAATGCCCTTCTGGATGCCTAGTGAACCAGGTCACCATCTCCTTGCAATAATGATCCCTCTTTTCCAAGTGGTCTGCCTTGAATCCCGCAATCAAATTTGTCCACAAAGGCAGAAATAGCCCAGCAGGGGTGCGGGCCAATTACAGGCAGAGCAGCCCCAGGGCTCGCTCATTGTTACCCCAGAACTGAATCAGGTGGTAAAATTTTCCCCCTCGGACTCCTATGCTCCTGAGCATGGCCCTGTGAACTGCCCAGCTGGCTCCCTCAGCTCAGATTTTCTGTTTAAAATTCAGGCCTGGTAGCTGGGCATGGTGGCTTATGCTTGTAATCCCAGCATTCGGGAGGCTGAGACTGGAGGATCATGGTTCACGGACAGCCTCAGCTACTTAAGCTCTGCTTCAAAATAAAGAATAAAAAATAGGGCAGGGGGTGTAGCTTGGAGGTCAGATGTCCCTGGGTTACATCCCCAGACCCGCAAAAAAAAAAAATTAAATTAAACTAAATTAAATGCAGGCCTGGGCAGAACCCAGGAGCTCTCTCTGCCAGGAGAGGGAGCACAGGGAAGGTCTAGGCCGGTTCAAAAGACCAAGTCCTGTTCACAGAGGGGAAGCCAGAAGAGGCAGTCTTCTCACCCCAGGCTCTTCTCACCGTGGCTCTGTCCAGACATTTTACCTCCTCATGTTCAGTCCAGCCTCATTTAAACATTTCAGATCTCTGAAGCCCAGAGTGTCTGCAAGAGGTTTTCATTTGCCATGGAATCAATAGTGCAAATTTTGTTCCATAAAACCTGCCAAGTACAAGCCTAAACTTTTCCAAGTGAGAACATTGTTTCTTTTCCGGGAGCTGTGGAGGAGCAGGCTTATACTGCGTGAGTCCACAGCAGCCCTGAAGCCTATGTATACCTCAGGATCCTCAGCGCACTGGCAACTCTGGGCCAATCAGACCTGACTTCATACTTTTATGAGACATTGCACAAGGAAAACTATAGGATATGGCTCTGTTAGGCATCAAACCTAGGGTCTCCCACATGCTATACAAGCTCTACCAATGAGCTATATCTCCAGCAGCTTCCAGACACTTTCTCTCTTTGAAAAGCTCTAGATTAGCCCAGCATGATGGCCCATCTCTGTAATCCCATTATTTGGGAAGCTGAGCCAGGAGGATCGTAGTTTCAAGTCTGCCTCAGTAAGTAGTGAGGCTCTCAGTAACCTAGTGACCAAATAAATAAATAAATGGCTAGGAGTGTTGCTTAAAAGTAGAATGCTTTGGGGTTCAATCCCCAGTACCACAAAAAATAAAATAAAATAAAGCCAGGCGCGGTGGTGCATGCTTGTAATTCCAGTGCTTGGGAAGCTGAGACAGGAGGATTGTACAGGTTTGAAGCCAGCCTCAGCTTTGTGAGACCCTGTTTCCAAATAAAATATAAAATAGGTCTGGGAGTGTAGCCGGAGGTAAAAAAAAAAAAAAAAAAAAAAAAAAAAAAGCCTCTGGGTTCCACCCCCAGTACCACACACAAGAAGAAATCAAATGAAATAAGGCTGGAAGTGTTGCTCGATGCAGTGGTAGAGTACCCCTGAATTCAAATTCCAGTACCACAAAAACAAAACAAAAAACTCTAGAGTTAGTTGGGAACCTATGGTCTCAGCTACTTGGGAGGCTGAAGCAGGAGGATCACTTGAGCCAGGATCACTTATCACTTCAAGGCCAGCCTGGGCAACAGAGCAAGACTCCCACCTCAAAAATAAAGAAAAATTAAATCAAGTTAAGTTAGGGCACCAGGCGTGGGGGCGCACGCTTGGAATCCCAGCATTTGGGAGGCAGAGACCAGAGGATCGCGGTTCGAGGACAGCCTAGGCTCCTCAGCGAGGCTCTTCGCAACTCAGTGAGGCCCTTGACAACTCAGTAAAGCCCCGTTTCAAAAATAAAAAGACTTGCCGGGCGTGATGGCGCACGCTTGTAATCCCCGCGCTTGGGAGGCAGAGACAGGAGGATCGCGCAGGTTCGAAGCCAGCCGCGCGCGCTGGCTTAGGAGACCCTGTTTACAAATAAAAAAGTATAAAAAATAGGTCTGGGAGTGTAGCCCGGAGGTAGAAGGGCTTCCAGGAACCCCAGTACCACCAAAAATAAATAAATAAATAAATAAATAAATATAAAAATAAAAAATAAAGACTTGAGAGCGGAGAATCGTGGTTCACGGACAGCCTCAGCTACTTAGTGAGGACCTCTGTAACTTAGTGAGACCCTGTTTCAAAATAAAAACAAAAAAATAGGGCAGGGGGTATAGCTCAGAGGTTGAATGCCCCTGAGTTCTATCCCCAGACCCGCAAAAATAAATAGGTAGATAAGTAAATAGACTAAAAAATAGGGCAGAGGGTATAGCTTGGAAGTACAATGCCCCTGGGTTCTATCCCCAGACCAGCAAAAAAATAAATAAATAAACAGGCTGAGCGAGCAGTTCAGAAGTATAATGCCTCTTATTCCAACCCCCAGTAACATAAAAAAAGGATTAAATTAAAAACTGAGAGAAATCTCTTAGGTTATTGTGATTTAATTTTATGGTTATAGAACAATTTATAAATTAGGTTTCATACTTTCTTCTAACCTACATTTAGAATCATTAGCCAATCATTTTATAGAAACATGCATTGATTTAATGATTCAACACTTTTTTTTTTTTTTTTACAGTACTGGGGATGGAACCCAGGGGCAGTCTACCTCCAAGCTACCAAGCTACACCCCAGCCCTATTTTTTTTTTTTTTTTTGAGGGTCTGGGGATGGAACCCAGGGGCATTTGACCTCTGAACTACACACCCTGCCCTATTTTTTTATTCTTTATTTTGAAACCGGGTCTCACTAAGTTGCAGAGGGCCTCACTAAGTAGCTGAGGCTGTCCGCGAACCGCGATCCTCCAGGTCTCAGCCTCCTGAATGCTGGGATTACAAGCGTGCGCCGCCATGCCTGGCTGATTCAACATAGTTTACTGAATGTCACTGTGTGCCACATTTTATCTGGCACAGGATGCTGTTTTAGTCAGACATGTTAGAACCCAGGAGCATTCTACCTTTGACTACACCCCCAGCCCTATTTTTTTTTTGAAACGGGGTCTCACTAAATTGTGGAGCCTCACTAAGTAGCTGAGGCTGGCCTTGAACCTGCGATCCTTCTGTCTCAGCCTCCCAAGTATTAGAATTACAAGTGTGTGGCACCATGCCAGACTACATTGAGTAATTTAAAAAAAAATTTTTTTTTTGTGGTACTGGGGGTGGAACCCAGGGGATTTTCTACCTGTGGGCTATCCTCCCAGACCTATTTTATACTTTATTTGGAAACGGAGTCTCACTAAGTTGCTGAGAGCCTCACTAAGTAGCTGAGGCTGGCTTTGAACCTGTGTGATCCTCTTGTCTCAGCCTCCCAAGTGCAGGGATTACAAGCGTGCGCCACCACGCCCGGCTTAGGTTGAGTAATTCTGATGAGTATATAAAGAAGGTAGGAACAGGGGACAGGGAGATCCTAAGTGACAATATTGTTACTCTCCACACACAGCCAAGCTGAGCAAGGGAAGATCTCACCAAACTGACACACAGAAAGCACTTCAGAGAGAGCTGCTGGCAGGAGTGGGGTAGCAGAGCAGCCAGGGCCTGCCCACAGCCCATGCTTTTGCCATCCTGGCGCACACCAACACCTTCCAGAACTGTGCTTCTTTGCCTGAGGGCTTTCTCTAGATGTGGAGCTGGCTCTCCTCACCCACAGAACAGGCCAAAAGTGCCAAAGAATTAATTCCTTACCGTAGCACTGCTCAGCCAATGACTGATGGGAGCAGGAGAGTAAATGCCCCAGCTCCCTCGCCCTTCGGCTGAGATAACTTCACCGTGCGCGTCCTGACAGCATCCAGTCCCCCTACAGTGACGGTCCGTGGCCAACATGGCAAGCTGCTTGACGAGGTGCCTGCATGGGCTTCCACTTGTTTGCTCTCACTTTCTAACTCACCTCCTGACATCTCCTAGGGTCATTTCTCCCAAACGAACAACTTGCTTAAGGCCTTATTGCAGGCTGCGCTTCTGAGCAAACCTGTGAGTGACCTTTGGTGGAGGGTTACAGAGAACCCACAGTGGCTCACCACCATTGAAAGCCACTGGAAGCTCTTATGGGGACATGGGAAGCCGGGCGCGGTGGTGCACGTCTGTAATCCCAGCATTTGGGAGGATCGCGGTTTGCAGACAGCCTCAGTTACTTAGTGAGGCCCTCCAAGCTCAGTGAGACCCGGTTTTAAAATAAAGAATAAAAAATAGGGAAGGTGTGTAGCTCGGAGGTTGAATGCCCCTGGGTTCCATCCTCAGACCCGCAAAAAAAAAAAAAAAAAAAAAAAAAAGGGATGGGAGTCAGGAGCACAGGCTCGAGGCCAGCCTCCGCAATTTAGTGAG
Organism: Muscardinus avellanarius; assembly: GCF_963383645.1. Classification (NCBI taxonomy): domain Eukaryota; kingdom Metazoa; phylum Chordata; class Mammalia; order Rodentia; family Gliridae; genus Muscardinus; species Muscardinus avellanarius. The sequence goes on along the minus strand of NC_137802.1, from coordinate 22,047,642 downwards.
GCCCTCTGCAACTTAATGAGATAAAAAATAAACCGAGCTTGGTGGCGCATACTTGTAATTTCAGCATTTGGGAGGCTGAGAGGAGGATCGCAGGTTCGTGGCCAGCCTCAGCTATTTAGTGAGGCCCTCTGCAACTCAATGAGACCATTTCAAAATAAAGAATAAAAAAATCAGACTAGGCCAGGCGTGGTGGCTCACGCTTGTAATCCCCGTGCTTGGGAGGCGGAGACAGGAGGATTGCGGAGGTTCGAAGCCAGCCTCACTGGTTTAAGAGACTCTGTTTCCAAATAAAATATAAAATAGGTCTGGGAGTGTAGCCTGGAGGTAGAAGGGTTTCCAGGAACCCCAGTACACCACACACACACACACACACACACACACACACACACCAGACTGGGGGCATAGCTGGAGGTATAATGCCCCTGAGTCTAATCCCTAATACCACAAAAAAGAGGACATGGGAGCCAGGTGTGGCGGTGCACACCTGTAATCCCAGTACTTGGGAGGCTAAGACAGGAGGACTGCAGGTTCAAGGCCAGCCTCATCAACTGAGAAAAAAAAATTGAGTTGGGGTGTAGCTCAGAGGTACAACACCTCTGGATTCAATCCCCAATATCATATAATGAAGAGGAAGGAGGAGGGGGAGACGGTGGCAGTGGCAGCAGCATAGCAGCCCACTGTTAAACTGGGACAGGCCAACCCTGAGGGACAGAGAGCAATGAAGACAGAGGTATAAAAGCAACTGTGAAACCACGCGTGGTGGCACACACCTGTGATCCCTGCTACTTAGAAGGCTGAGACCGGAGGATCACAATTTGAGCCCAGCTTGGACAATTTAGCAAGGCTCTGTCTCAAAATTAAAAATAAAAACAGACTGGGAGCAGGCGTGGTAGTGCACACTTTATTTATTTATTTGTTTATTTATTTAGTGTGTGGTACTAGGGACAGAACCCAGGGGCTTTTCTACCTCTGGGCTACACTCCCAGACCTTCTTAATACTTTTATTTGGAAACAGGGTCTCATTAAGTTTCTGAGAGCCTCGCTAAGTAACTGAGGCTGGCTTCAAACCTGTGTGATCCTCCTGTCTCAGCCTCCCAAACACAGGGATTACAAGCGTGTGCCACCATGCCCGGCTCTAGCGCACACTTTTAATCCCAGCATTTGGAAGGCTGCAACAAGAGGATCACGGTTCAGCCTCAGCTAGTTAGTGAGGCTTTTTGCAACTCAATGAGACCCTGTTTCAAAATAAAGAATAAGTACCACGAGTGGTGGTGCACGCCTGTAATCCCAGCGTTTGGGAGGCTAAAAAAAACAGAAGGATTGCAGTTCGCAGACAGCCTCAGCTACTTAGTGAGGCTGTCTGCAACTCAGTGAGACCCTGTTTCAAAATAAAGAATAAAAAATAGGGCAGGGGGTGTAGCTCGGAGGTCGAATGGCCCTGGGTTCCATCCCTAGACCTGCAAAATAAAATAAAGAATAAAGGCCGGGCGTTGTGGCACATGCTTGTAATCCCAGCATTCAGGAGGCTGAGACCGGAGGATCGCAGTTCGCGGACAGCCTCAGCTACTTAGTGAGGCCCTCTGCAGCTCAGTGAGACCTGGTTTCAAAATAATGAATAAAAAATAGGGCAGGGGCTGCAGCTCAGAGGTCGAATGTCCCTGGGTTCCATCCCCAGACCCGCAAAAAAAAAAAAAAAAAAAGAATAAAAACTGGGGCTGGGGGTGTAGCTAGCTTGACAGTAGAAAACAGGCTAGGGTTTTAACTCAGTAGTAAAACATACTTGCCTAGGTTCAATCCCCAGTAGCACGCGCGCACACATACACACACACACACACACACACACACACACACACACACACACGAGGTGGGTTGGCAGAGGAGACACTGTGTAAGAGACCTGAGGATAGAAATGAGGGAGAAAAGGCAGTAGTGTGTTCTAGGCAGATATGCGTGTGCAAACTTTAGAAATATAATTCAGTCACATTGAAAGAAGCTGGGTAACCAGGCATGGTGGTGCACGCTTGTAATCCCAGCATTCGGGAGGCAGAGACTAAGGGATAGCGTTCATGGACACCCTCAGCTACTTAGTGAGGCCCTTTGCCAGTGATAGCTTGTTTCAAAAAATAAAAAGACTTGCCGTGCGTGATGGCGCACGCTTGTGATCCGAGCATTCAGGAGGCTGAGACCTGGAGGATCACGGTTCATGAACAGCCTCAGCTACTTAGTGAGGCCCTCTGAAACTCAGTGAGACCCAGTTTCAAAATAAAGAATAAAAAATAGGGCAGGGGGTGTAGCTCAGATGTCAAATGCCCCTGGGTTTCATCCCCAGACCCGCAAAAAAAAAAAAAAAAAAAAAAAAATTTAAATTAAATTTAAAAAGACTAAAAATAGGGCTGGGGGTATAGCTCGGAGGTGCAATGCCTCTAGGTTCCATCTTCAGTACCGCAAAAAAAAAAAAAAAAAAAAAAGAAAGAAAGGAAGGAAGGAAGGCAGGCAGGCAGGCGAAGCTGGGTAGACTTATTGCTCAGAGTTCAGCAGAGGGATGGGGAGAGGCCTGGAGCTCATGTCACTCAAGGTGGGAGGGCTCAACAATGAGGTTAGGAGTGTGCATAGCTCCCTGGAGGAAAAGAGCATTGCCAAAGGGACTGGATGAGTGACAGGACATTGAAGGCACCCCATAAGTATGTACAGTCTTAATGTGTCCATAAAAACACTTGAAGGAACATGGAAAGGCAGGGTTGGTGAGGCCTGAGAGGAGGCAGGGAGGCCATGAGTCGGGGGAGATGGCAGCTGGGCAGGCAGCAGGGGGGGAGGTGTGAGGGGGCAGAAAGCTGCAGGACTTCAAGGTGGACTGCTGGGCGGAAGGGGAGAGGGGGCCACCAGGCTTCCAGTTCTTGGGCCAGTGTGGGTGGGAGGTGCCAGATGCCAAGATGCAAGAAACTGGGAAGGCACAGTCAGCTGTGGGCTGGGGGTAGGAGCAGGAGGGCAGTTTCAGACTTTGAGAGGACAGTGAGGTCACCCGGGGGACTCTGGAAATCAGTTGGACAGGTGGAGCAGCATCATGACTGAAATGAGACAGATATGGGGGAGGGCTCAGCAGACGGCCACCAGAGCCAAGAGTAAGCTGAAGCCCCCAGAACACAGGCTGGAGAGCCCAGGACCCGCCCAGAGGGGCGCCACCTAGGGGACAGGGAGGAGAGGTGCTGCTGGCAAAACAGCCAAGGAGCTGGAGAGCCAAGAAAGTGGCCATGGGGGAAGCCAAGGGAACTGTGGCCAACACTCGGGTGTGCCCAGAGGCCCGAGGAGTTATGAGGTCTGCCCGGACTCAGGAGACGGGGAGAAAGCAGAAGTTTTTTCTGCTTGAGTGAGAGGGAGGGGGGCCAAGGAGGTTACCAGATGGGCACCCCTTCCAGGAGGAGAGCCCAGCGGTCACAAGGATCCAAAATGAGGATTATGCTCACCATAACCCCAGAGACTCATGAGGCAGAGGCAGGAAGACCACAAGTTTGAGGCCAGCTGCAGCAATTTAGCGAGATGGTGCTTCAAAATAAAGGCACGGTGGTGGATAAGCTTGTAATCCTAGTACTCGGAAAGCTGAAACAAGAGGATCACAGGTTCGAGGACAGCCATAGCAACTTAATGAGGCTCTCATCAACCTAGTTAGACCCTATTTTCAAATAAGAAATAAAATCAGGCTGGGTGTGGTGGCACACACTTATAATGCCAGCATTTAAGAGGCTCAAACTGGAGCACCGTGGTTCATGGACAGCCTCAGCTACTTAGTGAGGCTCTCAGCAACTTAGACCCTGTTTCCAAATAAAATATTTTTTAAAAAAAAGTCTAGGAGTGTAGCCCAGAGGTAGGAGGCCCCTGGTTCCGTCCCCACACAGTAGTAGTAGTAGTAGTAGTAGTAGTAGTAGTAGTAGTAATAATAATAAACTAAAAAAAAAGGGCTGAAGGTATAGCTCGGAGGTAGAATGCCCCTGGGTTCCATCCCTAGTACCACAGAAAGAAAGAAAGAAAGAAAGAAAGAAAGAAAGAAAGAAAGAAAGAAAGAAAGAAAGAAAGAACGAACACCAGTCTGGGGATATAGCTAAGAGGTAGAATGCCTCTGGGTTCAATTCCCAGTATCACACACACACACACACACACACACACACACACACACACATAATAATAATAATAATAATAATAATAATAATAAGCCGGGCTTGGTGGCGCACGCTTGTAATCCCTGCACTTGGGAGGCTGAGACAAGAGGATCACACAGGTTCGAAGCCAGCCTCAGCTACTTAGTGAGGCTCTCAGCAACTTAGTGAGACCCTGTTTCCAAATAAAATATAAAATAGGATAGATCTGGGAGTACAGCTCGGAGGTAGAAAGCCTCTGGATTCCACCCCCAGTACTATCCCCCCCCCAAAAAAAAATAATTAAAATTTGCCAAGTGTGGTGGCGCACGCTTGTAATCCCAGCTGAGACAGGAGGGTCACGGTTTGTGACCAGCCTCGGCTACTTAGTGAGGCCCTTTGCAACTCAGTGAGACTCTGTTTCAAAATAAAGAATAAAAAATAGGGCTGGGGGTATAGCTCAGAGGTAGAACGCCCCTGGGTTCCATCCCTAGTACCTCAAAAAAAATTAATTAATTAAAAAATTAAAAGGGCTGGGGGTGTAGTTCAGTGGTAGAGCACCCCTGAGTTCAATCTGCAGTAGCAGAAAAGAAAACAAAATGAGGAGTGGAAAGCACCCATCCTGTGCCAAAGACCAGGACTCAAATCCCAATTCTTGGAGACAGTGAAGTGCCCGTTAGCACTAGTACTTCCCAGAGCACAGTCTAGCTAAGAGGGGCCACAGGGGGCTTTTTTTTTTTTTTTTTGCAGTACTGGAGATGGAATCCAGGGGCATACTACCTCTGAGCTATACTCCCAGATATATAATTTTTTTAAATAAAGTCTCACTAAGTTGCAAAGGGTGTCACCAAGTTCCTGAAGCTTGCTGCAACCCATGAGCTTCCTGTCTCAGACCCCCAAACACTGGGATTATAGGCATGCACCTTCATGCCCAAGCTTTTGTATTTGTTTTAGTTTGGTTTTGGTTTTCTGGTGGTAGTGGGGATTGAATCCAGAGGCATTCTATCTCTGAACTATATACCCGTAGCTCCTAGTTTTTGTTTGTTTTGAAATGGGGTCTCTCTAAGTTGTTGAGAGTCTCTCTAAGTTACTGAGGCTGGCCTTGAGTCTGAGATTCTGAATACTGGGATCACTGGTATACACCACCATGCCCACCATAATTGGGAACTTGCATGGAGTCTCCAAATTGGAGGGGCAGCCAGAGTGGCAGTGAGATTAGAGGAGGAAGCTCCTCCCCTTCGCTCTGCCCAGGCCCCTGTATCGTGCTTGTGTGTTTTATATTCTGAACTCTGTCACTATAGATTTGTGTGTGTGTGTGCTGGGGATTGAGCTATACCCCCAACCCCATTTCATTTCTTATTTGGAAACAGGGTCTCACTAGATTGCTAAGAACCCCACTAAGTTGCTGAGGTTGGCTTTGAACCTATGGTATTCATATTTCAGTCTCCTAAGTGCCTATTTCATTTTTATTTTAAAATAGGATCTCTCAGGTTGATGAGTCTCACTACTTGCTAAGGCTGTCTTGAATCGTGCTCCTCCCGTCTCAGCCTCTCAAGTACTAGGATTACAGGTGTGAGCCACCATGCCTGGCTGACACTGGGGATCTTAAGAAGAAACTAGGGTGCCTTGCCTAGGTGCAGGAAAAAAACTATGTGCCACATATCCAAAAGGGGAAGGTGATGTAGAATAGGAGAAATGGGACGTGCAAGAAAAGAAATAGGTAGAAAACGGACATGCAAGGAGGAAAAGAGAAATAGTAGCTTTATTTTGTTTGTGTGTGTGTGTGTTTATTTTGGTACTAGGGATTGAACTCAGGGACATTCTATCTCTGAGCTATACCCCAGCTCCATTTGTGTGTGTATGTGTGTGTGTGTGTGTATGCGTGTATGTGCGTGTGCGCACACACATGCGTGTACACAGTACTGGGGATGGAGCCCAGGGGCATTCTGCCTCCAAGCCACACGCCCAGACCTATTTTTTATTCTTTATTTTGAAACAGGGTCTCACTAAGTTCCAGAGGGCCTCACTAAGCCACCGAGGCTGGCTATGAACCTGTGATCCTCCTGTCTCAGCCTCCCAAGTACTGGGATTACAAGTGTGCACCGTCATACCCAGCCCATTTTTTATTTCTATTTTGAAATGGGATCTTGTTAGGTTGATGAGAGTCTTACAACTTGCTGAGGCTGTCATCAAAACTGTGATCCTCCTGTTTCAGCCTCCCAAGAACTGGGATTACAAGTTTGTGCCACCACACCTGGCTGGGATGGTAGTTTTAATTCTAAAACCCCCATGGTTCCCCTCCCTTCACTCTGAAGGCCTGTTTTCCACCATGTCTGAATTCTTAAAGAGTTCAGTAAATCTTAGCGTACCATAAGCCAGTTAATTGGTGCCTATATATTTTGTTAGCTACAGAATGTATTTGAGACTGATCAGAGAAGTCTAGAGAAAAACATCGCTCAAAGCCCAGTGATATGGGAACAGCCCAAGTGCCACCCATCAAGCAGATAACGTCAGCCTGAAACTGCTGAGAAGACCCAGGCTGCTGTCCCTGCTCGGCCGACTGACACTGCCCCGAGCCTCTCCTGCTCACCATTTGCCCATCCCATTCGGCTCACCATTTGCAAAGTGTCCTAAACAGAGCGCCACGCTCCCCCAGAGTTGCCTAGCTCTGGCTGCCTCTCAGACTATCTTTCCATTTCTCCAGCTTGGTCTTTCTGCTGTTCTCTCTCTCAGGAGATGGTCACATGCTATTTTGAATGTATATTTCTGTTTTCCCACAGATGATCCTGCCTGAAACTACTCTTTTTCTTGGAAATTCTTTCCCAATCCATGTCCATGCCATGACAAAACTGGTCTGCTGAAAAGCATTTGAAAGGCTTTCAATCTAGTTATAGTAGCCAGGTGTGGTGGTACATGCCTGTAATCCTAGTACTTGGGAGGCTGAGACAGGAGGATTGCAGGTTAAAGATAAGACCAGCCCCAAGAACTTAGTGAGGCCCCCCCACAACTTAGTTAGACCCTGTTTTAAAATAAAAAATTAGAGAGTCAGGCATGGTGGCACACGCTTGTAATCCCAGCTTTCAGGAGGCTGAGACAGAAGGATTGTGGTTTACAGACAGCCTCAGCTATTTAGGTGCTCCACAACTTGGTGAGACCCTGTTTCAAAATGAAAAATTAGCCTGGGGGTATAGCTCAGAGGTCAAATGACCCTGGGTTCCACCCCCAGACCCGCAAATAAATAAATTACTTAATTAATAATAATATAAAAAAATAAGGCCAGGTGTGGTGGTGCACACTTGTAATCCCAGTACTTGGGAGGCTGAGACAGGAGGATCACAGAAGTTTGAAGCCAACCTCAGCTACTTGGTGAGGCTCTTGGCAACTTAGTGAGACCTTGTTTCCAAATAAAATATAAAATAGGTTTGGAGGTGTATCCCGGAGGTAGAAAGCCCCTGGAGTCCATCCCCAGTACTACATAAATAAATAAATAAATAAATAAATAAACATTTAAAATAAAATAGGGCTTGGGGTATATCTCAGAGGTAGTATGACCCTGGGGGGTTCAATCCTCAGTATCACTACCCCCCTCCCCAAAAAAACCTAATCATGTTACAGATGAGTAGACTAGGCCCGGTAAGAATGAATGAGACTGCCCATGGTCTCAGTAAGTCAGTTTCACAAAAATGAAACTGAACCCAGCCCCAGGCCTCCACCTTCTGGAGGGCTCTTCCCACAGCTCCACAGTCCCCGGAAAGGAGAGGACAGCAGCAAGGCCAAAGCCAGCTTCTAAGGACCGTGGCTGGAGCTGGTAGCCAGCGAGGAATGGCAAGCGGGAAGGTAAACACGCGTGTGCGGTGGGCAGCACGTGCCAACGGGAGGTGGCAGTGAGCCGGTCACCTGCGGAGCGCCGGCACAGCCGCCTTCCACCGGCAGCCCTGCCAGGGCCGCCCCACGCTGGCCGCTGAGTGGCCTCCCTGGGCCTCCTAGAGCCAGACAGCCTCAGCCCCCGGCCCATCTCTACATGCTCCTGCCTCCCCCAGCCTGCCCAGACAGGCCCATGAATAGAACATTAAAGGCAAAACCTTCTAAAAGAAAAAGCAGCTCCCTGGTAGGAGCCGCCCCACTAAATGTCAAACACAGAGCAAGGCTTCCTGCCCCGCGTGCTTCTCACTAATGGAGGCACCTTAGCATCCATATCCCATCATCCAATTGCCCTATAAATAAATCATTCTACTAAGAATGCCAATTTTCCCCCTAGGGCCTCGTGAATCTCCCTACATGAGCATATGTAATGCCCTCCTCCACTCTGAGTGGGCTCAGAGATGGCAGGCTCGCCGGGCAATTTGGGAGGCAGGAGCAAACTTTCCCGCCACTTCCATGGGCTGCGTTGGGAGCTCAGCTTTTCTCCCGACTCAGGGGACTTTTGCTCAATTTTCTGAAGGCTGACACGGTTGTCACCATGATGCCACTACTCTCTGGAATCAACCCAGTAAGCTGCCAAGAGGCCACATCTCTGGGGCCTGCAGTGGTCTTTCCCCTGGCAGATGTGTGATGAGTCGTGCCCACCCACCCTCTGCTAGGGCAAACCACACACCCACTCAGCCAGCTCTGATCCCGACACGCGGCACACACGGCGCTGGCTCGCCCACTCCTGGGGCTCTCTACCAAGTGGCTCGACAGCCCGCTGTGGCCCCGAGCAATGCTAGTGGACCGCGGGTGTGGGTGCCGACATCTGTTCAGCGTGCTGCTCTGTACTCCGATGCACATGCTCTGGGAGCCTGCTGTGTGCTCACCAGGTGTTTCTGTATACACACACGCACGCACACGCGCGCACGCACACACACACACTACTTTGCCAGCCCTCTCACTGTGCTGGCACAGAGGCCTCCAGAGTGACTCTTGTGAATCAGATAGCAGAGGCTGTTTGCAGTTTCATCTCCAAACTTTGCTGACTGAGGAGACAGTAATCACAGGCTTCGAAGCACCTGCTGTATCTGCTGGATCAGACGCTGCCTTACCACCATGCAGGAGAGCCGCAGCTCCGAGGTGGGACTTTGTTCTACCCCACCCCTCAAAATCAGCAGCTCTCTGCCCCATTCATATTCTTTCTTTTCCAAAAGAACTGCAGAAAGAATTGGCTTCTCTGAGGCTCAGCCATGAGCTGGAAGGGGACAGAAGCCCTGGGTCCTGCTGGTGCCTTCCTAGCTGGGAGGCTTGGGCTGGACCATGGGAGGAGGAGGAGAGTCCCCGTGGAAGGGCCTGCCCCGTGCTTGCCAGCTGTTCTGGAGATACTCTTCTCCAGTCTGGGGCGTGGCTGTTGGCCAGTCCATCGGCCTGGAAGGGGAGCCAAAGAGAGCAAAAAACAGGGAGCAAGGTCCACCTCCGCATCAGCCTCGGCCTTCAGCCTCTTTTTTTGTATTGGGGATAGAACCCAGGGCATTCTACCTTCCAGCTATACTCCCGGTCCTATTTTTATTCTTTATTTTGAAACAGGGTCTCACTGAGTTGCAAAGGACCTCACTAAGTAGCTGAGGCTGTCCTTGAAACTCAATCCTCCTATCTTAGCCTCCCAAGAAAAGGGATTACAAGCGTGCACCACGCCAGGCTTCTATTGTTTTATTTTGAAACAGGGTCTCACTAAGTGGTCGACCTCACTAAGTTGTTGAGACAGCTGTCCTTGAACTGTGACACCCCTATCTCCACCTCCTAAGTACTAGGATGATAGGCCTGCACCACCACACCAGGCATGGCCTTGGGCCTTTCTAAGGCTATGAAGAAAGCAGGAGGGCTCCTGGTCCACTGTCTCCCATCTGTCTGCATGAAGACACCACAACAGGAGACAGAGGTGAGAGTGTAGAAGAGGAAGCATGACAGCGGCTCTGGCTCCGGGTTCTCGCCAGGGAGCCTCCTGGAGGAACACAGGAAGGGAGTGCATGGGAAGGACCAGGACTCAAATGATTCAGCAGCACCCTGAAAAACAAATGTCACAAAAATCAAGACAGATGGACACATGAGACAGTGTAGCTTAGGGGCTCAGAGAGCGAGGAGAGCGTGGGCTTAGCCTGAAGGCCGGGACTGTGCCTGACTTGGCAGTGTGCCGGCTGAGTGACCCTGGGCCAGGGATGGTACCTGCCTGTGCCTTGGTCTTTTCATCTTGAAGCCAGGCATAGTGGTGCACGCCTGTAATCTCAGCACTTGAGAGACTGAGACAGGAGGATCACAGGTTCGTGGTGTGCCTCAGCAATTTAGTGAGGCCCTCTGCAACTTAGTGAGACTCTGTTTCAAAATAAAGAATAAAACCAGGTGTGGTGGTGCACACTTGTAATCCCAGCATTCAGGAGGCTGAGACAAGAGGATCGCAGTTCGCGGACAGCCTCAGCTACTTAGGCCCTCTGCAACTCAGTGAGACCCTGTGTCAAAATAAAGAATAAAAAATAGGCTGGGGGTATAGCCTGGAGGTGGAACGCCCCTGGGTCTCATCCACAAAAGAAAAGAGTGGGAATAAGCACCGTCGGATCTGGCGGCGGCACTGTGGAGGTGGTATGAAATCCTGCACAGAGGACACCTAACTTGGCCCATAGTAAGTGCTCAGCAAATACAAGCAGCTATTGTCAGTACATGGACAGAAACTGGCATCAGGGGATCTAAGGTGGTGGGAAGAACCATCCACTCCCTGCTGTGCCCAGCTGGCACGCAGGGCTGCTCTCAGCAGGCTCCTTCAGGCACGCTCCGTGAGATTTGAGGTGGCTGCACCTTGCTGAAGTGATGAACACTAAGAAGGTCCCTGTACCGGGGGCCCCTAGCCTTGGAGCCCATAGCTTCCTAGGTCCCCCGGGCCTTGGCGAGCCCTCGTGCACGGCCCCTGCCTCACAGCTCCCTGTGGCTCCATTGACCCCAGGTGGCCAGCCGTTGCGTCCAGAGGAAAGGGCTGCTTCCGGCGCTCAGCACGGAGGTCCTGCCTTCTGCTGTCCCTGGAGACTCTGTTCCCGTTTCGCCAGCTATTTTGCTTCCTTGGCCATCTGTTCACTCCCTGTCATCTCCCCTCTGCTTTAACCTTAACCACTACTTTGCTGCAGATGGTACCAAACAGATCCCTTCTTGACATCCTTAGAGATGCCTGGCCCCTCCTCCTCATCTCAGCAGAGTAAACCGCTCTGCTCCTGCTCAGGCCTCAGTCCCAAAGATGTGGCCAGAGTTTGCAGCTGGATTCACTTCACAGGCCTTCCCCTCCTCAACCCCATCTACGGTGACTCTGCCAAAGGTCAGGGTGCAAAGGTCAGGGTGCAAAACTGCCTTCTTTTCCTAATGAGACCTCCTCTTTTCAGACTCCCTCTCCTGGCATAGAGTGCGGGTCCGCTCTACCTGGTCCCCATAGTCAGCACTGATTAACCCTTCCAAGGGCTGAGGCAGGCACTAGAAGCTCAGGGGTCAATTCTGTGGTGGAGATCCAGTGCCCATGCTGGGAGTTTGGGGCCCGAAGAGCGTCCCCGAAGAAAAGGGACTTGAAGACTCCCACACTGGTGTAACACATTTCCTCTGCCGTCTGCGCCCGGGGGGACACGCTGCACGCTGTCCTGGATGTCCTGGTGCTCCCTAAACTCTTCCTCAGCTGGGCACAGTGGTGCCACTGATCCAGTACTTGGGAGGCTTAGATGGAAAGATCACAGGTTCGAGGCCAGCCTCAACACTTAATGAGATCTCCTTAGCAACTTAGCAAGGGCTTGTTTCAAAAAATAATAATAATAATAATAATAATAATAAAAAAGGGGCAGGGGTTGTTGCTTAGAGGTGGAAAGTCCCTGGATTCAATCTCCAGTACTAAAACAAAAAATAACTCTTCCTCTTGGTGTCTCTTTTCTGACAGGATCAGGGGAATTTTATAGGGGGAGGATAGGGAGTACTGGGGATTGAACCCAGGGGCATTCTACCTGAGCTTTACCTCCAGCCCTATCTTTTTTTTTTTTAAACAGGGTCTCACTAAGTTTCTAAGGTCTCACTAAATTGCTAAGGTTGGCCTCAAACCGGCAATCCTCCTGTCTCAGCCTCCAATGTACTGAGATTACAGGTATGCACGACCACTCCCACGTTGGCATAAGGACAGGTACTCTGAGGATAGAAGCAGCCCATTTGAAGCTACTAGAGAAGAGAACATTCTGATGACATTGGTTCCACCAGACTGCATTCCTTGATGGGGACAGAAGTGAGCTGGGATCACTGAAATCCACTTCTGATTCTAGAATTGGCCTAAAAAGCCTCATATAAATTGGGCAAGGTGGTGCATGCCTGTAATCCCAGTTCTTGGGAGGCTGTGACAAAAAGATCACAGGTTCGAAGACAGCCTCAGGAACTTAATGAGGCTCTCAGCAACTTGGTGAGATCCTTTTTCAAAAAACAGAAACAAGCCGGGCGTGGTGGCGCATGCTTGTAATCCCCGCGCTTGGGAGGCTGAGACAGGAGGATCGCATAGGTTCGAAGCCAGCCGCGTGCGCTGGCTTAGGAGACCCTGTTTCCAAATAAAAATGTAAAAATAGGTCTGGGAGTGTAGCCCGGAGGTAAAAGGGCTTCCAGGAACCCCAGTACCACCAATAAATAAATAAATAAATAAATAAATAAATAAATAAATAAATAAATAAAAACAAGCTGGGCATGGTGGCGCACGCTTGTAATCCCAGCATTTGGGAGGCTGAGACAAGTGGGTTGTGGTTTGAGGACAGCCTCAGCTACTTAGTGAGGCCCTTTGCAATTCAGTGAGACCCTATTTCAAAATAAAGAACAAGAAATAGGACTGGGGTGTAGCTTGGAGGTAGAATGCCCCTGGGTTCCATCCTCAGTATCACCAAAAAAAAAAAAAGCCAGGTATGGTGGTGCACGCTTGTAATCCCAGCATTCAGGAGGCAGAGACCAGAGGATTGTGATTCGTTGGACAGCCTAAGCTACATAGCTAGGCCTTTTGCAACTCAGTGAGACTCTATTTCAAAAATTTAAAAAGAGACTAAAAAAATAGAGTTGGGGGTATAGCTCAGAGGTACAATGCCCCTGGGTTCCACCCCCAATATTGCAAAAAAAATAAATAAAAGCTAGGGGTATGGCTCGGAGGTAGAAATGCCTCTGGCTTCCATCCCCAGCACCACACATAATAAATAGCCTCCTATCTTATCCCTCTTAAGAAAGGCTCTCAAATTTCCCTTCTACATTTCCTCCATAGCAGAAAAGAATATCCTGGCCATCCATGGATGCTCCTCTTTCTCTCTAGCTCCAAGTCCTGGTTGCCTCCAAAGAGATGCAGAAAAGGAATTTGCTCACACCTGGCCACAGTGAGATTCTCTGATCACCCAGGGAACCTCTGGATTTAAATCTGCCAGCCACCTGACAACACCATGGTCCCTCCCGTCCTCTGTCCTCCCCTCTGCACAAAGGAGCCCAGTTGAGGCACCAGGCCAGCCCCTCTGGCTATGGAAACCAAGAGAACAAAATGCATCTTACTGGGATGCAGGCCTTAATCTAGCTCTTGCTGAATTATTCAGGGATGGCATTAACTTATAAATGAGTGTGTTTGACTGATTTTGTGGTTGATGTACAGATAAATTCTAATGAAAGACAGCTACAAGATTTTAAATTATTAATTAGACTGCCACTTAACAAAGCCTATTTGGCACTCTATTTCCTTTCTTAACAAGACAAAAACTTTAAGAAAAGGTTCTGTATTAGCCCAGAGGCTCTTGATTTGCATTCTGTTTTTATAGCTCTAAAAATGAAAACCATAGATCCTGACCTTAGGCAGGCTACTTCTGGCAAAGCACAACCCCCAGCAGGCCTCCCTTCCTTCCTGGACGTCGCTGGATGGCTCAGGGCCTCACTTGCCCTGCCCGCCTCTCATCTCTTGACCAGAGGTTTGCTTTTTATATCCTGGGCCAGGGCTCTGGCCTGCCAGGGCTTAGGCCAGAAGATAGGAGAGCAGGCAAAGGAGCCGGGCGTGGGGGCGCACGCTTGTAATCCCAGCATTTGGGAGGCTGAGACTGGAGGATCGCGGTTCAAGGCCAGCCTCAGCTACTTAGTGAGACCCTGTTTCAAAATAAAGAATAAAAAATAGGGCTGGGGGTATAGCTCGGAGGTAGAATGCTCCTGGGTTCCATCCCCAGTACCACAAAGAAATAAAAATAAATATAAAAATAAAAAGGACCAAAATACAGATCTGGGGATATAGCTTGGAGGTACAACACCCCTAGGTTCCATTACCAGTACTAAAAAAAAAAAAAAAAAAAAGGGACTGGGGGTATAACTTGGAGGTAGATTTGACACTGAATTCAATCCTCAATACCACAAAAATAAAATAAAAGGGTGGTGAGTATAGCTCAGAGTCAGAGGTAGAATGACCAGTTCAATCCCAGTAACCTACAGATACACAGTAACACACACACACACACACACACACACACACACACACACACACACACACACCAGTACTACCAACCCCTTCAAAGTGGCCTGCCAGGGACACCCTTCATAGGACAATCAAAAATCAGAGGGAGCAGGGCGTGGTGGCGCACGCTTGTAATCCCCGTGCTTGGGAGGCGGAGACAGGAGGTTCACGCAGATTCGTAGCCAGCCGCACTGGTTTAAGAGACCCTGTTTCAAAAAATATAAAATAGATCTGGGAGTGTGGCCCAGAGGTAGAAGGGCTTCCAGGAACCCCAGTACCACCAAAATAAATAAATAAATAATTAATTAATTAATTAATCAGAAGGAGAGCCAGGCGTGATGGTGCATATTTGTAATCCCTGCGCTTGGGAGACAGAGACAGGAGGATCGCGCAGGTTCGAAGCCAATCTTGTTGGCTTAAGAGACCCTGTTTCCAAATAAAAATATAAAATAGGCCTGGGAGTGTAGCTCGGAGGTAGAAGGGTTTCCAGAAACCCCAGTACCACCATAAAAAAAATAAAAAAATCAAAGGGAGAGCTGGGCGTGGTGGTGCATACTTGTAATCCCTGCGCTTGGGAGGCTGAGACAGGAGGATCACGCAGGTTCGAAGCCAGCCTCAGCTACTTAGTGAGGCCCTCAGCAACTTAGTGAGACCCTGTTTCAAAATAAAGTATAAGCCAGGCATGGTGGCACACGCTTGTTATCCCAGCATTTGGGAGGCTGAGACCGGAGGATCATGTTTCCTGGACAGCCTCAGCTACTTAGTGAGGCCCTCTGCAACTTAGTGAGACCCTGTTTCAAAATAAGGAATAAAAGCCGGGCGTGGCGGCGCACGCTTGTAATCCCTGTGGCTTGGGAGGCAGAGACAGGAGGATAGCGCAGGTTCGAAGCCAGCCACACTGGCTTTAAGAGATCCTGTTTCCAAATAAAAAAAATATAAAATAGGTCTGGGAGTGTAGCCCTAAGGTAGAAGGGCTTCCAGGAACCCCAGTACCACCAAAAAAAATAATAATAATAATAAATAAGGAATAAAAAATTGGGCAGGGGGTGTAGTCAAATGCCTCTGGATTCCATCCCCAAACCCGCAAAAAAATAAAATAAAATAAAATAAAAAACAGGGCAGGTGTAGCTCCGAGGTTGAATGCCCTTAGGTTCCATCCCCAGACCCACAAAACAAAACAAAACAAAACAAAAACAGGTCTGGGAGTAAGCCCGGAGGTAGAAAAGCCCCTGGGCTCCACCCCAGTACCACAAAAAAAAAAAAAAAAAAAAAAAAAAGTCAGAGGGATGGCTTTTATGGTTTAGTGGTCCAAGGCCAACTCCTGCCTTTACTATGAGCCCCAACTCCACAGGGCACTCTATTATAAGACATAAGCCCTACCTCCTGTGGCAGAAAGAATTCCTCCTCCCCAGGATATAGGGAGAGCTACTCTGCTGATGTTCCTTCATCCTTCAAACCATCTTCAAAAAAAAATTTTTTTTGTGATACTGGGAATGGAACCCAGAGGCATTCTACTTCCAAGCTCTACACCCTACACACCAGGCCCTATATTATTTTATTTTATTTATTTTAGTGGTACTGGGGATGGAACCCAGGGGCCTTCTACCTCCGGGCTACACTCCCAGACCTATTTTATATTTTTATTAGGAAACAAGTTCTCTTAAGCCAGCTGAGGCTGGCTTCGAACCTTCGCCATCCTCCTGTCTCAGCCTCCCAAGCGAGGGGATGACAAGCGTGCGCCACCATGCCAGGCTTATTTTTTTTTTTTTTTATTCTTTATTTTGAAACAGGGTCTCACTGAGTTGCAAAGGGCTCACTAAGTAGCTGAGTCTTTCTGCGAACCGCGATCCTCCTGTTTTAGCCACCCAAGTACTGGGATTACAAGCGTGCACCACCATGCCCGGCTTTATTTTCCAAATCATAATTAAACTATCTGTGCTCTGATAGGCAACAACCATTCCAACCTGTCCTGTAACATCATTGTTGGAGCCTTTGGGAGCAATTCTAGAAGCAGAAATTCCAATGGTCACCTCCCTTGACATTAGCTGAGGCATATTTTTGGCTCTGGGCACACAGCTAGAATCCACACAAAGTATGTCCTGTACAATGTGTGCAGGAGAAACAAATGCAAGGGATAAAGATCCAAGGCTAAGGGAGAAAGCTGCCTGAGAAAGGACCAAAGAAAAAGTCATTTGCCCGTCCAATGTCCCAAGCAGCAGACCTGAGGCCACCCAAGCCCAACCCTGGCCAGCAAAGGGATTCTCTGCTCTGCTTCCCTCTGGCTAATCCAGGTGTAAGCCTCTTTGTCAACCAGTGCAGGAAAGGAAAAACAGCCAGTTGCAAACACAGGTGACTGCCGGACCTTCAGTAGCCACCTCTCCAGCAGGGTAAGGAGCCTCCCCCAGGGAGCAGCCCCCAGAATGCACTGGGGTCATCCAGATCTGGGCCACTAGCTTGCCAGGACAGGAGGGAAAGCTCTTAGAGGCTGCTGGAGCCTCCGTGGCCATCTAAACCATATAAATAAAGTGTGTGGGCTGCTTTGTAGCTCGTTTTTAACTGTAAACTGCCAAAAGACAAAAGACCAAAAGGGAAATGAGATGTCAGTTCTTCCCTATTACCTCCATCACAGACCTGCAACCCAAACATGGCGGCCTTTTAAAACTGCCTGGGAAGCCTTCCCCACTGGGCCAAGTTCTCATGCTCCAGGCTCAAGCCTCTCAGATCAGAGTCTGTGCTCAACTCTAGGAAAAGCACCTTCTCTGTGCAAACACTGGCCAGCACCACTCACTTGCCGAAAGGACTTTTTGTGCCTTTGTCAGGGAAAAGGAACTGGGGTGTATCCGCAAAGTGCTTTTTCCAGCATGCTGCAGACTTTTCCACACCATCGTGAAAGGCAGGCAGTGTTTCCCCGGTATGGTACCCACCCACGTGGTGGGCACAAGTCACACTCAAGTTTGCGACTATTCTTACACGATGGGGCAATCAAGCCTCCACGTTTGGCGGAGCATTTCCCAGCCCTTTCTCCCCCCCACCTGTCTGACCTGCTTATCTGGGTCTCTTTCACCACTCCACATCCGCTTATTTCCGCCCAGCTTAGGGGCTCGGCTTTCCCCCAAGCCCCCTGCCCGTTTTCTCCTTCCCCGTCCTGCTGTGAGGTCAAAATCCCGTGCTGACGACACCTCGGTCTGTTGCCATGGAAACAGGGGCGGATTAAGGCCGGAGCGCGGAGCTCGGGGATCTGGCCCCTCCGCTACCTGAGCTCCCGCTTTAGCCGGCTCCCGCAGGGCCGGGCAGCCCGCCGCCCAGCGGGGCGAGGGTCGCCGACGAGTCCCAGCAGGGCGCCACAGCCCCCCGGGGCCCCGAGGGGCGAGCGGCGAGGCGGGGCGGCGGCGCGGGGCCCGCGCACTCCCGGCGTGGCCGCCTGCCCTCTCCGGACCCGAGGGACGGCACCCTGAGCGGCAACCACGTGGGGGCGCGGCGGGACTTCCCTGGCACCCGCACCAACTTTACCGCTCGGGGTACCGGCTGGGCTGCTGGGAGGCGCGAGCGGGATGTAGCGAAGCCCGGGCTCCTAAGTTGCGCCCGCACCGGCCGCGCACGGTGCCCGCACGGCCTGCCTTCGCGTCCCTCTGCTCCCGGCGTAGGGAAAGTTGGAGGAACCGGGCTTCAGGCATTTGCTCTTTCCCATCCTGGGCTTCTGGGTGCCCAGAGCCCGACCCTGAGGATAAAGCCGGGCTGCTGGGAAGGCGCCCGCGTCCCGGGCCGCCTGGGGAGCGAGGGCGCGCGGCTGACCCGGGCTGCACGGAGCGCGGGCCGAGCCTGGCGGCTCCCGAGCGGCCGAGGCAGGAGCGGGCGCGGGCGCCGGGGATGGAGCCCGAAGTGCACAACTTTATAATGGCAAAGCAAAGGTCCCAGGGGGCCAGCTCCTTTG
Organism: Muscardinus avellanarius; assembly: GCF_963383645.1. NCBI lineage: Eukaryota > Metazoa > Chordata > Mammalia > Rodentia > Gliridae > Muscardinus > Muscardinus avellanarius. The sequence goes on along the minus strand of NC_137802.1, from coordinate 22,029,164 downwards.
GCGCCACGGCCGCTCACTCTGGCCTCGGACTAACCCCTCCAGCCACATGCACAGGCCTGGCGGCTTGATCCACGGAGGAAAGCCCTGGCGTCGCCAGAGGCCCTCGGTGGGAGCCGAGACCCCGCAGCAGCCCCTCGGCGGGTGCGCTCGCTGGCGCCAGCCCGCCCGCCCGCCCGAGACCGCCTCCCGAGCTGGAGCCCGGGCCGCGGCTCGCGGGGCGCGCGTCCAACTCCAACTTGCCCCCGCGGCTCCAACTCACCTTTGCGGAGCATGTTGGCCGCGGGGCCGCCGCCTCGAGGTCGGCCGCGGCGCGCGCCCTCCCGGGGTCCAGATTCAAATCCCAGGGCGCCAGCTGCAGCTAATCCGAGCGCGTCGGGGCGGGGGCAAGCCGGGGACCCGCGGGTGCCCGGCAGCCGGGCCCCGCAGGGGCATGTTGAGCCCGAGCCCCGCGCGGAGGGCGCCGCCGGGCAGCCCCGGGCGCCCGCTCAGCCCCGAGCGGCCTGCTCCGGCCGCCCCGGGCACTTGGCGGGCGGCTCCGAGCCGGACGCCGCCCCCCGGCCCGCGGCCCCGCTCCCCGCCCCCTCGGGCAGCCGCCGCTGCAGAGGGGCGCTCGGGCTCCGCCGAGCTCGGGGACGGCGCCCGCGCAGGCAGGACCGAGCGAGCGCGGAGCGGCGCCTCCCTCCCTCCGGCTCCCCACCTCCCGCCTCCTCCCGCGCCCGCCCGCCCGCCGCTCCCTCCCCCTCCCGGCCTCCCGCTCCCCGCCCCCGCTCGTGGAGCGCCTCCCATACAAAATTTATGAAAGTGCTCTCGGCTCGCGGTGCGGAGCGCCGTCCTGCTCCCAGGCGGCCGCGCCCGGCCGCGCGGCGCCGCCTCCCGAGGTGCTCCCGCGGCGCCCGCCCGGGGACGACGGTCGGGCGCGCCCGTCCGAAGCCTGCCCCGCCCGGCCGCCCTCGGGCCTCTCGGCGGCCCCGCCCGCGCGCGGCCCGCTGGAGGTCATCGGGACAGGCCCCGGGGAGCGCCCGGCGGACCCGCCCGGGCTCCAGGACCGCGCCCCTGCCCCGGGTCCTCCCCGGCCAGCGCCCCTTCCTCCCCAGCCCCGACGGCTTGCCGCGCCCTTAGCACAGCCCTGGCGAACCCAGCCATCCCCCGCCCCGCGTCCCGGGACACTGTTCTTTATGGGCAGAGTCTGCGAGTATTCTGGGAGATGCAGTTGCAATTCCCTTGGGGAAGGACCACTCTGAAGTTCGGCTGAGCTATTCTACCCAGGGAGGGTGGGGCGGCTGATCCCCTCCGTCCACACAGACTCTGCACCCGGATTCGCAGAAAATGGAGCAGGCACTGTTTCGCCTCGAGTCCCGCCCGGGGGTCGGTGGGGCTGAGCCTAGGTTCAAGGCAGGTGAGATCTTGGGTGGAGGCCGACACCCCCTACTGGCCTGGGGTAAGAGAGAGATTCTAAAGGAGGAAAAAGAATAGGCCGAGCCACTCATTTGACACATTTACTGAAGATTTATCATGTGTGGGGCACTACTATGTCTGGGAACTTGGGCAGTGAAAAAGACAAGTCCCTGTCCTGGAGTTTACATCCTAATAGACCAAAGGAGGCAAGTCCAGGTGTGATGATGGTGCTTGGGAGAAAAACAAGCGGGATTGCTCTGGAGGTGACATGAGAGATCAGGAAAGGCTGCTTTGGGCAGGTGTTATCTAAGCAGAGAGCTAACAGAAGTTGTCCTTGGAGGAAAACTTAACATGATAGGAAGGTCAAAAAGAAGGCATTCATGCATGCGCTCAATGACATTGAGGCTTCAGGTTTTTTTGTTTGATTGTTTTGTTTGTTTCTGCAGTACTAGGGATTGAACCCAGGGGTGTTCTACCTCTAAGCTACACCCCCAGCCCTATTTTTATTCTTTATCTTGTACAAGATCTCACTAAATTGTGGGGGGCCTCACTTCGTAGCTGAGGCTAGCAGTGAACCCTCAGTCCTACTGTCTCAGCCTCCCAAGTGCTGGGGTTTCAAGCGTGTGCCACCACAACCAGCTGAGGCTCCGGGTTTGAGCCAAGGGCAAAGGTGTGGATTCCCAAAGCTATGGTACAGTGGGAGAAGCAAGAGCCACGATCCAGGGCCAGGCATGGTGGTGCATGCTGGTAATCCCCTACTCGGGATTCTGAGACGGAAGGATCGCGGTTCTCAGTCAGCTTCAGCTACTTAGGCCCTCCACAACTTAGTGAGACCCTGTTTCAAAATAAAGAAGAAAAAAATAGGTCAGGGGCTATAGCTCTGAGGTTGAATGCCACTGGGTTCCATCTCCACACCCACACACACAAAAAAAAATAGGGCTGGGGCCACAAAAAAAGATTTTTTTTTAAATGATGAATCCACAATTCAACTTTCTTTTTTTGGTACTGAAAGTTGAACTCAGGAGCATTCTACCTCTAAGAAGTCTACACTCCCAGACCTTTTAAATTTGCATTTATTTATTTTTGTGGTACTGGGGACTGAACCCAGGGGCAGTCTACCTCTAAGCTACAGTCCCAGTCTTATTTTTTATTTTTGCTTATTTGTTTTATTTATTTAGTGGTACAAGGAACCAAACCCAGGAGCATTATACCCCCAAGCTACACCTCTAGCCCTATTTTCTTTATTTGTATTCTTTGTTTTGTTTTCTTTGCATACTGGGAAGGGAACCCAGGGGTATTCTACCTATGAGCTATACCTCCAGTCCTATTTTTTAGACTTTATTTTTTTATTTATTTATTTTTTTTTTGCAGGTCTGGGGATGGAACCCAGAGGCATTTGTTCTCCGAGCTACACCCCCTGACCAATTTTTTATTCTTTATTTTGAAACAGGGTCTCACTGAGTTGCAGAGGGCCTCACTAAGTAGCTGAGGCAGTCTGCGAACCGCGATCCTCCGGTCTCAGCCTCCCAAATGCTGGGATTACAAGCGTGCGCCACCACGCCCAGCTTAGACTTTATTTTGAAACAGGGTCTCACTAAATAGCTGAGGCTGTCTGCAAACCGTGATCCTCCTGTCTCAGCCTCCCAAATGCTGGGATTACAAGCTTGCGCCACCACGTCCAACTTTGTATTCTGTATTTTGAAGTAGGGTCTCAATAAAGTGCAGAGGGCCTCACTAAGTAGCTGAGGCTGTCCTCAAACCTGAATCCTCCTGTCTCAGCCTCCTAGGTACTGAGATTACAAATGTACATCACCAAGCCCAGCCTTATTCTTTATTTTAAAACAGGGTCTGGTTACGTTTTGGAGGGCCTCACTAGGTAGCTGAAGATGGCTGAGAACCTGCAACCCTCCTGCCTCGGCCTCTCAAGTACTGGGATTACAAGTGTGTGTCACCATAGCCATCTGTTTGAGACAGTTTCACAGGTTGCTGACAGTATTGCTAAACTGCTGGTGCTGGTCTTGAACCTTCAATCCTCCTGTCTCAAGTCTCCTAAGTCCTGGGATGATGTGCATGTGCCCCATGCCTGGCTCCCACGGATCGTCTTGGAATCTGATAGAGGTCACCACACCTGTGCTAAGGGGCTCTGCTAGCTCTGCGAGGGGTTGAAGGATAATGAAGAAAATGCACAGAAGTGTCCTTGAGGGCTGAATTCACCAGGCTAAGGGGAAAAGGAATTCCAGGAAGGAGAGAGTGTGCAAATGCCTGAAAGTTAGGAGTAACCACATTCTACTTGATTTCTATTGCGGTGGGGACAAAAGATGAAGCAGTCCTTCTCTTGGCCGCACTAGCTTCAAGCACTGACCCCACACTCTGCTTGACATGGCCCTCCCTGAGCACTGCTTACCAGGACACTGTCAGCTGCAGAGGCTCTCCATGAAACTAAGGCTCAGACAGGTTGGACATCTTGCATAAGCACCGCCTGAGTGATAAAGCATGGGCCTGAATCAGGTATGTGAATCCTCCTTCCATTTGCCCAAGCTGCCTCCCCATGACCCCTGCCCCACAAACATCATCAGCTTCTCAGGCAAAGTTGGTGTTGTGAGTGTGAGAAGTAGAGTTATTTCGAGCCTCAGGAGGACTGGGTGCTGCCTTGGAGTACAGCCAGGGGTGGGGGTGGCTGTAGGAAGGTGTCGTGGTGTAATGTGGGGGTGCACTGTGCCCGCCTTCTCATCAGGCAGTAATTACTCAGACTGCTGAGTAACTCAGGAATGGAGACCCCCACGGACAGATGGTGGTGTCTTTACCTAAGTTGAATGGCAGACTCCAATGTCCTGCACTGCAATAGTCTGGGGGAACACTCTCACACCCTTTCTTCCCTTCTGTTTTTGTGGCATTGGGGATGGAACCCAAGGGCATTCTACCTCCAAGCTACGCCCCCAACCCTATTTTTAATAATTTATTTTGGAAGAAGGTCTCACTAAGTTGCAGAGGGCCTCACTAAGTAGCTGAGGCTGGCTGAGAACCGTAATCCTCCTGTCTCACTCTTGCAAGTACTGGGAATACAAACGTGTGCCCGGCTCCCAACCCTCATTTATATTTATTTATTTATTTGCTTGTTTATTTATTTATTTTTGTGGCACTGGGAAATGAACTCGGGGGGCATTCTACCTCTGAACTATACCCCCAGACCTTTTTATTATTTGGAAACAGGGTCTCACTAAGTAGCTGAGGCTGGCTTCGAACCTGCACAATCCTCCTGTCTCAGCCTCCCAAGTGCTGGGATTACAAGCGTGCGCCACCACGCCCGGTTCCCTTCTTTATTTTGAAACACAGTCTGGCTAGGTTGCTGAAGGTCTTGCTAAGTGTCTGAGGCTGATCAGACCTGTGAGCCTCCTCTTTTGGTCTTCTAAGTACTGGCATTATATCTATGCAGCGTTATGCTCCTGCACTGTTGTTGTTGTTGTTGTTTTGAAACAGGGTCTCACTAAATTGCCCAGGTTGACTTTTAACTTGCAATTCTCCTGCCTCAGCCTCTTGAGTAACTGGGATTACAGGCTGTGCACTCTTATCAAGGTGAGAGGTGTGTTTCTGGGACTCATGCTGCCCACATTCTTATCCAAGCTCTATCTGTATATATGTGTATGTGTATGTGTATATGTATATGTATATGTATATGTATATGTATATGTATGGGTTTTTTTTTTTGGTACTGGGGATGGAACCCAGGGACTTTCTGTATATATATATGTGTGTGTGTGTGTGTGTGTGTGTGTGTGTGTGTGTGTATTTTTTTATTTGGAAACAGGGTCTCACTAGGTTGCTGAGAGCCTCACTAAGCTGCTGAGACTGGCTTCAAACTTATGCAATCCTCCTGTCTCAGCCTCCCAAGTACTGGGATTACAAGTGTGTGCCACCATGCCAGGCTGTATGTATTTATTTTGTGTGTGATACTAGGGATTGAACCCAGGACATTCTACCTCGAAGTTATACCCTCAGCCAGCCCTTTTTTCTTCTTCTTCTTTTTTTCTTTTTTCTTTTCTTTTCTTTTTTTTTTTTTTTTTTTGTACTGGGGATGGAACCCAGGAGCATCCTACCTCCAAACTACACCCCCAACTCTATTTTTTAATTCTTTATTTTGAAACAGCCTCACTGAGTTGCAAAGGGCCTCACTAAGTAGATAAGGCTGGCCATGAACTTGCAATCCTCCTGTTTCAACCTCCCAAGTACTGGGATTACTAGTATATGCTACCACGCTGGGCTCCAGCCCTTTTCAGTTTTTGTTTTGAAACAGGGTCTCACTAGGTTGCTGAGGTTGGCCTTCAACCTGTGATCCTCCTGTCTCAGCCTCCCAAGTATTGGGATTATAGCATGCACTACCATGCTGGGCTCGGCATCCACATCAAGAGTGCTAGAGGCCTGAGGAGCAGAGCACTGGCCTCTTCTGTCCCCCTGGCTGCTCACTCTCAGCCTGCCCAACCAGCCCTCCTCTCTGGGTAGCCTCCTAGGCAGCCATATCCCTGGCTGCTTGTTTTCAGTTCTCCCTCCACCTTAATTAGGGGTTTCCCAGCAGAAAGGGCCTGGGGCGGGGGTGGGGGGGAGCCTGAGGCCACAGAGCTGCCTTAAAGGGCCAGCTGTGCTCACAGCACTGCTGCCGAGGGTGCCAGCAGAGCTGAGTGGGCACACAGCCCCAGGAGCCGCTTTGCTCAGGGCTGGCCCTGCAGAAGCCAGCACTGTCTCGCTGCCTGCTCTGCCTTCTTTTGGGTCCCAGGAGAAAGGCCACCTGGAGGGTAGTGCAGGCAAGCAAAAGGTGGCCAGGGTCCAGAAGGTTTAGGCAATGGAGTCCTAAGGCTGCCTCAAGCTCCAGGCCTCTCCTGGAGAGGCAGTTTCTCCTGTGTGAACCTTCCACAAGGTAGACTCTGACATAATTAAGGACACCTGAGATGCTCCAGAAATGAATGCCCATGGCTTTCACTTCGGAGCTGGGTTGGTGGGCTCTGAAAACCCCATTGCCCTAGTAGTGGGGTCCTCCTAGGTAGGGAGTACAGAATGTGGCCATCCTAGCTGGTACAGCACCCCACACCTGTGACTCCAGTACTTGGGAGGCTGAGACAGGAGGACCACAGGTTGGAGGCCAGCTTTGGCAATTTAGCAAATTACTGTTTCAAGAGAAAAGTAAAGGACTGAGCCGGGAATGGTGGTGCAGTGCTTGTAATCCCCAAAAAATAAAAAATAAAAAAATAAAGGACTGGAGCCCTGGAGTTTATTATTATTATTTTTTATTTATTTTATTTTGGTGGCACTGGGGGTGGAACCCAGAGGCTTTCTATTTCTGGGTTATACTCCCAGACCCATTTTATATTTTATTTGGAAACAGGGTCTCACTAAGTTGCTGAGAGCCTCACTAAGTACCTGAGGCTGGATTCAAACCTGCGCGATCCTCCTGTCTCAGCCTCCCAAGCACGGGGATTACAAGCGTGTGCCACCACACCTGGTTATTATTATTATTATTATTATCAATTTTGAAGTACTGGAGATGGAACCCAGGGGGATTCTACTTCAGAGCTACACCTCCAGCCCTATTTTTTTTAATTCTTTATTTTGAAACCGGGTCTTACTGAGTTGCAAAGGGCCTCACTAAGTAGCTGAGGCTGTCCTTGAACCGCGATCCTCCTGTCTCAGCCTTCCAAATGCTGGGATTACAAGTGTGTAAGGCGCCAGATGCAGCGCCACCATGCCTGAAGCCAGCCTCAGCTACTGAGTGAGGCTAGCAGCAACTTAGTGAGACCCTGTTTCCAAATAAAATGAAGGGCCGGGCTTGGTGGCGCACGCTTGTAATCCCAGCATTCCAAAGGCTGAGACCGGAGGATCTCAGCTACTTAGTGAGGGACTCCCCAATTTAGTGAGACCCTGTTTCAAAATAAATAATAAAAAATAAGGCAGAGGGTGTAGCTTGAAGGCCTAATGTCCCTGGGTTCCATCCCCAGACCCGCAAAAAAAAAAAGAAAAAGAAAAAAGAAAAAAATTTAGGGCAGGGGGTGTAGCTAGGAGGTAGAAGTTGGCCCCTGAGTTCAATGCCAAGACCCACACAAAAAAATAAAAATATAAAATATAAAATATGTCTGGGAGTATAGGTAGAAAGTCTCCGGGTCCCATCCCCAGTATCACCAACCCCCCCCCCCCAAACAAAACAAAACAAAACAAAACAAAAAACACTAGAGGATCCAGAGAATCCAATCCAAATCTCTGGACTAAGATCTCCACCTCCTAGGTCTCCCCCTAGCGAGAATCCCCGCCCCTCGCCGACCGCTCGGCGATCGATCGCAATGTCTGAGGTCTGCGCAATCTGCGTTCTTTCTGCACTGTCTTTTTGGTCTCCACGTGGCAGGCAGGTGATGGCGGCGCTGGCTGTGTCGGAGGCCTTGGAGCCGGGCGGCCAGAACGGCCCTCGCAGAGGTGGGTTCTGCAACGTTGCGACCTCCAGACCTCGCGTCTCGGGGTGGGACCCCCAAGTCAAAGACAGGACCAGCTCTGGCCTTTCCCCAGCAGATCCGAAAGCTCCCTCTGTGACTCTCGCGGGAGCTGTCCCGGAGCGCAGTAGGGCCTTTTCTTTCTAGTCTCAGGGCGCGGCCGAGAGCAGCCCCTCCTCGGAGCCTGGAGTCTTCTAGTCAGAACCACCCTGCCTTGGCTGGCCGAGACGCGGGAAGATTGTCGGTCGGACGACCTGAGGGGCCCGGCCTGCTGCCTTGGGCGTTTCACCAGTGCGCAGTGAGGGAATGTGTTTTGGAAAGAGGCGCATGCCTAGCTCACTAGGCACTGAGTGCCGCCCAACACCAGGCCTGCGCCAGACGCAGGGGTACAGCCCCTCGCTCAGAATCTGTCTCCCAGCGGGTCATGTGTTAAACATTCTATGAAACAGTGTTGCATACTGATGTAGGCAGAAGATGACAGCTGCCTGATGCTGGAGGCCCGGGAACTTACGGAGCTGCCCTAGTATTAGCTTCTACATCCCCAAAACCATAGGGACGTGGTTCTGTCAGCAGAGGCTTTGCTATAATTAACCATGACAACTACCCAGAAACCGCAACTGTTGGTAGCATTCAAATCTAGTCTCGAGGCGCCAGGCAGCCCCCATTATAGGGACCCTAGCAGAAGTTCTGGTGTGTAGTACAATCTTAGTCCGTATTCTCTGGATAAATTGTGTGTGTGTGGTGGTGGTGGTGGTGGTGCTGGGGGTTGAACCTAGGGACATTCTACTTCTCAGCTTCATCCCCAGCCCGAATTTTTTATTCTTTATTTTGAAACAAGGTCTCACTAAATTGCAAATGGCCTCATTAAGTAGCTGAGGCTGGTGAAAACCCGGATCCTACTGTCTCTGCCTCCAAGTACTGGGATGACAAGCGGGTGTGCTGGCTGCTCTGGATAAATTAATATCTTGCCTTTTCACATTACCAAACTGCCTCCTAACGAGATTTGTAGGAGTTGAGTAGAACTGTATTATGGAGAGTAGGATGAGCCCAGATGAGGGCTGCAGCCTTACTAAAGAGCTACAGTATTTTATTCTTTGTTCAAAGGAATGTTATTTGTATACTTCTTTTTGCCCGGGCTGGACTGCTAGCCCAGAAAGGACAAAGCGACTTTTTTTGTCCTTACCTTTATATCCACAGTTCCATGTGTTGAGTGTGCTTGCTTGTTTGCTTGTTTTCTCTTTCTTTCTTTCTTTCTTTCTTTCTTTCTTTCTTTCTTTCTTTCCTTCTTTCTCCTGAACTCAAGGGTATTCTACCTCCAAGCTACACCCCCAGCTCATTTTATTTATTTTGGAACATGGAAGGTCTCATTAAGTTGCAGAGGGCCTCTCTAAGTTTCTGAAGCTGGCCGCAAACCTGTGAGGTTCCTGGCTAGCCTCACAAGTACTGGGATTACAGGTGTGCACCCCACACCCAGCTGAGTGTGTTCTTTCTTCCCTTCTTGGATTAGTGATAAGGAGCACAATAATTGGACCAGGAACTGAAGTCAATATAGAATTTATTTCTCTTTTTTTTTCCAATGGGGGGAAAAGTACGCCTGGGGATGGAACCCAGGTGCATTCTATCTCCGAGCTACACCCCCCAGCCCTATCATTTATTTATTTATTTATTTATTTATTTATTTATTTATTTGGTAGGTCTGGGGATGGAACCCAGGGGCATTTGACCTCTGAGTAAACCCTCTGCTCTATTTTTTTATTCTTTATTTTGAAACAGGGTCTTGCTGAGTTGCTGAGGGCCTCACTAAGTAGCTGAGGCTATCCGCAAACTGCAATCCTCCTGTCTCAGCCTCCCAAATGCTGGCGTTACAAGCGTGCGCCACAACTCCCGGCTTTTTTAAATTTTTAAATTTTTTGGTGGTACTGGAGTTCCTGGAAACCCTTCTACCTCTGGGCTACACTCCCAGACACCTAATTTTTATATTTTTATTCGGAAACGGGGTCTCTTTTTTTTTGGGGGGGGGTGGTACTGGGGTTCCTGGAAGCCCTTCTACCTCTGGGCTACACTCCCAGACCTATTTTATATTTTTATTTAGAAACAGGGTCTCCTAAGCCAGCGCGCGCGGCTGGCTTCGAACCTGCGCGATCCTCCTGTCTCCGCCTCCCAAGAGCGGGGATTACAAGCGTGCGCCACCACGCCCGGCGGAAACGGGGTCTCTTAAGCCAGCGAGGCTGTCTTCGTACCTGTGCGATCCTCCTGTCTCCACCTCCCTAGCGCGGGGATTACAAGCGTGGGCCACCACGCCTGGCATTCTTTATTTTGAAGCAGGGTCTCACTGAGTTGCTGAGGGCCTCACTAAGTAGCTGAGGCTCTCCATGAACCATCCTCTGGTCTCTCTGCTTCCCAAAATGCTGGGATTACAAGTGTGCACAACCACGCCCAGCTCTCAGCCTTATTTTTATTCTTTTTTTTTTTTTTTTTTTTGGTGGTACTAGGGGTGGAACCCAGAGGCTTTCTACCTCCGGGCTATACTCCCAGACCTTTTTTATATTTTATTTGGAAACAGGGTGTCACTAAGTTGCGGAAAGCCTCACTAAGTAGCTGAGGCTGGCTTCGAACCCGTGCGATCCTCCTGTCTCAGCCTCCCAAGCGCAGGGATTACGAGCGTGCGCCACCACGCCCGGCTTTATTCTTTATTTTGAAGCAGGGTCTCACTAAGTTGCAGAGAACCTCACTAAGTAGCTAAAGCTGACCGTGAACTGGTGATCCTCCTGTCTCAGCCTCCCAAGTACTGGGCTTACAAGCATCCCCATGCTCAGCTTTATTTCCCTTATAAGTGAGAAGATGAAAGCGAGTAAGGAGTCTTTTAAGTTAGTGCTTCTAATGGCTTGTGTATAGATCTCATATCTAGGACCTCAAGGCTCCCAAGTGTTTTTGGGTTTGGGGAAGCAGGAACATTTCCCAGACTGGTTGGACCAGCTAGGCTCTTGGGAACAGTTGTCTGGATTCAGACTTGTTCCCTTTTGCCCTGAAGCCCCATCGCTGGTGTTACCTCTACTCTTCAGAAGGGGTGAGCCATACTCTTCATGGACTCAAGTCTTTGAATCCCAATTACCTCACAGCATGCAAATTTTGCAGATTTTCTCCTGGTTTAATGAGTTCTCTCTCTCCCTCTCTCTCTCTCTGATACTGGAGATTGAATGCTTTTTTTTTTTTTTAATTTATTTTATGACACTGGGGATTGAACCCAGGGGCATTCTACCTCTAAGCTATACCTAGCCTATTTTTATTTTATTTTTATTTTTTACAATACTGAGGATTGAATCCAGGGGAATTCTACTTCCGAGCTCTACCCCCAGTACTATTTTTTATACTTTATTTTGAAACAGGGTCTCAGTTGCAGAGGGCCTCACTTTTGTTTTTCTTTCTCTCTCTCTCTCTCTCTCTCTCTCTTTTTTTTTTTTTTTTTTTTGTGTGTGTGTGTGTGTCTGGGGATGGAACCCAGGGGCATTCGACCTCCAAGTTACACCCCCTGCCCTATTTTTATTCTATCTATCTATCTATTTATTTATTTATTTATTTTTGTGGTACTGGGGGTGGAACCCAGAGGCTCCACCTCTGGGCTATACTCCCAGACCTATTTTATATTTTATTTGGAAACAGGGTCTCACTAAGTTGCTGAGAGCCTCACTAAGTAGCTGAGGCTGGCTTCGAACCTGTGCGATCCTCCTGTCTCAGCCTCCCAAGCATGGGGATTACAAGCGTGCGCCACCATGCCCAGCTGTTCTTTATTTTGAAGCAGGGACTCACTGAGTTGCAAAGGTCCTCACTAAGTAGCTGAGGGTATCTGGAAACCACAATCCTCAGTCTCAGCCTCCCAAATGCTGGGATGACAAGTGTGCACCACCACGCCCAGCTGGTTTTTTTTTTTTTTTTTTTTTTTGGTGGTACTGGGGTTCCTGGAAGCCCTTCTACCTCCGGGCTACACTCCCAGACCTATTTTTACATTTTTATTTGGAAACAGGGTCTCCTAAGCCAGCGCACGCGGCTGGCTTCGAACCTTCGCGATCCTCCTGTCTCTGCCTCCCAAGCGCGGGGATTACAAGCGTGCGCCACCACGCCCGGCCTGGGGTTTTTTTAATTTATTTATTTTTTGCGGTACTGGGGATGGAACCCAGGGGCATTCTACCTCCGAGCTACACCCCCAGCCATATTTTGTATTCTTTATTTTGAAACAAGGTCTCACTGAGTTGCAAAGGGCCTCACTAAGTAGCTCAGGCTGGCTGCATATCAGAATCATCCTGTCAAAGCCTTCCAAATGCTGGGATTACAAGCATGCACCACCATGCCTGGCTCTATTTTTTGCTTTGAAACAGGGTTCATTGGGTTGCTGAGAAGCTCACTATGTTTCTGAGGCTATGCTCAAAACTGTGATTCTCCTGTCTCAGCCTCTCAAATACAGGGATTACATATGTGTGTCTCCATGACCAATTTGTTTATTCCAGTACTGGGGATGGAACCCAGAGGCATTCTACCTCCAAGCTATACCCCCAGCCCTATTTTTTATTTTTTATTTTGAAACAGGGTCTCACTGAGTTGCAAAGGGCCTCACTAAGTAGCTGAGGCTGGCCTTGAATCGCAATCCTTCTGTCTCAGCCTCCCAAATGCTAAGTATTACAAGCGTGCCCCACCATGCCGAGCTCCATGCCCAGTTTATATTTCTATCTTCATTATTAATTCCGTGGGAAAGAAATCTGGGCCAGTCTGCTATGGTGGCACATGTGTGTCATCCCAGTACTTGGGAGAATGAGAGAGGAGGATCGTAGGTTCACAACCAGCCTCAGCTACATAGGTCCTCTGCAACTTAATGAGACCCTGTTTCAAAATAAATAATAAAAAATAGGGTGGAGGGTATATCTTAGAGGTAGAATGCTCCTGGATTCAATCTTCAGTACTACAAAAATAAATAAATAAATAAAAAATAAAATTGGACCGGGCATGGTGGTGCATGCTCTGGGTCAGCCTCTTTGGTGTCTGGGATCTGGGCCTTAAACTTGGAATTCACAGTTTTATCTGGGTTTGGCTATGGTCTAGGCCAGAGATGGACTCAGGTTTTATATTTGTTTTAGGTCGGACCCCTCGGGGCCGGCTGGCCAATCACATCCCCCCTGAGATATTGAACAACCCCCAACTGCAGGCAGCCATCCAAGTCCTACCTTCCAATTACAACTTTGAGATCCCCAAGACCATCTGGAGGATCCGACAAGCACAGGCCAGGAGGGGTGAGCTGTGGGGTGGTTGGAGGGGTTGCCTACCTGGATGTGGGGATGTTGGCTTCTTCTGTCCCTCTCCCTCATGTCTCTGCTCTGTCTTCCAGTGGCTTTGCAAATGCCTGAAGGCCTCCTCCTCTTTGCCTGTACCATTGTGGACATCTTGGAAAGGTGAGGTGCATACTGGGTGTGGTGGCACACACTTGTAATTCCAGCATTTGGGAGGCTGAGACAGGAGGATCCTGGTTCATGGACAGCCTCAGCTACTACTTAGTGAGGCCCTTTGCAACTCAGTTAGACTTTGTTTCAAAATAAAGAATAAAAAAGTAGGGCTGTGGGTATATCTCGAAGGTAGAATGCCCCTGGGTTCTATCTCCAATACCACAAAAAAAAAGAAAAAAAAAAAAAGAAGAAAGAAAGAAGAAAAGAAAAGGTGCAGGCACTGGAGAAGAAGCTGAGCCAGGCCCTCTGTGCCCAGTGGTGGCCCGCCTGGCAGCATTTTTTCCTTCTGGAGCAGCCCAAACCAACTCTGGGCTTGTTAACCCTTATAAATTGCCCTTCCATTACAAAATTTGAGTGAGAGGAAGAAATTAATTCTAGTCTCTTCAAAATCAGGCCCAGAGAATGTGGTGGGGCCTAGGAAGGACACTCAAGGCTGCCCCTGAAATGGGCTGAGGGACTACCTGGGGGGCACCTTTTCTTTCCTCAGGAGCATTTTAGGGAGCAGGGGGAAAGAACTTCCTGGGGAAAGGTAGTCAGTTTTTCTACCCCCATGCTTCTAAGTTTCTTCGGTACAATGAGCCATCCTTGGGAGGGGGGAGCGCTCTGCCATCTGGAATAGCGCAGGCACAGGCAGGGGAGGGAAGTGGGGGGAGGTCAGCTCGTGCAGGGAGCCTCCCCCTTGCCTGCTGCTGTCCCCTCACCCTGCTCCCCTTCCTGCTGCCACAGACCCACTTTCTTGCTCCCACCCTCTTGCCCCTTGGGGATGCTCTCTGGGGCTCAGGCCAATTTGCATACATTTTAATCTATAAAAAATTAAGTGCTCTGGCTGACTCAGAGCCTGGGCTGCATTCTAAGGAGCTGAATAATCTGCTTCTGTGCACAGTCTGATTTGGGGATGGGGGTAGAGAAGGGGGTAGTTAGCAATAGCTCAGCCTCCCCCACCACGGAGGGACCCCAGTCATTAAGCCAGGCTCTGCACCTCAGGTGCAGGTCTTGGGAAGAGCTCAGTGTTCTGCTCTGTTCCTGTGGTGAGTTCAGGGGGTGCAGGGTCTTCCCCACCCACCCCCATCCCCAGTGATTCAGGCCTGGCAGCAGATCCCATGGCAATGTGCTGGCCAGAGCCCACTCTTCCTGACGCATGAGCCGTGTGGGTGGTACCGTGTGCTGTGGGGGAGCTGCGCATGGGTCCCCCATCCTGGGCACCCAGGACCTTGCCTCTGGGTGGAGTAGAAAGGGTCTGAGCTAGAGGGGGGCTCTGTATAGCCATGCATCCATGCCCATGGATACTGCAACGCCAGGGCCTGGGAGTGGGGCCTCTGTGTATGTGCATGCTCACCACCCTGGGTCGGATGTCAGAGTCTTGGGGGATCTGTGTTGGACACCATGCATGCCCAGCTGAAGACTGGGGGTCTTGCTTGCAGTCTGAACCTTGGCAGTGGAGTCAGGGTACCACAGAGGCATCTTCATGTAGCAACTGTTCCAGGAGCTGCTGCCAGGACTGAGGGAGGTGGCAGCTGTGTCCCTCCTACTCTTTGTTGGAAGAAGTGGCAGCTGCCAACCCAAGGAATTGGGAGATGTAGGGAGAGAGGAGCCAGGCCCTGAGGCACCTCCACAGAGTTACGGCTCTCCCACCTCTCTCCTGTGTCACTGACCCATTGTTTCCCCACCCCATAGGTTCACAGAGGCCGAGATAATGGTGATGGGTGATGTGACCTATGGGGCTTGCTGTGTGGACGACTTCACTGCGAGGGCCCTGGGAGCTGACTTCCTGGTGCACTATGGCCACAGCTGCTTGAGTACGGAGGCCAGTACATTAGCATGCTGGCAGGGAGGCAGGCTGCCCACAAGTCCTCAGCACAGCGCGCCGCGGTGGCGCACACTTGTAATCCCAGTATTTAGGAGGCTGAGACAGGAGGATCCGGGTTCGCAGCCAGCCTCAGTTACTTAGTGAGACCCTGTTTCAAAATAAAGAATAAAAAATAGGATTGGGGGTGTAGCTTGGAGGTAGAATGCCCCTGGATTTCAGGCCCAGTACTGCAAAAAAAAAAAAAAAAAAAAAAAAAAAAAAAAAAAAAATTTGTCAGCACAGGGCCTTCTTGTCCCACGTGCAGGCACAGGCCTTGCTTTAGGGATGGCCTCGGCCTTCCTTCTCTCCAGGTGGATCTTTCCTTTGGATTTGGTTGCCTTGGAAACCACACTGCTGTCCCAGATGTGGGTGTTTGGAAGGCTGTTAGTGGTAGAGCGGCTGGCCCTGCTGAGTGACAGGAGAAGCTTCTAGGGGACCTGTGACCCCTCATTGTGCTCCCTGCTGAAGCCGTGGTCCTGGCTGCTCAGAGATTGGCCTGGACCAGGGTTTCTGCCCCTCCTGCCTTCCAAAACAGTTTCCTGAATTCTCCCCAGTTCCCATGGACACCACAGTCCAAGACTTCCGGGTACTGTATGTCTTTGTGGACATCCGGATAGACACTGCTCACCTCCTGGACTCTCTCCGCCTCACCTTCCCCCCAGCCAGCGCCCTTGCCCTGGTCAGCACCATTCAGTTTGTGTCAACCTTGCAGGTAAGTGGAACGGGGGTCCCAAGCATCCTGTGGAACAGACTTTTACTCCCCACGCTGTTCTTGGACGCTCACACCAAGTGCCCCGGCCAGTTCCTCTGGTTCGGGTCCTCCTTCCACTTGCTTCCCTTCCCTCATCCTTGCAGTCAGCTGCCCAGGAGCTGAAAGCCGACTATCGTGTGAGCGTCCCACAGTGCAAGCCTCTGTCCCCTGGGGAGATCCTGGGGTGCACATCCCCCCGACTGCCCAAGGAGTTGGAAGCCATTGTGTAAGTAATGGGGCCAGCTGGGTGTGGTGGTGCACACATGTAATTTCAGCAACCTAATGAGACCCTGTTTTAAAATTTGAAACACTCAATAATATAGGGCTCAGAGATAGAATGCTCCTTGGTTTTGATCTTCAGTACCGCAAAAACAAAACAAAAAATACCTGGGGGCTGTAGCCATGTGGTGGTGCGCACCTGTAATCCTAGTAATTGGGAGACTGAGACAAGAGAATTGTAGGTTTGTGGCCAGCCTCAACATGTCAGTGAGACCCTGTTTCAAAATAAAAGCTGGGCATGGTAGAGCATATTTGTAATTCCAGCATTCAGGAGGCTGCCAACTGGAGGATCGCAATTCGCAGACAGCCTCAGCTACTTAGTGAAGCCCTTTGCAACTCAGTGAGACCCGGTTTCAAAGTAAAGAATAAACAAGAGGGCAGGAGGTGAAGCTCAGAGGTTGAATGCCCCTGGGTTCCATCCCCAAACCCACACACACACAAAAATAAAAATAATAGTAACAATAATAGGGTGGGGGTAGCTCAAGAGTTAGAACATCTCTGGGTTCAATCCTCAGTACCAATTAAAAAAAACAAAACTCTGGGGACCATGTCATCAAGACATGCCCATGCTTGTAATCCCAGTACTTGGGAGGCTGAGACAAGAGGATCACAGGTTCACAGCCAGCCTCAACTACTTAGTGAGGCCCTCTGCAACTTAGACCCTGTTTCAAAATAAAGAATAAAAAATAGGGTTAGGTAGCCGGGCATGGTGCCGCACACTTGTTATCCCAGCATGTGGGACCTGTTTCAAAATAAAGAATGGAAAAAAAAAAAAAATAGGGCAGGGGGTGTAGCTTGGAGGTCAAATGCCCCTAGACCCGCAAAAAAAAAAAAAAAAAATTATAGGGTTAGGGGTGTAGCTCAGAGGTAGAAGGCCCTGGGTTGAATCCTTAGTACCACAAAATAAATAAATAAAAGTAAATAAATAAATAAAGACGTAAGAAGTGTACCCAGGGAGCCTGGCGTGGTGGTGCATGCCTGTAATTCCAGTACTTGGGAGGCTGAGATAGGAGGATTGCAGGTTCAAGGCCATCCTCAGCAGCAAGCAACCTAGTATGACCCTATTTCAAAACCAAAAATAAATAGATGTTCATCATACAGGAAAGGAAAATGAATCTAAAGGTCCTTACCTGTATGCCCAAGGTCACCCTGCAGAGTGGGATCAAAGAAGGACTAGACTTCAGGTTTTCTCTCTTTCTCTGGTGCTCAGTCCACATCTGAAAGCTTTGCCTGAGGTAGGGACAGGAATCAGAGGGCCTCATGGGGGATGAGGGTAGGCTAGGAATGGTGGGCACATAATTGGAGAAGATGGATGGGCACACCCAGGCTGCAGCCCCATTAATTCAGCATCCGGACAGCTAACAAGCAGGAGCAGCGTATCTCCTGCCGCCTAATTATTTTAGGTAATGGAAATGCTTAATGTTGTGTGAATGCAGCCAGCCTCAGAGCCAACAGCTCCCCTGCTTGGCGCTGGGGAGGGAGCCCTGCCCCCAGCTAATGGCAGGGGAGGAAGGAGGGGCGCTCCCTGACTCAGCCCCGCCTCTAGGGATTGGAAGCTGGTCCCACGTGCCAGCTGCACCCACACAGGACACCTCTCCCCCTGGGCAGGCCCACTTCCAGGCCTTTCCCAGCCCAGACCTGCACCTCTAGAGGCATTCTCCGTGTGTCTACACTGGGTCAGCCTTGAGCTGATGGATGCCTACCCTTGGGGGCTTCAAGGTGTGTGATGGCGGAGAGGTACCCTGTGTGGATATTGGCTGTTCGTCACAATGAGGTGTGTTCAAGAGAGAGAAGCTGTCGTGGGTTGGTTATCTTCCCCATCTTGGAGTCTCCATGGCCTGGGATGGTACTGCTGGACAGCATCTCCTAGGGTATGCATGGTGGTTGTGCCTGCTATCAAGTTACAACAGCCATGGAATTTGGGGCATGTGCCTTACGATCCTCAGCTCTATCTTCTGTAAAATGGGAATACTGTTGATGTCTTAGGGGTTATTTGATAGGCGTGAGTAAGCTTTTACACATCAGCTACTTAGACTGAGTGTAGAACACAGAGGACACCAAGCCAAGAAACAATAGCTTTGTCTATAACACAGTCCCTGGACCCAAGAGCAAGCTTGGGCAGAGAGTAGCCAGTGTAGGCTCTGGAACTTCATTCGTAGGGTAGTTGGCACCTTGAGCACTATGTCCCACATCTGTATTGAGCTTGGTAAGGGAAGATCTGTCTCCACTTCCAAATTAGCCTCTCTAGAACCAGGTGGGCGCTTTTATTTGGAGTCTGTCATTATTGCCAAGGCCTCTCTGTTCGTTTCTTTTTTTTTGCGGTACTGGGGATGGAACCCAGTGGCCTTCTACCTCCAAGTGACACCCCAGCCCTAGTATTTTATTCTTTATTTTATTTTATTTTATTTTTTTGCAGGTCTGGGGATGGAACCCAGGGGCATTTGACCTCCGAGCTGCACCTCCTGCCCTATTTTTTATTCTTTATTTTGAAACCGGGTCTCACTGAGTTGCTGAGGGCCTCACTAAGTAGCTGAGGCTGTCTGCGAACCGCGATCCTCCAGGTCTCAGCCTCGGGAATGCTGGGATTACAAGCGTGCGCCACCACACCCGGCTAGTTTTTTTTTTTTTTTTTAAAGTGGGGTCTTGCTAAGTTCCTGAGGGCCTTACTAAATTGTTGAGGCTGATCTTCAACCTGCAGTCCTCCTGTGTCAGCCTCCCAAGTCCTGGGATTACAAGCATGTACCACCATGCCTGGCTAGTGGGTAGGTGTTTTTTTTGCGGGTCTGGGAATGGAACCCAGGGGCATTCGACCTCTGAGTATACACCCTGCTCTATTTTAGGTTCTTTATTTTGAAACTGGGTCTCAGAGTTGCAGAGGGCCTCAATAAGTAGCTGAGGTTGTCTGCGAACCGCGATTCTCAGGTGTCAGGCTTCCGAATGCTGGGATTACAAGCGTGCGCCACCATGCCCGGCTTAATGGGTAGTTCTTAAATTCTGCATTGTAAACCGCAGATCAGCCAGGCATGGTGACACACACTTGTAATCCTAGCATTTGGGAGGCCAAGACAGGAGGATCATGGTTTGCGGACAGCCTCAGCTACTTAGTGAGGCCCTTTGCAACTCAGTGAGACCCTGTTTCAAAATAAAAGAATAAAAAATAGGGCTGGGGGTATAGCTCAGATGTAGAATGCCCCTGGGTTCCATCCCCAGCACCATAAACAAACAAACAAACAAACAAACAAACAAACCACAGGTATCTCGCAGTCATTCAGGTCAGACTTCTTGTTTTACTCATGAGGAAACTAAGGCCCCAAGAGGCGAAATGATTTGTTTCAGTTCACATAGTCAGGAGCCTGAGCTCCTGAGAACTCGGGTCTCTAGACCTCTCTAAGATGCTATACCCCATTCCACACTTAAGAGTCTCTTTCATCCCACAGGTATCTTGGAGATGGCCGCTTCCATTTGGAGTCTGTCATGATTGCCAACCCCAATATCCCCGCTTACCGGTATGGGCTGTGTGGGGGTCTAGGGGTGAGATTTCCTGCCCCTGAGGAGTGAGTCAAAGCTTCCTCATTCTCCCATAACTATGAGGGTCTAAAACACTTGGGTCCTGCATCTGGGCATTAGACCCAGGGCTGCTGCTGCCCACCTGGAATTCACAATGAGACCCTAAAACACTCCCCAATTCTTTCCTGCTCTAGCTGTGGACTGGTTGTCCCAGTAACAACCTCTGTTCTATCTTGGGCCTGATTTCCTAATGACCTGCTTGGGGCCTGAGTTGGGAGTCTTATAGTAGAGTCCTAGGAGTGGCTGTCACAGTGACCCTGACAGCTTCTCTTCCAGGTATGACCCGTACAGCAAAATCCTATCCAGAGAGCACTATGACCACCAGCGCATGCAGGCCACTCGCCAGGAAGCCATAGCTGCTGCTCACACAGCCAAATCCTGGGGCATTATTTTAGGCACTTTGGGTCGCCAAGGCAGTCTGAAGATACTGGAGGTCAGAGGGCTCCGGATGGCCTCTGGGGAAGGGAACTGACTAGAAACCCACCTGGGAAAATCAGTAGGCTGAGGGGGTTAGCTTTGGTTACCTCAACTTGGACTTCCTCTCCCAGTAGCACCTGGAATCCCGACTGCAGGCCTTGGGCCTTCCCTTCGTGAGGCTGCTGCTCTCTGAGATCTTCCCCAGCAAGCTCAGCCTGCTTCCTGGGGTGGACGTGTGAGTTTCTCCACCTGACTCTGTCTAGCCTGGCTCTTGTTAAAGAAGCTTAGAAGCTGGGTCCTGCCCAGCACAAACTGAAAGTCAATGGGAATTGCTTTCGTGATTATAAAATTTTAATGTTTACCAAGCACTTACCTGACATGGGCTACCCTTAGCTATGGTCACCTGCTTTGTCTGGCCATGGGGCTTAGAGGTCATGGAGACATCAGAGTAGTTCTGGTGAAATGAGACTGAGGGGTGGCTGGGGGTACCATTACAAATGAGCTGCCCTGAGAAAGTTCATGGTGGAGGAAACAGGAGAAAATAAGCGACAGTATAGTATACTAAATAGCAGTAGGTGACAGTCTTTAGGATTAATGTCTTGCTGGAAATGCATATGTTGGGGACAGCCATGTTCTTGGGTGTGCTGCCACCTTGGGTCTGACCTGCTTCCTCTCCCAGGTGGGTGCAGGTGGCATGTCCGCGCCTCTCAATTGACTGGGGCACAGCTTTCCCCAAACCACTGCTGACACCGTACGAGGTAAAAGCGAATTTTGAAAACCTGTGGGAGTGGGCTTTGTCACGGGAGGGCTCTAGTTCATAGGTTCTAAAGTCTGTCTTGCATCCCTTAGCCAAGTGATTGCTCTGCTCTGTGTGACCTTAAGCAAGTCTCATAATCACTCTGAACCTCGCATTTCCTTTCTACAATATGGGGATAATACATCCTTTATAGGTTGTTGTGAGGTGTGAATAATCCGGGTGCAGTTTTCCTCCGCTAGGCGGCCGTGGCCCTGAGGGACATTTCCTGGCAGCAGCCCTACCCCATGGATTTCTATGCTGGCAGCTCTTTGGGGCCTTGGACAGTGAACCACGGGCGGGGCAGAACCCCCCAGGGCCCTGGCCAGACACCTTTGGGGAAGGTAGGCTTGGATAACAGGGAGAGGCAGCCCCTCGCAGCGGCCACGGTGTGCCTTGGTGGGCGGTGAGCTGAGGCCGCCACCCTGCGACCGCAACGGGAAGTGCATGGGAGCAGAATGGAGGTGATCACAGAAGTGAGGCCCTGATCTAAGTTCGCGACTTCAGGTGCAGGAGGGGCCCTCGAGCTCCTCTCCAGCTGCGGCTTGCGAGGAATGCAGCTGCAGCGACGAGAAAGTGGCGCAGCCGGCTCCCTGAGAAGCCCGGGAACCAGGTATCCCCCCTGCTCGGCTGTGACCCCGCCCTCGGGGGCGGAGCCTGCGCTTGCCCCGCCCCGAGCTCCGCTTCCGCCCGCCCCGAGGCCCCGCAACATGGCTGCGCGTCCGGCCCTGCGCGTCCTGTGCTTGGCGGGCTTCCGGCAGAGCGAGCGGGGCTTCCGAGAGAAGACTGGGGCGCTGAGGAAGGCGCTGCGGGGCCGCGCCGAGCTCGTGTGCCTCAGCGGGCCTCACCCGGTCCTCGACGCTGCCGGGCCCGACGCCGGTGAGACGAGCCCCGCCCGGGAAGGCCCCAGAGCCTTCTCCATTTTGCCTTGGCCGCTTGGGGTTGGGCACGCCTCAGCTATCCCTACCCGGGGGCCCCTCTCCTTCCACTCGGCTTTCTGGTCACACCCCTGCCCTGTGCTCGAGCTTCCCCCTCGTCTGACTTCCTGTCTCCCCCACCTCCTCCCTTCCCCATACATCTCTGGGTTGACGCCGGCCCCTGGCCTACCTCCAACCTTTTCCCCCATTTGCTTGTAGTGCCCTGCCCTCCGGAGGAGCAGCCTCGAGGCTGGTGGTTTTCCGAAGAGAAGGATGTTTTCTCGGCACTGGAAGAGCCGACGGTGTGCAGGGGCCTGGAGGAAGCCCTGGAGACGGTGGCACATGCACTGAGCAAGCTGGGGCCTTTTGACGGACTGCTCGGCTTCAGCCAGGGGGCTGCACTGGCAGCGCTTGTGTGCTCCCTGGGCCAAGCGGGCGACCCGCGCTTCCCCTTGCCTCGGTTTATCATCCTTGTATCTGGTTTCTGTCCCCGGGGCCTTGACCTCAAGGAATCCATCCTGCAGAGCCCTTTGGCACTGCCTTCCCTCCATGTTTTTGGGGACACTGATCGTGTCATCCCCTCTCAGGAGAGTAAGAAGCTGGTTGGACAATTCCCTGGAGCTATCACCATCACCCACCCTGGTGGCCACTTCATTCCAGCAGCTGCAGCCCAGCGCCAGGCTTATCTCAAGTTCTTGGACCAGTTTGCAGAGTGAGAGATCAACAGATGCCGGGCGTGGTGTCACGAGCTTGTAATCCCAGCATTTGGGAGGTTGAGAGGAGGATCGTGGTTGGTGGACAGCTTCATTTACTTAGGCCATTTGCAACTCAGTGAGACCATGTTTCAAAATGAATGAAAATTAGGGCTGGGAGTGTAGCCCGGAGGTAGACTGCCCTGGGTTCCATCTGCAGTACTGGGGGGAAAAAAAATCTCAGGACACTGATTATTAAAGAGCCCTACCCTGCACAGAAGATGGACTTTGATTTCTGATAAACATGAAAAAGGCCAGAGAGCCCTGGGTGAGAGCAGGTGACCTAGGAAAAGCAGGGGCTGGCATCACTGTGAGTGCCATACAATAAAGTAATAGTTTGGATTCTGAGAATCTTTTCCTGGCACACACAGAAAAACCCATTTTATATTAAGCAGCCCTCGTATACAGTTTCCTGGCAGCACCAAGCAGGGAGGTACTTCCAGATGTGAGCCCATAGGACGGGCCTATGCACACATACTTACATAGGACGGGCCTATGCACACATATACTTACATAGGACGGGCCTATGCACACATATACTTACATAGGACGGGCCTATGCACACATATACTTACTTTTTTTTTTTTTTGGTGGTCCTGGGGATGAAACCCAGGGGCTTTCTACCTCCAGGCTACATTCCCAGGCCTATTTTATATTTTATTTGGAAACAGGGTATCACTAAGTTGCTGAAAGCCTAAGTAGCTGAGGCTGGCTTTGAACCTGTGTAATTCTCCTGTCTTAGCCTCCCAAGTCCTGGGATTACAAGTGTGCACCACCACCACAAGCTGGGTTTTCTTTGTTTTCTTTTGTTGTGGTCCTGGGAATTTAAGCCAGGGGCATTCTACCTCCCAGCTATACCTCCAGGTCTATTTTGTGTTTGTTTATTGCATTGGGGATTGAACCCAGGGGCATTCTACCTGAGTTGCACCCCCAGCCCTATTTTTTTTTTTTTTTTTGAAACAGGATCTCACTGGGTTGCAAAGGGCCTCACTAAGTAGTAGCTAAGGATGTCCTTGAACTGTGATCCTCCTGTCTTAGCCTCCCAAATACTGGGATTATGAGCGTGAGCCACCATGCCTGGCTTGTTTATTTTGAAACAGGATTGCACTAGGTTAATGAGAGTCTCACTACTTGCTGAGACTGTCCTCAAACCTGTGATCCTCCTGTCTCAGCCTCCTAAGTACTGGGATTATAGGTGTGTGCCACCACACCTGGATACTTATACATTTCTGGTGAAAATCTTGAGTTCCAAACTGAAAGAAAGGAGGCCTTGGTGACTGCATTAGGAAGGATTTACACCTGAGAAGTTCTGAAAAGAGGTCACTTGGTAAGACTGCCCAGGCTGCGGTCAGGCTTCCTCCCTCCTGACCACCCAGAATTCTGAGTTGGTCTCCCTCAATCTCTGTCTTCTCAGCTGTCTTCTCCCCAGCTGCCCTCGTGCCTCTTAACTGAGCTTGCAGGTGGTACCAAAGGTGGTACAGAATGAACTGCCTCTTCCTAAGTTGATTCCATCTGCAGTGTTTCTGGGATTGATACTATTCATAATTGGTGATGCTGATTATTGCTGTAGTGAATATGGCCAAGGCCTAAGTAGCCAGCTGGTTTGCTCTTGGGGAGCGCAGTAGTCCTAGTCTTTTCTAGCCATTTTCTTCCCACTTCTAATGCCCTGCCCTGCCCCACACTGCTTTTGACTTCTTTCCTGCCACAGCAGATCCTGCCTACTCAGCCATAGTATTCTGCAGGGAACTTTGTAACTGAGCATGAATGAGGGTTAAGAAACACAGCACAAATATTCCAGTTTATTCTTCTGACAATCACATCCTTTACCCAAAGTTTCAGATTCCTCACTATAGCTTGAAGCTGTCAGAGATAAAGAAGAATTATCTGCTCAGAGTCCCAGTTTCCTGGGTTTAGAACCTTTACAGCAGAAAGTGTGTGTTGGGAGAGGTGAGGACTGAGGCATCTCTGCTTCAGTCTTATTTTTTGGTACTAGAGATTGAATCCAGGGGTATTCTACCTCCAGGCTACATCTGCAGTCCTTTTCATTGTTTTATTTTGGAATAGAGTATCGCTAAGTTGCTAGGGCTGGCCTCAAACTTGGATCAGCCTCCCAAAAGTACTGGAATTAACAGTTGTCTACCACCATGCCTGGCACTGTTTGTTTATTTTGCAGGGCTGGGATTGAACCCGGGGGCATTTGGCCTCTGAGCCCCCAGCCCTAAATTTTGTTCATTTTGAAACAGGGTCTCACTAAGTTGATGAGGCTGTTTTAGAATCTGTGATCCTCCGATATCCCAGCCTCCTGGCACTCTTGGTTTTTTCTTTCTTTCTTTTTTTTTTTTTTTTTTGGTTTTCTGGTGGGTCTGGGGATGAACCCCGAGGGCATTCGACCTCTGAGCTACACTCCCTGCCCTATTTTTTTTCTTTATTTTGAAACGGGGCCTAAGTAGAGGCTGTCCACAAACTGGATCCTCTGGTCTCAGCTGAGATTACAAGCATATGCCACTATGCTCGGCTTGGCTTGTCATTCTTGTTTTAAACAGATTCCTTTGCTGGGTGTGGTGGCGCACCTGCTTGGGAGGCGTGCTTGGGAGGCGGAGACAGGAGGATCATGCAGGTTTGAAGCCAGCCATGCTGGTTTAAGAGACCCTGTTTCCAAATAAAATAGGTCTGCCAGTGTAGCCTAGAGGTAGAAGGGTTTCCAGGAACCCCAATACCACTCCCCAAAAATAAAAAGGATTCCTTGCAGCCAGGTGTGGTGGCACACGCTTGTAATCCCCGCGCTTGGGAGGCAGACAGAGGAGGATCATGCAGGTTCGAAGCCAGCTTCACTGGCTTAAGAGACCCTGTTTCCAAATTTAAAAAAAAAGAATATATATATATATATATATATATATATATATATATATTCATATATATATGTATATATTGGGTCTGGGAGTGTAGCCCAGAGCTAGAAGGGTTCCATCCCCAGTACCAGCAAAAAAGAAAAGGAGTCCTTGCCAGGTGTGGTGGCACATGTCTGCTCCTAGTATTTGGGAGACTGAAATAGTATCACAGGTTTGAGGCCAGCCTCAGCAACTTAGGGAGACCCTGTTTCAAAATGAAATAGGTAGCCGGGGGTAGTGGCGCACGCTTGTAATCCCCGCGCTTGGGAGGCAGAGACAGGAGGATCGCGCTGGCTCCAGAGACCCTGTTTCCACATAAAAAGTAAAAAAAATGGGTCTGGGAGTGTAGCCCGTGGGAGTGTATCACAGAGGTAGAAGGGCTTCCAGGAACCCCAGTACCGCCAAAAAAAAAAAAAAAAAAAAATAGGGCTACGGTGTAACCTGAAGGTAGAATGTTCCTGGGTTTAATCCCCAGTACCAAAGTAAAGTGATCAGTCCCTTGACAAAGAGACTCTGAAACAAATTGAATTACTCCTGTGGTGTAGGCATGTTGGATTCAGCCCATTAGGATTCCTGGCTTTTTGGTAAATAATTGCTGGGTCTGCAGATAGGATTCAAATACCCTCCTGGCAATCAGACTGCCCCTTTAGCCAGTCCTAAGATGTAAGCGTCGTGACTTGCATACTCTGGCTGCTTTTGCTTGGAATTATGAGGAAGATGGATGGAAAGAGGTTGGGAAATTAATTTTAAGCCAGGGCTTAAAATTATAAGAGGGGGTTTCTCTAGAGATGGCCCATATTTTCCCTTGAATGTGTGTAATCTTTTTTTATTTTTTGGGGTACTTGGGATTGAACCCAGGAACATTCTACCCCAGAGCTATATCCCTATCCCTATTTTATTTTTACTTTGAAACTGGGTCTCCATAGGTTGATGAGTCTCACTACTTGCTGAGGCAGTCCTCGAACAAACCTGCCTGTCTCAGACTCCCAAGTACTAGGTTTACAGGCATGCACCCCCACACCTGGCTTTAAATAAATATCTATGTCTGGAGAAAAAGGGAGGAGAGGACACAACAGTAGTCAGAGCAGACGTGCTTTGCTTGGGGAGAAGAAAATACCTCCTGAGCATCAGAATGTTCCGGTGAGTAGACAGACCATGTGGCCCACTGGCTCCCAACGAGGGGTGTGTGTCCCCTCCCATCACTCTCCAGGAACAGAATTTTACAGATTGTGCCATTCATACACAGATTCTACTGACCACTTACTCAGGAGCATCTGTTAAGACCCCAAGCTGGGTGTGGTGATGCACGCTTGTAATCACAGCATTCGAGAGGCTGAGACTGGAGGATCGTGGTTTGAGGACAGCCTCAGCTACTTAGTGAGGCCTTTGCAACCCGGTTTCAAAAATCAAGAATAATATATATATATATATATATATATATATATATATATATATATATATAATGTATATATGGCAGGAGGTGTAGCTTGGAAGGTCGAATGCATCTGGTTTCCATCCCCAGACCCGCAAAAAAAAAAAAAAAAAAGACTTGGACCCCCCCCCCCAAAATAAAAAAACTTGGGTTCCTGCCAAGCATGATAGTATATCCTTGTAATCTCAGCTACTCGGGAGGTTGAGGTAAGAGGTTCAAAAATTCAAGACCAAGCCGGGTGTGGTGGCTCACACTTGTAATCCCCGTGCTTGGGAGGCTGAGACGGGAGGATCGCACGGGTTCGAAGCCAGCCTCAGCTACTTAGTGAGGCTCTCAAGCAACTTAATGAGACCCTGTTTCCAAATAAAATATAAAATGGGTCTGGGAGTATAGTCTGGAGGTAGAAAGCCTTTGGGTTACACCCCCAGTACCACAAAAAAAAAAAAAAAAAAAAAAATCAAGACCAGCCTGGTCACCTTAGTGAGACCCTGTCTCAAAAAGGGCTGAGGATGTAGCTTAGTGGTAGAGTACTCTTCAGTACCAAAATCAAAACAAAACTTGAATTCCGCTGGGTGTGATGACACACTTGTAATCCCAGCACTTGGGAGGCTGAGACAGGAGGACTGCACAGGTTCAAAGCCAGCCTCAAATACTTAGTGAGGCTTTCAGCAACTTAGTGAGACCCTGTTTCCAAATAAAATATAAGATAGGTCTGGGAGTATAGTCCAGGGGTAGAAAGCCCTTGGGTTCCATCTCCAGTACCACAAAAATAAGTAAAAATTACCAAAAAAAAAAAAAAAATAGGGGTGGAGCTGGGTGTGGTAGCGCTTAGGCCTTTTGCAACTCAGTGAGACCCTGTTTCAAAATAAAGAATAAAAAATAGGGCAAGGGGTGTAGCTCGGAGGTTGAATGCCCCTGGGTTCCATCCCAGACCTGCAAATAAATAATAAAGCCGGTGGTGGCACATGCTTGTAATCCCAGCATTGAGAGGCTGAGACAGGAGGATCTGGGCTTGCAGACAGCCTCAGCTACTTAGTGAGGCTCTTTGCAATTCAGTGAGAACTTGTCTCAAAATAAATAATAAAAAAGAAAAATAGAGCCAGAATGCCCCCGGGGTTCAATCCTCAGTATCCAAAAACAAACAAAAAAGGCTGAGAGGGGTGTAGCTCAGTGGTAGAATCCTGTTGAGTCCAATGCTCGGGACTAAATAAATAAATAAGAAAGGAAAAAAAAAAGCTAGAAGATTGCAGGGGTTTTTTGTTTTGTTTTTTGTTTTGCGGTACTGGGGATGGAATCTGGGGGCATTCTACCTCCGAGCTACACCCCCAGCCCTATTTTTTATTCTTTATTTTGAAACAGGGTCTCACTGAGTTGCAAAGGTCCCCACTAAGTAGTATGTCCTCAAATCCCAATCCTCCTGTCTCAGCCTCTCAAATGCTTAGATTACAAGTGTGAACCACCATGCCCAGCTTTTTTTTTCCCCCCCAGTATTGGGGATAGAACCTAGGGGCATTCTACCTCAGAGATACACCCTCGGCCCTATTTTTTCTTTATTTTGAAACAGGGTCTAAGTTGCGAAGGGTCTCACTAAGTAGCTGAGGCTGGCTGTGAACCTGCGATCCTCCGGTCTCAGCCTCCTAAATCCTGGGATTACAAGCGTGCGCCATCATGCCCAGCAGGGAATCCAAGGTTTGAAGACAGCCTCAACAATTTAGTGAGACTCTGTTTCCAAATTAAAAAAAAAAAAACGTTTGTAATCCCAGCGTTTGGGAGGCTGAGATGGGAGGATTACAGTTCTTGGACAGTCTCAGCTACTTAGTGAGGCCCTTTGCAACTCAGTGAGACCCTGTTTTGTTTTGTTTTGCGGGACTGGGGGTGGAAACCAGGGGCATTTGACCTCCAAGCTACACCCCCTGCCTTATTTTTTATTCTTTATTTTGAAGCAGGATTTCACTAAGTTGCAGAGGGCCTCACTAAGTAGCTGAGGCTGTCCCTAAACCGTGATCCTCCGGTCTCAGCCTCCGGAATGCTGGGATTACAAGTGTGTGCCACCACACCCAGCTTATTCTTTACTTTCTTTCTTTTTTTTTTTTTCTTTTTCTTTTTTTTCTTTTCTTTTCTTTTTCTTTTTTTTTTTTTTTTTTTGGTGGTACTGGGGTTCCTGGAAGCCCTTCTACGTCTGGGCTACACTCCCAGACCTACTTTTATATTTTTATTTGGAAACAGGGTCTCTTAAGCCAGCAAGGCTGGCTCCGAACCAGCGCGATCCTGTCTCTGCCTCCCAAGCGTGGGGATTACAAGCGTGCGCCACCATGCCTGGCTATTTTCTTATTTTTTATTTCTTGTGGTACTGGGGATGGAACCCAGCAGCATTCTACCTCTGAGCTATGCCCCCAGTCCGTCCATCCATCTGTCTGTCCTTCCTTCCTTTCTTTTTCTTTGTGTTACTGGAGATGGAAACTAGGGGCATTCTACCTCTAAGCTACACCCACAGCCTTATTTTTTATTTATTTTGAAACAGGGTCTCACTGAGTTACAAAGGACCTTACTGAGTAGCTGAGGCTGTCCTCAAACCTCTATCCTCCTGTCTCAGCCTCTGGAATGCTGGATTACAAGCCTGTGCCACCAACCCTGGCTCTTTATTTTTGAAACAGAGTCTTGTTAGGTTGATGAGAGTCTCACTACTTGCTGAGTCTGTCCTTTCTCCTGTCTTAGCTTTCCAAATACTAGGTTTGCAGGCATGTGCCACCACTAGGCTCCCAGCCTTATTATTAATTAATTAATTTATTTATTTATTATGGGTCTGGTGATGGAACCCAGGGGCATTTGACCTCCAAGCTACATCCCTTGCCCTATTTTTTATTATTATTTATTTATTTTTGCGGGTCTGGGGATGGAACCCAGGGGCATTTTACCTCCGAGCTACACCCACTGCCCTATTTTTTATTCTTTACTTTGAAACTGGGTCTCGCTGAGTTTCAGAGGGCCTCACTAAGTAGCTGAGGCTGTCCGCGAACCGGGATCCTCCAGGTCTCAGCCTCCCGAATGCTGGGATTACAAGCGTGTGCCACCACGCCCGGCTATTCTTTAATTTTTGAGACAGGGCCTCACTAGGTAACTGAGGCTGTCTGCCAACCGAGATCCTCCCATCTCAACCTCTCAAATGCTGGGATTACAAGCATGGGCCACCATGCCTGGCTCCCAGCCCTATTTAAACAGGGTCTCGCTAAACTGCTGAGGCTGGCGTAGAACCTGCCATACTCCTGTCTCAGTCTCCCCATTACTGGAGTTATAGGCTATTTCCACCATGCCGGATGCACAGTCATGTTTTTGAAGGTCACTACTCATATGTCACTGGTACTGCAGGATTTTAGCCTCTGTGGTACTCCTCTTTTTTTGGTTAGGGTACTAGCAATTGAGTCTTGGAGCATTCAACCTCGAGCTATATCCCCCCCGGCCCTATTTTACTTTTATTTTGAAACAGGATCTCACTAGGCTGATGAGAGTCTCACTACTTGAGACTGTCCTGGAACCTGCCGATGTTCCTGCCTCAGCTTCCCAAATACTAGGATTACAGGCTTGTGCCACTGTCTATCATCATTCCTCTTCTGGGTGAATTTGAGAATTGAAACTGGAATTCAACAAATAAAAGTAAATAGGCGAGAATGATGCTCTGTCCAAACACTTTAAGGACCAGGTCTCTGAGACTCGTCCGTGCACCGGATTCTGGAGGGTTAGGGACTTATTTTCACTCTCCTGGCTCAAGAGAAATTGGGCAAGGAGTGAGGGGTAGGCTGTGGCTGTATCGGGAAACGGACTCAAGGGTTTATCTTCATCCTCTGTCTGCTGGAAGAACGGTGGCGTATTTAAGAAGACTTTCTTTCATCTATCCTGCTTCAGTCCCCAGGAGGCACAGAACGCTGTGAGTCTCCGGGTCCCAGCAGCCTCATTCCTACTGAAGAGAAAAGTCCATATCCCAGAACCACCTCGTACTCTCGCCATCCCTCGGCAGCGCTAGATGGGCCGGGAGGGCAGGGCAGTGAGGCGGGCTTTCGGGCAGGCTCCACGGAGGGCTCCCTTCAGCGCCGGCGGATGGGCTGAGCCCAGGGCGCCTCCGCGGCCGCGCGGGATCCTGCCTTGCCGTCCCCGCCTGCTCCGGCTCGGCCTGCAGGACTGGGGTGGGTGGTGCGGTGCGTGGGCGTGCTGCGGGGCGACCATGGCTGTAGACTGTTACCTCCGGTTCCCACAGTAACAATCGAAAGCCACGGTTGCCCTGGAGACGCGGGGGCGGGGCGCGCCGCTGACGACAGCGCGGCGCTGGGGCAGACTGACGTCAGCACCGCGGGGCGGGGGCGGCGCGGGGGCGCGGGCGGTGTGCGCGTGCGCGCGGGCCGCTGCCCCTCCGCCCCCGGGGACGCGGCGCGCGACGGCCTGGTGGCGGCGCCCGCGCTGGGTCAGCACCGCGGACAGCGGCGCGCGGGCGGCGAGCGCGGGGCGCCGGTCTGCGGTCCTGGGGCGGGGCCAGGCGTCGGTGGCCATGACTAGAGACTGTTACTGAGGGCGGCCCGGGCAGTAAGCAGTCTAGAGCCAAGGTGCCGGCGCGCTGCCGGGCGGGGCGCTGCAGCTCCTCCCCGCGCGGCCCGGCGCTCGCGGGCAGCACGCGACTCCTGACGTCAGAGCCCGTGACGTCAGGGCCGCCCGGAGGCGCTTTCCGGGCGGGGGTCGTCGGGGGCGGGCGGTCCCTCCAGGGCCCCGCCCCCGCTGGTGGAGCGCGGACCGCGCCGCTCGCTCGCGGAGGCGGGAGTCGCGGGCGCCGCGGGCGGGACGGAGTCGGCCGCGGAGGGTCGCCGGGCAGCCCGGGTCCGAGACGGCGCCACCCAGGCGGCGGCAGCTGCGCCTCCCGCCGGCGTCCCTGCTGAGCCGGTCTGGGCCGCGGGCTTGAGTCAGCGAGCTACAGAGGGGCGGCAGGAGGGGCGCCAGCACCTTCTCCCCACTCTTTTGGCAGGATGGCGCAGGAGCCCCCCGGAACGCCTCGAAGGACTCCGGGGTCCGTGCTTTGCTCGCTCCTCCTCCAGAGTGGCTGCATCTCCATCTGGGCGCCCGCAGGTGCTGGGCGAGGTCGTGTCCGCCCCTGGCCCCCACTCCACCGGCCGCGAGACCCCCGCGCCCCCATCCCCACTCCGGGGAGACCCTCCAGCCGGCCGCCCGCCGCTCTGCTCTTCCCTCCCAGCCGCGTCCGCCCTGGGCCCGCTTACCTGGGGCCGCGTCGCCGGCGCCGCTGGCCTCCTGCAGCCCGGCCGCGCGGCGGCTTTTATAGGCGCGCGTAGTACTCGTGCGGCGGCTCATTCATGCGGCCGCGGCTCCTACACACTGACGCGCTGCCGACGTCAGCGGGGAATTTAGGAAACGGGAAAAGGGGCTATTTATAGTGTCGGGAGGGGGGAGCGAAGCGACTAGGAGCTGGGAGGGGGAGAGCGAGCGCGGAAGCAGGATCAGGTAGAGGGAGCCCGCGCCCCCTGTCCTGGCCCACAAGGGGTTAACTTTCCGGAACTGCGGGATGGGGGGCCGGGGGAGGATGGAGCCGGGAGGGTGCAGCGGGCCGTTACATGTTTATTCACTCTCCCCTTCCGGAGCTCTAGGACTCCTGGGGACTCGGTCCTCTGTCCCGCCCAGCCTTCAGGGGTCCTCACCCACTAGCCCACACCCCCTCTCAATTCTTGGTATTGCACGATACCCAGCGTTGGCATCACACCCCACATGGCCACTGTGCTGTCCTCGTCTGCTCTTCCTGGAGGATAGGAAAGGAAGTTGTACCCTCGAGGGGTCTGGGGAGCAGGTAGGGCTCAAGCGTCCAGGGGCTGGTGGAAAAGGGTAGACCAGGAGTCTTGGAAGGCTTTGTGGAAACTGGGCTGGAGAAAGGAAGGCCCAGTAAAGTTTTAGGTAACATCAGGAGCTGGAGATTAGAGGGAAAGCTATAAAGAAATGTTAGGGGGAGGCATCAGGTGTACCAGACGAAAGGAAGGGCATAGTGGGTTGGTTCCCGCCTGTAATCCCAGTATTTGGGAGTCTGAGACAGAAGGATTGCCAGTTCGAGACCAACCGAAGCAATTTAGCAAGCAACCTAGCAAGACCCTGTTTCAAAACAAAAGGGGCAGCAGAATGTGGTGGCCCAGGCTTGTAATCCCAGTACTGGAGGCTGAGACAGGAGGATCACAGGTCTGAAGCCAGCCTCAGTAACTTAGATTCTAGCAACCTAGTGAGACCTTGTTTACAAATAAAATCGGGCGGGGTTGTAGCTTGGAGGTGGGTCCCTGGGTTCCATCCCCGGTGCAAAAAATTGACAGAGCTCAGCTTTGGCACACAGGTGCCACCTCAGCACTCATTTGTAGAATAATGGGCACCTGCAGGGATCACTGAGTCCAAGGGCTCAGAAGCTTGTCAGAGAGGGGTCTCCAGGGGATGGCGGAGATGCCTTTCCAGGAATTAGAATTGGCAAGAAGAGCTCCTTCCGCGTGGGGCAGAGTTCCCCAGAACAGTAGTGGGGGAATTAATGGTCCGGACCAGACCCAGCAGATCGCCAGGCTCTATCTAACCAGGGAGGAGGAGCTTAGAGACTGGAGCTGGCCAAGGTGGGGAGGAAGCTGCACCAGGCTGGTGGGTCAGGCTGGAGAGGGAGACCCGGGTCCACGCTGTGTGTGTGGGGGGGGCAGGACTAGGAGACCCTCCTCATACAGGCTTGAGGAGAGGGGCGAGGGGAAGTGACTTCGTTTGGGGACTGGACCTGGAGCAAATGCTGAAGAACAAAAGGACTGTGGGCACAGCTGACCCTGGGTGGGTGGGTGGACAGGTGGGCAGTGGACGGACTCTACTGTACAGAAGACACACAGGGCTGAAGATTCAAGAGACCAGATCTGTAATCCCAGTATTTAGGAGTCTAGGACATGAGGATCGCAGGTCCGAAGACAGCCTCATCAAGTAGTGAGTCTCAGCAATCTAGCAAGACTCAGACTGGAGTGTAGCTTGGAGGTAGAATGTCCTTGGGTTCGATCCCCAGTGAGAGAGGAGAGAGGCAAGAGAGGGAGAAGAGAGAGGAAGAGGGAGAGAGGCAAGGAGAGAGGGAGAGAGGAGGGAGAGAAGAGAGAGAGAGAGGGGAAGAGAGAAACCAAGCCAGGTGTGGAGATCCTATTACTTGGGAGGCTGAAGCTTAGTGAAGCCTTCTGCAACTTAGGAAGACCCTGTTTCAAAATAAAGGATAAAATATAAGGCTGGCAGTGTAGCTTAGAGGTAGAATGTCCCTGGGTTCCAATCCCTGGTACAGAAACAAACAAATAAACAAAACAACAACAAAACCCTGAAGCCTGGTGTGGTGATGCATGTCTATAATTCCAGAAAGTGGGAGGCTGAGACGAGAGGACCACAGACTCTTGAGGCCAGCCTCAGCGATTTAGTGAGACCCTATTTCAAAATTAAAAGTAGAAGACCGTGCATAGTGGCGCATCCTGGTAATCCTCACACTTGGGAGGCTGAGACAGGAGGATTGCACAGGTTCGAAAGCCAGCCTCAGCTACTTAGGCTTTCAGCAACTTAGTGAGACCCTATTTCCAAATAAAATAGAAAATAGGCCTGGGAGTGTAGCCTAAAAGTAGAAAGCCTCTGGGTTCGCTGGGGTGTGGTGGTGCACGCTTGTAATCCCAGTGCTTGGGAGGCTGAGACAGGAGGATTACACAGGTTCAAAGCCATCCTCAGCTACTTTGTGAGGCTCTCAGCAATTTAGTGAGACCCTGTTTCCAAATAAAATATAAAACAGGTCTGGGAGTATAACCCGGAGGTAGAAAGCCCCTGGGTTCCACTCTCAGTAACACACACACACACAACCTTTGGGTTCTAGCCCTAGCACAAAAAAAATAAAATAAAAGTAGAGCCAGGTGGCACACGCTTGTAATCCAAGTAGTTGGGAGGCTGACAGAAGAATCATAGGTTTGAGACCAGCCTTGGCAACTTGGACTGTTTCAACATAAAAAATAAAATTAGCCGTGTGTGGTACTTGTAATCTCATTACTTGGGAGGCTGATTGGATTGCAGGTTCCCCGCCGGCCTCAGCTACTTAAGCCCTCTGAAATTTAGTGAGACCCTGTTTTATTTTATTTTTTTGGTGGTACTGGGGATGGGGCCCAGGGATATTC
Source organism: Muscardinus avellanarius (assembly GCF_963383645.1). Classification (NCBI taxonomy): domain Eukaryota; kingdom Metazoa; phylum Chordata; class Mammalia; order Rodentia; family Gliridae; genus Muscardinus; species Muscardinus avellanarius. The sequence continues at coordinate 21,993,988 of NC_137802.1, read as the reverse complement.
TACCTCTGAGCTATACCCCCAGCCCTACTTTTTATTATTTGGAAACAGGGTCTCACTGAGTGGCTGAGAGCCTCGGTAAGTAGCCAAGGCTGGCTTCAAACCTGCGCAATCCTCCTGTCTCAGCCTCCCAAGTACTGGGATTACAAGCTTGTGTCACCACACTCAGCCTTCTACTCCTGAGACCGTTTTAAAATAAATAAAATAGGGAGCCAGGTGTGGTGCCGCACGCTTGTAATTTCAGCATTCAGGAGGCTGAGACAGAGGATCGTGATTCACAGACAGCTTCAGCTACTTAGTGAGGCCTTCTGCAACTTAGTGAGACCTTGTTTTAAAATAAAGAATAAAAAGGTAGGGCAGGGGTTATAGCTTGGAGGTCGAATGCCCCTGGGTCCCATCCCCATACCCACAAAAATAAATAAATAAATAAATAAATAAATAAATAAATAAATAAATAATAGGAGCCGGGCGTGGTGGCGCACGCTTGTAATCTCCACGCTTGTAATCTCCGCGCTTGGGAGGCAGAGACAGGAAGATCGCACAGGTTTGAAGCCAGCCATGCTGTCTTAAGAGACCCTGTTTCCATATAAAAAGTATAAAATAGCCGGGCGTGGTGGCACATGCTTGTAATCCCCGCGCTTGGGGGGCTGAGCCAGGAGGATCACACGGGTTCAAAGCCAGCCTCAGCTACTTAGTGAGGCTCTCAGCAACTTAGTGAGACCCTGTTTCCAAATAAAATATAAAAAACGGTCTGGGAGTATAGCCCGGAGGTAGAAAGCCTCTGGGTTCCACTCCTAGTACCACCACCACCACCACAAAAAGTATAAAATAGGTCTGGGAGTATAGCCCCGAGGTAGAAGGGTTTCCAGGAACCCCAGTACCACCAAAAAAAAAAAAAAAAAAAAAGGGTTGAGGGTATATCTCAGAGGTGAATGTCTCTGGATTCAATCCCCAGTACTGCAAAAAAAAAAAAAAAAAAAAAAAAAAAAAAAAAAAGATAACATAGGGTCGGGGTTCCAGGGGATGTAGTTCAGAGGTAGAATGACCTCCACAGAGGCCCTTTTTGCCTTTTGCAATTTGGTCTCCTTAGAGTTCTTTTGTTCAGCCTTTGTCCCAGCTGTTCTCTTCAGGAGTGCTTTTCTACCTGTCAAAACCCTACTCTAGAGCCAGGACTGGTGGCGCACCTTGTAATCCCAGCATTTGTGAGGCTGAGACAGGAAGATCCTGCTGGTTCGAAGCCAGCCTCAGCTACTGAGTGAGGCTCTCAAGCAACTTAGTGAGACCCTGTTTCCAAATAAAATATAAAATAGGTCTGGGAGCATAGCCTGGAGGTAGAAAGCCTATGGGTTCCACCCCCAGTACCACCAAAAAATAAAATAAAGTAAAATAGGTCTGGGAGGGTAGCAGCGGGGGGGGGGGTAGAAAGCCCCTGGGTTTCATCCTCAGTATCACAAAAAAGAAAAAAAGAAAGAAAGAAAGCAAAACAAAAACCCTACTCTCCAAGGGCACTTCTGAGAACCTTCTTATCCCCCTCTTCCAGCCCAGCCCACAGCAAGTGCCTCAGCTAAGATGTCCCAGCACACCTCCTCTACAAGACAGAAATTCTGGGAGCCATCGCTTCATCTTTGAGACTAGTACTTGTCTAGAGAAGGTGCCAGGGGGAGATGGAGGGGAAGACGTGAAGATGGATTCAGACTATGCAACGGAAACTGGATGAAGGAGACTCAACACGGCGGAGCCGTCACTGGCACCCAAGCCTAGAAGCCGCCTGCGGTAGAAACAGAACCTCCGGGGGGCGCCCAAGACCTTGGTGTCTGGAGGGACAGCTAGTGGCCACGGCGCGGCCGCCCCTCACAATGACTCAGCTGCTGCCTCCGGCGGGGGCGTGGAGGCCTGAGGACAGCGAGGAGGGGCGGCAAGCGCAGTCCCGCCACGTTGCTAAGCTCTCCAAGACCTCGGAGAGACGCTATCTGGGATAACCTCGTCGGTTACCACGGTAACACTGCGCCCCAGCCTCTCGCGCTCCGCCGCCTCGCGAGGCGCAGCCAATCAGAAGCGTCCTCAAGGCCCCCCTCCGTGTGGGCGGGGGTCAGGAGGTGGGGGGGGGCGGAGCGTCGGCCGCCGACGCGGTGCTTGCGGTAGTCCTGGCGCCTCCTCCCGGCTGCGCAGGGACACTTCCGGAGTGGCAGCGGGGCGCTCAGGGACTAGTGCAGGGTCCCCTCCCTCCCAGAAAAGACATCACTCCCATGAACCGGGCCTTCATTTTGGGGTACCAAGCCGCAGGCCCTACTGTCCTGTTTCTCTTGAGTGGGAAAGCCACTCACTCGAGGTCCCTCCAAACGGCTCACACGGGAAATCTAAGGGTGGGCACCTATCCAGCCGTTTCTAGTAGAGTATCCTGGAGTCTCTCCGGAGACCTGAAAGTTCAGGGTGGGCTGTTTGGTAGCACCTCTGTCCAGGCTCATGAGGTCTCTATATGGCAGGTCCTGGAGTCTCCCAGAGAGCCAGGACTCCGGGAGGGGGCGGGGGTGTCTACGCAAACCTGCGCGTCATCAGTATCACTGGCCCCAGGGTCTGGGTGCAAACCGGGTTATGCTGTGCATACCTGACGCATGTGCCTGAGTGAAGGTGGGCGCGCTAGAGAGTAGGTCTAAGAGGACAGTCGAGTCCAGGACTGAGATCCTGCGTACCTTTATCTCGCTTAGGATTCCCATACCCTCCGTCTCACCACCTAGTGTCACCACCTACTGCTACCAGAGTCCTTTTGCGAGCAGAACTTCTGAATTGGGGTTATGTGCCTAGAAAAATGTATGCCGGAACACTCAGCTCAAAATCCCAGGGTATACGGGGCTCATAGTCCGGGACCCACAGTCGGGGACCTGGGTCTCCAGGTAAATACATCTGGAAGAGTGACTCTTCAAATGTGTCCGTCAGCCGGGCGTGGTGACGAACGCTTGTAATCCCAGTGCTTGGGAGGCTGAGACAGGAGGATATCATAGGTTCTCAGACAGCCTCAGCTACTTGGGATCCTCCGCAATTTAGGGAGACTCTGTTTCAAAATAAAGAAATAAAAAGATAGGGCTGGGTTTGCAGCTCGGAGGAAAAATGCCCCTGGGTTCAATCCCCAGCACCAAAAACAAAAACAAACAAACAACTTTCCCCTGTCCGGTTCAGCATCTCCGAAGCCTCGGCTCAGGTGCGCGGGACCCGGGTTACAATCGCGCGGAGCAAAGTCCTGCGAGACCGCGAGGTGGCGCCATAGCCGCAGGAGCGCCTGCCGGCCCCGGCCGCTCCAGATAAGAGTGTGCGGAAAGCGCGGCGGGGCTGAGACGCAACCAGGACGCGGGGAGGACGGACCAGCAGGACAGACCGACCGGGGGCCCGGCGGGCGGAGGGCAGCGCAGCGCAGCCACGTCCCCCCCTGGATCCGCCGGCAGCCGGGCCCGGGGCTTCCGACATGCCCCCCAGGTGGGTCCTCGATCTGGGGACCGGGAGGGGCACGGAGGGACCGGGACAGCCCGGTCCTCGCGCGCTGGCCGCCGCGGCGCATCCTCTGGCGCGGGCTCCCCTCTGCGGCCGGCGGCCTGGGCTCCGAGTGTCCCCCCTGGAGGACGCGGGACCGCGGGGCGGCTGCTCTGCGCGGGGTTCACGGCGGGGTCAGCGGGCCGGGGCCGGCTCTGCCCGCACATGGGCTGGAGAGGCAGGGAAGGGAAGGGGAGCTGGCGGGCGGGGCTGGCAGGGGCGCTGCCCTGGCACAGTTTTGCGCCTGGCAGCGGGGCGGGTGGGGCACGGACGGGCTAGGAGTCGCCACCGCCGCGGGGAGGGAAGGCCGGGCGGGCAGCGGCCGCAGGTAACGGGCCGTCAGACCCTGCGGGCCGGGCGGGCGCGCGGGCGGGAAGAGCTGCCCAGGGCCTGGCTCGTCCCCGCCGCCGCCCGGCTGCCGGAATCGGGGGCCGAGAGGAGAAGCTGGGGGCCGAGGGACTGGGGCTGGCGCGCCCCGCCCGCCCTGTCTGAAGTTGAGAAACTTTTCCCCAAGTTTGGGGCGGCCGAGTTCCGGGGGGGGGGTGTAGGGGCCGAGGGGAGCTGGACAGGGACTGCGCCGGTCCCCAGTGTGAAGCCGAGGCCCAGGCCGGGTCCGAGCGCGGGAGGGCTGCCGGCCGGGGTCGGGGCCGCAGCCGGCTGCGCGCGGTGCCCGCCTGGGGCGCTGCCCCCTCCCTCCCCTGGGAGCTGCGTGGCTCCCCCCTCCCCCCCACCTGCTTCCTGCCTCAGCCTCCTGCCCCGATATAACGCCCTCCCCGCGCCGAGGCCAGGCCTTCGCGCTCTGCCCGCCACGGCGGCCACTGCCTCCGCTCCCTGCGTCGCTGCCCGGCCCCAAAGCTGGGCCTGACAGCCCCGGCCGGGCGGCGCCACGGTGGGCACAGCGCTGCCATCCTCCGTATCACTTCTCCTGACTGGGGCAACTTCTCCCGAGGCGGGAGGCACTTCTCATTCGGCCCTCTTGCTCCTCGCTTGGGCAAACTGCTCGGCCCCGAATGACTTTTCCTGAAGCGGACATTTTACTTAAATCGGGTAACTGTCACTTCGCCTAAACAGTTTTCTCCTTGGAAGTCCCCAGCACCTACCCAGTGTTCAGCTGCGCCTGGGCCTGGGGCGCACCAGCCAGCCTGGCCTCCTGTCCACCCGCAGCGCTTCTCCTCCAGCTCGGCCCTCTGTTTCGGGCCAGCCGGCCTGGGCTCCCACTCCCGAGGCCTCCGATCCTCCTTCACCAGTGCCCAGGCCGCGCCGTGCCCTTGCTCAGCGGAGGGGAAGGGGAAGTGGCGGGGAGAAGTGCGGGGCCGGGTACCGGCGGAAAGGGCGCTGCACCGCGCTTACCTGGCTGGTGTGTGTCCCCGCAGGAGAGTGTGCTGGGCAGACGATGCTGGACACGATGGAGGCGCCCGGCCACTCGAGGCAGCTGCTGCTGCAGCTCAACAACCAGCGCACCAAGGGCTTCTTGTGCGACGTGATCATCGTGGTGCAGAACGCCCTCTTCCGCGCGCACAAGAACGTGCTGGCGGCCAGCAGCGCCTACCTCAAGTCCCTGGTGGTGCATGACAACCTGCTAAACCTGGACCACGACATGGTGAGCCCGGCGGTGTTCCGCCTGGTGCTGGACTTCATCTACACCGGCCGCCTGGCTGATGGTGCGGAGGCGGCGGCGGCGGCGGCCCCGGGGGCCGAGCCGAGCCTGGGCGCCGTGCTGGCCGCCGCCAGCTACCTGCAGATCCCTGACCTCGTGGCGCTGTGCAAGAAGCGCCTCAAGCGCCACGGCAAGTACTGCCACCTGCGGGGCGGCGGCGGCGGCGGCTACACGCCCTACGGGCGGCCGGGCCGAGGCCTGCGGGCCGCCACGCCGGTCATCCAGGCCTGCTACTCCTCCCCGGCGGGGCCGCAGCCGCCGCCCCCCGCCGAGCCGCCGGCGGGCCCCGAGGGCGCGGTCAACACGCACTGCGCCGAGCTGTACGCCTCGGGCCCCGGCCCGGCCCCCGCGCTCTGCGCCCCCGAGCGCCGCTGCTCCCCGCTCTGCGGCCTGGACCTGTCCAAGAAGAGCCCGCCCGGCCCGGCGGCGTCCGAGCGGCCGCTGAGTGAGCGCGAGCTGCCCCCGCGCCCGGACAGCCCTCCCGGCGCCTACAAGGAGCCGCCGCTCTCGCTGCCGCCGCTGCCGCCGCTGCCCTTCCAGAAGCTGGAGGAGGCCGCGCCGCCCCCGGACCCGTTCCGGGGCAGCGGCGGCAGCCCGGGCCCCGAGCCGCCCGGCCGCCCCGACGCGCCCGGCCTCCTGTACCGCTGGATGAAGCACGAGCCGGGCCTGGGGGGCTTCGCCGACGAGCTGGGCCGCGGGCGCGGCTCCCCGGGCGAGCGCGGCGACGAGCGCGGCGGCGGGGACGCGGCCGCCTCGCCCGGGGCCGCGGCGCTCGGCCTCGTGCCGCCCCCGCGCTTCCCCGGCGGCCTGGACGGGCCCGGCGCGGGCGGCGACGGCGACGACTACAAGAGCAGCAGCGAGGAGACGGGCAGCAGCGAGGACCCCAGCCCGCCCGGCGGCCACCTGGAGGGCTACCCGTGCCCTCACCTGGCCTACGGCGAGCCCGAGAGCTTTGGCGACAACCTGTACGTGTGCATCCCGTGCGGCAAGGGCTTCCCCAGCTCCGAGCAGCTGAACGCGCACGTGGAGGCGCACGTGGAGGAGGAGGAGGCGCTGTACGGCAGGGTCGAGGCGGCCGAGGTGGCCGCGGGGGCCGCCGGCCTGGGGCCGCCCTTCGGCGCCGGGGCGGACAAGGTCGCGGGGGCTCCCGGGGGCCTGGGGGAGCTGCTGCGGCCCTACCGGTGCGCGTCCTGCGACAAGAGCTACAAGGACCCCGCCACGCTGCGGCAGCACGAGAAGACGCACTGGCTGACCCGGCCCTACCCGTGCACCATCTGCGGGAAGAAGTTCACGCAGCGCGGGACCATGACGCGCCACATGCGCAGCCACCTGGGCCTCAAGCCCTTCGCGTGCGACGCGTGCGGCATGCGCTTCACGCGCCAGTACCGCCTCACCGAGCACATGCGCATCCACTCGGGCGAGAAGCCCTACGAGTGCCAGGTGTGCGGCGGCAAGTTCGCGCAGCAGCGCAACCTCATCAGCCACATGAAGATGCACGCGGTGGGCGGCGCCGGCGCGGCGGGGGCGCTCGCGGGCCTCGGCGGGCTGGCCGGCGTTCCGGGCCCCGACGGAAAGGGCAAGCTCGACTTCCCCGAGGGCGTCTTTGCGGTGGCCCGCCTCACCGCCGAGCAGCTGAGCTTGAAGCAGCAGGACAAGGCGGCCGCGGCCGAGCTGCTGGCGCAGACCACGCACTTCCTGCACGACCCCAAGGTGGCGCTCGAGAGCCTCTACCCGCTGGCCAAGTTCACCGCGGAGCTGGGCCTCAGCCCCGACAAGGCGGCGGAGGTGCTGAGTCAGGGCGCTCACCTGGCCGCCGGGCCCGACGGCCGGACCATCGACCGCTTCTCCCCCACCTAGAGGGCCCGGCGGCCGGGTGGAGCCCGCAGGGAGCCGCGGCCCCGCCCCCAAGCCACTAGTAGCGGCGGCCCCACCCCGCCGCGGCCCACCTGGCCTCACCGCTTAGTGCCTTAGCCCGGGTGGGGGTGGGGGAACCCCGGGACGGGGGTGGGACGGGGAAGGGAGATTTATATTTTTGATATCAGCGTTGACCAAAGGAGAACCCCGGCCTCTCCCGCCTCTTCCTGTGGTTCGTCGGCCCCCTCCCCTCCGCTCGGCTCCGTGCTGCTCCTGCGGGGAGGGGTGTCACTGTTGGGGCGCTCCCAGCCCTACCTCCGGCCCTTGCGACCACACCCATTCTCACTGTGAATCTCCCCGCCGCCGGGGTCAAGGCGTTGGGCAGTGTTGGCGAGAGGGAAGGGAACTGAGCCGGCCGGAGGGTCCCCTGCCTCCCGCTCCTGCCCCCCGGGACTGATAATGTGAAGTTACTCGTTTTGCACAAGTGGCACTAGCCCCAGGGCCAACCCTTCCAACCACCAAGGGTGGCGAGTTCAGGAGGCAGGGCTGGAACAGCTCTGGCCTACCTGGTCTCCCAGCCCAGCGGTGTCCTCTTTCCTTCCCTGGGGCCCCGGACCATATTTATTGCATGCTCCCCGGGCGGCCCCCCATCCTGAGCCCAGTCTGGGCTGGGCTGGACCGCGGTCTCCTTAGCTCCCTGCCCTTTTGTATATTTTCTACCTTGTACACAGGCTCTCTCAGAGCCGCTTCCATTTTCTATACTCAAACCAAACAGCAATAAAGCAGTAACCAAGGTCCCAATCCTGCGGCTCTCTTCTGCCCCTGCACAAGAACCTGAGTGGGCTGCACCAGGGAAGGCGTAAGCCCCCCACCCCAGGGTTGCGCTTGCCACCCCACCCCCAAAATCCCAGAAACATCAACAAGAGGTCAGGCATGTTTCATAACTAAAAATTTATTTAGGAAACAAAACCAATGTTGTGAATGGAACAGAGAGAAGAGACCCCCGCCTGCCCCGCCATTAGACTTCGGTCAGGGAGAGGGCCTCAAAAGAGTCTGGAGACCCTGAGCTCCAAACCACTGGCCTTCACTCTGCTGCACCTCCCTTCCTTCTGGCAAATTCTTGGGCCTGGGGGGAGGGCACAGCACAATTCCATCTTCTGGGCTGGCCGCAGAATCAGACAGTGGGTCCCATCCAGATTTACCTCTGCTCCACTAAGACCCTGCCTTCCCCTAAGTCCCTTGGGTTGGAGCAATTAATTCCCAGAAGCAGCTTTCCAAAGCGAGGTTGTGAGGGTGGGTACCAGCTACAGGGGCAATGAGACACTCGGCCTTTAGGCCCCCGTGTGCATTCTTCTGGGAAGTGCAGAGAAATGGTCAGAAATAAGGTGAACACTCTAGGCGGGCAGTGCTCCTCCAGGCCCTGGGGCCCTCCCCACAGGCCCAGAAGCGTCTCAGTGCAGGGGCTGGGAAAGCTTTATTAGGTTCCTGCCACAGGTACCAGAGGAGGAAGATTCAGAGTGAGAATCTCCAGGACAAGGAACCGAGGTGAGGAAGTTGGGGGACTGGGGAGGGTGAAAGGACCAACCAGAAGGGGAAGAAGGGTGAGGGGATAGATATTCTGGTGGGAGGGCAGGAAAGGAGGTAGATGAGTCTGAAGACATTTCTTGATGAGGGGAAATGGAGCAGGTGCAGGGCAGCCAGGAGGCATGGGCCCGAGCCCAGATATCCCTTCCCTCTAGAGACATGACAGTTTCCAAGGGGAAAATGGAGCAGAGTGCCAGGCACTCAGGTCGATGCAGAAGAGCAGCAAAATGGGACTGTGTGCTGGGTGGGGGGGGGGGCAGAAAAGGTGGGGGCCTACGGCTGTTAGAGACATGGGTCTCTGGGGGATCCAGGCCTCAGGGAGATGGAGACACACCTCGGGCACTCTCTTCATGACAGCCAAAGCCTCTTGGACACATTCAAGACAGAGGCTCTGCAGATTACAGGGGCCTGTGACTTCACCTGGGACTGACAGAAACGCTAGGCCCCTGCCCCATTGCCACTGGCGGCGAGTTCTTGGGCTGAGCAGGCCTGGGCTGAGGGGAAGGCTGGGAGCGGGACAGCTGATCTGGCTCGCCCACCCGTTGTTGCCACCAGCCAACCACCTCCCTGCCAAATTCTGGCAGCCCAGCAGGGTCCCAGCAGCTTCCGGCTGACCCTTGGTAAGGGCTCTGTGAGGAGCAGCTCCCCCACAGCATGGCCACGGCGTGGGTTGGAAGAGGATGGTTTATTGTCTGGGTGGATTGGTGGCTCAGGCATGTGGGCATCTTCCGTGCTACACTGGGCGCCTGGAGGCTTCTCAGGAATGGTACCATGGGGTGGCCCTGGTGTGGCCCCCTCAGCCCACTTGGGCCCACTCGAGGAAGGCCGGGATGTCCCGCACAGGCACATTCCTGGTCAGCGCCTTCACGCGCAGGTTGCGGTCATCGGTCAGCAGCACCACTTCTCGCAGTAAGCGGATTGGCTCCTCTGTGGGCACAGACAGCAGAAGGGGTTCACTGAGGACAGCACCGTAAGGGGCGTGTGGGCCCGCAGGGGAGGCCCCTCCACAGTCCTTTTCCCCTACAGACTCAGCCTAGGGTGCCCCTCCCCTACTGTCTGACAAGGGCTAGGGCTCTCTGCTTTGCGCCCTTGGCTTCTGCACAGGACTCAGTTCTGCCTTGTACCTGAGAGCTGCCCAAACCCACCAGGCTCTGCAGACCTGTTTTCCAGGAACTGAACTAAGGGGGTAAGAGAAGCTTCTTTTACCCCTTCTGCCTGTGTAGCTGGCCCTGGACTCATAACACCCTTCCCTCTCTCTCTCTTTTTTTCTTTTTTGCACATTTTGTCCTTCAGGAGAGTTGATGCTAGAGGTTGATGCCAGGAGGCTGATGCTGTATGCATCCAGAGGTAGAAAAGCAAAGATGAACGGCAAGAGGAGGCACGGCTCCAACGTGTGGGGAGAGGGACTGAGGAGAGCCGAGCAAAGGCCCGGCAGAGCTGTGCCACGTGGCCCCTTGGCTACGGCCACGACTTTCCTCTGCTAAATAAAAGTAATTCATCTAGCCGGGCGTGGTGGTGCACGCTTGTAATCCCAGAATTCGGGAGGCTGAGACAGGAAGATTGTGGTTCGCAGCCAGCCTCAGCTACTTAGTGAGGTCCTTTGCAACTCAGTGAGACCCTGTTTCAAAATAAAGAATAAAAAATAGGGCTGGAGTGTAGCTCAGAGGTAGAAAGCCCCTGGGTTCCATTCCTAGTACTGCAAAAAAAAAAAAAAAAAAAAAAAAGTAATCCATGTAGAGAGGGTAAAATGGAAAAGCAGTCAGGATTACCCCAGCTCTGTTTTGTGCCTTTCTAGATTTCTTTATGCACACTTACAAGTATATATATATTTGTGTGTGTGTGTGTGTGTGTGTGTGTGTGTGTGTATGAATGCTTTTTTCCCCTACAACACTGTGATCATACTAGCCATACTTACTTTAGTCAAATTTTATATACTTTAAAGACCTTTCTAAAACTTGGTATGTTGGCCCATATATGTAATCCCAGTACTTGGGAGGATGAGACAGAAGGATCATAGGTTCATGGCCAGTCTCAGTAACTTAGTGAGGCCCTCTGAAACTTAGTGAGAATTTGTTTCAAAATAAAGAATAAGAAATAGAGCTGGGGGTATATCTTGGAGGTAGAATGCCCCAGTTCAACCCCCAATATGGCAAAAAAAGAAAAAAAATTTTTTTTGTGGTACTGGAGATGGAACCAAGGGACTTTCTACCTCCAGGGTACACTCCTAGACCTACTTTACATTTTATTTAGAAACAGGGTCTCACTAGCCGGGCGTGGTGGCGCACGCTTGTAATCCCTGCGCTTGGGAGGCTGAGACAGGAGTATTGCATGGGTTCGAAGCCAGCCTCGGCTACTTAGTGAGGCTTTCGGCAACTTAGCGAGACCCTGTTTCAAAAAAAAAAAAAAAAAAAAGGTCTGGGGAGTATAGCCCGGAGGTAGAAAGCCTCTGGGTTCCACCCCAGTACCACCACCAAAAAAAAAAAAAAAAAAAAAAAGAAACAGGGTCTCACTACACTTAGTTGCTGAGACCCTCACTAAGTAGCTGAGCTGGCTTCGAACCTGTGTGATCCTCCTGTCTCAGCTTCCCAAGTGCAGGAATTACAAGCGTGCACTACCATGCCTGGCATTAAAAAAAAAACAAAAAAAAACAAAACAAAAACCCTTTCTATATTTGCACAGATAGCCTTTTTTTTTTTTTTAAAGATGACTTTTTTTTAGCAGAATCTCTTCATTCTCTTCCCCCCTCTAAACATTGTGTGGTACTGGGGACTGAACCTAAGGGTGCTTTACCACTGAGCACATTTATTTTGAAACAAGGTCTCACTAAGTTACTGTGCTGGCCTTGAACCTGCAGTCCCCAGCTCGGCCTTGAGATAGCTGTGTGCCACTGTGCCAGGCCCTGTCTCTAAACTTTAATGTACTGGAGAGAGCTTAAAGTGGGGCCAAGCACATGTACAAGTGATACCCGCTCAGTCCTAGGCTGGGCATTTCCTGGCAGAGGTCCAGGAGACCGTGAGGCACAGGAAGTATCCTGTGGTGCTCATGGACTGTGTGGGGATGGTAGAGGGGGCTGCATAAATTCATGTCTGACCCGAGAGGTTTCAAGCTTGCCAGCTCCAGGCAAGGAGGCTAAGAACTGGCTTTCAGCCTTGTGAAGATTTTGGGGAAGAGGGAGGATGAGACCAGTGGGATCACTGGTGTTGAAAAGGGGAGAGGGGTAAGGGGGTATAAAGGGGGCAAGGGCCGTAGTGGCAGAGGTGGTGGCTATGGGTATGGGGGTGCTGCATGAGCCTGCCCTTGGGAGTGTGAGTGTATGGTGGGGGCTGATATATGGTGCTACATGGGGCTCCCAGCTGGCTTCTTGGAGCCCCATCATTCCTGCCATGGGCCTCAGACCAGAAGAGTCCCAGGCCTCAGGTCAGCCAACCAAGGCCCAGCCTGCTGGCAGGGGTCTGCAGGGTTTTCTGTGGATACTTTGAGACATTTTTAACAATAAACATCCTCTGTTTTGATACTGGTAACTTCACTTTGTTAGAAACCAGAAACTGTCATCTTGTCAGGCCCCATCCGCCATAATCCACATGATTTTAAAATTCAACATCGTTTACACATAAATATTTGGTGACGGTTTCTCTGTGAATCTGACAAGTTAAGCTGCTAAGAATTTACACTGACAAATGGGGTTTGATTACACCAGCCGTTGCTGATGTAATTCTGATAGGGGCGGTCCCCAGGATGGCAAAGGGTTCCTGTAGGGTGTTTAGGGTGAACCAGGAACCGAAGCCAAAATGCATGTGCGCTAAGAAACAAACAGTTCTGAGGCAGAGCAGCGTGGGAGCCACACTTGCTGACCAGGCCCCTCAGCAATCCCGCCGCCTCTCCCAGGTTCCCTTCTGGAAGCAACCTGAAGCAGAGCACAAGTTCCTCTGCTGGGCTCAGCCAGGACTCCTTTGCACCACTTGAGCATGCCACACGGAGTCTTAAGGGGTGGTACATGCAAGCCATGTGGCAGAGCGCCTCTGAGGAAAAGCAGTCGTGTAGGCTCGTGACCAGCCCCTGGTGCTAAGGCTCAGATGGGCTGGGTGTGGTGGTGCACGCCTGCAATCCCAGGGCTTGGGAGGCTGAGAAAGGAGGATGGCAGGGTTTAGACCAGCTTCAGCAACTCACCAGACCCTCAGCAACCCAGTGAGAGGTGACCCTGTTTCAACATAAAACACAGAAAGGGCTGGGTGTGTAGCTTGGAGGTAGAGTGCCCAACACCCACCATAGACCAGGCACAAGTGGATATGGAACTAAAACAGAGAAGAAGCAGGAGAGAGACAGCCTGAGCAGCCCAAAAGCCAGGGCCAGGGCATGAATGGAAGGCAGAGTGGTGATAAAGGTGGAAGGGAAGGACGGTGACTCCATATAGAGAGATGGGAAGAAAGCAACGGCGAGGATGACCAGCTCTACAGGTGATGTTGACCTAGGAGGTGCTAGGGTTCATTCCAGAAGAAAAACGGTCAGAACCCCAGGAAACAGGAGCACAAAGCCCGAGTGCCACTGACCCTGTGGGCTGTGAAGGACAGAAGCTCAGGGCTAACGCTGATGTGATTAGGCGCTTGGAAGTGAGCCCTAGGGTGGGCTTCTGACCAAAGATGATAATGCTCACCAGGATGTTCTTGAGAGCTGGGCTATGGATTCAGCCCTCAAGCTCTCAGCAGCCTCTAACTCCAGCCAGAGCTTGCAAAACTCTACAGCTCTTAGCCACAGAGAACAGAAGAAAAGGCCCACTCCGAGCTGGGGAAGCACCTTCTCCTCAGCCCTGATGTGCGTTAAACACTCAGGGATGCTCTCAGAGGAGTAGAAATTGAGCTGGGCATGGTGGCTCACGCTTGTAATCCCAGCATTTGGGAGGCTGAGATAGGAGGATCGTAGTTCACGGACACCCTTGGCTAATTAGTGAGGCCCTTTGCAACTCAGTGAGACCCTGTTTCACAATAAAGAATAAAATATAGGGCTGGGGGTATAGCTCAGAGATAGAATGCCCTGGGTTCCATCCCTAGTACTAAAAAGAAAAGAAAAAAGAAAAAAATAAGGGCTGGGGATGTAGACTGGTAGACTGGAGGTAGAATGACCTTGGTAATGAAAAAAAAAAATTAAAAGAAGAGTAGGCTGGGCGTGGTGGCACACACTTGTAATCCCAGCGCTTGGAAGGCTGAGACAGGAGGATCGCACAGGTTCAAAGCCAGCCTCAGCCACTTAGTGAGGCTCTCAGCAACTTAGAGAGATGCTGTTTTCAAATGAAGTATAAAATAGGTCTGGGAATATAGTTTGAAGGTAGAAAAGCCCCTGGGTTCCACCCCTGGTACCACAAAAAATAAAAAATAAAAATAGCCAAGAAATGGGAGTGTGCCCACTGTGGATTGTGCTCTTCAGAGCTACAGGTCTGGCTCAGGAGACCAAGCCAGAACAAGCTACACTGAATCACAAAGACATTCTGCTGTCACAGGGAGCTCACTGAGGACCAAGAAAGGAAATGGATGCAGAATGAGTGAGAAAGCTCCTTGCTTAGAGCTGGGCCTCCTGGGCTAGACTTATTCCTATGTTGGCCCAAGATCTACCTGACATTCTCTGGGGAGGGATGATGGGGAAGCATGACCTTGGGAAGGGCAGCAGACAGGCTGGTCCAAGTTCGCGGAGGACCTGCTTAGACCTCCCAGGCCAGAGTCAGCAGAGGGACTTTTCTCAGGGGGCTTAGGATGGGTAGGAGGAGACAGATCAGGGGACAGGTGATTCTGAGGCAGAGATCAAGCTGTACCTTTGCTGGTGGGCATGAAATCCTTAGCTTTGTCTTTGCAGTAGTGGAGGCAGCAGGAAAGGATCAGGTCATCGTTGTTACCCTGCAAGAAGACAGTGTGAGAAGCACCACTGGGCAGGAGAGGGCGCCATGCAGAGGAGGCAGAGGTGTACTTCCAGGGTTCTCAGAGGCCCTCCCTTGCTGCTCCGGCCCTGCGTGACAGGGCCTGTGCTGAGTGGTCTAGGGACAAGGAACTTCCTCTTCTGGGGCCTTGATGGTAGCCCCCACTCAGCTGCCCAGGCCACAGGCCTTCCTTTAGGCCATCCTCCCTGGAAACCCTGTTCTGACAGTGGGTTGTGGGCTTTTCCTTCCTATTGGGGGCTCTCACCAGCTGGCCAGTGATGTCCTCACTGCGAAAGGCAATGGACTCAAGTTCATTGCCACGGCTGGTCAGGGCTCGCAGACAAGAGTCCCGACTCTCAAATCGCCGCTCCAGGAACTCGATGGATTTCCGAGCCTTTTCTTGTACCACGCGGGCATAGCCTCCAGCCCGGTGGTCTGTCTCTTGCCCCTTGGCCAGGCCATCTAGTTCATTGATCACTGATGAGACAGAATCCATGGTATCAGCCTCCGCAAATCAGCAATTATATCTATCTTCACCATACATCTGTAGACTCACCTTCTTAGCCAGCCCTTTCATAGACCACAGATCACCTTTTCCTGAGAGTCTTCAGTGAAACAAGGGTAGGCTGGGAGTTTGTGGGGCAAGATGGGCCCCAGATTTCCATAGTATCCAGCCCCTCTGTCTCTTCCCTGGGACACTGCCTTCCTCCTGGGAGGAGCTTGAAGGGATTTTCTGGAGTTGCTGTCTTCAGAGGAATAAACCTGGCCCCTCTACTGCCCCTCTCTGTTATAGAACCAAATTAAAAGAGTCCTCAGGGACAGGGATGGTGGCCCATACCTGTAATCTCAGTAGTTGGGAGGCTGAGACAGGAGGATCACAGGTTCAAGGCCAGCTTTAGCAACTTGGTGAGACCCTGTTTCAAAATAAAGAATAAAATAGGCCGGGCGTGGTGGCGCATGCTTGTAATCCCAGCATTTAGAAGGCTGAGACAGGAGGATCACGCAGGTTCGAAGCCAGCCTCAGCTACTTAGTGAGGCCCTTTGCAACTCAGTGAGACCCTGTTTCAAAATAAAGAATAAAAAATAGGGCTGGGGGTGTAGCTCGGAGGTAGAAGGCCCCTGGGTTCCATCCCCAGTACCACAAAAAAAAAAAAAAAAGAAAGAAAGAAAAAAAAAGAATAGGGCTGGGGGTATAACTCAGAGGTAGAGTGTCCCTGGGTTCAATCCCTAGTACAAACAAACAAAAAAAAAGTGCTCAGGAGTGGCAAGGGTATGGAGCTAAGAAAGTGAAGCACTCTCCAGCAGCTATCTGGCCCAGTGCAAGAGGGCAGAGTGCAGGGACGTCACTACAAGGAAGGGCAGTCACAGCATCACTTGAGTGGGCCCTGATATTTCTTAAAACTGTAGCCTTGGCACACCACCTACTTGATATTATGTGTGTGTGTGTGCGCACAAACACACACACACACACACACACACATGCGCGCGCGCGCGTGCCTGTCTGCCTGCTTATGTGTCTGGAACACGGCTTCATTTTCTGGTGAAGATTCTTTCCAAAATTCCAGCCAAAAGCCTGAGGTCAAGTGGGAAATATGTACTCCTTGGGGGCTCCGGGAGAGTTTGGGGTCTGAGGCCTCTTCTTAGTACAATGATTCATGGCTTGGGGAGTCGACATGAGCATGCTGTTCCATGGTGAGCCTGGCACTCATTGTCTGGGTATTCAGAGACACTTTCTGGAAAGGGCCCATGTGGGAACACACACACACACACACACACACACACACACACACACACACACACACACAGCCTATACTTTTAACAACCTAGGTTAGAGTGTCCACATAATGTACAGCCAAATCTAGGGAATAGTGGTAGATGGGTGTATGGTACAGCAACAGAACATCAAACAGGAAAAACTGGTATTCTATCCCAAAATCTGCTTTCCGGCTTCCAAACTAAACAGGCTTCAAAGGGGAAGCTTGTTTGTGCTTCTGCACAGGCAGACCTTCTCAATGCTGGGGTCAGGCCTAAGGAGCACAGAGCAGGTTAAAGAGCACAAGAAACGAGTGAGGGAAGTATCAGCTTAACCCTCTGCTGTTCAGGCCACAGGGCAGGGGTCCACTGAAGAAAACACGAGTGAGCAGGATCCCAGCCTGTCCCTGGGTGCAGGACCTGCTGTCGGAAAGGCTGGCCTGTGGCTACAGCAGGGCTGTCACTTTCCAGCACCCTTGGCTCCTCTACTTTGTTCTGCATGTATCCTCCCAGTTTTCTTGTGTTTGCTCCTCCCCACCAAATCTCAATTTCCCTACTAAACCATAAGCTTTTCAGGGCCAAGGGCTGCAGCTGCCTTTCACTGAATCTCTCAGAAACAGGGAGTCTGTGCACACAGCAGGCACAAAATTGGTGCTGGTGACTAAAACCTGCTAGCCTGGGAAAGTCTCTGAGGCACCCTCTGAGTCTTAAGGGGACTCTCCTGGGATGTGGGCAAGCTTTCTTGGTTGTACCATTTCCCGACTATTTAGCAAAAAGTGACCAATTCATTTTCTTTCCAATTCATTTTCTTCTGGACAGGAAAGTACAGAGACTTGTCTTGAAAGGCAGCCCAGCTCAGGACCCCGAGAGGTGGGATGCCTGGGACAAGGAGGTGGTCTGGATGCTCTGCCTTTCTGACAGGAGCTGTTCTTCTTTTGAAGTAAAGAAATCCTTCTCTGAGGTCTGAGGGCCTGGGTTTAAGAGCTTCTGGCCAGGCCACATGGGGAGGGGGAAGGAAGACAGGGAGGGTGGAGGCAGGGAGGAGGGCTGCTTCAGTGCCAACATTCTCAGGTGGTGCTAACGTGTTTCCCACAACCCCCCGGGGTTCAAGAGACTCTGCAGGGGCGGATGTTTCCTGCCCTTTGTTTCCACCCCATCTGGCACTAAGACACTTGGGCCTGGGAGGGAAGGCCCAATGGGACATCTTGGCATGGATGTCAGAGGTGGCTTGGCAGGCAGAATGCCTGTCTGGTGGCTTTTCCAGAGGACAGGGCTCCCAAACTTGCTCCAAGTGGCTGCTGAGAAGAGGCCACTAAAACCCGAGCTTCACAATCACCTCCCAGACCCTCTTCTTCCACAGCAGAACCCTCAGCTTTTTAGCTCTATCAGATGCATTTGACAGGAGCCCAGAGCCCAAAGCCCACCCTGCGGCTGACCCACCACAGAGCTCCAAGAATGAAGGGTGCCCAGACAGTCCCCTGGAGGCAGCCCAGCTGGGCTCCTCTGACCAGAGAATGGAAAAGCAAGACTGCTGGGTCCTGAGATGCTGACCCTGCAACCAACATCGATGACCAGACAGTGGAGAGCACCCAAGCAGTAGGAATCCATGGCGTGAGCCAAAGGCTTGCTCTGGAGGGTTCCCGTCGGCCTGGCCTTAGGGTGACACTGGCCAGAAGAATGCTACCTCGAACCAACAGAATGATCGTGAAAAGCTTCAAGACAATCAGACCAAAGGCATCTAACCACTTCAAAATCCTCCCGGCCTCCCTGCCAGACCACCCAGCAGCACTGCCGTTATCTGCCAGGGCTGAGTGTTTACCAATAACGGGAACCAGCTTTGCTGTTTTACTGCAAGCTTTATAAGGATAAAAACAAGGGCTGGGCTCATGTAGCCACTGGTTGCTGGGACACAGGAGTCCATTTGCTCAAGCAGTTTAAGCCATGGATCAGGCATGATAATTTGAACTGCTTTGATTATTAAACAGTCTTCCTTGCCCCACACATTCCTACTTCCCTGCAAATCCTGTCTTACACACGCACAGCAGGGCTCCGCCTGCCTCTCTCTGGGTGTGGGGCATTTGTGGAGGGAGCTGCTGCACATGTGCGGGGCTGCCCTGCCCGCCCGCCCGCCTGGCTCACCAATGAGGGGCACCACCAGGATGTACTTCCGGCTTTCTAGCAGCCGCGTCAGACTGGCCAGGTGATCAATGAAGCCGTTGGTATCTGGTACGAGGAACAAGGGCCTGATCTCCAGCTCCATCTGCCTCATCTGACTCTGGTCCTCCAGGACAGCCTACAAGGACAAAAAATTGGTGAGGGAGCTAGAGAGTGAGCAGGCAAGCTTGTGGTGAGCCAGGGCCCTGACTTGGTGTGCCAGCACCTTGCCCCACACACCTCTTCCCTTTAAGCCTGTCAGGACTAAGGGACAGGCCCCAGGGCTGAACACAGCTATACATCAAAATCACCACAGACCAAATGGCCCAGAAGATAAGGCATTACTAAACCCTGCCTGGGACTTAGAAAGGCCTCTGATGGTATTAAAAATAACAGGTCTCATCCAGGTGTGATGGCACACGCTTGTAATCCCAGTACTTGGGAGGATCACAGTTTCAAGGACAGCCTCAGCAAGTTCTGAGACGACTCTCATCAACTCAGTGAGACCCTGTTTCTAAATAAAATAAAGTAGGGCTGGGGTTATGGTTTGGAGGTAGAATGTCCCTGTGCCGTGCGTTTCATTCCTAGTACCCCTTCCCCAAAAAGAAGAATAAAAAATAGGACTGGGGGTAGAATAGCTTGGAGGTTAAATGCCCCTGGGTTCAATCCTCAGTACTGGGGGGGAAAAAAAGTCTCTGAAAGTAAGACTGTGGGCTAAATCAAGAAGGGAGAGAGCTGGGCATGATGGCGCGCGCTTGTAATCCCAGTAACTGGAGGCTGAGACAGGAGGATCCTAGGTTCGCAGCCAGCCTCAGCTACTTAGTGAGACCCTGTTTCAAAATAAAAAATAAAGCCGGGCATGGTGGCGCACGCTTGTAATCCCCGCGCTTGGGAGGCAGAGACAGGAGGATCGCGCAGGTTCAAAGCCAGCCCTGCGCTGGCTTAGGAGACCCTGTTTCCAAATTTAAAAAAAAAAAAATGTAAAAATAGGTCTGGGAGTGTAGCCCGGAGGTAGAAGGGCTTCCAGGAACCCCAGTACCACCAAAAAAAAAAAAAAAAAAAAAAAAAAAAAAATAGGGCTGGCGTTGTAGCTCAGAGGTAGAATGCCCCTGGGTCCAATTCCAGTACCATAAAATAGAAAAAAAAAAACAAAAACAGAAAAACCCTAATGAAGTTAAACTCAAACACTACAAAAAAAAAAAAAAACAAACAAGCAAGCTGACAACTAACAACCAGTCTCCGGAAGCCGGAGGAGCCCATACAGTGAGATGAAACGAGACCCAAAAGAGCAACTACTAGCCTGAGCATAACTCTGACACCGCTCTCTGGACGGAACCCAGGGGCATCTGACCTCCCAGCTACACCCTCTGCCCTATTTTTTTTTTTCTGCACATCTGGGGATGGAACCCAGGGGTATTCTCCCTTTGAGCTACATCTCCAGCCCTGTATTTTTATTCAAAACATGGTTTCACTGACTTGTGAAGAGCCTAAGTAGCTGAGGCTGTCCTCGAACGGAGATCCTCCTGTCTCAGCCTCCCAAATGCTAGGATTACAAGCATGCATCACCATGCCCAACTTATTCTTTATTTTGAAAGAGGGTCCCACTAACATGCGGAGGGCCTAAGTAGCTGAGGCTTGTCCACAAACTGCGATCCTCTGGTCTCAGCCTCCCAAATGCTGTGATTACAAGTGTGCACCACCACACTCGGCTTATTTTTTTAAAAATTTTGATTGGTGCATTGTAGTCATATATCTTAGTTGGGTATAAGATGGTGGAGGCATACATGCACACAATACCCATTTAGCCCTATCCAATTCCCATCCCATTCCTTCCCCCTTCCTCCTCATGTTTGTCTTAGCGATTGACTTTGCTCAATTTTTTTTTTTTTTTTTTTTTTTTTTTTGTGGTACTGAGGGTGGAACCCAGAGGCTTTTCTACCTCCAGGCTATATTCCCAGACCTTTTTTATATTTTATTTGGAAACAGGGTCTCACTAAGTTGCTGAGAGCCTAAGTAGCTGAGGCTGGCTTTGAACTTGTGCAGTCCTTCTGTCTCAGCCTCCCAAGTGCTGGGATTACAAATGTGCGCCACCATGCCCGGCAGCTTAATTATTTTTTAAACAGAGTCTCATTAAATTGCTAAGACTGTTCTTAAACCTGTGATCCTCCTGTCTCTGCATCCCCAAAACTGGAATTACATGTGTGCACCACTACACCTGATATCTGTCATTTATTTATTTATTAATTTATTTAATTTATGCGGTACTGGAGATTGAACCCAGGGGCATTCTATTTCTGAGCTATAGCCCCAGCCCTACTTTTTATTATTTATCTTGAAACAGGGTCTCACTAAATTGCAGAGGTCCTCACTAAGTTGCTGAGGCTGGCCTTGAACCTATGATTCTCCTGTCTCAGCCTCCCAAGTACTGGCATTACAAGCATGCGCCATCACGCCTGGCCTGTCAGTCTTTCTTAAACACTGATCTTTTCTGTTCAATTTTGCTACAACCCTATACAAGTAATATTCTCACTGACTTCATATTTTTCTTCAAATTGATTTGAGCAGAGCACAGTGGTATATACCTGTAATCCTGGTACTTGGGAGGCTGAGACATGAAGATTACAGATTCAAGGCCAACCTTAGTAACTTAATGAGACCCAGTTTCAAAATAAAAAATAAGCTGGTTGGCCGGGCATGGTGGCGCACGCTTGTAATCCCCGCGCTTGGGAGGCTGAGACAGGAGGATCGCACAGGTTCGAAGCCAGCCTCAGCTACTTAGTGAGGCTCTCAGCAACTTAGTGAGACCCTGTTTCCAAATAAAATATAAAATAGGTCTGGGAATGTAGCCCAGAGGTAGAAGGCCCCTGGTGTCTACTCCCAGTACCACCACCAAAAAAAAAAATAAAAATAAAAAAATAAACTGGTTGTGGTGGTGCACAGTTGTAATCCCAGTGCTTGGGACACTGAGATAGGAGGATCGCACAGGTTTGAAGCGAGCCTCAGCTACTGAGTGAGGCTCTCAGCAACTTAGTGAGACCCTGTTTCCAAATAAAGTATAAAATAGGTCTGGGAGTATAGCCTGGAGGTAGAAAAAGCTCCTGGGTTCCACCCCTAGTACCACAAAAATAAATAAATAAATAAATAAATAAATAAATAAATAATAAAAATTAAGCTGGGTGTGGTGGTGCATGCTTGTAATCCCAATACTTGGGAGGATGAAACAGGAGGATCGCACAGGTTCGAAGCCAGCCTCGGCTACTTAGAGAGGCTCTCATCAGCTTAGTGAGATCCTGTTTCCAAACAAAAATATAAAATAGGTCTGGAAATGTAGCCCGGAGGTGTAAAGCCCTTGGGTTCCATCCCCAGTGCAACAAAAATTAAAAAAAAATTTTTTAATTAAATAAAAAATAAAAATTAAGCTGGGTATGGTGGTGCACGCTTGTAATCCCTGCACTTGGGAGGCAGAGATAGGAGGATCGCACATGTTCGAAGCCAGCCGTGCTGGCTTAAGAGACCCTGTTAAAAAAAAATGTATAAAATAGGTCTGGAGGGTAGCCCGGAGGTAGAAGGGTTTCCAGGAACCCCTGTACCACCAAAAAATTTATATATATATATATATATTTTTTTTTTTTTTCTTTTTCTTTTTCAGGTCTGGGGATAGAACCCAGGGGCATTTGACCTTGAGCTACACTCCTCAGCCCTATTTTTTCTTTATTTTGAAACAGGGTCTCACTAAGTTGCAGAGGGCCTCACTAAATAGCTGAGGCTGTCCACGAACTGTGATCCTACGGTCTCAGCCTCCCGAATGCTGGGATTACAAAGTGTGTGCCACCACGCCCGGCTGGGGGTATATCTTGGAGGTAGAACATCTCAGGGTTCAATCCTCAGTACCAAACAAAAATCCTAACCAAATAACTGACCTTAAGTCAAGTCACCTTTCTGTTTAGCCTCTTGCTCAGCATCACTATCTGGGTGTCAAATATTTGATAGCTTAGTCATATGTTTACTAGTACAGGATGAATTGCCATAATAAAAATTCAGTATCAAGCCAGGTTGTAGTACTTGGGAGGCTGAGACAGGAGGATTGCAGGTTCGTGGCCAGCCTCAG
The DNA here is from genome assembly GCF_963383645.1 of Muscardinus avellanarius. Taxonomy (NCBI): domain Eukaryota; kingdom Metazoa; phylum Chordata; class Mammalia; order Rodentia; family Gliridae; genus Muscardinus; species Muscardinus avellanarius. The sequence goes on along the minus strand of NC_137802.1, from coordinate 21,971,458 downwards.
CTACTTAGTGAGGCCCTGCACAACTTAGTGAGGTTCTGCTTCAAAATAAAGAACAAGCTGGGTGTAGTGGCACACATTTGTAAGCCCAGCATTTGGGAGGCTGAGATGAGAGGATCATGGTTTGCAGACTGTTTCATCTACTTAGTGAGGCCCTTTCCAACTCAGTGAGACCCAGTTTCAAAAATAAAGAAAAAAAATAGGGCTGAGGGTGTAGCTCAGAGGTAGAATGCCCCTGGGTTCAATCCCTAGTACTGCACAGATAGACAGACAGACAGACAGACAGACACACACACAGTTAAGGTGTCTCCCCTACATCACTTAACAATCACTCACACAGCACCAATACTCTGCACACCACCCTCACTCTTTGGAAGGTACAGAGCCCAGGGCTTGTCTATTCCCTGGCCTTTCTTATCTCTCAGGGAAGCTTCAAGGACATCTGTGAAAGCCCAATGTTTTCAGGTCCGACAGTCTTTTTTTTTTCTTTTTTGGTGGTACTGGAGGTGGAACCCAGAGGCTTTCTACCTCTGGGCTACACTCCCAGACCTATTTTATACTTTATTTGGAAACAGGGTCTCACTGAGTAGCTGAGGCTGGCTTCGAACCTGCGTGATCCTCCTGTCTCAGCCTCCCCAGCGCAGGGATTACAATCGCGTGCTCCCACACCCGGCAGGTCCGACAGCCTTAAGTGTGGCAGCGCGGTTGGCGACAGGCTCTAGGTATATGTGTTGCTGTAGATCACGGTCATTACTGTGCTATTCCCCTTCTGGGGATCATGGCCAAGAGGTGAACTGGTCTGCTGGCACGTGCCCAGTGTGCTCCTGTGTAGGGAGCTTGTGGGAACAAACTCAGACCTGGCAGGGCAGGCAGGCAGGTCCCGGCTCCCTCATGCCCTTCTGCCACACAGCAACCACAGGGACACAAACATGGGCATGGGCTGGGTGAGTGTGTGCGTGCCAACTGAGAAGGGGCCCAGGGCGCTAGGCCTGGCCACCAACAGACAGCGAGGAGGCTGCTCAGGCTCCACTGACGGCGACAGTAAAACTGAAAGGGCATGCCTTCACACGGTCGAGGTGGTTTCTCGGTGACCTCTAGAGGACCTCTCCCTATGAGTCAGTTGTTGCTGCCACTGCCACCACGGCTGGTGGAAGGCACGGGCCACAGGGTGCTGGCAGCATGAGAAATGCAGCTGGGAGGCGGGCTGCTGAGGGCTCTCACTGACTGTACCGCCAGCACCGGCCCCCTTCCCAGGGTACCTGGGTCACTGCCTCTCCCCAGAGGGCTGCCAACAGGAGGTGACACATGTCCCACCAATCTTGGCCTGGGCATTTTATAGGAACAGGAAGAGAACACTTGGGCTCTACTGCCTTCCACGTCAGAGGGAGCATCGGCATTCCATTCCCGTTGCCCCTCTTCCCAGGCTGCTGTTCTCCACATAGTGTTCTGCAGCCAGCAATGCTTTTCCTGGGCCCCTGGGCCCCAAATCTGTCTTTCTGGGTGAGGGAATAGAACACGCACTGCCGCAGGGCTCAGGGAGGATAGGGACTCTGGCACCTGTAGTGATGGGCCAGGTCTTAACTGAGCACCCATCTGCACCTAACCACACCTCTGCCACTCCTCTCACATTTCAGTTTTCTTGCCTTGAGAAATGACACTCCAGCCCTAGTTCAACTCCATTAAAGAAGTGGAACTAGCTGCCATCTTTCACCCCGTGTGAACAATTAGCTCCTAAGATCTTTATGCTGGCAGCAGGCAGGAGAGCCTTTAAGCCAGGTGGCAGAGGGAGGATGGAGGCAAAGTGAGCCCACCTCAGTGTTCTGATGATAGGAAAGAAGCAAAACCTAGGGGCGAGGCAGTGAAGCTCTAACTTTTCTGGGTTCTTGGAGCTCTGTGGCACGAAAGGTGAACTGGTTACAGCCTCTTTGGGAGGTGGAAGCTTTGCTGGTTCCCCGGGGTGGAGTGGGGCGAGGGGGCGTAGGGCCAGGCTGTGTGTGGGTGGTCCAAGCTGGGCTGCCCTCATCCGGTCCCAGGGACACCCGCAGACAACTTCCCTTAACCTGGCTCTGCCCAGTGAGTCACCACACAACTGCTTCCTGTTCCCCACATGCCTCACGAAAGAAATCTAGATTAGACAAGGCTGCTGTCTCTTCTCCTGGGGTGCCAGTCGGCCTTGGGGGTTCACACCTGGGTCACGAGACTGGCTCAGTTCCCCTAAAAAGAATGGGCTTGGGAGTCCAGGCACTCTTCCGCGAGTGTCTGCATTTCCGTCTCTTTCTGAGTGCGTGCGTGTGTGTGTGTGTGTGTGTGTGTGTGTGTGTGTGTATTTAGCATCTGCCCTCCCAACTTTTCCAGATTTTACCCGTCAGATTCCTGGCAGCTGTGCACGGCGCCTGTGCTGGCTGTCACGTCCCATTCTGATCTCTGGGTCGCACGGTGAGAGAGGGACACAGGATGCGCAGGGAGTGAAAAAGTGATGTCGGTGGGGAGAATGCCAAGTCCCTATTCACCGCCATGAAACGCTTGGGGAGAAGGGGGAAGCATGCCGCTGTGGGGCCCAGAGGCCAGTAGTGAGATTTATTTATGTTTGTGAGTAAAAAGCTGCAGAAGCCTCTGGTGGGGGCGAGAGGGGGTGCAACTGGAATGCTGACATTCAGACAGACTGACCCTAGTCTGGAGTTAAGTGTGCTGACCTGGAAGGAGAGTTCCACAGGAACCCTTCTGAGAGCAGCAAAGCTTGGGCACACTGCTCCTTGGGCAGTGCACTGAGATCTTGAGGAGAGAGCAGGCACTCAAGTCAGACTGGCGGCAGTAAGGACACTGGTATAAAGTACAGAAGAAATATGACTTAATTTTGTTTCTGGAAGGTGCTAAGAAACCAACTTTATCTGAGGTATGGGAGCTTCCTGGAGCAAGCTTGTGGAGAACTAGGAAAGAGATAAGAGGAAGCTAATGGGCTTGGGTCCCAGGAAGGGCTCTTTTACAGGTTACGCTACTTCTAGTCTTTTTTTTTTTGAAACAGGGTCTCACTGAGTTGCAAAGGGCCTCACTAAGTAGCTAAGGCTGTCCGCGAACTGCGATCCTCTGGTCTCAACTTCCCGAATGCTGGGATTACAAGTGTGCGCCACCACGCCCAGCTTAAACTACTTCTTCTATACAGTGGGGATAATTTTATAATGCTGACCCACTAAAAATTGAGACAGTGAGAATTACAAAAAAGCAGGGCATGGTGGCACTCACTTGTAATCCCAGTACTTGGGAGGCTGAGACAGGAGGATTGCAGGTTTGTGGACAGCTTCAGCAATTTTGCAAGGTTCTCTACAATTTAGCGAGACTCTCTTTCAAAATAAGAAATAAAATAGGGCTGGGGGTATAGTTCAGAGGTAGAATGCTCCTGAGTTTAATCCCCAGTACCGCAATAAATAAGTAAACAAATATATAAATAAATAAGAGAATTACACCCAGCATTCGAGAGGCTGAGACCAGAGGATCGCAGTTCATGGGCAGCCTCAGCTACTTACTGAGGCCCTTTGCAACTCAGTGAAACCCTGTTTCAAAATAAAAAATAAAAAAATAGGGCCAGGCATGGTGGCGCACACTTGTAATTCCAGCATTTGGGAGGCTGAGACAGAAGGATCACAGTGTGCGTTACTTAGTGAGGTCCTTTGCAACTCACTGAGACCCTGTTTCAAAATAAAGAATAATAAAAAAAGGTGCTGAGGCCAGGAGTGGTGGTGCACGCTTGTAATTCCCGTGCTTGGGAGATGGAGACAGGAGGATCATGCAGGTTCGAAGCCAGCCTCGCTGGCTTAAGAGACCCTGTTTCCAAATAAAAACATAAAAAATAGGTGTCTGGGAGTATAGCCTGGAGGTAGAAGGGTTTCCAGGAACCCCAGTACCACCAAAAAAAAAAAAAAAAAAAAAAAAAAGTGCTGAGTGTGTAGCTCAGAGGTAGAATGCCCCTGGGTTCCATCCCTAGTACTGCAAAAAAAAAATAAAAAAAAATAAAAAAAAAAAGAGAGAGAGAGAGACAGAGAGACAGAGAGAGAGAGAAACAAAAAGAAATGTACAAATAAAAGCAATGCAATTAGCTGACACTAAAGTTGTGGAACTTAGAAAACCCAGATCTCAAAGCAGGACCATCTTAGGTCTTCCTTCTGCTCATGAGCTTCACGAAGAGTGTGGCTGCTTCCTTCCCTTTACAGGGTGATAGAATCATGCATCCCTGGACCCCATTGGTCAGAGCATGATCTTCACCAGAATCTACAGGTTATATAACATAGAAAAATGTCCATGTTTATCTTATATGTCAAAGCACCTTGGTAAGTGCTTGATGTATTTATTAGTCAATAAATGTCAATTCCTTTTCTTCCTGCCTAACCCCATTTCCCTTTTTTGGTACTGGGGATTGAACCCAGGAGTGCTCTACCACTGAGCTACATCCCCAGCCTCTTTACATTTTTGTTTTTGAAATAAGGTCTCCCAGCTGGGCATGGTGATACATGGCTTGTAATCCCAGCATTTGGGAGTCTGAGACAGGAGGATTGCATTTCGAGGACAGCCTTAGATACTTAGTGAGAACCTGTTTCAAAATAAAGAATTAAAAAAAAAACAACAACCACCAAACAGGGCTGGGGGTATAGCTCTGAGGTTGAATGCCCCTGGGTTCCATTCCCAGTACTACCAAAAAAAAAAAAAAAAAAAAAAAAAAAGAAATGAAATAGGGTCTCGCTGAGGCTGACTTCATGTTTGTGATCATTTTGTCTCAGCCTCCCAAGTACTGGTGTTAGTAGGTTTGTACTATCATTCTGGGATCTAATTCCCTCTTTCAATTTATTTCCGTTTTGTGGTATTAGAGATTGGACACAGAGGTGGTTCTACCAATGACCTATACTCCAACTGATTTCACTTATTTATTTATTTTTTGCAGTACTGGGGATGGAGCCCAGGGGCATTCTATCTCTGAGCTACACCCCCAGCCCTATTTTTTATTCTTTATTTTGAAACAGGGTGTCACTGAGTTGCAAAGGGCTTCACTTAGTAGCTGACGCTGTTCACGAACCAATCATCCTGTCTCAGCCTCTCAAATGCTGGGATTACAAGCGTGTGCCACCCATGCCCGGCTTGTGTTTTATTCTTTATTTTGAAACAGGGTCTCACTAAATTGTGGATGGTCTCACTAAGTAGCTAAGGCTAGCCTTGAACCTGTGATCCTCCTGTCTAGCCTCCCAAGTACTGAGATTATAAGCATATGTCACCACATCCAGCACTACTCGTGTGTGTGTGTGTGTGTGTGTGTGTGTGTGTGTGTTACTGAGGGGTGGAACCCAGGGGCTTTCGATCTCTGGGCTACACCCCAGCCTTATTTTATAATTTATTTGGAAACAGGATCTCACTAAGTTGCAGAGGCCTCACTAAGTAGCCGAGGCTGCCCATGAACCTGTGAGCCTCCTGTCTCAGTCTCCCAAGTACTGGGATTACAAGCATGAGCTACCAGGCCCGGCTGAAGAACAGTTTTAAAGATAGTTAGATTGCATTTTGTTCCGAAAAAGTAAAAAAGCTGCTGGGGGTTCAATCTCCAGTATTAAAAAAAACAACAAACAAACAAACAAACAAACAGGCATGGTAGTGCACATGTGTGATCCCAGTACTCAGAGGAGGCTGAGATAGGAAGATCACAAGTTCAAGGGCAGCCTCAGCAATTTAACATGATTCTGTTTCTCAAAATAAAGAATAAAATAGGGCTGGTGGTGTAATTCAGAGGTAGAATGCTCCTGAGTATAACTGAGTTCAATCCCTAACACTACAAAAACAAATAAACAAAATAAAACAAACAAAAATCCAAAGAAGTGTGTATATTCTTTTTTTTTTTTTTTCAGAACTGGAATTTGAACCCAGGGACAGTTTCTACCTCTGAGCTACACCTCCAGCCCTGTTTTTGTTTTTTTATTCTTTATTTTGAAACATGGTCTCACTAAGCTGTGGAGAGCCTCATTAAGTAGCTAAGGCTGGCCGCAAACTTGTGATCCTCCTGTCTCAGCCTTCCAAGTACTAGAATTACAAGCATGTGCCACCACACCTGGATTAGTGTGTCCTTTCTTTATGGAAGAGTGGCAGAGTTAAGCATGATACTTCTGAGCTAGCTCCAAGCAGCAGCCTGACCAAGCAGGCAATGGCCTGACTGGTTCTGTGTCAGGGCAGGACCCTGTGGATGCTGTTGGAGCCAGTGAGGTGGGAGCAGCTGGAGGAAGCTTGAGGCCTAGCATTGCAACGCGTGGAGGAGAAGCTAGAGCAGGCTTGGGTGGTGCTCAGCATTTCAGGCTGATGTGTCTTCCTGCCCGGGGGTGAACGTGCCCCTTGCCTGGTAGTATGCTGGCTCCAGCCCTGCCTCCGACAGTTGGGAGCCAGGGCTGAGTGTCTGCCTTCCGCTAGCTTCCATACAGGTGTGGGGATCTGTGCATACCCTATTGTTCCACAGTACCCCCCCCCCCCAGCTGGGTGGCAGTGTGAATGGAGTGTGGTTATATTTAGAGTGAAACTCCTGGGGCCACCACAAAGGAGTGACTGCATCTTCAGAAGGGTGGGGGGGCGGCGACAGGAGAGCAAAGCTATTTTCAGAACACATGTCATTGCTGGCTACAGAGCAAGACTGTGGCCATAATGCAGAGGGAAACAATAGCTGTGGCTGGAGGAAGAGCCTGTTATGTTTCAGGTGGGATGTTTGCAACTGCTCAGGAAACCTGACCCCGCCTGACAGCAGCACTGATCACAGCAGAGCCTTACAGAGGCAGGGAGGAGGCAGGGGACTCACAGGGCCAGGGCCAGCCAGCTGAGGTGCCAGGAGGCGATGCTTCATTCCTGGAGGATGAATTTCAGTGACTGCTTGACCCTCAGGGCCCAGTCAGGAATGCAACTCTTCTGACCAACTTTCCAGACAAACCAAGTACCCTGCTCTGGTCTCTGACACCCCCTCCCCCAGGAATGGCAATGAGAAGGAAAAGAACTCAGGTGGAAAGCTGCAAGGTGGGCAGGAACATCCAATATGGAGAACTGTTTCAGGTTATAAGACAAAGCCTGGGCTAAGCTGGAGAGTGTGGCATCAAAGCCCTGGTGGACGGATTTGGCGTTCCTGGCATCCAGGGGCCTGCCTGGGCACTGCAGCTCCAGCTGCACAGGTCCCGGGAGCTCCCCACACCCCTTTTCTGACCTCCAGTCGGCCCTACTCACCAGCCTCTGTACAGGCCGGAAGCAGGGAGGGACAGGCTGCGGAGAGGCCAGGCCTCACCTCCCCCAGCTCCACACATGAACAGAGGCCCAGGGGTCTAGGTGCAGGCAGGGAAGTGGGGGTGTGGCTACAGCTCCAGATCTCACTTGGACTTTACAGCCATCCTGGGGGCCAGGGGGTTTTGTTCAACCCCATCTTCATATTCCCTTCCCCAAACATGTGTGGTTCCTGTTTTGTTGCATCTGTAAAAGGCACTGGGAACTGGGGACTTGCCTTACACCTCTTGGTTAACACCCTGGAGACTACTGGGGTTCAGGGTAGTGTAATTTACAGCCCATCTCTCCGATCTTAATTCACTCGATGCTCCTTTCTTCCTTATTGTATTAGTGTGACCCAGGTACCTGCCAACAATAATGGCCTCTCTAGCTAGGAGCCTCTCCTCTACTCCCAGGACAATTTATACCTTTTCGTTGGGATTTCCCCCCCTTAAATTAAACAAAAAGAGGAAAAATAGAGAAGGTTAACACGGGTTTGGAGTGCTGAAGCCCGTGGTTCTGGGCAGAGAGCCAATGGCTTGAGGGCACACACATGTGCGCTCTCCCAGAAGGGCCTTCACCGGCCCTGTTTTACAGCCACCTCGGCACAGACTCCAGGGTTCACGCATATGGCCAGACAGATGTGTCTGGCTTACGTTCAAGGCTGGAAAATGAAGAATTATGGAAGTGAAGGGCCCTGGGCATTAAAGAGAAGGGGGGAAGGGAAAGGGGGAATTTTTCCTCTGCTGAGAAATCCTCCTGTGGCTGTGAGGCTGGAGGAAGGAGGCTGACAGGAGGCAGGGCCGCCAGCAGCAGTGCATGTGGGGCCTGCTCTTAAAGGGGCCATGTCAGCCCACACTCTTCTAGCCACAGAAGGCCTTGGAGGCTGGGGCCTGAGCAGCCTCTCCTGAAGGAGCTGGTGGGGAGAATAAGTCTCCTGGGCAGGACCAGCTAGCAGCACTGAAGTTTGGTCTTACATTAGGCCTCCAATCATTAGGGTGCTGCTTGTTGCTGGACTGTCTCTGGACTGTGAAAAGATCCCTATAGTATGTGGTTCTATAGCAGCCTGTACTTCTCTTTCACACTTTCTTTCTTCCTGTACTGGGGATTGAACCTAAGGACCTTCTACATCTAGGCTACAACCTCAGCCTGTTTTATTTATTTATTTATTTATTTATTTATTTATTTATTTATTTATTTATTTATTTTTGGTGCATTCTACCTCCAAGTTACATCCCTTGTTGAGAGCCTCACAAAATTGTGGAGGCTGTCCTTGAAAACTGGGATCCTCCAATTTCAGCCTCCCAGGTACTGGAATTACAAACATGTACTAGCATCCTGGCTTTTTATTTATTATTATTATTATTATTATTATTATTATTATTATTATTGTTGTTGTTGTGTGTGTGGTCTTGGGGACTGAACCCAGGAGCATTCTACCTCTGAGCTACACCTTCAGCCCTGTTTATTTTTCATTCTGAAATAAGGTCTTGCTAGGTTAATGAGTCTTATTACTTGCTGAGGCTGGCCTCAAACCTGTGATCCTCCTATCTCAATCTCCCAAGTACTGGGATTAGAGATGTGCAGCCACCGTGTCTAGCTTTATTTATTTTTTTTATTTTGAAACAAGTTATTACTAAGTTGCTGGGGCTGGCCTCAAACTGTGATCCTCTTGCCTCAGCTGTCTGAATATATCTCTCTTCTTTTTCTTTCTTTTTCTTTTTTGTAGTACTGGGGATGGAACCCAGAGGCATTCTACCTCCGAGCTACACCCTGAGCCCTATTTTTCAGTCTTTTTTTTTTTTTTTTGGTGGTACTGGGGTTCCTGGAAGCCCTTCTACCTCCGGGCTACACTCCCAGACCTATTTTATATGTATATATTTTTTTAAATTTGGAAATAGGGTCTCTTAAGCCAGCGCGGCTGGCTTCAAACCTGTGTGATCCTCCTGTCTCTGCTTCCCAAGTGCGGGGATTACAAGCATGTGCCACCACATCGGCTATTTTTCAGTCTTTTAGTTTTGAAACAGGGTCTCATTGAGCTGCAAAGGGCCTCGCTAAGTAGCTGAGGCTGTCCATGAACCCCAGTCCTCCAGTCTTCACCTCCCAAATGCTGGGATTACAAGCCTGTGCCACACACCCGGGTCTCTCTCTCTTTTTTAATGTGGTACTGGGGATTGAACCCAGGGGCATTCTACTTGTGATCTAAACCCCCACCCCTTTTTATTTATTTCAAAACAGGGTCTTACTAAGTTGCTAAGCGTCTTGCTAAATTTCTGAGGCTGGCTTTGAACCTGTGATCTTCCTGTCTTTGCCACCCAAGTACTGGGATTATAGGTGTTTGCCACCATGCCCGCTATGCTTCTCTTTTTAACATTACTCACGGATCAAGTCATCTCTTAGAAGAATGGCTTCTCCACTATATACTCTGGAATGTGACAGTTTTGTTAACTTCTGTGTTTCCCAGTCACCAGCATAGTTAAGGCTAACCACCACTTGCTAAACTGAGCTAAGATTCTAAGAAGTTCAGAATATAGTGGGAGAAACACGCCCATAAACAACTGTAGTATGAGAAGTGATAGCAGTTGCCAGGTGTGGTGGCACACGCTTGTAATCCCAGCATTTGGGAGGCTGAGATGGGAGGATCGTGGTTTTCAGACGGCCTCAGCTACTTAGTGAGGCTCTTCACAACTCAGTGAGACCCTATTTCAAAATAAAAGACTAAAAAAATAGGTCTAGGGGGTATAGCTCAGAGGTAGAATGCTCCTGGGTTCCACCCCCAGTACTGCAATAAATAAAGAAAGAAAGAAAGAAAGAAAGAAAGAAAGAAAGAAAGAAAGAAAGAAAAAAAAGAAAAAAGAAAAGGAAAAAGAAAAATAAATGATAGCAGTTCCACAAAAGAAGTATAAATCAATGCTACAGGAACATTGGGCAGACAGATAAATTCCTTCTGGGGGGAATCAGGGAAGGCTTCACTAGGGAGATGGAGTTTCATCTGGGGATTGAAGGAGGGATAAAATTCCAATAAGTAACAGGAAATATGCAACCCAAAAGGGTACTTGGCTTGAGGGACAGCAGCAACAAAAAGACCCCTAGGGAGGGAAGTACGGAGTGTGCCTACGGCAATGATCACAGAGGAAAGCTACTGACTATCACTGCCCAGGCATGATGGCCTTAGTGACTGTATGGCACTTCACACACACTGTAGTGTGTGTGTGTGTGTGTGTGTGTGTGTGTGTGTGTGTGTGTGTGTGGTGTTGCTAGGAACTGAACCCATTCTATCTCTGAGCTATACACCCTAAGCCGTTTTATTTATTTTTAATTAATTTTTTTGAGGTACTGGGGATAGAACCAGGGGCATTCTACCTCTGAGCTACACCCCCAGCCCTATTTTTTATTCTTTATTTGGAAACAGAGTCTCACTAAGTTGGAAAGGGCCTAAGTAGCTGAGGCTATCCGCGAACCAGGATCCTCCTGTCTCAGCTTCCCAAATGCTGGGATTATAAACATATGCCACCACACCCAGCTTTTATTCTTTATTTTGAAACAGGGTCTCACTGAGTTGCAAAGGGCTTCACTAAGTAGCTGAGGCTGGCTGCAAACAGTGATCATCTTGTCTCAGCCTCCCAAATGCTGTGATTACAAGGGTGTTCTGGCTTGTCATTTTATTTTTATTTGGTTTCACTAAGTTGCTGAGGCTGGTTTCAATCCTTCAATTCTCCTCTCAGCCTCCCAATACTGGGACACAGGCATATACCACCACACCTGGTTCACTGCCATTCATTTTGAGGCCTCACATCAACTCTGAGATATAGGGCTCAGAAAAGTTTACTGTGCCCAATGTCATACAGTTAGCAATGGCTCATGGGAATGTGGTAGTGGGAGAAGTGGTTGGAAAAACACACTGAAAACAGATGAGAAAGCCTTACATGTTGAAGAGGGAATTAGACTCTACTAGCCAAGAAAAGGTACTGATGATTTCTGAGCAGGGCAGTGGTTCTTCTGGGAGGCAGTGGGGTGAAAAAGGGGCCTGGTGGCCAGACTATGTACTACACAACTCCAGAAGGGCCATTCATGGGCTACAAGGTCGGCCAGAGGCACTCCTTGCACTGTGTAATGCAGAGGTTTTGACTGCTAGAGTCCAAGTAAGTCCCTGAACTAGCATAGCAGTGGCAATGGGAAGAAGGAGAAGAGGAGTGGGTAAATGACTAAATAAATAGAATGTGACAGGAACTGGCAGGAGGGTGCAAGCCAGGGTGGAATTCAAGATGATGCTCTACCTGCTACCATCTATGAAGTCAGCCACAAGCACTGGCAAAGGACCAATTCAGCTTGGTGAGACTAAGAAGTGACAGGAAGGAAGGAGAAAACTGAAAAAAAAATGATGATGAGGAAGCTTAAGAGGTTGGTCTGGTCAGCAGAAAGAAGACTGTGCTGAAGGGAAGCTGGAGCAAAGGCACTTCAGAGCCGTAATTAATAGAAAGTCAACTATAATGGACTAAAATTTAATAAAGTAGGTTCTTGGCTGGGTGAGGTAGCATACACCTGTAATCTCAGTACTTGGAAGACTGAGACAGGAGGATCTCAAGTTTCTGGCCAGTCTCAGCTACTTAGTGAGCCCCTCTGCAACTTAGAGACACCGTTTCAAAATAAAAAAATAAGAGCCAGGCATGTTGGCACAAGCTTGTAATCACAGCGCTTGGAAGGCTAAGACAGGAGGATCGCACAGGTTCACAGCCAGCCTCAGCTACTTAGTGAGGCTCTCAGCAACTTAGTGAGACCCTGTTTCCAAATAAAGTGTAAAAAAATAGTTCTGGGAGTATAGCCTGGAGGTAGAAAAGCCCCTGGGTTCCACCCTCAGTACCACACACACACACACACACACACACACACACACACACACACACACAATACAATAGGAGGTGTAGCTCATAGGTAAAATGTCTCTGGGTTCAGGTTCTTAGTGGTTCTAACACAAGTTTCTTATTTTTATTTACTTATTTATTTTCTTGGTTCTGGGGACTGAACCTAGGGCCTCATACATGTTAAGCATGTTCTATCACTGAGCCACATTCCCAGCTGGTTTCTCACACAAGTTTCTATTACTTTGGGCCGAGAGTCAAGATTTGGCAGTAGTAAGTAGGGATGCAACTTTTACAAAGACTGATTGTAAGGAAGAAAAGGGAAAGAGGAGAAGCTTGAAGAGAAAGCTGGTTTGGGGCCACATAGAGATTTACATACAGACACAAGGAAGGGCTGAGCAGGCAGCCCCACTCTAACAGATGAGCTGGCAGAGAACGGCACACTTGATTCCAATGGCAGCACAGACAGGAATATATCTAAAGAAGAACGGATCCCAAATGCTGTCAATTTTCCTCCTGAGGCAGGGTGATTAGACTAGTACCAAAGTGAGTACATGTGGGCCATGTATTGTGCCAAGTGTCTTCAGTGCACTGGCTTGTGCAGGCCCTGCAGTGATACTAAAAGGTAAAGGGTGCTATTATCACTTACACTGTGCAGATGAGGAAACAGTTCTGAGAAGTTAAATAATTTGCCCAGTGTGACAAAGCTAGATGAGAGCCTGAACTGTAATCTGGTTTCCCTGACCAACTACATTAAACTCTGTGCTCAGGGGAGGGGCAGGTAGGAAGGGGGCTGTAAACAGCTCTAGAAGTGCCAGGAAGAATGGTTTCATGCTTGCCCATCCATGGTTAGGTTTTTAAGGGAGAGCATGACTGGCTCTTACCTGTCTGCACTGAGCCCTAGATAAAGTGAAGTGGGTGTATGGTGCAAGGGACGGATCTGGGAAACCCAGAGAGAAAAACCTGCTGGAAGTGAAGGTTTGGGTTCCCAAGAGGATTGACAGTAGGGAATTCCCTGCATGGAGATTAGGTTGCTTCTTTCTTCAGAGTATGGAGAGTACTCTGTCCAGAGGGGGATCTTCCTTACACTGGGGACCAGATCAGTAGCCTGTGGCTGTGGCAACCTCTCCTTGAAGAAATGTTGTTCTGAGCCAGGTGTGGTGGTGCATGCTTGTAATCCCAGCATTCGGGAAGCTGAGACCAGAGGATCACGGTTTGTGGACAGCCTCAGCTACTTAGTGAGGCCCTCTGTGAGACCCTGTTTCAAAATAAAGAATAAAAAATTGGGCAGGGGGTATAGCTCAAATGCCTCTGGGTTCCATCCCCAGAACCTAAAAAAAAAAAAGGAAAGAAAAGAAAAGAAAAAAGAAATGGTGTTCTGACCAGACATGGTAGCTCAGGCTTATAATCCCAGCATTCAGGAGGCAGAGACCGGAGGATCACAGTTCATGGACAGCCTCAACTACTTAGGCCCTTTGCAACTCAGTGAGACCCTGTTTCAAAAAATGAAAAGAATGAAACATAGGGCATAGGGCTGGGGTGGTAGCTCAGTGGTAGAATGCCCCTGGGTTCCATCCCCAGTACTGCAAAAAAAAAAAAAAAAAAAAAAGAACAACAACAAAAAAAGAAATGGTGTTCTCCACAAGCACCTGGATTTGGTGCATGGGCATCCCAAAGCCCTGAAATTACATGACAGACAGCATACATGTGCTAGAGCCTCACCAGAGTCTCGGAGATGAGCCCACCCCTGCCCTTGGAGCCCATAGTGGGGAGCCTCCAGGCATCAGACATGCCACCAGATGTAGTGGTAGAGCACAGCAGGAGGTGGAGACGGGAGGGACACTGTGAGGCCTTTCCCGAGAGGGTTCTGCTTGCCACTATTCCCTGCCCACATCTGCTAATGCCCTGGAGGGCCACCACCTTGGTGGGAACCACCCTTCCCACGCAGGCCCCACCTGGATCTTTTCTTGGCGACGCTGCTGCTCTGCTATCTTCCTGGCTAGAGCCAGCTTCTTGGCTCGAAGTTCCCGGATGTCGTCCTCGCCTCCGCTGCCTTCAGCTGCTGAATCTTCCTCAAAGTCTTCAATTACCACGTCCTCCTCCTTCAGGTGGTAAAGCAGACCGGGGAAAAGAAGGGCATATTTATTTATTTTTGCAGTACTGGGAATTGAATCCAGGGGTATTCTACCTCTGAGCTACACCACCAGCCTGATTTTTTAATTCTTTACTTTGAAACAGGGTCTCATTAAGTTGTAGAGGGCCTGACTAAGTAGCTGAGGCTGGCTGTGAACCTGTGATCCTCCTGTCTCAGCTTCCCACATACTGGGCTTACAAGTGTGCGCCACCATATCTGGCTTCCCAGAGCACTTACTGAATCTGCCTTCTGCCCTGGAAGCCCACTCTTCCATGCTGCCCTCTACTAATTTCCTGCCAAGGGTCCCGTGATGTGTTTCCCTTGCTCAGGAAGACATGGGTTGAGAGAAGCTATTGTACTTTTCCTCAAACTGTCCCCTTTTATTATTATTTAAATTTATGTGGTACTGGGGATGGAACCCAGGGGCATTCTATCTCTGGGCTACATTCCCAGCTATTTTATATTTTATTTGGAAACAGAGTTTCACTAAGTTGCTGAGAGCCTCACTAAGAGCTGAGGCTAGCTCTGAACCTGCACTATCCTCCTGTCTCAGTCTCTCAAGTACTGGGATTACAAGCGTGCACTACCACTTCCGGCTTCCATTTTATTTTATTTTTGCAGTACTAGGGATGGAACCCAGAGGCATTCTACCTCTGAGCTATACCCCCAGCCTTCTTTCTCCTTCCTTCCTTCCTTCCTTCTCCCCCCCCCCTTTCTTTCTTTTGTGATACTGGGGGTGGAACCCAGGGGCTTTTCTACCTCCAGGCTCCAAAGTACTAGGATTACAAGCGTGTGCTTCCCATGCCCAGGTTGGCTGAACATTTTTTATGTACTCCTGGACCTATTTTATACTTTCTTTGGAAACAGGGTCTCACTAAGTTGCAGAGGGCCTCACTAAGTAGCTGAGGCTGGCTTCGAACCTGTGCAATCCTCCTGTCTCAGCCTCCTAAGCACTGGGATTACAAGCGTGCGCCACTACACCCAGCTGTTTTATTCTTTATTTTGAAACAGGATCTCACTGAGTTGCAAAGAGCCTCACTAAGTAGCTGAGGCTGTCTGCGAACCACGATCCTCCTGTTTCAGCCTCCCGAATGCTGGGATTACAAGTGTACACCACCACACCCAGTTTATTCTTTATTTGAAACAGTCTCACTGAGTTGCAAAGGGGCTCACTAAGTATCTGAGGTTGTCTACAAACTGAGATCCTCCTGTCTCAGCCTCCCAAATGCTGGGATTACAAGCTCATGTCACCAGGCCCAGCTCCGATTTTATTTCTTATTTGGGAACAGGGTCTCACTAAGTTGTGGAGGGCCTAAGTTGTCTGGGCTGGCTTCAAATTTGTGATCCTCCTGTCTCAGCCTCCAAAGTACTAGGATTACAAGCTTTTGCTTCCCATACCCAGGTTGACTGAACATTTTTTTTTTGGTGGTACTGAGGTTCCTGGAAGCCCTTCCACCTCCAGGCTACACTCCCAGACCTATTTTTTTTTTTTTTTAAAACAGGGTCTCCTAAGCCAGCGCGGCTGGCTTCGAACCTGCGCAATCCTCCTGTCTCCGCCTCCCAGGCGCAGGGATTACAAGCGTGCGCCACCACGCCCAGCTGACTGAACATTTTTTATGCATTAACTCATTTAATCCTTACAATGGCCTATAATATAGATGTCATTACCTCTGTATTTTATAAGAAGCTCAAGTTTAGAGCCTAAATAACCTGTTCAAGATCATAAAGTAGTGCGGGGCATGGTGGTACATGCTTGTAATCTCAGCATTTGGAAGGCTAATAAAGGAGGATTGCAGATTTGAAGCCAGCCTCAGCAGCTTGGTGGGGTTTCAGCAACTTGATGAGACCCTGTTTCCAAAGAAAATATAAAATAGGTCTGGGGGTATAATCCGGAGGTAGAATCACGTAAGTAGTGATAGAGCAGGAATTCAAATTCAAGTGAGTCTGACAGCAGAGTCTGTGTTCTTCCCAATTGAACAAACCCACAGGGGTGGGGTGGGGTCCTGACCCAAACCCAGCCTTAATGGCTCAGCTTGGTCAGGCCTGTCTTCTTCATACAGACTGCTCTCCCCTCTAATTGGGATTCTCTTGGCAGAGGCTGGTTGGTAAAGCGTGTGGGTTGGTAGGTAATGGGGGAGAAGGGTCTTGGGGAGATGGGTGGTTTGGCAGCATCTCTAAGGAATCAGACTGTACTGTTCACAAAGAAGAATGTCTGAAGAAACTTCTTCTCACTCCCAATCAGCTTTAGTGACTCAGTCATACAGTTCAGGGAGAGATGAAATCTGAGGATGAGGCTACAGCTGCCCCTGCACGAAGAGGCCCCAGGGGTCGAGTGCTGTCCATAATCACCACTCATCTGCCAACCACTGCACATTCACCTCCCTGTTCACAGTGTTAAACTGGATATGAGTGCAGTAGGATGTCTGCTGGGCATGTCGTGAACAGAGTCCCTGCCTTCTTTGACCAGGGATGCACAGGGTAGTCATGGATATGGAGGGAACTGGACTGAGGTCAAAAGAGGGTCAGAGAAGCTTGTCTGAGGTTTGCTCAGCTCTCACAGCAAATGAGGAAGTGCAGGGTTATGAAATTACGCAGACCAGAGTGAGCAGGGTTTCCCAGGGGCCACCAGCATAAAGGAACCCCAGAGGCTCGTGGGAAAAGGAAGAAGTGGGCAGTCTGGTGTGGTCACAACCTCTGTCTGGTCAATAAGCCTCAGAAGGAGAGAGTGTGGCACAGCAAGATCTGGGGACAGTGAGCTGGTCCACTCTTTGAAGATGGGAGGAGGCCCTGGGATTATGCTGAAGGATCTGCTGATGAGAAGACATCTATTTATTTATTTATTATTTTTGCAGTACTGGGGATGGAACCCAGGGGCATTCTACCTCCGAACTACATCCCCAGCCCTAATTTTTATTCTTTATTTTGAAACAGGGTCTGAGTTGCAAAGGTCCCCACTAAGAGGCTGAAGCTGTCTGAACTGCAATTCTCCTTTTTCAGCCTCTCAAATGCTGGGATTACACACGTGCGCCACCACGCCTGGCTGAGAAAACATCTCTTACGGCACCCTGAGGGAGCTGTCCTTGCTCACTCTCCACTGCCTCAGCCTTCCAGTGTGGGTGAGATGCGGGACTAAGACGCCCCTCCCTGCCCATCCACACAGTGCCCAGGGCTGCAGTGGTACTGCTCTGCCTGCGTGAAGCTTAGACTCCCCAATGGCTTTAGCAAGTCCGCTGTCTCCTCCCATTTTGACAGCTCATTCTTCCCATTATTTCCTGCCCAGGGTTCATCTGGAGAGTCTGGAATAATGGGCTCAGCTACATCCCTGGAACCACCTCAGTCCTGGAAGCTGAGCCCTGTGTCATCAGGGGCAGGGTGGATTCTCCAGCTATCCTAATGAAGTCAGTCCAGGATTCTGCTGCTCTGAAGACTCTGTTCCAAAGGTGGCCACTCTATCACTGCCTCAGATCCCAAACAACTGCTTCCAGATGACATCTGGCTTCCTTGGCCTGTTGCTGATTTCATCCCTGCACCCCACCCTTCTTCACCGGGTGCTCAAGACTGCTGTCGGCCAAATGACTATGTTGGCCTATGGGTGACCTGGCCTCTGGCTAGAATCACTTCCGTCCCTTCCCTCAGTCCCATGTTCCTTCCCACCTAAGTCCCCTCTGGTCTTTAACAGTGTGGGGTAAAAAGAGAGAAAAAGTCAACCTTCAGGCAAACATGAGGTTTATGCATACAAATCCAGACAGTTACCCACACCCAGACACACTGGGAGGCTGGCCTTGATGCTAATAGCACATGCTCTGACACTGCCGCACACTCACATTTACTAGATCCCACAGACAGCAGGAGAGCTGGCATCAGCACTCACTTAAACTATACACAAATGGAGCACATACAGGCCCACATCAACCACTGTCCCCAGAAAGACAGACATGTACATAGGGCAACTGCTAGTGAGATTTGGGAATGCATGCGCGCATGCGCGTGCGCGCGCGCGCGCACACACACACACACACAAACACACACACAGTCTGGAGTGAAGCAAGGGCTACAGGAACAACCAAGGGCAAACAAACAAGAGGAGAATTCCTTAATCACATCAGGATGTGCAAGAGAGAGAAGAGGGAGGGAGTCGGGGAGGGAGGGTAGCTGGGGGAGGGGGTGGTTTTCCACATGGGGCCAGCAATGTCAGCTCTTCCTGTATGTGTGCTGGAGGCTGGAGTTCAGGCCTGTGCTGCACTGAGCTCCACACATCTATAAACTTGATCTTCAGCCTGAACCCTTACACTCCCCCCATCCGTTCCCTTTGCTAAGCCTCCAGAGCTGCACATTATTAAACTTGTTCTTTCTTTTCCTCCTTTCTCCTCCAATGCAACATTAAAAAGAAGCATCTGGCCTTTGTAGCAGAGTGCAGTGGAGGCACTAGGGTGGACCGGCAGGAAGGGGCACAAGCAGAGTGCACTCTTGAAAAGCTGGCTGTCACATCAACACAGACACTGCTCTGAGAGGTTATAAATAACCCGAGTAGAAGCTGCAGCGTGGGCGGGGGAGGGGAGCTTTCCCTCTGCCACAGGGGGCTCTTCCCGCATAGTACCTCATCTTCCAGTTGTTTTCCCTCTTGGCTTCCCATTTCCTTTCCCATGGTGTCTGGGACGGGTGCCACTGACACATATTTTCCACCCTTGAATGCCAGCAGAGGTTCTTCTTGTCCACAAAGGGCTTCCAGAAAATACTTCAGCACTGTGACCCTTTTGCAGTCGGCTGCAATAACCTACAGGGCAAGAGGGAGAGAAGAACAACAGCATTTTCTAAAAGGAAAGATGTAGACAAGAGACAGAGCTGGCTAAGGGGCACACGGGAGCGTGTCAGCGTCGCTGGGAGGGGGACAGTCAGCAAGCTGGGGCTTATGTGGTGCTTGTAAAGAGGGGAGTGAGGCTGAGAAACAAGGCCTTCCAAAGGAAGTCGCCTGTCTCTCCAGAGACCACCACTGAGGCAGCAGACAACCCCAAGACTAGCGCCAGAGGCCCTCAGGGCCTATGCTAATTATTATCTTATACAGATATATCAAGCCTTTTCTTTACTAAAGTCCTGGTATATTTGTATAGGGTAATAAATTAAATTCTTCTTTTATTTTATTTTACTTTTTTGGTGGTACTGGGGGTGGAACCCAGAGGCTTTCTACCTCTGGGCTATACTCTCAGACCTTCTTTTTTTTTTTATATTTTATTTGGAGACAGGGTCTCACTAAGTTGCTGAGAGCCTCACTAAGTAGCTGAGGCTGGCTTCGAACCCGTGTGATCCTCCTGTCTCAGCCTCCCAAGCGTGGGGATTACAAGCATGAGCCACCACGCCCGGCTCAAATTAAATTCTTCTAAGTTTGAAATATAATCAGTAAAAGGAGCAATGGAGTACAGAATGTGACACCTCCCGTTGCCCTCTGCACCTCCCAGCCCTTCTCCAGAGCCTTCCAGGAGAACGTGCAGCCAGAGTGTAAAGTGAATACTGAGGGCTTGCTTGGCTGTTTCATTTTGCCAGGTCATTTTGGGATACCCCCGACAGGTTCTTACCCTACCTAAGAGCTTCCCATACTCTAGAGACTAGGGTCTGCCAGAACACTGTCAGGGGAGAGGGGTGGCAGAACAGGTAGCGGTATTTCACCAAAGCTCTGCAGTTCCAGGGCTCATGCCAGTTCTTCCCATGTGGCCACATCAGCACACATGCCAGTGCAGTCAGAAAAGCTGGGGCTGATTTAGCCGAGATGAAATTCATTATCTTGAGTGACTGTCAAATCTGTCAGCATCTCAGATGAAGTGTCCACAGCCACCCAGCCTGGGGTCCTCCCTGTGACAGACGCACGCCTCATCTCCAGCCCCACCTGTGCACGTGGGTCTTTTTCAGCTCATGCCTGTTGGTGCCCTTTTTCTCTTCTAGCCTCTGGCATCCTGTCCTCCCTAGTGGTAGGGGTGCTCACTAAGGGAGAGAGCCCTGCTTGATTTGCAGCTCAGCCGAAGGCTGTTCCACATGGGAAACACATTGCAGTGGCCAGATATGCCAGAGGGAGAACCCCCTTCATCATCAGTAACTCCAGGCTACACTCAATGTCCAGTCCCCATTTTTTGGGTAGGGGGGGAGTACTGATGATTGAATCTAGGGGTATTCTACCTTCTGAGTTACACACCCAGGCCTTTTTTATTTTTATTTTGAAATAAGAGTCCCACTAAGTTACTGAGGATCTCACCCAAGTTGTTGAGGCTGGTCTCAAACCTGCCATCTTGCTATCACAGCCTCCTAAGTACTGGGATTACAGGCATGTGCCAATGTATTCAACTGTCCAGTCTGTGTGTGTGTGTGTGTGTGTGTGTGTGTTAGTTACTGGGACTGAACCCAGGACATTTTATCTTCAAGCTACATCTCCAGTCCTTTTTATTATTTGAAAGCCGGGTTTTAATAAATTGCAGAGGGCCTCACTAAGATGTTGAGGCTGGCTTCATACCTGAAATCCTCCTGTCTCAGTCTTCCAAGTAATGCAATTGCAAGTGTGTGCCACCATGTCCAGCTCTGCCCAGTCCCCATTTTAATACCCACTCCATTTGGGGGAATTACTGAGGACTGAACTCAGGCACTGTACCTCTGAACTACATCGCCATTTATTATTTATTTATTTATTTGTACTAAGGGTGGAACCCAGAGGCTTTCTACCTCCGGGCTATACTCCCAGCCCTATTTTATATTTTATTTGGAAACAGGGTCTCACTAAGTTGCTGAGAGCCTCACTAAGTAGCTGAGGCTAGCTTCGAACCTGCGCGATCCTCCTGTCTCCACCTCCCAAGCGCAGGGATTACAAGCGTGCGCCACCACGCCCGGCTGCCAGCCCTATTTTAAAAAAAATGGTACTAGGAATTAAACTCAGGGGCATTTTACCTCTGACCTACATTCCCAGCCCTATATTATTTTTATTTTGAAACAGGGTCTCACTAAGTTGCTTAGGCTGCCTTCAAACCTGAGATCCTCCTGTCTCAGCCTCCCAAGTACTGGGATTACAAGTGTGTACCACCATACCTGGCTTTAGTTTTTATTTTGAAATAGGATCTTGCTAAGTTGCTGAGATTGGTCTCAAACCTGGGATTCTCCTATCTCGGCCTCCTAAGTTCTGAGATAACAGGTGTGCGTGCGTCACACTGTCTTCCCCTTTCCTGTGTATGTGTGTGTGTATGTATTTTACCAGGAATGGAACCCAGGGGCACTCTACCTCCAAGCTATACCCCCAGCCCTATTTTTTATCCTTTATTTTGAAACAAGGGTCTCACTATGTTATGGAGGGCCTCACTAAGTAGTTGAGGCTGGCTGAGAACCTGCTTTCCTCCTATCTCAGCCTCCTAAGTACTGGGATTATGAGCATGCGCCATCACGCCCGGCTTGCCTCCCATTTCCAAATGTGGAAGGGACTGATATGTCTGAATCACATGGGGAAGGACTAATATGCACACTGATTAGCTGCTGGCTCATGATTTTATGGGTACATGTGTTACCTCCTTCATCTGCATAGCAACCCCTCTGGTGGCAAAGATCTTTATGCCTCAGTGGCAAGGTCAGTAGGGCCAAGCTGGGCATACAGTAGTCTCAAAGTACAGACTAGCAGGCATAGGGAACTTGGCTGGGTGCCTCAGGGAACAGATGAAGCAGGCACAATCTATGTCCTCTAGAACAGGGTGGAAATAAGTACTGTTCTACTGGCCAGGGGAAGTGCAGCACTCATCAAACCCAGTGTGCTCCACGACTCCATGTTCTGCTGTCTTCTTTCTGCCTAGGCACCCTCACCATTGGCCCTGTAAAGGATGGGCTGTCAGGCTAACTACCTGACATTCAGGCTAACTTCCTGTGAGGCTGACTTAAAAGTTCTCAGCCAAGTCAGGTGTGGTGGCGCGTGTTTGTAATCCCAGCATTCGGGAGACTGAGACTGGAGAATTGCGGTTCACGGACAGCCTCAGCTACTTAGTGAGGCCCTTCGCAACTCAGCGAGACCCTGTTTCAAAAAAAAGAATAAAAAATTGAGCCGGGCGTGGTGGCGCACGCTTGTAATCCCAGCGCTGGGGAGGCTGAGATAGGAGGATCGCACAGGTTCGAAGTCAGCCTCAGCTACTGAGTGAGGCTCTCAGCAACTTAGTGAAACCCTATTTCCAAATAAACTATAAAATAGGTCTGGGAGTATAGCCCAGAGGTATAAAGGCCCCTGAGTTCCACCCCCAGTACCACACACAAAAAAAAAGAACAAGAAAAAAAAAGAATAAAAAATTGGGCAGGAGGTATAGCTCAGAGGTCAAATGCCTCTGGGTTCCATCCCCAGACCCGCAAAAAAAAAAAAAAAAAAAAAAAAAAGTTCTCAGCCAGCCAGAGGAAGCTAAGAAAAAGGATACCTCTTGAGCTTAGGGCACCTGATCCTGGGCTGACCTCCTGAAGAAGGAAGAAAGCTTTCTTTGGGCCAGGGCAGGTAACCATGGTTCCATTGCGTGTATTCAACCATGTGATGAGGAAGGCTAGAAATACAGAAGCAGGGGCTAAAAGGCATTAAAGAACAGAGTTGAAATGAGTAATGGCCTGGCAGGCAGCACGCACAGTGGCCTCGCTGCATCCCTAACCTCTCACTTGCAGAGGAAACTTCTGCATTTCCACAAGGCTGCCAGTTTCCTCTCTGTGGTCTAATTTTAACCACCTTGTCATTACAGTGTGTGTCAGCCACCTGACCCCACTATGACCTCTGACCTTATGCCCTAGCTACTGCGTGCACTATGGAGAATTATGTAATGGGCTCAGGACTTTCCTTGTTGGTGTGAGGCTTGCTGCCAACACATGGAAAGGGGGTTTGGGGTGAGAAAGAGATAGAAAAGAATGACAGTGATGGTCGTTGGCTTGCCTGGATGGTAAGAACACCACAGGCACCCCTAATGAGTCTTGCAGCAGAAACCAGTCCAGAAGAGGACAGCATGCCATGAGTGTGGGCACAGGCAGACAGGCAGACAGGCAGGAGCCCTGTGCAGCTAGGGCATGGACTGGATGGCATGGCTCAGGAAGAGAGTGACTCCTGGCCAAGAGGGAGAAAGGCCACACATGTGGACGTGGGACTCCTGGAGATGGGGATTTCCAAGGCACAGCGGGACCCAGGGATGCAGACATCCTGAGCTTCATCCTCAGGAGATCAGCGAGAACTGTCCTCGATGGACACACGGGCAAAAGGGAATTCTCTCCCACTTCAACCAGTTTTCATTTTCATGGGCAAGAGTATTAGTGGCTGGCTGACAAAAGGGTCTTTGAGCTGGTGCTTAGGATTCTACCTTTTTGGAGAGAGAAAAAGTGACCCAGTCTTCTGTAAGTTTCCTCTTTCCTTTATAATCAACCAGCAGGGAAAAGAGCCAAGGTCATGCACAGTCTCCTTAGATTTCTCAAGTGCATCATGAGAGTGAAAAATGCACAGTTGAGCTCTTTAACAGGTGGGAGAGATGTGGCAGAACAGCTAGGGTCTGCCCAGGGCATGGAGACCTACCTCCAATATGCTGGTCTATCTGTAGAGGTGTTCTGTCCTTAGGTAGGAGGAATAAGCCTAGTGAGAAGATCACAGCTCTCCTGTCCCTGCAGTGCTACAGGAGGCCAAAGAGGACTTCCTGGTAGGAGAGAGGTTAAAGCTAGGTTCCCTGCTTTGAGAGGAAGGAATCCAGGTGAAGTCTATGACATAATCTCCATAATAACTCTGTTTATGAGCATATTTTTTCATTCTGTATTAATGAAAAGAGAATGTAAATGATATATATTACAGCTTGGGCAATTTATAGATGTTCCAGAAGAGAAAGAGCTAAACCAGGTGTGGTGGCACATGTTTGTAATCCCAGTACTTGGGAGGCTGAGACAGGAGGCTCACAGGTTTGCAGCCAGGCTCAGCTACTTAGTGAGGTCCTTGCAACTTAGTGAGACCCTGTTTCAAAATAAAGAATAAATAATAGGGCTGCCGGGTGTGGTGGCGCACGCTTGTAATCTCCGTGCTTGGGAGGCAGAGACAGGAGGATTACGCAGGTTCGAAGCCAGCCGCGCGTGCAGGCTTAGGAGACCCTGTTTCCAAATAAAAATGTAAAAATAGGTCTGAGAGTGTAGCCTGGAGGTAGAAGGGCTTCCAGGAACCCCAGTACCACCAAAAAAAAAAAAAAAGGGCTGATCTTGGGCGTGATGGCACACACTTGTAATCCCTGCGCTTGGGAGGCTGAGACAGGAGGATTGCACAACTTCAAAGCCAGCCTCAGCTACTTAGTGATGCTCTCAGCAACTTAGTGAGACCCTGTTTCTAAATAAAATATAAAATAGGTCCGGGAGCATAGCCCGGAGGTAGAAAGCCTCTGGGTTCCACCCCAGTACAACAAAAAGAAGAAGAAAAAAAAAAAGGGCTAGGAGTGTAGCTCAGAGGAAGACTGCTCCTGGGTTCCATCCCCAGTACCACCAAAGAAGGAAAAAAAGAAAAAGCTAGGAAGAAGCCAAGACAGGAGGAGGATCATAGATGTGAGGCCAGCCTCAGTGACTTAGAGATCATCAGCAACCTGATGAGACCCTATTTCAAAATAAAAACAAGCTGGGCGTGGTGGCGCACGCTTGTAATCCTAGTGCTTGGGAGGCTGAGACCAGAGGCTCACAGGTTTGTGGCCAGCCTCAGCTACTTAGTGAGCCCCTGTTTCCAAATAAAGAATAAAAACTTGGGTTGGGTATGGTGGTGTACACCTGTAATCCCAGTACTTGGGAGGCTGAGACATGAGGATTGTGGTAAATGGTCAACCTTTTGCAAATTAGTGAGACCCTGTTTCAAAATAAAGAATAAAATATAGAGCTGAGGGTGTGGCTCAGAGGTAGAATGCTCCTGGGTTCCATCCCCAGTACAAAAAAAAAAAAAAAAAAAAAAGCTGAGTAGGAGCAGCTTCCTTTCTGGGCTGCTGTGACAGGCGGGGCTGGACTGGGGTAAAGGCTGCTGGCAAGAGGACACCCTGGGAACTTCAATGCAGTATCTTGGTGGCAGTCCTGGCCTTTCTTTTGGTGGTGGTACTGGGGATGGAACTGTTCCTTCTACCTCGGGGCTACACTCCCAGACCAATTTTTTTTTTTATATTTTATTTAGAAATAAGGTCTCTTAAGCCAGTGAGACTGGCTTCGAACCTGCACGATCCTCCTGTCTCCGCCTCCCAAGTGCGGGGATTACAAGCGTGCGCCACCACGCCCGGCAGTCCTGGCCTTTCTAGAGCTCTCTCACTTCATAGATTATCACAAACTCCAAAGTTAATCTACAAAATGTATCTCAGGAACCAGTTCATCTTTGAAAAAGAAAACTGGGGCTTTAGGTTAGCCTTGGGGATGATAGGTCCTTTCTCTTTCCTTTAAACAGCTTGCCCCATCAGCCATCAGCAGGAACTGAAACCTCAGGCTTCAGGGCTCCAGTTGTCACCCAATTGGGTCCATGTGCAAAGAACCAAGTAGAAAGAAAAACAGAAAGCTCAATGACCAGAAGCCTTAGTGGAGCCTGTCCTTTCCCAGACTCAGTGCCGTAGAGAGAGGTAATCTGAACAGGCAGTGGGTAAGTGGGGGCTGAGGCTAAGGGGAAAGCTAGGTCCTGAGAAAAGCAAGAAGAAACCTCTGGGTTGAAAGAAGAGTGGCCTATGGTTTGTTTTTTGTTTGTTTTTGTTTTCTTTATGGTACTGGGGATTGAACCCAGGGACATTCTACCTCTGAGCTACATGTATGGTTATTTTATTTTTTTTTTTAGTTTGAAACAGGGTCTCACTGAGTTGCTCAAGCCCTTACTAAGTTGCTGAGGGTAGCAACTTGTGATCCTCCTGTCTCAGCCTCCCAAGTATTGGATTGCATATGTGTGCACCCAGCTCAGGCTGAGATATTTTAGGTGGGGAGGTAGATTAATACTAGTGATTCTCTATAGCCACACAGCAGGAGAAAAGCCTACCATGGGAAGAGAGGGACCGAAAAGGAGGCTTACTCTGCCTTATGGAAGGTGGGGGAGAGCTAAGAGAGAAAAGAAACCAGGCCCCACATATGAATATGCAATGAGTTGAATACCTCAGAGCAGCCCTGAGAAAGGGAGAAAAGCCCAAAGATAGGCAGGGACATGAGAAGGGATTGAAGAACTGAACCAATCAGGATGCAAGTTCTAAAGAATGAAGGGCTTCTGCCATTTTTATTGGGTCCCTATTTTCTCCAAACAGTCCTCTTGGAAGGCATGAGTACCACAGCAGCTAATCATTTTGCAAGATTTCTTTTGGTAAACTTTTGGTTTAGGGAAATTAGCACTTAAACTTGCACTATCGGAGCCAAGCGTGGTGGTGCACACTTGTAATCCCAGCATTTGGGAGGCTGAGACAGGAGGATCCGCATTCATGGACAGCCTCAGCTACTTAGACTCTTCGCAACTCAGTGAGATCCTGTTTCAAAATAAAGAATAATCAAGTTCAGCCTTCCTCCTCCCTTATCTTTCCATTCAAGCTTTGCTAGTGTTTCCCCTCCATTACCTGGAGTACCACTGGTATCCTCTATGTTCCCTAGTTTGGGCATATTAGAGAAAACATATGTACCTTTTCCTTCTGTGCTTGGCTGATCTGGGAAAACAGGGGTGGGGGGGGAGAGGGCACCAAGTATAGTTTAAATGTATACCATTTATGTTCAATAAAAAAATAAAAAATAAGCCGGGCGTGGTGGTGCACACTTGTAATCCCCGCGCTTGGGAGGTGGAGACAGGAGGATCGCGCAGGTTCGAAGCCAGCTGCGCGCGCTGGTTTAGGAGATCCTGTTTCCAAATAAAAATGTAAAAATAGGTCTGAGAGTGTAGCCCAGAGGTAGAAGGGCTTCCAGGAACCCCAGTACCACCAAAAAAAAAAAAAAAAAAAAAAAAAAAAAAAAATAAATAAATAAATAAATAAATATGGTAAAGTAAAAAAAAAAAAAAAAGAACAAAAAATTGGGCTAGGGGTGTAGCTTGGAGGTAGAATGTCCCTGGGTTTCATTTCCAGTACCACCAATAAATAAATAAATAAATAAATAAAAACTTGTGCTATCAGCCAGCTTTTTTTTTTCTCCTGGTCTTAAAAAGTCCAACTAGAGCCAGGCGTGGTGGCGCACGCTTGCAATCCCGGTGCTTGGGAGGTGGAAACAGGATGATCCTGCAGGTTCAAAGTCAGCTGCACTGGCTTAAGAGACACTGTTTCCAAATAAAAAGTATAAAATAGGTCTTGGAGTGTAGCCCAGAGGTGAAGGGCTTCCAGGAACCCCAGTACCATCAAAAAAATAAAAAAATCCAACTAGAGCCGGGTGTGGTGGTATAAGTGTGTAATCCCAGCATTTGGGAGGATCACGGTTCGTGGACAGCCTCAGATACTTAGTGAGGCCCTTTGCAATTCGTTGAGACCCTGTTTCAAAATAAAGAAAAAAAATAGGGCTGGGGGTGTAAGCTCAGAGGTAGAATGCTCCAGGGTTCCATCCCCAGTACCGCAAAAAAAGTCTAACTAGCCAGGCGTGGTGGTGCACGCTTGTAATCCCAGTACTTGGGAAGTTGAGACAAGAGGATTACAGGTTTGCGGCCAGCCTCAGCTACTTAGTGAGGCCCTCCGCAACTCAGTGTGACCCTGTTTCAAAATAAAAGAATAAAAAAATAGGTCTGGGGTGTAGAATGCCCCTGGGTTCCATCCCCAGTACCAGCTTGCCACTGCTCCTCAGTTAAAGAGAAAAATCACATGAGACTTCCTCTACAAACTCAAGTTTACAGGTTGGTTTTCTTGTTTCTCTAAATATAGCCAATTACTCTCACATTTGTTGAAACCTTCAATCAAATTTTATAGCTTGTTAATTTTACAGAATGTCCTCAGAGCAAATACAGTACAGGCAGAAAATGGAAGTCTTGCTGAGATATTAAGAAATCTTAAAATGGGTGTGGTGGTGTACGTTTGTATCCTAGTACATGGGGGGCTGAGACAGGAGGATCCTGGTTGGACAGCCTCAGCTACTTAGCGAGGCCCTTTCCAACTCAGTAGGACCCTGTTTCAGAATAAAGAATAAAGCCAGGCATGGTGGTGCACGCTTTTTTTTTTTTTTTTTTTGCAGGTCTGGGGATGAAACCCAGGGGCATTCAACCTCCGAGCTACACCCCCTGCCCTATTTTTTATTCTTTATTTTGAAACCGGGTCTCATGGAATTGCAGAGGGCCTCACTAAATAGCTGAGGCTGTCTGTGAACCGCGATCCTCCGGTCTTAGCCTCCCAAATGCTGGGATTACAAGTGTGTGCCACCATGCCTGGGTGGTGCATGCTTATGATCCCAACATTTGGGAGGCTGACACAGAGGATCTTGGTTCGCCAACCCTTTGTAACTCAGTGACACCCTGTTTCAGAATGAAGAATAAAAAATAGGGCTGGGGGTGTAGCTTGGAGGTAGAATACCCCCTGACTTCCATCACCAGTACCGCAAAAAAAAAAAAGCGTTTAAGTCTATGACCATGGCTGGTAATGTACAGGCTACTTGGCTGGCTTCAGAGGTCAGTTAACAATGAGTTAATTATCATTTTTTAATGAGCCAAGCCTACATTATTGGCTATAAGAAACTTACTCAGACTACTGTATTTTCACAAACCAGCAGCCTCCATTTTTGCACGACTTGCCTTCACAGGGTTTGGGTTAGGAGGACTGAAGGAGACTGAAGGGCAGGAAGCTTAATTCTGTAGTGTCTCAGGGTGGGTCAGCCTGAGAAATGGTCTGCCAATGACAGTTTAGGCACAAGAAATAAAGAATACCACAAAGGGAATCCTCTGCAGCTGAGAGGACAGAGGAAATGGTTTATCACACTCCCAGGGGGAGGGACTTCCTGGTGAGGAGTAGACTCCAGAGGCAAGAAGGAAACTGGCCACAAGAATGCACAATCACTCTGAAGACATTAGCAGAGCTGAATAGGATAGGGAGGCAGATAGTCAATCTTCGTGAATCAAAACAAGTTGGTATGAAATGGAGAGAGGGTTGTGAGTCAGAGGTAGATAAAGCATGGGTCCTGTACCAGATGCATCTCCTGATGCCCCAGGCATACTGTCCTAGGCATACTGTCCTAGAAACCCACTCAAACAGTCTTCCATTCTTCCCTTGTCCCTGCTATGGCATGGCCTCACTGCTATGCAAGGTGCCAAGCATAGTCACTTCTCCAGCCTCTTCTGATTTCAATGTCTAGGTCCAACCCTACAAGTCCTATAGTTGGCCTATGGTAGCTCAGGGGTCACTAAGTCACAAGACAAGATGCTAATTGCAAGCCGGGCATGGTGGCACACGCTTATAATCCCAGCATTTGGAAGGCCAAAACAGGAGGATCACGGTTTGAGGACAGCCTCAGCTACTACTTAGTGAGGCCCTTTGCAACTCAGTGAGACCCTGTTTCAAAATAAAGTAGCTGAGGCTGGCTTCAAATCTGTGCAATCCTCCTGTCTCAGCCTCCCAAACATGGGGATTACAAGCGTGTGCCACCATGCCTGGCTTCAAATTAAAGAAAAAAAAAATAGGGCTGGGAGTATAGCATGGAGGTAGAATGCCCCTGAGTTCCATCCTCAGTACCTAAAAAAAAAAAGCTAATTGCACTAGTCAATCCACAGTAGCCACCCTACCCTACTCCATACTCTAGGTCCTAACAGCTGTTTCTTTCTCCTTTTTTTTTTCTTGTGTGTATGTGGTACTGGGGACTGAACTCAAGGGCATGGCATTCTAGCTCTAAGCTACACCCCCAATCCCTTTTTATGTTATTTTTTTTGTGATACTGGGGAATAAAACTCAGGAGCATTCTACCTCTGAGCTATACCCCCAGCCTTATTTTTAATTTTTTATTTTGAAACAGAGTCTCACTGAGTTGCAAAGAACCTCACTAAGTAGCTGAAGCTGGCTATGAACTGCAAGCCTCCTGTCTCAGCCTCCCGACTGCTGGGATTACAAGCATGTGCCACCACACCAGGCTCCGTTTTTATTTTTGAAGCAGGGTCTTGTTAGGTTGCTGAAGAGTCTCACTATATTGTTGAGGCTGTCCTGCCTCAGCCTCCCAAGTCTAGGATTAAATGTGTGGCATATGCCTGGCTATCTGTTCTTTTCTTAGAGGAGGCAATGTGGGCTGTCAACAATCAGCTAGTCCAGCACAGATGCCCATTTTCAGAGTGGTGAAGACTCCTACAGAGAATAGGTAGATCCAGGTGTGGTAGTGCATGCCTGTAATACCAGTACTTGGGAGGCTGAGACAGAAGGATCACAAGGCCCTCAGCAACTTAGTGAGATCCTGCTTTAACATAAAAAAGTAAAATCAAATTAAAATAAAAAAAGAGAATAGGTGGAAACTGGCAAATGGTTAAGTGTGAAGATTTGGTGGTCAAAAGCTGGGCGTGGTGGCACACGCTTGCAATCCTCCAGGATTCAGGAGGCTGAGACTGGAGGATCCTGGTTTGCAGACAGCCTCAGCTACTTAGCGAGGCCCTCCACAAGTTAGTGAGACCCTGTTTCAAAATAAGGAATAAAAAATAGGACAGGGGGTGTAGCTCAGAGGTCGAATGCCCCTGGGTTCCATCCCCAGATTCGCAAAAAAAAATAAATAAATAAATAAAATAAGTTTTAAAAATTGGTTATAGGCTACTCCAACAGAATTTCACTAAGGATTCCAAAAGGTGCGGGTGCAAGGCCTTTGGGAAGGAGATCGTGTACACACTGGAGGGGGAGTCGGAGGAATATGAATTGTGGAGCATACATGGAGCAAAGATGAAAATAGAGTAGGAAAATAAGGGTCCATTCTAGCATTCTAGCAAGAATCAAGACAAGGCCTGCACTGAATAGCTGGAGAGACTTAAGTTCAAGTCTACTGCCATTTCCTAGCTGTGTGTCAATAGACAAGTTACTTAACCTCTCAGAGACTCTGTCTGCTCAACTTGCTTATGAAGTTTATAAAAGATAATGAAGCCAGGCATGGTGGTGCACGCTTGTAATCCCAGCGTTTGGGAGGCTGAGACAGGAGGATAGTGGTTCGCCGACAGCCTCAGCTACTTAATGAGGCCCTTTACAACTCAGTAAGATCCTTTTTCAAAATAAAAGAATAAAAAATAGGGTTGGGAGTGTAGCTTGGAGGTAGGATGCCCATGGGTTCCATCCCTAGTACCGAAAAAAAAAAAAGATAATGAATATCAAATATTTAAAAAGATGCCTTGGCCTAGTAAGTGCTCAATAAATGAGTGGTTAATATATTTTGCCTCTCTCTGCTTGTTCTGCTCAGAGAAGGTAAGAACACTCTGCCTAATACCACTGAGAGGCTTATTTATTTATTTATTTATTTATTTATTTATTGTGGTACTGAGGGTGGAACCCAAGGGCTTTTCTACCTCTGGGCTATACTCCGAGACCTATTTTATACTTTATTTGGAAACAGGGTCTCACTAAGTTGCTGAGAGCCTCGCTAAGTATCTGAGGCTGGCTTCAAACCTGTGTGATCCTCCTGTCTCAGCCTCCCAAGCACTGGGATTACAAGCGTGTGCCACCATGCCTGGCCACTGAGAGGTTTTGATGTCAGACTCAGGAAAAGTGGGAAACTTAGGGCTGGGGGATTGGCATGGAATGCTTACCTGGCTATTGAAACTGCTGAAATGTGCTCTTCAGGGCTACGGTGCTAGTCATCTTACTGAGCAGGCCACTTGGAGGAAAGGCCTGGCCTCTCTCCAGCAGTCCTCCCTGTTCTCCAAAAGGACAGAGACCTAACCATGGCGCATATGCATTCTATAGGACTCTGGAGAGGCCCAAGGACAGCATGCCACTAATACATGTTATCAGGAATAAAATCTTGTAATAAATCACAACTGCTTTGTCCAACTGGCCCCTCCTTAGTGGGGTGTGGGTGGTGGCACTGTCTTTGCTAATGGTATATTCCTTAAGTAAAACCCAGTAAGATCCTTGCCCCAAGTCTCTTAACATGAGAGGATTGATGAGAAAATCCCCATTATGGTATTTTCTACCCACCTGAATTTCATGAGCTTGGACATTCTGAACAAAGACAGAGAGGAGTCTAGTCTTCTCTCAGCAGAGTACAGCTAGCTCTTCTTGAACTATTCCCCTATGGAAATTAACTATTCTATACTCTTGGAGCTCAGATCTCCACTGTTCTAGCAAGGTGCATTCTCCAACAGGGAAGCTGTCACAGAGAGCAAGCTACAGGCACAGTAGCTTGGGCTGTGGTCCAATCCTGCTTCCCCCGCAGAGTGCTCTGAGAGCAGCTACCCACATTGGCAGGGGTTGGGGCGGATGCTGGCACTGCCAACACAAGCCTTTTGGGTCTGGCTGGTTTCAGCTGGTCTGAAACTTGGAACACAAGCACTGGGGCCCTCACTTACTGAACCAGCAGGGGAGGCTACAAGCTCAGCCCCTGGGGATGAAAGTCCTCCGTCTGTCTCAGTCTGCAAATATCCACACATAGTCTTTTTTCCAAACTGCTACTTAGTTCTGGGCCAGGAGCACTGAAACTTGGGCTCTAGTCACTCTGAGCCACATTTTTTTTTTTTTTTTTTTGCGGTAATGGGGATGGAACCAGGGGCATTCTACCGTCGAGCTACATCCTCAGCCCTATTTTTTTTAATTCTTTCTTTCTTTATTTTATTAATTTATTTATTTTACAGTACTGGGATAGAACCGAGGGGCTTTCTACCCCTGGGCTACACTCCTCAGACCTATTTTATACTTTATTTGGAAATAGGGTCTCACTAAATTGTTGAGAGCCTCACTAAGTAGCTGAGGCTGGCTTCGAACCTGTGCGATCCTCTTGTCTCAGCCTCCCAAGCGTGGGGATTACAAGTGTGTGCCACCACGCCCGGCTTTTCTTCTTTATTTTGAGACAGGGTCTCACTAAGTAGCTGAGGCTGCCCGTGAACCGCGATCCTCCTGTCTCAGCCTCCCGAATGCTGGGATTGCAAGCGTGCGCCCCCGCGCCCGGCTCTGAGCCACATTCTTGCTGCCTTCCAACAGCCAGGCCCAAGAAGTCACCCCTTGGATTGTGGTCAGGCTTCTTTACCAAATTTGTTCCTAGTTTTATTTATTTTGTGTGGGGAGAGACTGCCCTTTTGAGATATCTGCAGCAGTCAACACACTTAGTCAACATTCAATTCAGTAAATATTTTAAGTGCCTATTGTAGGTATGAGGCACTGTTCAAGACCTGGGGATTCAGCAGAGAAGGAGACAAAGTCCCTGCTCCTGTGGGAGGAAGGTCAGACTCACACCAGGTAAATCCAAAGGCTCCTTGAATCAAGAGAGAAACATGCCCATCCCCTATTACCCAGAGCACCCAGGAAGGCAGAATTCCCACTCTTTCCCTTGAAGAGGAGGAAGCAGGCATAAGGGAACAAAGACACCTTGCAGAACGCCCTACGCCTTTCAGGCTGATGGGTCCTGAGGAAGTCAGGATGGAGTCTTCTCTGGGCTCAGCGTTGCTACAAGGTGAATCCTAACCTCTCTCAATGCCTTCCATGTTCTGTGCTAGCTCTCTCTCACCCACCTCCCCAGAGATGGCCCTTAGTCACCACTGCACTCTGGCTGTTCCTTCCTCACCCTAGATTCTAGGTCACAGGCACTGCCGGCTGAAGCTCTAGACCTCAGACTTTACACATGGTTCTTCTAGACTACAGTGGCTTTGTCTTTATGCAATCAATTCATTTTCTTACTTTCATTAAGCTTGATAAAAGCTTCTTTTCAAGAAGCCAGTTAGAAGCTGGGTATGGTGGTGCATACCTGTAATTCCAGCATTTGGGAGACTGAGATGGGAGGATGGCGGTTTGAAGACAATCTCAGCTACTACTTAGTGAGGCCCTTTGCAACTCAGTGAGACCCTGTTTCAAAAATAAGGAATAAAAAATAGGGGTGAGGGTGTAGCTTGGAGAGGTAGAATGCCCCTGGGTTCCATCCCCAGTACCGCAAAAAAAAAAAAAAAAAAAAAAAAAAAAAGCACCAGTTAGCTTTTGTCTAGCTATTCAGGCCACCATCCATAAATCTTTCCTAAGGACCTGCCATGTGACAGGTACTGACTAATGTTAGACACCCTGGGTACACAGACAAACAGGCCAACAAAGTCCTTGCCTTTACAGGCATTCTATAGAAACCTGACAATTACAGACTGTCCTTTTAGCATCCAGGGGCTAGGCCTACACCTTGTTCATCTTTTTTTCTCCCTCGATACTAGGGATTGAACCCAGGGGCATTCTACCTCTGAGCTACACCCTTAGCTCGAATTTTTATTCTTTATTCTGAAACAGGGTCTCACTAAGTTGTGGAGGCTGCCTGAGAACCTGTGATCCTCCCGTCTCAGCCTTCCACATACTGGGATTACAAGCGTGTGCCACCGCACCTGCTTTGTTCATCTCCTCTGAACTTATTAGCAGCTCTGAACATCTATATTACTTATATGCTTTCATGTGAACTGCCTTATCCTGAGACTGGAAGGGGTCTTTAACACTTCAAACCACAAGAGAACATCATTTGAAACACCTCAAATTATCCAACACTTTTCCTGTTCGTCTTCCTTCTTTTTTGTTTCATTTTGTTTGCAGTACTGGAGATTGTGTGTGTGTGTGTGTGTGTGTGTGTGTGTGTGTGTGTGTGTGTTACTGGGGATGGAACCCAGGGGCTTTTTTACCTTCAGGCTATACTCTGAGACCTATTTTATATTTTATTTGGAAACAGGGTTTCACTAAGTTGCTGAGAGCCTCACTAGGTAGTTGAGGCTGGCTTTGAACCTGTGTGATCCTTCTGTCTTAGGCTCCCAAGTGCTGGGATTACAAGCGTGCGCCACCACGCTGGCTAGTACTGGGGATTTAACAGAGAAGTGCTCTACCTCTGGGCTAAATCCCCAGCTCTTCTTTTTATTTTGAAACAGGGTCTTGCTAAATTGCTGAGGCTGGCCTTAAATCTGTTGTCTTAGCCTACTACCAGTCCTGAGATTATAGGCTTGTGCCACCACACCCTGTTTTCTAATTGGCAGAAAGATCTACCTCTTTGAAGCCCAAATCTGTGTCCTAGTGTTTCTAATTCTGTTCTCTGGGGTCCCATATAAATTCTAATTCTGCTTCTACCTGACTCACATCAAACTGCTTGAGGTCTGCCACATTACACCTTCTCTAAGCTGAACAGTCCCATTTCTTTACTGCTCCAATTGAACTGTCTCCTCAACATCTTGCTTATTCTTTTTCTAAAACTAAGATGTCTCCTAAAGTGAGCATCCACATGTGACCTAACAGCAGAGAAGATTGGAATTTTTTCTCCCTGTTCTGCTCTAGATTTCCTTCATTCTTTTTTTTTTTTTTTTGTACTGGGAATTGAACCCAGGGGCATTTTATCTCTGAGCTACTCCTAAGAAAGATTCCTAAAGGCAGGCAGTGTGTAAGTAAAATCTGCCTGTGGTATGTACTATCCACCGTGAGTACTTGGACATCTGACCATGGCAGGCAGATGGCAGCCTTAGGTCAATCTCAGAAGACATCAAGAAGGGGCCCAGCCACACTGTATACTATGTGATCCACGTGCCCTGAGGGTCACAGGCCTGCTGGGCAGACCTGCAGATGTTACTCTCTGCTTGGGGATTGCTCCTCAAGGAGATTTAGACTCACTATGAGATAGATGCTTTCTTTGAACAAGCTGCCTACAGTTTCCAATCTGAAATAAGATACCAAAAGAAGCCAAGCGCTGGGCATGCTTTTATCTGTCCTAATAGAAAGCTGCTGCTTCCTATTAGGTGAAACTTTTATTGTGTATGGTACTAGGGATTGAACCCAGGGGCCCTCTACCTCTGAGCTATACCCCTAGCCCTATCTTATTTTGAAACAGGATCTTGTTATGTTGTTCAAGCTGCCTTCAAACCTGTGATCCTCCTTTCTCAGCCTCCCAAGCAGTGGGTGAAATTATAGGTGTGCGCTACCACGGCTTGACTTAGAACAGGTAGGATTTAATGCCCTTCAAAGCACCTTTGACATTTTTTTTTCTTTTTTGGGGGGTGGGGTGCTAGATATGTAACCTGTATCAGGTTTGCAGGAGCAGGTTTAGCTGACAACTGTGCCAATCTCATGGGCTTCTCCTTGGCCACCCCTTCAGCAGAACTGACCTTCCACCTGGGCACCCTGGCAGTGTGGGGCACAAAGCCTTCCGAAGCTGCACTGGCTGGCTGTTGCTGCTCCTCCCGTCACCTGGGCGAATGGGCTATTATTTATTATTTATTTATTTATTTATTTATTTATTTATTTATTTATTTATTTATTTTGGTCCTGGGGATTGAATCTAGGGGCATTCCCCTTCCAAACTATGCCTCTAGCCCTTTTTATTTTCAAACAGGACCTTGCTAAATAGCAGAGGTTGGCTTCAAACTAGTAATCCTGTCTCAGCCTCCCAAGCACTGGGATTACAGGTATGCACCACCACGGTACTCTAAACAAGTGGTACAGCCGGGCGTGGTGGCGCACGATTGTAATCCCAGCATTTGGGAGGCTGAGACCTGGAGGATCGCGGTTCGCGGACAGCCTCAGCTACTTAGTGAGGCCCTCTGCAACTCAGTGAGACCTGGTTTCAAAATAAAGAATAAAAAAAATAGGGCAGGGGGTATAGCTCGGAGGTCAAATGCCCCTGGGTTCCATCCCCAGACCCGCAAAAAAAAAAAAAAAAAAAAAAAAAAAAAACCCAAAAAACAAGTGTTACAGTTACTTTTGGACACTGAAGTTTGAAAGTTACTGCTTGAAAGGGCTCAAAGTTAGGCAAAATTGTTACAATTTTAGTTCACACCTCAAAATGAAACTGTTCTTTAGCTAAGGTACAAATACCCTTACATTATATTTTTCTTCCCTCCCTTCCTTCCTTCCTTCCTTTCTCTTTCTGTAGTGTTGGGGATAGAACCCAGGGCCTTGCACATGCTGGGAAAGCACTCTGCCACCAAGCGGCACCCCTAGCCCCTCCCTCCCTCCCTTCTTTCTTTTGACAACCATCTTGCTATGTTATTTAGGCTGGTCTCAAACTCCTAGACCCAAGCAACACCCCCACCCTTGTCTTCCTGAGCAAATGGGACTACATGTATATACTGCTGCACCTAGCTCATACCTTACACTCTCCATGCCACTTTTAGGATCTATAAAATCCTCAGCATCCCAAGAAAGAGTTACCATTACATCCAGATAACAGAGATGAGAAAAGTGAAATAAAAAAAAATAGTACTCAGCAGAGCTAAGATCTGAAAGCAGATGCAAGGACTTCCCAGTCCAAGATCCTTGCCACTGTGCCAGAGCCACCTTCCTGGGCACAAAAAGATCTGTTGTGCGTTCTACTCACTACAGCTAACACTTGGTGAATGTCCAATACTTTACATGAACTAACTCATTGTGTGCCCACAGCAGTCTCACGAGGTGTGCACTTCATTTCCTCAATGGTAAGATGAGGAAAGCAGGGCGCAGAGAGGTGAAGTAAGTTGCTCACAGTGGCATAGTTGGTAAGTGGAGAAGCTAGAATGTACCTGTCTTCTTACTGATCTGCCTACTCAAATCTCTTAAGAAGGCCAGGCATGGTTGTGCACTCTTATAATCTCAACATTTGGGAGGCTGAGACAGGAGGATCGCGGTTTGCGGACAGCCTCAGCTACTTAGTGAAGCCCTTTGCAACTCAGTGAGACCCTTTTATAAAATAAAGAATAATACCGGGCATGGTGGCACACACTTGTAATCCCAGCATTTGGGAGGCTGAGAGAGGAGGATTGCACAGGTTTGAAGCCAGCCTTAGCTACTTAGTGAGGCTCTCAGCAACTTAGTGAGACCCTGTTACCAAATAAAGTATAAAATAGGTCTGGAAGTATAGACCGGAGGTAGAAAAGCCCCTGGGTTCCACCCCCAGTAACACACACACACACACACACACACACACACACACACACAACATAAAATAAGGAATAAAGCTAACTGGGCGTGGTGGCGCACGCTTGTAATCCTAGCATTTGGGAGGTTGAGACCGGAGGATCGTGGTTCATGGACAGCCTCAGCTACTTAGTGAGGCCCTTTGCAACTCAAGTGAGACCGTTTCAAACTAAAGAAGAAAAAAATAGGGTTGGGGGTGTAGTTCAGAGGTAGAATGCCCCTGGTTCCATCCCCAGTACCACAAAATAAATAAATTAATTAATAAATTAATTAGTTAAATAAAAATTTAAAAAAGAATAAAGACAGGTGAGGTGGTGCACGCTTGTAATCCCATCATTTGGGAGGCTGAGAAAGGAGGACTACAGTTCGAAGACAGCCTCAACTACTTAGTGAGGCCCTTTACAACTCAGTGAGACCCTGTTTCAAAAAATAAAGAATTAGCTGGGCATGATGGTGCATGCTTGTAACGCCAGCGCTTGGGAGGCTTAGATAGAAGGATTGCACAGGTTCGAAGCCAGCCTCAGCTACTTAGTGAGGCTCTCACCAACTTAGTGAGACCCTGTTTCCAAATAAGGTATAAAAATAGGTCTGTGAGTATAGACCAGAGGTGGAAAAGCCCCTGGGTCCCATTCCCAATACCACA
Source organism: Muscardinus avellanarius (assembly GCF_963383645.1). Classification (NCBI taxonomy): domain Eukaryota; kingdom Metazoa; phylum Chordata; class Mammalia; order Rodentia; family Gliridae; genus Muscardinus; species Muscardinus avellanarius. The sequence continues at coordinate 21,932,614 of NC_137802.1, read as the reverse complement.
TACACATGAATAAAATATAAGGCTGTGGGTGTCCCTCGGAGGTAGAATGCCCACCCAGTACGGCAAAAATAATAAATAAATGAATAAAATAAATAAATAAATAAAATAGGGCCAAGGATGCAGCTCAGAGGTAGAATGCCCCTGGATTCCACCCCTAGTACAACAACAACAACAACAATAAAAAAAAAAAAAAAAAAAAAAAGAGAGAGAGAGAGATCTCTCAGCAATACAGAACATTTGCACATGTATGGCAGAAGTTCTCACAATATCTGCAAGGGGAAAGATCTGACTTACTGTGGAAATTAGTGTGGAAATTCACATGAGAAGAGAAAGGGGTGGCCATTTGTTGCTGATTTCCTTCTCTCTCTCTCTTTTTGTAGTACTGGGGATTGAAACTAGAGGCATTCTACCTTCTAACTACTCCCCCAACCCAGTTTTATTTCTTATTGGAAACAGAGTCTTGCTTGGTTGAGAGCCTCACTATTTGCTGAGGCTGTCCTTGAAGCTTCGATCCTGTCTTTTCTTTCCTACTTTCCAAGATGACTGCCTACACTCATAGAGACCTTTAAGAAAGGAAAGAGGGCCGGGTGTGGTGGCACACGCTTCTAATCCTAGTATTTGGGAGGCTGAGACAGGAGGATCCAAGTTTGTGGGCACCCTTAGCTACTTAGTGAGGCACTCTAAAACTTGGTGAGACCTTGTTTTAAGAAAAAGAATAAAAAATTGTGCTGGGGTGAAGCTCAGAGGTAGAATGACCTTGGGCTCAATCCCCAGCACCAAAAACAAACAAACAGAAAGGAAGGAGGCCAGGCAATACAGCTTCTGTGTTTCTCCAAAAGATTTCAAATCAGTCTGTTGAAGGGCTATCTTCACTGCCATGCTCATTTCATGATTATTCACAATAGCCAAATGACAGAATCAACCAAAGTATACAGCAACAGGTGAATGAAAAAGGGTTTGATCCCCAGTACTACACAATTTTTTTTGTGGTACTGGGGAGTGGAACCCAGGGGCTTTCTACCTCCGGGCTACATTCCCAGCCCTATTTTATAATTTATTTGGAAACAAGGTCTCACTAAGCTGCTGAGAGCCTCACTAAGTAGCTGAGGTTGTCTTCAAACCTGCGTGATCCTCCTGTCTCAGCCTCTCAAGTGCTGGGATTACAAATGTGCGCTACTATACCTGGCTCTCAATCCCCAGTACTACCAAAAAACAAAACAAAACAAAAAAACAACAACAAAAAAACCCTCAGGCATGGTGGCACATACTTGTAATACCAGTATTTGAGAAGTCGAGACAAGAGGATCACAAATTCATAGCCAGCCTCAGCAACTTAGTAAAACCCTGTTCCAAAATAAAAAAAATAGAGCCAGGCGCAGGGGTACATACTTGTAATCCCAGCATTTGGGAGGCTGAGACAGGAGGATTGAAGGTTTGAGGATAGCCTCAGCAAGTAGTGAGACTAATCAATCTAGTGAGACCCTGTTCAAAAAAAAAAAAAAAAAATCAGGCTGAGGATATAGCTTGAAGTTAGACCGCCTTTGGGTTCAATCTCCAGTACCAAAACAAAACAAAAAAAGAAAAAAGAAAAGGTGGGTAGTACAGGTTCTTTTCATATGATAAGCCGCTCAGGAAAATTTGGAGGGTTGATGTAAGCAGCACAAAGCTCCCCTCTGGCCACAAAGCAAAGGAAGAAACAGCAGACCAGCATGTAAAGCTTGAGCGGAAAGTCTCCGTTGGTGTCCAGTCTAAGGTCTTGGCTTTCTGTGGGGTTTGGAAAGACTTATACTGATGTTTTAATCACCTGTTTAGTTTCTGGAGGCCTCTGTCAGCAGTCTCACTGAGCTCAATCCAGCAGGCAGAGGGGAGCTGCTGGCTTATGCACCAATGCCTATATGAGCAATTTATTTCCCATGGCTGTTTCCAACACCTCACAGGTCCCTCTAGGTCACTTGGAAGGTCCAAGCCAAAACTGTGAGTCCCACAGGAGGCTGAGGACACTCTTTTTGGCTAAATTCTCATCAGATCTGAAGCCAGAAGGGACCCCTTGAGAAGACTAAAGGTATAGACTGGATGCAGCTCCATGGCAGAGTGCTTGCCTAGCATGTGAGAGGCCCTGGGTTCAATCCTAGTAGGGGAGACTGAGAGAGAGGAAGAGGGAGGGAGGGAGGGAGGGAGGGAGGGAGGGAGGGAGAGAGAGAGAGAGAGAGAGAGAGAGAGAGAGAGAGAGAGAGAGAAAGAGGAGAGAGAAGACAGAGAAGAGAGAAAAGAGATCCCTATTCTGAAAGGTTTAGCTGGGCATGATGGTGTATGCTCATAATCCCAGCACTTGGGAGTCTGATACAGGAGGATCACAGGTTCAAGGCCAGCCTCAGCAACTCAGCAAAACCTGGTTTCAAAATAAAAAGGACTGAGCCAGGCATGGTGGCACATGCTTATAATCCCAGCATTTGGGAGGCTGAGACAGGATGATCACGGTTCGAGAACAGCCTCAGCTATTTAGTGAGGCCCTTTGCAATTCAATGAGACCCTTTTTCAAAATAAAGAATAAAAAATAGGGTTAGGGTGTAGCTCAGAGGTAAATGCCCCTGGGTTCCATCCCTAGTACTGCAAAAAAAAAAAAAAAAGGGCAGACAGGGTAGCTTGGTAGAATGCCCCTGAGTTCAATCCCCAATACCAAAAAAAAAAAAAAAAAAAAAAAGCAAAGCCCATGTGCAATGAGGCATGTCTCAGAGATGTCTGCCAGCACCTCTGTGGCAACACAGAGGAAACAGCTTGGTTTTTTTCTTTAGCTGAGGTTTTAGTAGCTGAGGATGTGCACGAACCATGATCCTCCTATCTCAACCTCCCAAATGCTGGGATTACAAGTGTGTGCTACCATGCCTGGCTTGCTATTTTTGTTTTCTAGGACAATCATCAAAGTCATCATCTAGGTATTCTGAGGCTTTTGGGTACTTATCATGAACAAGGCCCTCACAAGTGAAAAGAGTACTGAATTCAGGGCAAGGCAGTTCTAGAAACAGTAACTCACGAGCAAGTATGAAACCCACTGAGGAGGTTCAAGATAGTGCTGAGTAGAGCAAGTCAGTAGTTTATTTCCTCTGCAATTTTCATTGGTTATAGCTTTAAAAAATTTTTTTGTGTGGGTCTGGGGATGGAACCCAGAGGCATTTGACCTCAGAGTCACACCCCCTGCCCAATTTTTTATTCTTTATTTTGAAACAGGGTCTCACTGAGTTGCAGAGAGCCTCATTAAGTAGCTGAGGCTGTCTGCGAACCGTGATTCTCCGGTCTCAGCCTCCCGAATGCTGGGATTGATTACAAGCATGTGCCGCCACGCCCGGCTTAGGTTATAGCTTCTTTGTGGCTCAAGATCCCATTTTACTGGGAAAGCTGTGGTGTATATAAAGGAATAAGTTGCTAGGCATTAAGTTATTTCCTTTCATTATCCCCATAATACTGAAATAAAGAGGAAGAGGAAACCGAAGTAGAGAAATGAACGTCTGGTCAGTTATGAGGCTGGGATTTGACCTCAGAGTTGTCTTATTCCAAAGCCTGTGCTCAGTCCATTACGCTATGTGGCCTCTCAGGAAGGTAAAGGTATTTTTGCAAAGAGCATAGGACACTTTCAGAGAAAAGATGTATTTCCTGTCCTTTTCACTTAATACTATCTTGCCTTGGTTCAAACAGCAGCCCAAAAGTACCTAGGAAAAGGTCAACAATTAGGGTCTTTATCTTTCTTTCTTTCTTTTTTTTTGGGCGGGTGCTGGGGATTGAACCCAGGGGCATTATACCTCCGAGCTACACCCCCAGACCTTTTTATTCATTATTTTGAAACAAGGTCTCACTAAGTAGCTGAGACTGCAAACCTATAATCCTCCTAACTCAGCCTCCCAAGTACTGGGATTACAAGTGTGTACCACCACACCTGGGTTTATTTTTAAGTTAATAAGGCGCTCTCTCTTCTCTTCTCTTCTCTTCTCTTCTCTTCTCTTCTCTGTCTCTCTCTCTCTCTCTCTTCCTCTCCCTCTCCCTCTCTCCCTCTCTCCCTCTCTCTCCCTCCCCCCCCTCTCTATATATATATTTTTGGCGGTACTGGGTATGGAACCCAGAGGCATTATACCTTTAAGTTACACCCCTAGCCCTATTGTTTATTCTTTATTTTGAAATAGGGTATCACTGAGTTGCAAAAGACCTAAATAGCTGAGGCTGTCCTCAAAACACGATCCTCCTGTCTCAGCATCCCAAATGCTGGGATTACAAGTGTGCCACCACACACAATTTATTCTTTATTTTTGAACCAGGTCACACTAAATTGTGGAGGGCCTCACTAAGTAGCTGAGGCTGCATATGAACTCGAATCCTCCTCTCAGCCTCCCAAGTCCTGGGATTACAAGTGAGCGCCACCACGCCCAGCTAATCCTGTTTTTTTTTTTTTTTTTTGGTGTTACTGGGGATGGAGCCCAGAGGCTTTCTACCTCCGGGGTATACTCCCAGGCCTATTTTATATTTTATTGGAAACAGGGTCTCACTAAGTTGCTAAGAGCCTCACAAAGTAGCTGAGGCTGGCTTCGAACCTGTGTGAGCCTCCTGTCTCAGCCTCCCAAGCACAGGGATTACAAGCGTGCACCACCACGCCTGGCTAACCCTGGTTTTAATTCACAGCCTCAAAAGAAAGGAAAAAAAATTACTTCTCAGTGGAAAAACCAGACTTACAGAAGACATACTGATTTTTTTTACTGAATCCTCTGGGGATACATTTTTCTTTTCTTTTTTTTTTTTTAATAGTACTGGGGATGGAACCCAGGGGCATTCTATCTCCAGGCTACACCCCCAGACTGACTGACTTACTTATTTATTTTGCAGTACTGGGGATGGAACCCAGGGGCATTTTACCTCCAAACTAGACCTTCAGCCCTATCTTTTATTCTTTATTTGAAAACAGGGTATCAATGAGTTGCAGAGAGCCTCACTAAGTAGCTGAGGCTGTCTGCAAACGGTGATCCTCCTGTCTCAGCCTCCAAAATGCTGGGATTACAAGTATATACCACCACGCCCAGCTCTTATTTTATTTTTCATGTGAAAACAGGGTCTTGCTTAGTTGCTGAGAGCCTCACTAAATTGCTGAGGCTGCTTTTAAACCTGTTATCTTCCTGTCTCAAGTACTTGGATTGCTTCTAGGGATACTTTTCTGCCATAGAGTTTTCCTTCCCCATCCCATCTCATCCCAATCCTATCCTGTCCCCTCCTTCCTTCCTTTCTTTTTCTTTCCTTTCTGTACTGTGGACTGAACCTAGGAGCATTCTAAGTCTGAGCTACATCCTTTTTTGTTTTTGAAGCAGGGTCTTGCTGCGTTACTGAGAGTGCTTCATTACGTTGCTGAGGCTGAGTCTGGGGATCACAGATGTGGTGGCCTGGCTTTTCATTCTAGGGGAAGTTTCTTGACTGTCTAGCCAAACCCCTGATATATCGGAATTCAAGAAGATAAGGTGCCAAGATGCCCTTTGTTAGAAGAAGGGAGGGGGTCATTCAAGGGAATGGTGCTTACTGAGGGAGAGACTCCTACAGAAGTGAATAGCCCATACCACTCTTCCTTGGACACCTCAGAGGAATCTACTTAAATGGCTGCAATTAGGGAAGAGCAAGAAGGAAGGGAATGAAAGGGAAATCCTCACCAGAAGAGGTCTCAAGTCCCATAGGAATGACTGGGGATAAGGAGAAGTCTGTCCTGTCATGGGGGCAAAATTAACCAAAGCCATTAAGAAGAGGAAAAGAGGGTACTGGGAAAATGAGAGGGGCAAAGTTTAGAGAGCACTGCGTACCTGGAGGGTGAAAGAGGCAAGTGTTCCCAAGCTGATGACAAGGCAGGCAAGAAGCCTCCATGTCCTTGCTGACAGGAAACGAAGAGTGAAAGTCTAGGTCTTGTCTCTGCAGGATTTCTAAGTCCCCTCTCTTCCTCAGAACATGCTGACAGCTGGGAATACTGCCCTTCAGGTCAGGCAGGGATGGAATCTAGACCTCTCAGGAGGTCATGAAGAAGTTCAGTTAGGACTCAAACCATGAACCCAAACACAAATGAGAATGCCATTTCCTGTTGGGTTTCATACTATAAAAAGTGGGGGAGAACTGCCAGCTACAAAGTGCTCTTGCTGTCTTCTGTGGAAAATGGAGTATGTAATGCATCCAACTCCAGGTTCTGACTTGTAAATCGAAGTGAGAACTAGCTGCTAGAGGTTTACAGTGTTAAAGAGACATTCCTCCTCTGAGCTGCCAGCTCTCTACTTGCTGTTTGTGGACTTCGAGGGAGCTGATGACAAAGTTGTCTTGAGCCACTGGAGCAAGGGCAGTCTTGGGCTTTGGCAGCTCTTTCTGGACACTAGTTCACTGTCCTGTGTTCTTAAACAACTCTGATGGAACAAGCCATCTGTGAAGGTTATTTAACTTGGAGCTGGAAGAGGGTGAGAATGTGGAAAAAATAAACCAAGCAGCCAAAGGATGAGGCCAGAGAGAGAAGGCAGGTGGCATGTTCATGGGACTGTGTGTGCCAGGGCCAAGAGTGGGGTGGGGCTGCAGAAAGGAATGGTGCCGAAAGGAGGCCAGCATGGAAGAGTAGAGATGCCCAAGGCAGCATGGTTTTATTTAGAGTAGTGTTTTATTGCTCTCCTTCAAGGGCTCACAAGCCCTTACTTATGATTTCCATTTCTGGGAGAATCCTGGGAGAGTAGATTACCAGCACACCTGCCTTGCTTCCTGAAAAGCTACTCGAATCCTGCTTAACTTCTTGCTGTGTCTGAATCTTAGCCTACAGGGTAAAGCTAACAGGTTTGCAACACCCAGAGTAACAAGATAATGGCAAATGCTGGAAGAGCAGAAAGTGAAAATAGTAGAGATAGATAGGTACAGGGATGACATGAAACAGCAATGAAACAGCAGAACGATCTGGTCTGGATTGTAACTTGGAGTTCTCTGGACGGTCCCCCCACCATCCCACGAAACATGTAGATACTTGTATTTTTTTAAAGTCTAGACAGACTGGAAATGTAGTTCAGTGGTAGACAGCACTTGCCTAGCATGTGTGGGGCCCTGAGTTCAATCCCTAGAACTGATAAAAAATTTAAAATAAGCAAAAAATGGGCTTAATCCTCAGTACCCCCCAGAATGGTGCACATTTGTAATCCCAGTCCTTGGGAGGCTCAGACAGAAGGATCAGCCAGCCTCAGTTATTTAGGGAGGCCTCCACAACTTAGTGAGACCCTGTTTCCATATAAAATAGGTCTGGAATTGTAGCCCAGAGGTAGAAGGCCCCTAGGTTCATCCCCAGTACCTCACGAAATATCTAGGAATCTTCACTTATATTATTTAATTCTCACTGAAAGTTTACGAAGTGACTACTGTCTTCCTCATTTTATAGAGAGTAAACCCAAGCCCAGGCAGACTAAATAAATTATCTGAAGTTTTCTTATGGTCAGCACTGAGCATAATGAAGTCTATGACATATCTAGAATAGGGACACGATTTTTTCTGCAGGTCATTCTGGCAAAATGGCATTAAAATTGATGGCATCTCATCATTCCTGATCACCAAGCCTATACTGTAAATATTCAGCGGATTTTTTTTTTTTTTTTTGCGGTACTGAGGATGGAACCTAGGGGCATTCTACCTCCAAGCTACACCCCCAGTTCTATTTTTATTTTTTATTTTCAAACAGGGTTTCACTAAGTTGTGGAAGGCCTAAGTAGCTGAGGCTGTCCGCGATCTTCCCGTCTCGTCCTTCTGAATGCTGGGATTACAAGCATGTGCCACCACACCTGGCCCTCAAAGGATTTGAAAAACAGACCAAAATAATTATAGATGCTAGTGAGTAAATAAATATACATATACATATGTATATATATGATACATATCATATACATATGATACATATATATGTATATATACATATATGTATAAATACATGTATATATGCATATATAAATACATATACATATATACATATATACTATAGACATATAAATATATACATCTATATGTATAAATAAATATATATGTATAAATAATATATATTTTTATTTTTTTTTCAGTGCTGGGGAATTGAGTCAAACTCAGAGCCTTGCTAGGAAACCACTCTACCATTTCTGGTTCTTTACTAAACCTTCTGAAGTAAACAGACTAAGAGCAGGCTTAGAGACAGCAACTAGAGTGGTGCTTCTGAAGCACATGCCTAGAAGAATATGCTTACAAACTGCTTTGATGTATACTTTCAGTGCTGTATACTGATAAGATAGAAAGAAGATAAAACTCGGTACCAGTCTGTACTAGAGAAACCGACATGCAACCTTAACTTTCCTTTTTTTTCCCCTTGCAAAACTGAGGATTGCCTCCTGCATGCTAGGCAAACATTCTCTCCACCACTCCTCAGCCCCATTACAACTATTCCTACTTTTTTCTTTTCAGTACTGGGGATAGAACTCAGGATTTGTGCGTGCTAGGCAAGCATTACTGCCACTAAGTTACACTCTCTGAGCTTTATTTATTTTTATTTTGAGATAAGGTCTTGTGAAAGTTGCCCAGGCTGGACATAAACTCATGATTCTCTTGCCTCAGCCTCCTGAGGAGCTAGGACTACAGGTGTGTGCTATTGTGCCCAGTACAATGTTTTTATTTTATTTATTTATTTTTATTTTTGTGGTACTTGGGTGGGACCCAGGGGCTTTCTACCTCTGGGCTATACTCCCAGACCTATTTTATATTTTATTTGCAAACCGGGTCTCACTAAGTTGCTGAGAGCCTCACTAAGTAGCTGAGGCTGGCTTTGAACCTGTGTGATCCTGTCTCAGCCTCCCAAGTGCGGGGATTACAAGTGTGCGCCACCACACCCAGCTAGTACAATATTTTTAAATTGACAACACAGAACTAAAATGTCAGTGAATTCTGTAATTTAAGATAAAGTCACTCCTGCTAATGAGAGAGCACTTCAAGGAGAATGTCCTGTCTAGGAGGCACTCATTTTATTGTGATATCCCAGCTGCCAAACTGAAGCCACATAGTAACGGGTAGTTTTTTTCTTTCTTTCTTTTTTTTTTTTGTGTGTGTGTGGGGGGTGGAACCCCGGAGCATTCTACCTCCAAGATACCCCTCCAGCCCCATTTTTTTTTTTTTTTTTTGTGGCGGTGGGAATAGAACTCAGGGGCTTTCTACTTCTGAGCTACACTGCCAGACCTATTTTATATTTTATTTGGAAGCAGGGTCTCACTAGGTTGCTGAGAGCCTCACTAAGTAGCCAAGGCTGGCTTCGAACCTGTATGATCCTCCTGTCTCAGCCTCCCAAGCGCTGGGACTACAAGTGTGTGCCACCACACCCGGCTCCCATTTTTTTTTTTTTAATTCTTTATTTTGAACAGGGGCTCCACTAAGTAGCAGAGGCTGTCTGTGAACCATGATCCTCCTGTCTCAGCCTCCCAAATCCTGGGATTATAAGTGGGTGCCACCATGCCCAGCCTGTAATGGGTAGTTTAAAAACACAGAACTTAATGAAAAGAGATGATATAAAAGACTGAATTAGAAAAAAAAAAGTCTTCCCACCTCTGGTTCTAGATCTTCTGTTCCCCACCCCAATGGCCAGTTTCTGGCACGCACATTAAAGATATTCATGTAAACCGGGAATGGTAGGAATGACCCTGAGTTCAATCCCCAGTTCCACGCAAGAAAAGAAAGAAGGAAGGAAAGAAAAAACAAAAAAATAAAAAGTAAAAAAAAAACAGGGTCTCTAAGTTGCTGAGTCTTGCTACATTGCTGAGGCTGTGATTCTTCTGTCTCAGCCTCCCAAGTACTGAGATTACAGGTTTATGCCATCACGTACCATTGTATAGCAACATTTTTATCAATATATTTGTGAGAGATATAGAACAAGTTCACAGTTTATAATTTGTGGCAGTATATAAATGAGTACCTTTTTTTTCATACTGGGGATGAAACCCAGGGCCATTCTACCTCTGATCTACACCCCCATACCTATTTTTTTATTCTTCATTTTGAAACGGGGTCTCACTAAGTTTCAGAGGACCTCACTAAGTAGCTGAGGCTGGCCATGAACCTGTGATCCTCCTTTCTCAACCTCCTAAATGCTGGGATTACAAGCGTGGGCCACCATGCTCGGCCCCCCAGATCTATTTTTTTGTGTGTGTGGGTGTGGTACTGGGGATGGAATGCTTCTACCTCTGGGCTATACTCCCAGACCTATTTTTTATTTGGAAACAGTGTCTCTTAAGCCAGCGAGGGGCTTCGAACCTGCACGATCCTCCTATTTCCAGCTCCCAAGCACAGGGATTACAAGCGTGCGCCACCACGCCCAGCCCCCTGATCTATTTTTATATGTTCTTTGGAAATAGGGTCTCATCAAGTTGCTGAGAGCCTCACTAAGTAGCTGAGGTTGGCTTCAAAGCTGTGCAATCCTGTTTCAGCTTTCCAAGTACTGGGATTACAAGTGTGTGGCACCATGCCCAACTTTTATTCTTGATTTTGAAACAGGGTCTCACTAAGTTGTGGAAGACTTCACTAAGTAGGTGAGGCTAGCCACAAACTGTGATCCAGTACTTGAGAGGCCGAAATAGGAGGATCTCAGTTCAAGGCCAGCCTCAGCTACTTAGTGAGGCCTCTGCAACTCAGTGAGACCCTGTTTCAAAATAAAGAATAAAAAATAGGGCAGGGGTGTAACTCGGAAGTCAAATGCCTCTGGGTTCCATCTCCAGATCCGCAAAAAAAACAAAAAACAAAAAACAAAAAAAACAAAAAACAACCAAGTTGCTACATTATGCCACTCACACAAATATGTAATACACTTAGTATATCATATAGATCATCATCTTTGTGACACACATTTCATAGCAAATGCTAAGGATTATCAACAGTGAGGCTGTGGAACAGATCCAGAAAACAACACTTACTGCAACAGATCTCTGTGGGGAGGAATGAAAGAGAGATGTAATAAAGGCAGCAAATATCAGATAGGAGAAGATACCTGAAAATTTAGACCATCAGCCTTGCTTAGGTCTAGCAGGCCCAAGAGTGATAAGCAACAACAGACTCCTCAGCTAGGCTGCTCTTAAATGACAAAAGGCTGTGTGGAAGGGATTGTGATTACGTGTCACAAAAGCATGTGACAAGTAAATGTATGTGCTCCAGATGGCATGCTGCCTGAAAAGGGTATAACCTTCTTTCTCGAGACTGTACTTCCCCAAACATTTTAAGGTATCCACCTGGATGTATTCAATAAACATGTATTGTACCTGCTATAATGTGACAGGCCCTATTAAGAAATACAGCAGACAGTTGGCATGGTGGCGCACGCTTGTAATCCCAGCATTTGGGAGGCGGAGACAGGAGGTTCGCAGTTTGCGGACAGCCTTGGATACTTAGTGAGGCCCTCTGCAACTCAGTGAGACCCTGTTTCAAAATAAAGAATAGCCGGAAGTGGTGGTGCACGCTTATATTCCCCGCTCTTGGGAGGCAGAGACATGAGGATTGACAGGTTCGAAGCCAGCCTTGCTGGCTTAAGAGACCCTGTTTCCAAATAAAAAATTATATATAATAAAAATAGGTCTGGGAGTGTAGCCCAGAGGTAGAAGAGTTTCCAGGAATCCCAGTACCACCAAAAAAGAAAAAAAAAAAAAAATTAAAAAATAGGGCTGGGGGTATAGTTTGGAGGTAGAATGCCTTTGGATTCCATCCCCAGTACTGCAAAAAAAAAAAAAATAATAATAATAATAAAATA